>NC_138197.1:102721861-103406861 GCF_964194105.1 Spermophilus citellus | reverse complement strand
ACTAAGTTGCTGAGGGTCTCTGTATTGCTGAGGCTGACAATCTGCTCTGCACAATTTTTTGAAATTTCGAGGTGCTACAAAAACATAGATAGGGTAAACTAACATTAGATATGAGGAATGTGAAAAATAAAAATAAATGATTTAGCCCCTACCTCCTGACTTATGTTACCAGTTTTGTTTTGTTTTTTCCTTGGGTTGAAAGGTGTGCTAGTGGTTTCTGGCTACAATAACTGCAATTCTCTTCGAGATTCTATTTAGTTAGTTCCTAATTCATGATGTAATTTTTATTTGTACTAATATGTGTATGTACATAAGTTTATAATGAATTTTATATGTTTGAGGTCATTACAATCATTGGTTAAGTATAACATATGCCTTACAGAGTGTCAGTACCTCATTTGAAGAAATTGAACCATTAAACTTGACTAGGCAGTGGGTGGCAGAGAAAAACACAAATAACACCTGAGTTTTGCAGTCTTGATCCCAGAAAAAACTAATTTATGGGAGTTATCTTCTCTAATAGTTTACCTATTATTTGTGTTTTCTTTCAAAAGCATCAAAGTATTTTAGAAAAGATGCTTAGTCTTTAATACATACTGAGATTGTTCTGTGATTGCTTCTGAGAATTCTGGCTTCAGTTCAACTTGACATATGTCAGTCAGGCAAATAATAGGCTGCCATGAGTGGAACTTGAAATGAATCAGAGTTTATCTTATTGCACCTTTTCAAGGAGAAACACCATCTCATGTTTTTGTCATTGTGCTCCAGTAGTTACTAAATTTCCTCACTAGGTAAAAATGGCAGTGGCTAATGAGGGATTTTCCACTGATTTTTCTCACATACAAGCAGGAGCCAAGGACATTTTTTCCCTTGAGGAGAACAGTGGAAATTACAGGGCAGCAGGAAGATTGTCAGCAAAGAAAATGCTAAAAGGGAAGTTCAAAGGAGTTTCATATTTCATATTGCAAAGAAAAGGGTCATAAAGCTAAATGAAATATCAGATGAAATAAAGTCCTGATTACACATGAAGCAAAGGCAAAAAGCACAGGATGGAGGGGAATCTGCACATATTAAATATTTGAGTGCAGAGACAAAGTAGAAGAGGAAATTCCCCATGGGGGATATTTTATTTGATCAAGCTGATAACTTGTTATTCTGGGAAAATATGAAGGTAAGCATTTATAATCCAGTCTAGTTAAATAACTTTGATATGTATAAAGGGATATGATTATAAGATATATGGATTCGAGCCTTTTGACTTGGCATATGATTATTGATAATAAGTTATCTGGTTCCAAAGTAAACATGCTTGGCATTATAAGATTAAAAATATTTACTTTATGGCATGCATGCTGATGTTTGAGGATCATTTTGTCAGAACTCTCATTTGACAAAAAAGAATAAGAAAGGAGACAAAACGTTAATTATCAGCTCTGCTTTGGGCTGAATTGCATATTTCTGAGAGTACATCTTAAATCTCAGTACCTCAGAATTTGACTGCATTTGGAAGAAGGACTTTTAAGAGGAATGTAATTCGAATGGAGTCCTTAGAATGGAACAATACGAAATGATTAGTGTTCTTCTAAGAAAAGAAGCTCAATGGATTAGATAAAGGGGAATGAAAGCAAGGGGGATAGGAACAGGAAAGACAGTGGAATGAATCTAACGTAACTTTCCAATGTACCACAGTGAATCTCACCATTGTGTACAACCACAAAACTGGGATCCAAAATAGAATAAGATGTATTCCATTATATAAAATTTTATATTTTTACATAAAAATTATATAATTTTTTTGTATAATTATATCAAAATGAATTCCACCATCATGTATAACTAAAAAGAATCAATTTAAGAAAAATAGAGGAGATTAACACACAAACACACAGACTGGGGGAGGACACAGGGAGAAGGTGGCCAGAGGCAAGCCAATGAGGGAGAAAAAAATTAATCCCTTCATCTTGGACTTGTCTTGAAAATTGTGAGAAAATACATTACTATTATTTAAGCCACATCACCTGTAGTATTTTATTATGGCAGCCATTGAAAATTTATAAATTCTCCCAATACATGTTTAAATTTATCCTTATATTATTAAACAAGGCTTTATAGAACAGGGGAGTCTGAGAAAATACACAGAAAAACACCTATCACTATTTAAAGCAATTAAATTATCTTGGGTGGAGAGGAAAAAAAGGAACTAACATAGGCTCCATGGAAAAAGTGACACTTGGACCTTGGAGATATTATGTGTGTCCTACATCAAGACAAAACTACAAACCGTTGCCATTCCAGCACCCGACATAAATGTGTACCTGGCCTATTACATAAATATATTTACTGACATATATTAAATATAGCACATGCACACACACATCTGGTCTATCAGAATGCCAACCTGCCTAGACACAAACCTTCTTGCTCTCAGAGAAAGATTCAGATCACAAAGACTCATCACAAGTAGCAAATATTGGTTAGAAACTGCTAGGAAATAATAAGTCTCAAAAAATAACCAAGGTCCCTAAAAGAACTACTGATTTTGGTCAAATGTTTTCAATCAGAAAAATGCTAAGCTACTCTTATCATCTTAAATGATAAGAGCTGCTCTGGAAATACATGCCTTTTAGTCCTGAGCAAGAGATATTGAACAATTATTGTGCCCCACAATAACTTGGGCTTTACCTCCCCTCAGATAATGAGGCATAGCTCCAGGAGTGGGCATTATCCACTGGGGTTGAGTTACACTCACCTGTTCCTTTTTAATCCTACCCCTTTGCCCTTTTGAGGGTAGAATGTTCCATGGAACCTCCCCTTATGTGCCCTCTATATAGGAATAAAGAATTACAGTGGCTCTTTCTCTTTCCTCTGACCCTTAAGGTGGGAGAGCTGTCACAGATTTTGAAAAGGTACTTCTGTGTGTTTGTGTGCTTTCTCTGCCATTTTCTGGACTCATTGGAATAGTCAGATTTCCTGAACCCAGCATTAGGTCTCCAGCTAGGATAGAGGGCGATAAGCTACACTATGCCACTATAATCACTGAAATAATTACATTTTAAACTTGTTTTATGCCCAGGTTTGGTGTAGCTAATTTTATTTATCATTACTAGAGCTTTCTGGTGGACAACACATCTGCCATAGCTAGGGTTCTCTCTGAGACAAGCAGCAGAAGACTGTTCTATAAAGCCCAAATGGCTTAGGCAGAAGGAAGGAATCCAGAGAAATCCCAAGTTCTCTCTGAAATGAAGCTGCAGGGTCCATCTGCTTTCTCTGCTCTCACTGGGCTGCTCTTATGGTAAATTTAGAGACTGTTTAATGGCTATGTTTTTTTACAATTTATTGAAATTCAATTTCTGTATAGTAAAGTACACATATTAACGGATACCACTTATCTGTCTTGGATGTCTGTCCATATGTATACATTTAAAATCAGCATCACAATTATAATAGTAAATATGTTCATCACCCTCAAAGTGCCCTTATGTCCTTTTGTATTCCCTTCCTCCCTTGACATAGTCCCTTTTGTCTCTACAGGAAGTTCTCAATCTGTTATTTCAATTTCTAGAATTTTATATGAATGGAATAACAGAGTGTTTCCTTTTTGTGGCCTGGCTTTTTCAACCAACAGAATGATCTTGATATTGATCCATATTTTGGATACATCCATAGTTTTTTTCCTTTTTATTGCTGAGCTGTAGTCCATTCTATGGTTCATGGATATATTTATGCCTAGTTTGGGGGTATTAAAAATAAATTTATTCCAAAAGTTATTTCACCATGGCCACTATATTTTGGTTTTTGCAATAACACCACAGTGTGGTGTTTCAAAGTCTGGCTTCTTTTTTTTTTTTAATACATTGAGCAAGTTTCTTACATGTTCTTCAAATGTACTTGACTGTATGCATTGCTTTTGTTTTATTTTTGCCAACACCAAAGAAATAATTAACAATTAATAGTGAGTTTCTTTGGTGGAATGAATAGCATTCAAGAAATGTAGACTGTATATAAATATCACTATAGGCACTCCTGCCCTTGCATGAACAGATAAACTATTATAGCACAACTAATAGTCTAAACTCAAAAGAATTATGTCCCAGATTCACAAAATTTCTGAAGGTTAACACACTTACAGGAGGAGTTTCTCACTTGACCCCAAGTACCAGGCTATTTGATTTCTGTTTCCCTCCTTATAATATTGTTGCTTTTGTATTGAATGAGCTTCTTGTGACATATGCTGTCAGAATGATTAAAAGGATGAGAAGTGAGATATAATCAAGTATACAGGACAATACTTATGACTATTTTCATACCCACTTGCTGTTAACTAGGAGGCAAAACTCACTTTAAGACTTCATTTTAGTCATTACAATTGATGCCACATGTAGCAAGGTTGATTCTCAATGATAACTAACATTATTTTTAAAAAATAATAATAATTGTAAAGTATCAAGCTGACTTCTTTTCTTTTGTTTCCCTTCCTCCCTCCTTCCTTTCTTCCTTTTTCTTTCTTTCTCTCTCTCTCCCTCCATCCTTCCCTCCCTCCCTTCCTTCATTTCTTTCTGTACCAGAGACTGAACTCAGGGGCACTCAACCACTGAGCCACATCCCCAGCCCTATTTTGTATTTTACTTAGAGACAGAGTCTCACTGAGTTGCTTAGCGCCTTATCGTTGCTAAGGCTAGCTTTGAATTGCAGATCCTCCTGCCTCAGCCTCCCCAGCCACTGGAATTACAGTTAAGCTTATTTTCTTTAGTTTAGAACCACAAGTTTCGTTGTCTGTAACATGGAAGTAATAATGGCGTTAACAGGTTCTTTGTGAATATCAAAAAAAAAATAATAATAACATAGGTACTATAATTAGAACAGTGGCTGGCATTTGTTAAGCATAATAATGAATAATATAGTATCTGTATTAGTTAGTTTTTCATTGTTATGATCAAAAACCAGAAAAAAATCAAATTAAATGAAGAAATGTTTATTTTGTTTCATGGTTTTAGTCAATTGTCTCTTGGCCATATTACTTTTGGGAGTGTTTCGAGGCATAACATTAGGGCAGAGTGTGTCATGAAGGAAAATTGATTACCTTATGGCAACCAGGAAGCAAAGAGAGAGGAAGTTTATGGAAATTCCAATATACCCTTCGAAGGCACCTCCCCCCCCCCACAATTATGGGACTTTCTTCTACTAGGCCCACCTTCTAGAGCTTCCACTACCTCCTAATAATTACAGATCTGACAATCGAGCCCTTACCACATGAGACTTTGGGGGTCACAACAGCATCTATATATCTTTTGAGGCTCTTCCAGCCCTAAGGTTCTTTAATTCTGCCAAAAAATTGATCCAGATGAAAGCATTTAGCTAAAAGGAAAATTATCTGTCTAGGATACCTAATTTTAGCAGATGCAAATGTAGGAAATACTGTGGATTGTATCATTTGAAGAGGTTTGTCTACATACTGACTCATGTACCTGTGAATATGTGAACATGTTGTTGTTTGGCAACAGGGCTTTTACAGATGTAATCAATATAACATGGACTCATATTAGAGAAGGGTGACCTCTAGTCTGATGACCTTTGTTCTTAGAAGAAGAGGGAAATCTGGACACAGAGACACACAGAGATGCAGGAAAGAATGTCATGTAAAATCAGAGACAAAGACTGGAATTAAGGTGCTATAAACCAAGGAATGCCAAGGATTATTGGCAACCACCAAAGGCTGGGAGAGGCAAAGAAATATTCTTCCTTTGAAGCCTTCAGAGGAAGCCTGAGGACACTGTGAGACTTCCAGCTTCCAGAACTATGAAATAAGAAATTTCTGTTGATCAAAGCCATTTGTTCCTGGTTCTTTATTATGATGGTCAATGAAACCAGAATAGTAACTATTGCACAAATTAAAACAATGTTTAACAATAGAAAACTGTTGGCTTGGTCTTTCTTCATAAGCAAAAAAGAATGAAGGACCAAAATCAATTCATTCCAAGCATTCCAAGAGGCTTGGATAATCACTGTTCTATCCATATTCCATTTTATACAATCATACTATGAAATAGTATCCATTAGCTTCAAATTTTCAATTAAAATAAATAAAAAATAAATATCTAATCTTAGAAGTCTAAAATCCTCAACTGAATTATTCCAAAAAGATACAGAATTTATATTGAACTGACTTAATTTTGGAATAATAATCCCTTTTAGTGTAACTTTGTTCAGATAACAAAAATGGAAGACAAAATTACACTTAAGTTTCAAACATTTCATGCAAATTTTCAAACCCTTCAGAATAATTCCACTGAAATCATTGAGACTGAAATAAAGCCAATCAAATTTATCATAGTATTTCCTAATTTATGACAAAAACAAATAAGAAACTAAATTTTAGAAATATAATTTTCAGTCAGGTTTTTTAACCATGCATTTTGATTGCATATCTAATCAAGCAATTTATCCTACTTTCAAGTTCCTTTCCTGGACTTAAATGACAATATGAATCTCAAACGCCATCTGATTATGGTTGATGATTTCAGAAAATTATATTTAAACAGGTATTTTGTTCTTTTTTTTCTTCTAAGAAAACAGCAAGGGTTGAATAATTCAAATAATCACAGACTATAGTTTATAAAACAAAGGCAATGAAATTCAACTTTAATTACTTTACGAAGAAAAAAAAGTCATTAATTTAAGAAACTAATTTCCCAGTTGATTGATTGTTAAAAATATTAATATTACTCACGGATACTGGATAATAGTGAAACTACACATAAAATTGAATTCTGGCTGGGCACCGTGGCACACACCTATAATCCCAGCAGCTCAGGAGGCTAAAGCAAGAGGATCACGAGTTCAATGCCAGTCTCAGCAATGATGAGACACTAAGCAACTCAGTGAGATCCTACCTCTAAATAATATACAAAATAGAGTTGGGGATGTGGCTCAGTGGTTAAATGCCCCTGAGTTTAATCCTCAGTGCCAAAAAAAGAGAAAAAAATTGAATTCTGACCCACAATCTGAAATAACAGGGAGTAAAACAACCCATTCTCTACAGTAACCAGCCCAAGAAGTCAGTCAGCTATGTATAAGTGAGACTTGTGGAAAATCTACAATCACTATCTCTAGTAACAATCTAGCTAACAATCAAGACTGTAATAACTGCCCCAAAATAGCCAGGACTTTATCAATAAGTGACAGCTTCCTTAATGTTTGATCCACTTCCAATTTAAGACCAAACAGAGAAATCTGAATATGCATCCCTAATCAGTCACAAAGGATGCCTCATGTCAAGTTAGCACACCTACAGCTTCCTCATGCCAACAGCCTTCACTCAAGAACATACCTGAAAAGCTCTCTTTTTTTTCCATAAATTTCTCCCACTCTTCCATCTGCCTTTGAGTCTCTGCCAAAATGCAAGTAACAGTGACTGACCCTTACTGTTGTGAGCTCTGGATGAAAAGGCTTTGCTGGTTCTTATAAAAAAACTTTCAGGTAAGAGTCGAATAATGTGTGAACTCCTTGAAACTAGTAGCTATGAATCTAACTCTAATAGCTGAGTCTATGCAACCATAAGTACTCACTATATCTGATAGTTGCATAATTAATTTGCAATGGAATCCTGAACTTATATAACCTTTATTCATTTGTGGAAATAATGGAGATGATATATTCTATGATGAGCAATTAGTGAAGTGTGTCAACTTGTTCAGTATGGCAAAGATTGAAGTCTTGTCTGTGATGCTTTTCTAAAGACAAAAAAAAGATTACTGCAATATTTGATTTTTCTCCATACAATATGTAAAGGTTGGTAAATAATTACAAGTACCTCATATATTCATTAACCTCTCTAGGACTAAAGTCCACTTGCAAAGTAAAACAAACAAACTTAGATTTACCCTTTTCACTTAGTTTGATCCAGGAAATGACAGTGAATCATACATTTCTCAGAAAAAGAAAAAAATCCTGTTTTTTGTTTTATTTTGTTTACTTGGTTGTTTTTGTTTTGTTTTTGGTACTGGGCATTGAACCCAGAAGTATTGAGCTACATTCCCAGCACATTGTATTTATTTATTTTTTAAGACAGGGTTTCAGTAAGTTGCTTAGGGCCTCACTAAGTTGCTGAGGCTGGCCTCAAACTTGCAATCCTCTTGCCTCAGCCTCCTAAGCCACTGGAATTATAGACATGAGTCACTGTGCCTGGGATCAGATAAAAATTTTTCATGTGAATTTGCTAATACAACTGTTGTTATATGTGATTTTTTAATGTTCAAAACTAAAGCTTTAACTCCAACTGCCTTCATCTCATTGCTTCTAAAGTAATTTATGTTCATTTTTTTCCATTTAAACTTCAATTTTATTTTTAATCTCTTACCCAGTAGGGTTGATATTACATAACAAAATAACACTTTGGTATTACATTACTGTATAACATCAAGTGCTAATGTAATACAGTAATTCTATAGCTTAAAATCTAGCTTTTGTTTAAAGAAAAGGATTAAAATTGTATTTGCAAAGTGTATTTGTTATCCATTTGATATTATATTATATTAGAATTTTATTTGATTTGATGGGGAAAAATAACTGTTATACTGGTTCTTGATTAGAGACCAGCCTTTTCCTTAACTGAATGAGATTTTTGATAACTGAATTGTTCTTTCTGTATATATTTCATTACTATAAAATGAATTGGACTAGATGACATCAAGGAGCTGTCAAAGACTTCTCTACACTCTTGCACCAACATTGTTTTTTAAAGATTTGAAAATTTCAAGTCATAACTCCACACTGGACCTGAGTATTAATTCAACTGGAAAGGGCTGAGTATTTTAACAGTGGATTTTAACAGTGACTGATGGATTACTCGGAAGCTGAATATTTAGCTTGTCAATTTTACACACCCTGCCTATCTATCTGGCTGGCATTTCAAAATGCTTACCTTTCAAAGACTCTCTTAAGCCAGTGTAAACTCAGTTTAGAACTATACTATCCAGTATGGGAACAGCATCCACATGTGGCTCTTCACTTGAAATGCACTAATTATTACTTAAAACAGGAATTTTAGCTTTAGTTAATTCAAATCTATATTCTTTTCAATACTGGGGATCAAACCCAGGGCCTTGTATAAGCTAGGCAAGTACTCTACCATTAAACTAACCCCTTGGGCTGCAGATTTAAATTTTAAAATCTTTGAGAAGTGCTTTTAGAGACTGGGGCTCTTAGGGGGAAGGGAAAGATGGGGAAAGGTTGGCCAACATGTACTGAGTGACAGGAGAAAAAACACAATAGGGTGATGATAGATAATAGTAGTATAGTTTTCATTTCAAAAAGCTAAAAGAATAGATTTCAAGTGTTTTTGCAACAAGGAAATGATAAATATTTGAGGTCTTAGATATGCTTACCTGATCTGAACACTACACAATTGTATACTCATATCAAATCATTAAATGGTACTTCACAAATACATGTAATTTTTATGTGTTAATTAAAAAAAAAAACTAACAATTCAGCCAGGATGATACATGCCTATAATCCTAGCAGCTCAGGAGGCTAAGGCAGTTGGCTCGCAAGTTAGAGACAACCTCAGCAATTTAGCAAGGCCCAAAGCACCTTAGTGAGACCCAGTCTCAAAATAGAAAACAGAAAAGGAGATTTAGCTCAGTCCAAAAGTATTCCTGGGTTCAATCTCTGATATCAAAACCAAAAACCAAAAACCAAAAACTACCAATTCAGTTATTGGAAAATGTTTGGAGCAACTTACATAGGTAAGTCTACTTTTGTAATCTTAACTTTTATGATGTTGAACATATATTTCTGATAAAAATTTAGTTCTGACCTGTAAATTATATCAAATATCAAAGACTTAGTATGAAGAAAAATAATGTACACTCTCTCATTAGTAATTTTATATTGATTACATGTGAAAATTTTTGGATATAGGTAAATATTTTGATGCATCTTTTTGCTATTTTTAATGTGACTGCTGAAACAGTTAACTTTTTTTTTTAGTTGGGTAAAATTCTATTTCTATGAGACAGCACTGTCTTAACATAGTCAAGGCTCATCATCAACTGTTGGTGCATTTCAGATTGAAATATGGTCTTTGGATTCTTGATTTGCCTTTATCCTGTTACCGCCCTACTCTCAGCAATTCCCTCAGGCTTTGTCCTTCAGTCTTCATGAAAGGAAAATCAAAATCCTTGACTCTACTAGAAAATCAGCATAGGTGATTTTATTTTTTGAGACTGATTAAAAGGACTATAAACCAACTTGAGCTATTGTAACTAGAAAGGGAAAGATATTAAAAAGGCTTTTTTTGTAGAATAAAGTCCCCCCAAAATCAACTGAATGATAATGAATACATGAATTAAAGCATACATGTTAAGTATACATGTTAAGAGTTAATGATGGGAATTTATTTGAGTAAAACAAAATAATTACTGGCCTTTTAAATTTCAGTTTTCCTTGCTGCCTAATTCCCATTTTGATAAATTATAAGAAGAGTCAAGAGGGGAAGAAAAGATGAAACAGGTAATCCTAAACTTGTAATTTATTATTCATTTAGCCATGATCTTCTTACACCAGAAAGGATCTTTTAGTAATTAATGTTTTATTTATCTACAGATTTTGTTTATAAGTGTTTTTAACTGAAAGACACTGACTCCTTTCAATTTAGTTCAGAGGCCAGGTAAGCAAGAATTTTTTAAAAATGCTTTTTTTATTAGGAAAAAAACATTAGAGTTAATGTTTTAGAATTATTAAATCCCTTTTATCACACAAAACTCTGGAAGAATCATTTTAATAATTGTTTTTTAAAAGCTCAAAAGAAAAGAAATACTACTGCCAGAAATAAACTAGACATTTGAGGTAAGATTGTTTTTCCATAACAGAAAATTCAATTATTTATTTGATTAATTCAATAAATGTTTCCTGGATGCCATCTGTGTGGAACAACACTCTATGAGAAGAGTCATGCAAATAAAATGTAGTCAAGCTTGAGGTGTAAGAGTTAGTGACTTAGAGAAGTTACTAACTTCTTGGGGGAGTTATAAAGACAACAGATACTTTTTCCTTCCTACAAACTGGAGGAATCTCCTTCCCCCAAATCTATCAGTGTCAAGTTCCTTAAAGGCCAGTGCCTCACATCCTAGTTAACTCCAAATACCCCAGGAAGCAATTATCCTATATTTCAAGTCCACCTGTGGAGAAGCAAAGGTAGATGTCCCCAGAAGGTGGAAAAAGAGGTTGAGATTTGAAGTAAAGGGTACGAAGATCTCTACTTGTGAGCTAAGTACATAAGAGGGATGTTAACAGTGGGCTCAAAATTTCTTATGAGTTCTATGCTATTGCTCCCCTCCTCCTATGAGTCTCTGGATTGGATCAACTCTATTCACCCCACTCAAATATATAGGCTCTAGAGGGCTGTGAAAGAGGTGAGTAGAAATAGAGCAGGAACAAAAAACAAACCCTACTAATCAACCCCTCTGGCACACACATAAGCACAGATGAGTTTATAGCCTATTTTAGTATTTCATTGGGGCAGGCTGATATATTCGATCTATAAAAATGAAGACACATGACAGTGGTGATATCAGAGGGCTGAGAAGAAGATTCATACTGTACTAGGCTGGTAACAATACCAGATGCTCAGCCAGCAGGCACTGGTATAGAATGTTAATTAATAGCTGCTCTCCCAGACCCTCCTAGTTTACCTTCTACTTTTTCACCTACCTGGGAAAAAGCTTTCTTCCTTGAAATCCCAAGATTTTTCTCAATCCAGCAACCAAAGTGCTAATACCTGGCACATGAGAAGCCCCATGGCTGCACCCCAACATTATAGCAGTCATCTTCTGATTGGTCTGTGTATGTCCCTTCAGAGTGGTAATATTTTGACCATCTGCCCTGTATATACCCATTAAATTTGCCAAAAGGTGGGTTACCATGAATTATTTAGGCAATTTACACAATTGCCTACCACTTTATTATTTGAACATATGATATAGCATAGATTTCGCCTCTAAGTTGAGTAGAATACTGTCCACTCAAAACTTCTTTCCCTTCTGTTTCCTTTGTTTGTATGATACTTATGTTGAGGTTGGTAGGAGAGCTGAGAGACATGATATGTAAATGCTACTTAAAAAAAAATCAATGAATTGTCCTAGTACTTAATAATAGCTACAGTTGATCCATTGCATTATGGCTACTTAGTCTTGTTGTTGTTGTTGTTTGTTTGGTATTATTTTGCTCTGTTATTTTACTTAACAATGTGTACCAGCATTTACAGCAAGAATATTTTTATATCAATTAATTCCCTCATCCAATTTCTTAACTTTCTCCCTCCCTTCTTTCTTTCCTTTTTATTCCTTCCTCCCTCCCTCTTTTCCTTCTTCTTTATTGTTTCCCTTCTCCCTACTTAACTAATCCTTGAGAAAATAATTTGTGGAATTCTTACATGATAAGTAAACATAGAATATCTAAAACCTAGGTTTGGGTGCCAAATTAGGCTATTAAAATTTATAGTAGAGACAGTAATCTCAAAAGTAAATTTACTTGCAAGAGCTATGTGTTTTGGAACTCAAAAGATACATCTTGATGGAAGCAAAACATTAATATTATGCCAATCACACAAATTATAAAAGCAGTAGTGAAAGAGCCAAACACCACAGTGTAAGTTCTTTCTTACCTTTAAAGTTCGAATTTTAGCTCTCTTATTAATATTTCCCTTACCAAAATATGGAGATTGAATAAATCAAAGTCTTTTCAGTGTGTTTAAGTCAATGAGAGCATACCATAATATTTTAAATTATGCATTTATACCTTGTTCAACAAGGTAATATAAAAAAAATCTGACTTTTAGAATTTCACTTTATTTATTTATTATTTTATGTCAAAAGGTGTATCCTCATCATCTCTCAGCAGGACTGAGAAGGGAACAGATGTTTCCTATCATGCATTTCCTCTTAGTCTGCACTTATTTTTTGACAAGTTGAAATTGGAATACTTACCACTTTGGGCTATGTTTAGTAATTGCTATTTGTCAAATTCACAAAGACATCTTTAAGGAAACCTGGCATCACCTAGACTAGGGCTATCTCATTCAACTATCTTGACAGTTTCTAGTCAAAAACTCATATAGGTATATTGAATAAACTTTCATTTTCCACAATGCATTCAGATTCATATTAGTTACTTCTAAAGTTTAGATGTGAAGTATCCCCCAAAAGATCATGTGTGAGAAAATGCAAGAATTTTCAGAGGTGAAATGATTAGATAATGATAGGTGAAGCCTGATCAGTTGGTTAATCCACTGATATCAATTATTTCAGCAGTAAACTGAGCCAGGTAGGGTGTGGATGGGGAAGGTAAATCACTTGGGGCATGCCTTTGGAGTATATATTTGCCCCTGGTAACTGGAGCTCTCTCTGATTCCTGTTTGCCATGTCCTGAGCTGCTTGCCTCCACCATCCCTTTCCTCCATGATGTGCTATCCCACGTTGGGCTTAGAGCAATGGAGTCAGTCATCAATGGCTTGAGACCTCTGAAACCATGAGCCCCAAATAAACTTTTCCTCTTCTAATTGTTATCAGGTCTTTTGGTCCCAGTGATGAACAATCTGACTAAAACAGCTATCCAGACAGATATGAAATTTCAACATATATGTTATCTTAGGATTTAAGGGTCCTCAAGTATGCATAAAAACAATAAGAAGGTATAAATTAAGGGCATTTTGAATACATAAAAACATTTGTTCTAGAAGGCCTGCAATATTATTGTTAACATTATTATGGCAATAGCAATGATCATAGTCAAATCATGTTTTAGTATATTTTCAATTTAACATAAATTCATAAGCATAATCTTTACCCTAATAATTTCTAACAATCTGATGAGTTAGGTGGAATGAACACATTTTATCAATGAAAAGAGATATAGCCAGATTCACACTAATTCACACTTAGCCAGATTTGCACTAAGAAATGATTTTTAAATTTTATATTGATATTTTACTTTATTCAAAGTAATGGTATTCTTCAATGTGGAGAAAATCATGCCATTCATATATGTGTCACAAGTACCTGTCTCACTACCAGAATGGTTTCCCTCTATTTTTAGCAGGAAATGGATTGTGGTACAGTTCTAAATGATTGAACTGAAAGTTTAGCCTCCATATTATTTTTTTTAATGAATTATCCTATTAATAGTGTTTATTTCCAATCCCTAGGTCCTATTCTTTTCAAGTTTGTCTTAAAGGGTAGATATTAAAATTAACAGGAGTCTACCCACAGATTTTGATTATAAGAATTCCTTGAGGTAAAGAGATATATAGCAAGGGCACAGAGGTCTGGTCTTTGCTTATATTCCTAGGTGAAAACATTCTGTGGAGTTTAGTGTCTCTAATATGAATTGATGAAAATCCAGTGTTTAATCAATTATGATAACGCTCTTAATGCTATGTATCATCCCCAAATTTATCTCTCAGCCTTGACTGTCTCATGTTTCATGAGGTCAGGGATCTCTTATATCTTGATTACTGTTTTGTCTTTAGCATCTGTAATAATATGTGACACATTGTAGGTCCTGAATAATATACACTGAGTGAAAAACTGAATAAATAATGCCTGAATTTGAGAAAATATGCTTTTAACTATATTTATCTGGCTCTAGCGAGAGATACAAACTGTAGCCTTGCCTATGTTGAGAAGTAGATTCATGTTTTTAACATTTGGGGTATTTTACTACTCTAGTTATTAAGAGAGCAATTATGATAGCAAGATTATGGATGGTCCACTTGGCCCTGGGCCTGGAGCAGAGGTAATGACAAAAGGAACTAGTAAAGGAATTTACAAAAATATAACAAAAGAGAAAATAAAGAATGTTAGTTTGAGTTGGAAGAGGAGGCAGCAGTGGGTATATCATGAAAACAGGGAAAAGAAAGTCTTTTAAGGGGAGAGTGTTATGATCAACCTTGAAAAGATAGTGGCCATTGCCTTTGACATTTGAAGATTGGAGCATGCATTAGAGGATGGAAGAGTGAATGGGAGGTGAGGAAATAGTTGCTATATTTGCATCCTTTGTTTCCTACAAGAAACTTAGAAATTCAAGGGAACAGAAAAATTGTACAGCACTGAAGGGAGATCTTCTGGGGGCCAGAGAAGCTTTTTCAAATAGGAGATGAGAAATCAGCTGACTGTTGATAGGAATAATAGACTAGAGAGAGAGAGAGATTAAAGATTCAGGAGAATGAGGGCATAACAAAGGAATAAAGTTCTTGAAAAGATGAGAGGAAATGGGACTCTGGTCACAAAAGGAGTGGAGGATTTCATGACCCCTATTTGTGACTCATATTCCATTGCCTCTCATTTTTATGATGCATAAATAATATTATTGTCAACATTATTATGGGAATAGCAATAATCATAGTCAAATCATGCTTTCATATATTTTACAATTTAACATAAACTCACAAGCATAATCTTTATTCTAATAATTCCCTTAAAACAATATTATATATGCTCCCAAAAAATATATACTCCAAAACCATTCCCCAATATTCCCTTAGAGTAATTCCCTTAGAGCATATTGCAGAGACATGTTCTTACCTTTAAATTTCATCATTCCATTTAAAGCTAATCATTGGTGAGACTCACAGGACAGACTTGGTCCAAAATATGGGTCCCTTAATTCAGGAAATCAAACTATTGAGAACTACTTCCTTCTGAGATGCATTTTTAGGGATGGATGTCCAAGTTTCCCAAGTCATTTATCCTTGAAATAGAAGAGCTTGGGGAAATTTCTTTATTCTAATGACAAACCTCCATTTTTTTCATGTTTTAATACCAGATCTTGTCTTCTCAGTATCCAGTAATGCATGTATTAACACTGAGAAAATCAGGCCTGAGAGCCCTAAGATGATCCCAGAGGCTTTCAAACTGATTTATGGCCTATTGTTAGCTACTATTTTTAAAGGGTTATTTATAACTCCATCTCAGGTACTTTGAAGATAATATTTTATCATCATAAATCATGTTATGATAGATATATCTAAGTATTTAAAAAATCATTTTATATTCTAAGCATATAGGAACTAATTACTCTCCCTTTAATATTCTTCCCTAAAGTTGATCATTTTATCTCTTGGCTTTAATGTTCCTCATGAACATGTACAAAAAATATAAACATATTTTCAATGAATGAATGAATTTCCTGAGTATGGAGATTTCAGGGACTGCCCTAACTGAATTCACCTTTTACAAGGATAACTCTTGTGACATTTTAAAAGATCAACACAGGAAATATAAAAATTATGTATTCTATTTACAGTTTGCTATTTCTGAAAATGAAGTATATAAGTGACTTCATGGCATTTGTATATGCCTATAAAAATTGATTTCTCTCTCTGAAGAGTGAAATGAACAACTGTTTCTAAGGAACATCAAATCCAACCTCCTGCTGACTACCTGAATAAACAAGGAAAATGCAATCTGCAAGCCTAGCAGCTTGTATCTTGGCAGTATGCCTGTTTGAAATCAACATTTTTAAAAAGTATTTTTGGGCCAGAGGAACAATATCTTTTTTTAAAATTATTTTATTTATTTATTTTAATGTGGTGCTGAGGATTGAACCCAGGGCTTCACATGTGCTGGATGAGTGCTCTACTGATGAGCCACAATATCTTTAAAAAAATGTGAATTACAGTTATAAAATTACTACCCAGTTCATTAAATACTCACTACTATATTCAGGCAGGGGATAGAAGTAGTGATGTCCCTCACCCTCTGCCTTGTATAGAAAGAAGCAAACACATTCTTGGTTATCCACTGCATGACATCAAAACTTTAATTTTAAGAGTCATATTGTATGCATGTACATATATGCAACAACAAATACCATCAATATGTACAACTATAATGTATCAATAAAAATTTTGAGAAAAAAAGAGTCATAATAAAATAGGAAACATTTTTTATCAATAATAAGAACTTTGTATTTTTGTCCATATCAATTTTATAATCAGTTTTTCTTACTTTCATCGTGTTAATCATCCTTTAGTTTTGAGATTTCTTTTTAAGACCAATACAATTAAACGTGTGTCCATGTTTTCAACTCAAATTCCATCAGAGAAGAGATTTTGTCTGCTTTATTTATAGCTGTATCTCCTTCATCTAGATGTTGCTTATGTTCAATGAATAGATGTTCTATAGATGCATGGAAACTAGAATTACATATCAAAGGCAATCCAAATGAAAAGATGTCTTCAGACATTAACCATTCTTAAAAATTCCTTAACTCCCTATTTTATAATGCTGTTTCTTTAAATAAAGATTAAAAGCAAACCTTATGATACTATAAGTGGTAGAAGTGGAAAGATGCATACTGGTTAGACCTAAAATTAGACAAATCATTCAAAGTTGGTACCTGCCATGTTGGTGAACTGTTCAATGAGATCATGTCCTCATTCAGGAAATAACCAAGAGCCCACACCCAGTCACCAGGAAAACTACAGAAGAGGAAGTGCCAAATAAATTCTAATATGATATGAATGTCAGTAGTGGCAAGATGATGTGTAATATTTATAAGTTTTAAATATGTCAAAATAGTTATATCTACATTTCATTGGATTTTCACAAAAAAAAATCTGTGAAGTAGATATGTTTTACACCTATTTTACATATGAAATTTGAGATTGACTTGAAAGTTACTTAGAAAATAAGGGAATATAAAAATATATTTCATAGTTTTTATATACATGGCACTACTCTAGATATTTGATAAATAAAGATGCACTCTCAAGAAAAAACTTCCATTTACCTCATTTCCTCTTTTACTTCTGATCTCTTGCATTCTTATGTATCCACCAATTTGCTTTTTGTCAGCATGTATCAGTTTGCATTTGTTAGAATTTTATGTTAATGAAATCATGCAATAAGAATTCACTCATTCCTTTGGCTTCTTCCATTCCTTGTGTTTGAGACTTATCCATGTTGCAGCATGGGTCAAGAATTCATTTCTTTTTATGGTAGCATTCCATGGTATGGACATACCACAGTTAGTATATTCCTTCAAGTATTAACAAACATTACAGTTGTTTT
Organism: Spermophilus citellus; assembly: GCF_964194105.1. Taxonomy (NCBI): domain Eukaryota; kingdom Metazoa; phylum Chordata; class Mammalia; order Rodentia; family Sciuridae; genus Spermophilus; species Spermophilus citellus. The sequence goes on along the minus strand of NC_138197.1, from coordinate 103,388,790 downwards.
CAGTTTGGATTTTGCTTCGACGTTCATGTTTAGTTTGAGGGGCTGGGGCTAAGTGCCTAGGAGTAGAATAAATCACGTAATAGGTGCATGATTAACTTTCTAAAGAAATTGCAGAATTGTCTTTCAAAATGGATGTAGTATCTTATATTCTCAGCGGTAGTTCTCTGTTTTCCTATATCCTTGTTAACAGTTTGTATGCTTAGTCTTGAATTTTAACCATTGTAATACAATGCATTTGCAAAGAATGCGTCTTTTGCTATAGTTGGTTACATTTTTGTGACTGTGAGGTCAAGTTGTTTGATGGTGCTATTCAGATGTATATTTTGGTGATAGTGTATCTACTTATTCTAACAATTACTGAGAAAAAAACTATTGAAATCCATCAATATAATTGGGGATTTTTCAATTTCTCCCTGAAATTCTATCAGTTTGGAGGGTATATATTTAGAAGCTCCATAGGTAAAGAAATATTTAAATTAATGATTCCATCTTGATAAATTGACTCATTTGCTATTATGAAATGGCTCACTTTATTCCTGGTAGTATTATGTTTGGGGAATTTCATTTATTTGACATTAATAAAACCAACTTTTCTTCTTGTGTGTTCTGCTTGCATGATGTATCTTTCCCTTTCCCCATCATTTTGCTTTTAACCTCTTTGTGTCTTACTTAAAATTGGTTTCTTGAAGGTAGCAAACAATTGAGTCTTGATTTTTTAAATACAACTTCCTACTCACTATCTTTTCATTGGGTGTTTATTGATATAATTAGGTTTAAATCTATAAATCTTAATATATTCAAAAATTTTCCCCATCTGTTCTTTGTTCTCCTTTCCTCTCTTAATTTTTACTTTTCACTTAATAATATCTTATAGTCAAACTTACCTCATTGTTGGCATATTAGATTTGACCGATTGTTTTATTATTTTAATGATTGATTTAGGGTTCATAGCTAATATATTTAATTTATCACAGTTTACATTTAAGTGGCACTTTAACACTTATATAAGAGCCAAACGATGATATTCTTTGATGTCTTTTCTCTCAACCTTATCATACAATTTACTTCTCTTTATATAATAAAGTGTGACATATTATTATTGTTTGAGTATTCAGTTACATCTTAAAAATATTTATACATTTAGAAATAAGCCTTACATATGTTTACCTGCACATTTGGAGCCACAGAGTCCTTTGAAGGGTTCTTATTCCACCTGCTACCATTTCCCATTTTCTGCAGGAAGTCCACAACAATACTTTTATAGGTCCATGGGTGGACAATTCTTTTATCTTTTGTATTCCTTGAAATGTCTTTATTTTGCTTTGACATTTGAAAGATCTTATTCTCTGGTAGAATTTTAGTTTGACAGCTTTTGGGTTTTTTTTGTTGTTGTTGTTGTTTTCATTTCAGAACATTAAAGATGTGGCCTCACTGTCTTTTGGCTCCCGTTATTTCCTTCCTTTGTAACCTTGATTGTCTACTGTGCTTTGGCTGACTTTAAGAATTTCACTTTGAGTAAATTGATTATGATGTGCCTTAGTATATTTTTTCCTCATATTTTTGTACTTGAGTTTCATTCAGCTTCTTGGATATGGGGATGTATAGTTTTCATCAAATTTAGAAAATTTCAGCACTTCTTCCTCCTTTTGTTCAAAGTCCCTTTCCTCGTCTTTCTTGGACTCTAATTACATGTATGATAGTTACAAGTAATTTAAGTTGTCGCGTAGCTCACTGATGTTGTTTTCATCTTTTTAAGCATCTGCCTTTGTGTTTTCTTTTTATGATAGACTGTTTCAGTTACTAGTATACAAGTTCCCTAAACTTTTTTCCTCCAACGTCTGATCTGCCCTTATTCATAGCCAGTGTGTTTTCCATCTCAGACATGCTTTTCATCTCTAGCTCAATTTTACTCTCTAAAATCTTCCATGTCTCTCCTTAATCCTTCCTCTAGCTTTCTGAACCTTTGGTATACAGTTATTATAATTGATTTGATGTCCTTGTCTGCCACTTATAACATTTGTGTCTCTTCTGTGTGAAATTGAGTTCATTGATTTTTCTTATTTTTATGATTATTCTGCTTCTTTGCATGTCTGGTCAATTTTTATTGGATATCAAATACTGAATTTTACCTTGTGGGAAGTTAAATATTTCTGTATTCCCATAAAAACTCGTGAGTTTTTGCTCTGGGATAAAGCTAAATTAGTTGGAAATAGTTTATTCTCTTTCGTTTTATTTTGGGGTAATTTTAGGGGGGCCCACAGTTTGGACTAAGTATTCCCACTATACAAAAAGTACTCATAAGGGTTGTACCTGAAATGTCTCGTGACTTAAAAGGTTTCTCAGTCTGGCAAATGAGTAAAGGTATTATTTTCAACCCTGTGTTGAGTCACATCAAGCAACATTTGTTTTAATCCTTCTAAGTGGTTCATTCTGCAGCTTCTGCTGGTTTTCTCCTTGGCAGGGGCTGATCCATGCCCTGCTGCTTACTGGGTAGAGGCCTCTCTTGATCTTTGGGATCCTCTGTGTGTACCTCTCTCCTCCCAGGTACTCTGCCTTGTGAGCTGGACTATTTTAGTCTTCTCAGAGTCTCCTCTTGCTTCTTTGTTCAGGAAGTCTGTTGGTCTCTCCCTCTCTGAACTAATCTAAGTGTTTGGCAAGGCAGTAAGTTGGGACAATCATAGGGCTCACCTCATTTGCTCCCCATCTTCACAAAGATCCATCCTTCATTGTCCAATATCCTCAAAGCTGATTTCATATATTTTGTCTTTTTTTTTTTAAGTTGGAGGGTAAATTTTCAATAAGAGTTGAAATCTTGACAGATTTGTTTTCATGAGGCACTCTCTTCCTTTTTTTTTACATTATTACATTTAATCTTTGCAAAAACTCCTATGACCAATGTACAATGATTACCCCAAATTAATCCTGACAATTGTACATAGGCAGTCAGAGGTGGAGTCAGAATTTGAATCCAGATGTTCTAACTAAAGTGGCATTTTTAACTCTTCCCTGTTAGTTTGGTTTTGCATTAGCATTTTTTACTGTATGATGTCATCCATATGCATGTTTCGTTGGCCATTTATGTGCTAATGAAAGTCACCATCCATCTGGCTTTCTCAGTTTTATCTGTCTGTCTGTCTCTCAAGAGCTCTCAAACTTGCTTTTGGCCCATTCTAACACTGAGCATCATCATTAAAAAATGTTTTTTAGTTGTCTACAAATAACTTTCCATTTTGTCACAGTCCTTAGATATTAGTGAGAAGGAAATTTCTGTGCGTACCACACACACACACACACACACAAATTGCAGATGTAAGAACATAAACATAGGTGTGTATTTAAATAGATATACACTAACATACACATCAACCAGACATAGTACCAGCTTTCATGTATTCTACAATTGAGATTGTAAATAAACAAATAAAATAATTGAAACAATAATTGGGCTATGAAAGCCCAGAGAATTATTTTTAAAACATCTATTCGGGGCTATAAAAGATACTATATGTAGCATAATGGATCAGGGAAAGCTTTCCTGAGGAAATAATGGTTGACATCAGACATGCAAGTTCATAAGTAGATGTCCAACTTTAAAACAGCTTCTCTTTAGTTGATAAAAGAGAAAACACAAACTTGGTAGATATGACAATATTTTTTTTAAAGCATTTTAGTTTAATGTCATTCCACTAATTGATTTTTGGTTTGTTGTTGTTGTTGTTGTTGTTTTTAAGAGAGAGTGAGATTGGAGAGAGAGAGAGAGAGAGATAGAGAGAGAGAGAGAGAGAATTTTTAACATTTATTTCTTAGTTCTCGGCGGACACAACATCTTTGTTGGTATGTGGTGCTGAGGATCGAACCCGGGCCGCACGCATGCCAGGCGAGCGCACTACCGCCTGAGCCACATCCCCAGCCCTAGATATGACAATATTAATTTCAAACTTTAAGCCACTTCCCTGGTAACCAAAGCTCCTGTTTTAGAAAGAATAATTATTAGCATTTTCTAAAGACTCTCTTTTTATAAAATCTGATCAAATTTGATTCTGAAATTATTCTGGATGGGTATTTATTTTAATTAGGACCTTGTGTTCAGTTCAAATTCATTTGTTGCATATTTGATTTATTTAAACACCTGTTGCAAGGACTACATGGATATGTTAGAATTAGAGCAGACTTACTATCCTAGTTGTATTATAATTACACTTTCTTACAAAGTGATTTCTCAAAAGTGATTCCTGAATATTAGATATCTAAGTACAAAAATACAAATAAACAAACATGGGATTATAAACACAAACACATTCAATGTACAATCAATGCAATTAGATTAAACATGCATATATAACTAGTATCTCATGACTACAGTTAAAAGATATGGTATTTAGTTTATAGATTTTGGGATTTATAAATATGTGTCTGAATTAGATTATAAACTTCAGAAGAAAAAAAAAGTCAAGTATTAAAACTTTTTTAAAAGTTGTACATTCCTAATATATTGAGTTACATATTTTCTGAAGTTCTTACAAAGTTTTTTTAACCATTTTATCCTTATGAACTGGAATTGTGTCATTAATTTTGCACTTGAGACAAGGGAAGGACTGAATTTAATCAAGGCGTAATTATGGAACTTGACAAGATAATTTTATTCTTGTACAGATGGAAAGTGATCACATATTTATTTTTAAAATTTGCTATGAAATCTCCTGATATGAATACTTCCTCTTCCCTTTAACTTTTAACCTCCCTCGAGTTTTGGTTTCCTGTACTTTGTTTTTCCTTTACCTCTATATTTTCCCCTTGTTTGTCCATTAAACTTCCTGTTTGTCTTTCTTTTGATATACCTAACAACTTTAATTATATTTGAATGTAATATTGAACATGTTTTCTTTATTTGGGGAGAGTTCCTTATTTTCTTTCTGAAAAAGATGGTATTGCTCATTTGTACTTTATACACTGATCTTTCTGTTATTTTTAATTATCTCTCTGGAAATATTACATTCAATATCTCATAAGACTGCTCTTGCCAGTGGCAACAATGTCTGCATGTTTTCTACTTTGTCAGCCTTATCAACTCTAAAAAGCTGTTTACCTGAATTTGATAGCTTCTTTAAAAGACCATTCTCAGGAAATATTTTCTAACCATAGCAACCATAATGCACAAACAGGCACAGATACTCCTGTAGAGAAGTGCTAAAATTGAAAATTGGTGGCTATTATTACATTATTTAAGTTGCATTTGGGTACGTTGTCTCACTAAGCCTTCTTGCCAAGGATTAATGAAAGCAAGGATAAACCTGTTTTGACAAGCAAATAGAAAGGAAACGTTGTATTCTACCTTAAAATGTAGCAGGAATCATTCTGTATAGCTGTCATTCTCTTCAAGCCATAGATGGACATTGTTATCTCTTGTTCTAAGTGCCCATCTTTTCTATTTTAATTATAAGATAATTATAATTATCGGGACACTTTTGGAATCTTACAAGTCATTACTTCACCTCTGAACTCAAAAGGCAATTAAAATATCCCAGTTTTATTAAGTAGGTATTGTGGCCTAAGCCCTCCTTTCTCCACAAACATATAGACAAAGATTTACTCAGCATTTATTTATTTATTTAGCAAATATTTATTGAGTGTCTACAATATGTCAGACACTGCACTTGCTCCAAAAATCAATACTGGCCCTGTTCTCTTATAGTCTTCTCTAATGAGGGAAATAGGCATTGATCAAATAATTACACAAACAAAGGTGTATCTCAACTCTGACAAATGCTGTGAAAGAGATGTACATTGTGCTATGAAATCTTTAGTACAAGAGATTGATAGAAGGTCAGTGAAGCCTTCTTGAGGAAGTACCATTGAAGCTGAGATCTGAAGGATGAGGAGCAGACAAGGTGAGGAGGGGGAGAAAAGCATTTTTAGCAAATGTAACAGATATCCTGATTAAGCGTGTATTTATAAAGGAATAAAATCATCTATGTGGCTCTAGTACAAGTGTAAGGAAGAGCCTGGGTGAGATCAGATTGAACAGGGAGTTGGGAGACAGACTTCTCTTTAGGAAGGGAGGATTCATAGTCAGAGCTGCATGTTGAAAAACTTAACTCAGTGTGCAGGTGTATCAGTTCATTGAACTGATGTGAGATGTGGACACAGATGTGGATGCAACCCAGTTAGAAGTCATAGAGACTGTTTGATGATATGTTATCATGAAGTGTGTAGAATGTTCAGATTCAAAGATTATTTACAAGTTAAAACCACTAAGACCACTTAATAGGTTACATATGAAGGGTGAGAGAGGGAAAGGTGTCAATGATGATGACTCTGGTCTTTGGGTTTTGCCCCTGGATATTTGGTGATACCAGTTTTGAAGACACACTGGAAAATATATGTTTGGGTAGGAGTAGGAGTACTTTTTGACATTAGGCTTGCCATCAAAGCACGTTCACTTGAAAGAAATAGACCCCATCAAATATTAATTAATCACAGTTGTGGTAGCACTACAAAAAAGGAATGCAAGTTGTCCCAAAAACAAAAGAGGTGGACTAAATTACCTAGATACAATCTAGGTAATTAGATATCTCTGTGAAATGAAAATAAAATCAGAGCCAAAATAGCATGTAGAATGATTATTATCAATATATAAAACTGCTTTTTCCCTTAATTGACATAGGCTTCTAATTTTTAAAAATTTCTGCCATTTGTTATCTTCATTTTTTTAAAAAAATATTTCACATTGTACAATTTTATTTAATTCCTATTTCAAGTCTAATCAGGACCTTTTCAGTACATTGTAACAAAATATAGAAATAAATTGTTCTCCCTTTTATTTTAAAATGTGTTTTGTACTTGTTTAAGAAACTTTTAAAGTTGTACTTCATTGGTTTCTCAATCTTTCTCTCTCTTAGATAGATAGATGATAGATAGATAGATAGATAGATAGATAGATAATAGCATGTAGAAGTTTCCCTAAATATTATAAGATTTTTCCTTTCTCAGTTTTGTCTTTCTTCTTTTGGATTAAGGGCTTAGTATTTTCCTTTAACCCTTGAAGAAAACCCACTTTAAAAACACTGAGACTTTTGGAAGAAAGAGCAAAGAATGGAGTACTTACATCACACAGTGTGGGAAGCCATTCTAACACGTGATTGGGTGACTCCCGTTAAGGGCCTGAGGCGCTTTGGCTCTGTAGAAGCTTTCCCGACCCTTTCCTGATGAGAGAGCCCATCCGTGTGGGGGTGTGCCTGACCACTGACCCCGGGGACCCAATCACTGACCCTGAGCTTGGAGTGCAGCCCCCCCCTCAACCTTCATTGGATGGAATTCTCCCCTGAATCTCTTGTTCCCCAATAAAGGGCTACTCCCAGGCGTGTTCGCTCTCTCTCTCTCCTGCTAGCCCTGAGTAATCCTCGCTGCCCTGCTGGGCGGCTAGAGGAGCGAACCAGAGAAGGGAGCCGTCTTGGACCTAGGAATAGAAATAAGGTAACTGAGTCTGTGTGTTTTATTTCGATCTCTTCTAACTAACTTTATGCCTAGAACCTCATTAATGAAACCATTGCGCAGGCCGTGTGGTAGAACACAGCTCAGATTTTCAATGTCTTTTAGTTCTCCAATGTCTTTTCAATCTCTTGCTACCTTCTCTCTCCTCCTTTACCCTTTCCTTCCTTCCTCCCCACCTTCTCTCTGAGTTCTTTCCTCCAAGTACCGCCCAGCTTATTCCCCTTTCCGGATGGATCCTCATCACAGAGAACTCCCAGTGCCTTGCATACTGGTAAACATCTTTCATCACCAGCTCCCTCCTTTTCCATGTATGTGTTCAAGTCTGTGCAAGATCCCAGACTACATGGTTTTGTGTGAATCTCAAATAAACATCCCACATTAGGATACTTTATCCGCTCTTTTTAGAAGGTGATAAAATTCATGAATTTGCACATTTTCTGCTGAAAATTTCACATGCATACACACAGAAGTACAAGGATATGCTGTCTGATAATGTGTAATTTAAATATTATATATTTTGAGTAATATAAAATACTTACATTATCCTCAAATTATTTAAATGAGTAGATACACTGGAATACTGTAGCCATATTTTATATCTGGGTTTTTGGAGTTGCATTTATTTAGATCAAATGAAGGAAAGAAAGATTTCCTTACTTTCTCATATTTGTGCCTCACAACCACCTTTCTTTATCCCACTGTCTGTTCAGACACATGCTCTTCTAAAGAAAGTAAAGATGCATGAAAGATTCTTGTCCCACTATTGATTTCAGCCCTTTGGTGGTTTGGAACTTTGGATAATCTAGACCTCTCTAGAGTCTGTCAACCCAGAATATTTATGTAGCAGACAGCTGTATAGAATGAGACCAAAAAACTGGCAGTTTCACTTCAAATATAGGCAATCAATACAAATCTAACCTGTGATATGAGAAAAAAATAAAGATCCAAAACTTAAAACTAAGCCTGATAGCCAGAGAGCTGATAGTTTCAAAATAAATTTTTAAAAAATCACTTCTCTTTCTATAATACCTGATTAAAAATATTTTTACAAATTGAATTTTGAAACATCTGGGCAAATTTAAACTGTTTTTCTACCAGGATACTCTAATTTCCAATAGTCTATAGAGATTATTAAGATCAGTCTTAGTATATGAATGGTTACTCATAACTTGTAAGTTGACTGAGTTTTATGTTCTATAAAACTGAATAGTTGCTACAAAGGAAAAAGAAAACTATCAATGTTCAACTTAATTGTACCTACAGATCTGAGAGTTACAACATTAGCATTTCATCTTTAATTCTACTCTCCATGAAGCTATCATCACCGATTTAAAATTCTTTTGGAATATTACTGAATCTTTTAAATTTTCTTAGAATTATATTAATTTGTGTCTATGACTCACCAAGCAATTTCTCTTTGGCTCTTTCAATCACAAATTTATGATAATTTGAGGAGTATCTAAAAATTATCCCATTTCCTACAATGTGATCTTAATATTCATCTCTATTTCCAGCAATAATAGCTTTAAATACTATTTTTGTACATAACTTGCTTTTTTTTATCATTTTAGCATTTATAGGGAGAAAAGTACTACATAAAATGTGAAGCAATACACAATAAAATTAGGTAATTTGTATGTTTATTTCTTAATCTGACTTTGTTAAGATAACAAAGATTTTGTATTTATGAATAAGTATTCAACTTTTTGTATTATTTTTGTCTATGCTATTTTTTAAAGATGATGGCAGAGAAAAGACTAGTAGAAATGATTGGAAGTACCATTGCTGTTACTAATGACCAGGATTGATAAATGATAAAAAGAAGTCCCTTTTGGAATTTTTTTTCTTTATCAAATAATTGTTGAAAAGGATTATTATTCATTATAGAAAGGGGAGAAAGAAATAAAATGAACATACCGTATTATCCATCTTGCTGAATTGCAGGTCACAATAGTAAACTTTAAAAAGGCCTTTTTTTCTAAATGAATCCATGTGGAAATAAATTATCAGAAGCTAACAAGAGAAAAAAGAAGTGGACTGTGGTTGTGGCTCAGTGGTAAAGTGCTTGCTTAGCAAGTGTGAAACACTGGGTTTGATCCGCAGCACCACATAAAAATGAACAAATAAAATAAATGTATTGTGTTCATCTACACAACAACTATATTTTTAAAAAAGAAGTTATTTGTGCATTCTATAGCCATCAAAGTCACATTTTCTCAGATGTGTGATAAGAGAATGTAATATAAAGATGAATTGCTCCAAAGATATTTGCTTTCAAGATGGTTTTGATTATTTGAAGGGAATAAAATTTGAAATATTGATCATCTGGGGTCTTTGCCTATTGAACATGAAACTTCTTATATAAGCATGTACAGATTTTTGTTATGTGATTTTTTTTTAGCTATTCACAAAAATTCCTCCTAAAAATGTTTCCATTTTAGCACATGAGCCATAATATGGGAACCATGATATTCATTGTTCAAAGCCTGACAATTTTGAGAATTAAACAGAGAGATATTCATAGAGTTAAGACAAGAAGCACAAAATGCATTTATCCTGGGAAAAACTGAGATAAGGTAAAAACAGCCACAGTTATTTTGTAAATCTATTACTCCACTATGAAATTACCTTCCACTCCTGTTTATCTATGACATCTCCATGAGTTATTGTTTGTTAATATATATTCCCATTGGTCTTTGTCTCCTTGATAGTAAGTCATTCCTTTTAGTCTCCTTTTTACTATTATTTAAACTTGATGATCATAGTTATACAATACCTAAGATTATTTGATATATGCTAGGAATTGGACTAACCTCTCTCATGTATGTAAATCCACAGTACTATAATAAAGTAGACATTAATCTAAGTTAATGTCCTAAAATATCATGTAAATTGCCTAAGAACAGCCAGCAAATAAAAAGAACTTATATCCCAAGTTGGGTCTTTTTGACACAAAACACAATGTTTTTTGTTACCTATCTTATTCTTTCAACTCATTTAGGATTTTAAATTTATCTCTGATGAGTAATCTTCTACATCAACAACCTTAACTTTTGTGTTTCAGGTTCATCTTATCTGTTAAATAATCAGGGTAGAAAACAAAACCATCTCAGATGTGATATAAAAAAAAAAACTGGTATAAAAAAAAATCTAGAGAGTCAGTTGGGTCACCTCTTTAGGTGACCTTTGAAAGATTGCCCAGTCAAAAGGGACAGGCATCTTCACCCAGCCACACCCAGCCACTCATTCAACTCATTAAAGCAACATCCCAAAGTGTAGAGATACATTAACTCAAACGACTGAATTCTAGCTAATGACTCCACCAGGAAGAATAAAACATTCTTGCCCCCAAAGAGTTTATTGTCTGCTCACATTTATAAGCCACATGCTAAATGTAATAAACTCCACTCACATTTATAAACCACATGTTAAATGTAATAAAAGTGTATGTGGAATAATTAAGAACTAAGTCCAAAGGCAGGTGGAGTATGAGCGGCATGGCCAGTGAGATAGGGGGGTCAGGAACAATCTCTGGAGTATGAATACTATGCTGAATCCCAAGGGTGAGCTGAGAGTTTTCCTGTTTGTAGAACTGGCAACTCTTCATTCTGATACATTAATTAAGGAATTTCCCCGAGTTTACCTGAAGGCACAATCCTGTCTTCATCTCCCAAGAATTTAGTTATATAGCCAAGAACAAATAATTCAACACATACGAATTGCTTAACCACTATTGTAATTCCTCCTATTGGTTTCTCTTATTTTCAGTAATGAATAAGGCATGAGCTTTGCCTTCAGGAAAATACTAATCAAAATAAGTATGAAAATGTCTCAGAGGGCAAGGATGTGATTTTGCCATTCTTGTCAAGCAAGCCTTTCACAGCATTGTGTACACTGCATATGTTGAAAAATGAAGAGGGCTTGATAATGCTAGATCTTTAATGTGGTATTATCTTTGGGGATTTATATGAATAACACAGGCTAGTATATGAACAAGAACTCCTGTACACATACCTGACTGCAAGATCTGCCTACAGGTTATGGGATGGTATATGTATTCTGAAGCTGACTTATTTAAAACAGACTGTGTCACCAAGAAATGCAGAGGAAAATAAGAACTCTATGACTTCTCAACTGAATACTTACATGTTTTGTCTATATAAGCAAAACAAGGCACTATCTCAAAGAATATGCTTGCATTAGCTTTCAAATAATTTAAAAAGATCAATTTAATGTTAGTTGAAAGAGGGGAAAAGAAATAATGATTATGTTTAATTACTTTGAGGGAAAAAAGTTCAGTGTACCGAGAAAAGTCAATATATTTCCAGAGTAGTTGATACCTTCCATTTCATTATATCCTATTGACTCATGTTACCTGAAGGCAGAAAATTTCTTTTTGTTTATTGCTATATCATCAGCATTGAACAAGTTTTTCCAGTACAAATTCAGTATTTAATCAATATGAATTGGATGAACTAAATAAGAGATGATTATATACATATAGTACTACATGATTCTGTTTATTTTTAAAGAATAATATTTCAAATGCAAGATATTATTGAAAATGTATTTCCAAATTTTAGAATTTTGAATCCAGCCTAAAGAAATTGGCACCATCTCCCTACATTATGTATCAATGGCCTTTTATGTGCATGGAAATTAGAATTTTGCTAAACCTTATTATATGAGTATAAATGTCCTATATTATATTTCTCTATTTTGCAAAAGAAAATTCTATATAATTTTAGCTAATCTGTTCTTTCTAATGTTCTTAGGTTTTATTTTTTCTTAAAAATATTTTAAGAAGCTATCAATTTTTAATACTATAAGCAGTAGAATTAATTTAGTTTTGTAGGCATGTTATCAGAAATGTAGCTATTAAAAAGAAGTACATAGATGGAGGATACAATGTATTTTGTATTTATGGTATGAAAACAAATATTACTATCAATATAATTTTAAAATACTTTGTCTTAAATACATAATAGTTAAAGATATAATTTGGTTCTTTTTTAAAAATTTAAAGCATCTAAGGTGGAAAACCCAGGTGGGGAGTTTTTCCTATCCTAAAGTAGACAGAATTTTGACAGGGGCAGGAAATGTGCTTTCTTTCCCTATTATATACAAATAATCCACTTTCTAAGGAATCATCCAGCAGCTGTGCTCAGGTGGCTATGTAGACTGACTTGTGCTTCCTAGCATATCAGAACAAAGGAGAAGAAAACACATTTTAGCTATCATGCTGCAGATAACTGAAATGAAATATTGCCAAGCAAAATTGTTTTTGGCAACACAGTTTCCTCCCCAGAACTAAATATCAAAATGCGGTTTCCATTTTTCCATGAATGTGTCACAAGTTCCACTCTGGGTGACGTCTGAGATCCCGATTCAGGATGTGCACTAGGAGGGCTCAGGTCATGGTGACAGTACCCAACGTTGTTAGATTTATTAATGTATTGGCCATTTGGCTAATAAAAAAATTTTATATAAAATGAGTATATATTCTTTTCTTCTTTTTCATTATTTTGATTTTAGTTCAATTACATAATCTAACTTGCTTGAATCAAAAATATATTATTATAGCTAAAAACTAGTTATAATTAGTTTGGGGGCAGAAAAGCAAAAATAGATATGAAAAAGGCCAGGGGAAATTATGTTTCAGGAAAAGCTCAACTTTCAAAATTTGACCATCCTGAATTTAAATTCAGCTCTAAACTTAGCTGTATGGACAAAAGGCTATTACCGTATAGAATCATATGGTAATAAGGACAGTGCTCTGATCCCTAACTTTGTTGCTCCATGTATCTTTTAAGCCAACCTTATGTATATTCAATTTTGTTTATTTTTAAACCATCATTAGGTTGAAATAGATTAGTAACAGTGCAGAGATTAATCGCAAAATAAATATTTTGAAAAAAGAAAAAAATACTAAGATGGCTAACCATATTTTATATATATATATATATATATATATATATATATATATATATATATATCCAAGTATTTTTTAATCTTTACACTATCAGTAGATTAAAATAGACTAATAGCCATTTGTTGCTCAACTAAAGGGTGCTATAATCAGAAAATACTATATGAAAGTAAAGATGATAAAACAAAACTTCAGTAAAAATCAATTTTTATCACATTGAGATATGGTTTAAAGCATCACCTGTTTGCAACAGCAGTTGAGCTGCCCAACAATCAACATTTTACTTAGGATAACTGAAACCTAATTCTGCTACCAAAATTATTAGATTGTTTAAAAAGCACTGATATAAGCTTCCTATAAATAGCTTTTATTGAAGTTTTTGTAGTAACAACAGAACACTTCTTGGCTTAGTGTAAACATGTATATCATAGGAAAATTCAGAGTTATAGTTGACATCCTAAGGCACAAATTATAGCAAAATTTGGGGTGAGTATATATTTTATGGTACAGATATAAAACTGGCTATAAGGCCATAAAATGAATTTAAGAAGTGGTAGAGTATCCATTTTAAAATATTAATTTTTAAATCTGAGTACAAAGGAGGCTATTGCCTGACATTTTGAAGAGAGAACAATCTGGTTTGATTTATGCTTTTAATAAGATCATGTTGTTATTTTGAGAATACAAGCACCTCACTAAGATAGGGCAGAGGGTGTAATGGGAAATTTTCATCTTCTCCAGTTACCTGTATTTTGAAATGAAGAGTAAATATTTCCTAACTAATCATATGTACAAAGAAGAAAGGAGACAATGATGACAGTGATGCCTTAGGCTGAGCATGGGGACCATGGGTTTCCATCAACAGAGATAAGGGCCCTGGAGAAACAGGCATGATGAATTCAGCTTTCAACATATGCACTGCTTTCTATAAAACCATTAATGACAGGTGTGTGTTGTTTTTATTTTTGTTAAATTTTGGTTCTCTTGCTTTTCTGCTATATTATCTGTTTCTTCATTTGCTGAGTTGCTCTTTACTGTTTGCTAGGTTCAAGACAAATATAAAGAGAGTTTGATATTAGGGGAATTTGCATTTCTTCTAGAGTGTGTTTACTTTTGCTCCTAAAAGTGGCTTAAGTTATCAGCAAACTAGGATGACCTTAATACTATTAGTGATTGAAATTAAGAACGTTGCAAATGTGTTTCACCTTTATTCGGAGGTGTAGACCTCCAGGGTCACATTCAAAGCCTAGGGGATTTCCCAACGCTAGCTGATGAGACTTCAACCCAGTTTTTATTTTTATGAAATTTTCAAAACCTCTCACCAGTTTCTTGACCTTTCCATCACTTCTTCCAGAACTGGCAAATACCTCTAAAGGAAATCTGGAGCTGACCCCAGGTACTAAAACCAGGTATATGTCTTTCTACATTTTCTTCCTTTTTTTTTTCTTTTGAAATTTGACCCCATAATTGTCTTTTTAGCCTGCCCCTCTCCGTCTCTCTGTCTCTCTCTCTCTCTCTCTCTCTCTCTCTCACACACACACACACACACACACACACACACACTTTTTTAATCCTTCTCAATGAGAAGATCGAACCAAATTATCAGTACCACTGTGAGAAGCCAGACTCACATAATATGAGTACATAGGCCATAATATGTTAAAACCATGTGGTCATCAACAGACCCATGGCCAGCTGGGATTCCTGAGGATCATGAGAAACCACCTTGAGACCTGCTCTGTGCTCTCCCTTCCTCTTTGCCACTACACTTAAAAGAAATTTATTCTTGGAATGAAACCAAGATATTTGTTTAATCTTAAACATCCCCTCAACTGTTATACTTTTGTATGTGACAATCACTTTCTCTGAAGCAGTTGCTTATATGAAACAATTTCCCAGTAATACTGCTTTAGGAATACATGGTTTCCGTAAATTCAAATACCAAAAAAGACAATATTACAACGGCAAGTGAGGATAGAAAAAAATCAACATTAAATGTAGGGGTGCCATATTGAAATGTCTAGGACCAGGCTGCACCTCCCAGCAAGGTAGGTGGTACAAGGTGGGTGGTACAGGAGTTCAGCTGTGCAATCCAGACCTGATCAGGATCTAGTTGAGAGTTGGTGCCACCTAGTGGCAGTTTTCTGTTCGTTCAAAATATCAAAGGAGATAGATGATTCTGGGTCCTTGTTGCTACCTTGTATTTTGTCTTGAATGCTTGTCTCAGTATTCTTGCTTAAAGTAGCCCTGCGTGGGAGTGACTTAGAAAGGATCTGTGTCTTATTCCTGACGCTACCCCAACAATTAACTGTTGTTACTTAATATTGATGCAAACCTTATGGTGGGGATAGAGAGGTTTCTCAGTTGTCCTATTACAACCTCCCCTTTAGGTAAACCTGTGTGTTTCAGCTTTAGGGGTGGGGTTTTCTCAGCATTTCTTCATCCTCCCTGCAATCCCCCACTCTTCCAACCAGAGCTCTACTGTAAGGATGCGCGGATATTGCGCATGATTAAGTTTCCTGCCTGTTGCCCATAGATTCATTTTGTATTGCTTCAGAAAGGCAGAATCCTGGCTATAAGCACTTCTGCTTCTGTCACAGCTGCAGGAAAATTCTACTTGTAGGAGAGAATGGTCTAGGATTTCTACCTATCCTTCTTTCTAGGAACTCTAAATTCTCGCATAACCATCATTCACTCTTCAAAAATTATTAAAATTGTAGATGCTTTCCTATATGTATATGTCTGCTGCTGCTTCTTCTCACACTCTGCCGAAGACCAAATAGTTCACATGTTCTTTTGCAGAGGCTTTTTGCCTTGCCCTTTATAATTCAGGTCCCTTAGCTGCCTTGCAGCCTTCTCAGTAGGAAAAAAAATGCTGTATTTGGAAGATTATGCTTTTTCTTTTTCCTTTCCTTTATTTTCTATCCTATCTATCATTTATAAAGTAGGAATAACAGCTCTCTGGAGATTTTCTACACCTTGAGTCAAAATGAAATGCACACTAATTCTATTGAACGATAATTTTGTATATGTCAGTTTCACCTCTTTAGTCTTATAGACTGGGGCATTTTTATATTTTCAGTGCCTAGTGGTATTCAATTATTATTTTGTTGTAACAAGTTGCTCATGTCTGTCTCTCTAACTAGACTAAGAACACTTCTGAGACAATGACCAAGTTTTCATGTCCTTATAATAATATAAGAACTCATATCTATTGAGTGTTTGCTATGAACTAGAAATTCTATATATACTTTATATACATAATCACATTTAAGATCATTACCAAGCTTCTAAAGTAGGTTTTATTATGCCAGTCTTATAGTTTAGCAAGGAAACAGGGAAGGCTTTATCGGTGTGAGCCCTATACTGCAGAATAGGGTCTTGCTCACAGAAGGGCCTTGCACTTGAATTAAAACTCTGCCGTCATCACCTTGAAGTTTGTAATAATTTTATTTTTGAGCTTCAAGTAAACTCTATGAGAAATGGAGCATAAGATTGAGCAGTGGTACATGCCGGTAAATCCCAGTGACTACAAGGCTAAAGCAGGAGGATCACAAGTTGGAGGTCATCCTCAACAACTTAGTGAGAACCTTTCTGAAAATTAAAAAGAAAAAAGAGCTGGGATGTACTGATTCAATCCCCAGTACCAGGAAGAAAAAAAAAAGAAGAAGAATGAGCCCTACAATAGCCCTGGGGGAGCATGTGCAATTGGAAGCTCAGGATTACTGACTGACAAGTAGCAGGGGCATTCAGTAATGACCTGAAGGCCCAGCACACAGACAAAGACCTCAGGGCAGTCTGGGGGCACCCTGGGAATTCTTAATGACCCTATGAGACCCAGGTCAAGATTGGCAGCTATGGTGAAAAGCAGTAGAGGCGGCAGCAGTGGCTCCAGCCACAAGGGAAGGAAGGACTCCACTTACATTTAAATTTAAATGTACACAATGATATTTTAATACTTACTCTGATGTTTAGTGCTGCCCAATGGGGAGAGGACCTTCCATTCCCAGAACCCATCCCTGTGGCAGATATGCAATTATCAACTGTTCCTACTAATGGGTGGGCAAGAACTGCCAGTGGCCATGCTGTATACCATGTCAGCAAAATGTTAAAAAATGAAAGGGAAGATTGCATTACATCATATAAGGAACCGATGAAAATCTTCAAAGAGTTTGAAATAATTAGTTTTGAAACTGCTAAAATATTGGGAAGCAAATATCTACAGCCTTATAAATAAAAATTAGCTGCATGTAGTATGTACACAACTATAATCCTAGCTATCTGCAATGCTAAGGCAGGAGATTGCAAGTTCAAGGCCAGATTCAGAAACTTAATGAGACTCAATGATAATCACATTGACTGGACAGAGAAGAACATCATTTTCATGTGAAACTTCAATATTAATCAATAAGTAATAAGAAAAACAATTTTAAAATTATTTTTTTCATTTATGATTGAAGATGTGAAGATAAAATACATCAGCAGGTTTTTTGAATTACATACAAGTCATGAATCCACTTTCATTTCTTAAATTGACTCCACAAGTTACAGGAAACATCAGAGTAAGTATTAAAATATCATTGTATAAATTTAAATTTCAAATTAAATTCAGAATTATACGAACTAGATTTGCATTAAGAGTTTAAAGTATTTTGTATGTTCTAGTAGTTACATCACAGAAAGATTCTTCTCAGAATTACAAATTACCAAAAATTACTTGTATGCACCAAGAGTGCCTGATGTTAGTTTACAATATATTATGAGAAAATGAAGTTGGTATATGTGTGGAATTTGATAACTTAATAAATAATCTTGGAGAAAAGTAAGTCACAATATTCTTCTAATCAATGAAGATATCACATTAATAAAGTATTATTTGTTGTATTACCTAAAATTATGACACCAAAAATATTTATTTTTGCACTTTTCAAGTTTCTGTTAATCATTTATCACTATGACCTCCATCACATTTTAAGTCATAAAATATTATTTTAACACTATGTTTCATATTTTTGTAACTTTAACATCATTTTCTCGGCCTTTTTACTAGTTATCCCACATTACTGTTTTGCAGTAGGTCTCACAAATTATATAGCCAGTCATACATACAAATAAATTGAACAAAAGCATGCAGTTAGTAGTAAATAATGGAATCAGAATGTGAACCCAGGAAGTCTGGCTCCAAATCTAAGCTCTTAACAACTAGCATATCGGTTATTTCTCCTGGAGCAAAACTCATGAGGGCTGATGAGAGCTAGGATGTGATGAATAAAAGCCATAGGAAAACATCTGTCTGGTTGGACAATACAGTCCTCATCTTTTGTAGCCTTGGGTTTCTAGAACTTACTGGTGACTCCTAAAAACCACAAGATAGTACTAATAAACATAAGAAAATCAAATTTTAAAGTATAGAAGCCTTTCAACTTAAGATGTGGCTATGTCATGATGAACCCATTACAAGTTGAAAATATACTAAGTTAAAAATGCTTTTCATACACTTAACAGCTGGAATGTCAAACTTAGCACTGCAGCACATATGAAGCATCTGCTGTTTGTGCTCATGGGCTCTCTTGACTGAGAGCTGTCAATACTGCCTCTGTCCAGCATCCTAAGAGAATATCCTATGGCATAGAGCTAGCAGAGAGAAAGGTCCACATTACAAATCCATTCTATAATTCTATTGAATGTATTTCAGTTTCAAAATATTAAAAGTCCAAAAAAATGGTAAGCTGAGCCATTGTAAATTGGGGACCATTTGTATTTGCCATAGTTTGCTAGAGCTGCTGTAATAAGTACCATAAATCAGGGGAGTAAAACAACAGAAATTTATTAATTAATAGTTCCCAAGGCCAGAAGTCTCACATCAAGGTATTATCAGGGTCAACTCCTTCTGAGGACTATGAGGGAAGAACTTTTCCAGCCCTCTCCCCTTGGCTTGCCTGTGTCTCTTTATATCATCTTTCTTTAATGAACTTCTCTGTGTACAGATTTCAGCTTTTTAATTGGATTCCGAACCTACTGGATTCGCAATCTAGGTTCCGCTCTAGACACCTCATTTTAACTTGGTTAACCCTTAAAATCCTATCTTCATGGTAGTCAGGAGCCAACCACCAGCAAACAGATACAGCTTATATACCTACCCTCCCAAGGCTCACCTCCAATGAGCTATTTCCTCCAATTAGTCCTCACTTCCTACAGTTTCTACCACCGCCCAATATTCCACTCAATTATGAATTCACCCAAGGACCAATACATTGTAGAACCTTCATGATCACTTCCCCAAAGCCCTATCTCTGAACATTGCTGCTTTGGAGATCCAACTTTTAACACAGAAGCCTTTGAGGGAAATTTCAGATCCACATCAAAAAGTAATCTGAAAAATATCATGTTCCAGGTAAGAAGGATTTTTCTTCTTTTTTTCTTTTCTTTTTTTTTCTGTTTTCTTTTCTTTTACCTTGAGAATCAAAATAGGGGATAGAAGAAAAAAAGAAAACTTTATTCAGAATACATTTTATCAGGCTCTTTTTTGAGCTAAAAATGAACCTGGAGATAGGCAACGTGTTCATTCATGTAAAGTAAGGCACAAAAAAAAAAAAAAAAAAGGAAAGGAAAGGAAATCTAGCAGGCTGTATACTCTTTACCCAGTAGCAGGGAGCCTTACTCCTGGCTTTGGCATCTTACATATTTTCTACTGTACTTGTATTGTCACTTGATTTCTAGAGGCCCTCAGTGGAATTATAATGGCTGCAAGGAATTATTTATCTGCACACAAAACAAAACATGGTTAGTCCACTTTCTCAAACTTTGCATTCAAAGGGTAAAGTGTAAATCCATGGAAGAAAATCCTCTAAATCTAAGGATTTGTGATAAAGTAGAAAACATTCTCAATGCTTCAGTGGATAGTTATTTGGGTGCAGTTTTGTTTTTGCTCTGTATATTTAAAATTGAACCTTTAGTATGTCTGTTTTTCTAAAGGGAGTGATTTTGACAGTATTTTGATATTCTCAAGTTTAAAATATTCATTATTTTGTTTCTCAACCATATCTAACTAGGACTAAAATCTATGTTTAAAAAAACTGTCAGTATTTGCCAACCTAAATATTAGTAAAATTATTTTACTTTCAAATGGACATATTTTCCCCTCAAATTTCTGAGCTTACTATATGAAGACAATGATAAGTAACAGATTTTGAAAAGTGAATCTGGAGCATTTATTTCTCATTATAGAGTAGTAAGATTACAAATCAATCAATTGTGCTGTTCAGTTCAGTGTTTTTAAGCTACAGTGAGTAGTATGATGGGAATAGAAAACTTGAACTGAGAAAAAGTATTTCAGATTAAGAGAATGTATTTCACTTTAGAAGAAACTGGGGTTCAGCTATTTTTTTTTCCTCCTCTACAATACAAGAGTAGATCAGCAGAGAGAGCAAGATTATTTTGCATGTCAGTTGTGTTAGGCAGAATTCCAAAAGGGGCATCATGATTCCCACCCCTGGAATCCATAACTTGAATAATCTCTTCTACTTGAGAGCAGACAGAAACTTTATTTTGCTTTTAATCAAGAGAATATGGCAGAAAGTAAAGGGATTACACAGAGATAATTAAGGTTTCTAATCCAAAAGAAGATTATCCTGGGTGCCTCTGACCTAATCAGGTAAGCCTCTTAAAAGAGCATCCAGCCAGACCCTGGAGGATGAGATTCAAATCAACAAAGATGCTTTTCTCCTGGCTTTAAAGAAGCAAAAACCACACTTTTGAACTGCTTTTTCTGAGGGCAGCCTCTAAGAATTGTGGACGTCCATTCTACATATAAGAGAATTTAAATTCTGCCACTAGCAGGGATGAACTTGGAAGAGGACCCCCAAGCTCCAAATGAGAAGACAACCCTAGCCAACTCCTTCATTAAAACCTCATGAGGACAGAGAACACCCTTAAGCTGGGCCCAGACTCCTGACCCATACAAACCACAAGATCATAAAATATGTCTTGCTATATAGGCCATGGTTTGAACTAATCTATTATAACAGTAACAGAAAAGTAATATAATGGTTATGAAACTCACTAAAACTTAATTGCAATGAGGTCATTGTAAAAAGGTATTGCCCACAATTTTTATATAGAACTTAAAGTCTAAATATCTATTTCCAGTTACTTACGCTTATACAAATATAGTCACACAATTCTATGCAGATATTTGTATACTTAAGAATACCTAAAGTGAAAATTTACTGCATTCAAATAACTGTCATTAAATTACAAATTCCATCAAAACTTGGCTGCAGGGCAGGTTCATCACAGCATTTGTACCACAACTTGTAGACACTTGCCTATTTTAAAAACATGACTGTATCAGTATGCTCTCTTTTCTATCTTAGGTCACATGGCACGAATTCAAGAGGAAATGTAATGCCATAATTCTATGTAAATATTGGGTGAGTTGTTGATGGAAGATTTTTGAAGTTTAGACAGATTAAAACTATAAAACCAAGAATAATTTTATGTAATTTGTATCAATAGAGAACAATTTATCAGTGAAGAAAGACCATAATTATTTATAGGAATAAAAAAATCAAGGCAGGTGGGAAGATGGCGGCAGGAAGTGAGTAAACCGCTTCGTGCTCCGCTCCGCCAGGCCCGCAGCGTATGTTGCCGTGTCTTAAAAGATGAAGTAAAGATCATTAAAGGAGATCTGTCGACAAAGACTCAGCACCGTGTCAAGAAAGGGGCCTAGGTAGAGTGAATCCGCCACGACTCCAGCCAAGGTGGAGTGAGTCCATCATGACCTCAGCGCAAGCAGTAAGGCTGCAGCCCCCGAGCTGCCCGGCTCCCTCGGCCCCTTCTCCTTCTCCTCTCCGCCTTTCCGCTTTGCTTCTCCCCTGCCGTCTCTCCTCCCACGCTCAGTCCCTAAATCTAGATCTCAATTTCTTTCCCCCACCCCGCCCGCTCTCTCGCGTGTCCAGTACCCGGCCCGTGCGGGCCCCGAGGCGCTGCCCCCCTCCCCCAGCCCGCACCCCCTCCCCAGGGGTCCCAAAGGCCACAGCTGGGCCGCCACCGCGTCGCCGCCGCCGCCGCCGCCGCTTCCCGCGGAGCACCATAGAGCAGACTCTTCACCGCCCGAGTGAGCTGCCGAGTTAAATGGAACAGCTGATAAGATGAGTGACAATTTAAAATCTAAGTGATCCAACATGGCAGCGGACGCGGAGAGATCAAGTCTCTAACCCCTTCAGCTGCGCGAGCATAGGGAGAAGTAAACTGTCAAAATACTGCTCGCTCAGGACCACTAGGCACTGTTGAGCTGAAGGGGATCCGGGGCGAACAGTCTGCCCCTCTCAGAACACACCGAGCCCGGATTGGGCTGCATTCTAGTTCTGGTTCGCCTGCTTCTAGTGACTCAGCACTAATGATCCCGCTGAAATAACTAGTCGGCCCACCTGAACTCACAGAGGTAAAAGCCAACTGAGCATGATAGTCAGACCCAGGGTATCCCTCTGCTGAAAACAGAGGTCCCTTGCACCAGCTACCAGGGGAGTTGCTACCTGAGGGCAAACAAATTCGCTGGGGGTCCTCAGCCCCAAGCCCTACAAACTTAGGGTCTGAGGGAGGCAAACAGAAAGGGTGTGCCCAGGCATCCATGGAAACAGGGCTCCCAGGAGCAGCAGACCCGGCGTGTAGCCAGTATTGTGGTGAGTGTCACAGGTGAGCAGCGCCTGGCTTGAGGAACCACAAGAGAAGGCCCTAGGCACTCAGGATTGGAGACCCGCACAGTCTGGGAAGAAGAGCTGAGGCACAGTGATTGGTTCCCACCCATCAAGAAGAGAAGCCTGGCCCAGTTCCCACCTACTGGAAGAGAAGTTAATTGAGCTCTATGACTGCATTTATTATTATTATTATTATTATTATTTCAATGATTATTATTGTTTTTTTTTTAATTTTATTTTCACTTTTTGTTGTTGATGTTGTTGTTGTTCTTCAACTTTCTTATTAATGGTTTCAATTTTTTTTAATTCTTTTTATTCTATTATTATTACTATTATTTTTTAAACTTTAATTTCCATTTGTTTATTATCATTATCATTTTTTTTGGTTTTAACTTTTTATTTTTTCATTTTTTCTTTCTTTCTTTTCACTTTTTTTCTTTTGTCTTTTCATTTCTGTCCAATTTTCTTATTCCCCCTTTCTTGAATTCTACCTGCCTATACTCACTCTCTTTAGTGACTTCTTCCCTTCCCTTCTAATACCTCTCCTCCCAAGCATCAAATAAATTTATAAGAGTAAACAGTAACTCAGCAGTCAAACAGAACAAGAAGTATCATGAGCATAAAAAAGCAAGGAAGAAAAGGAGTACAAACAATGAAGGACAGCCTAAATACTCAGGAGGACCTGGAGTCATCAGAAAAATGGCCATATAAAGAACTCAAGGAACACCTTAGACAGATGGAAAGGAACCTTAAAGATCACATTGAAAATGAATTACATAAACAGATAAAAGAAGAAGTTAAGCATCTTTGTCAGGAGATAGAGATTATAAAAAAAACCAAACAATAATTCTAGAAATGAAGGAAACGATAAACCAAATAAAAAACTCAATCGAGAGTATCACTAACAGAGTGGAGCAAGTAGAAGCCAGAACGTCAGATAATGAAGACAAAATATATCACCTTGAAAAGAGTCTAGCCAACTCAGATAGGCTGGTAAAAAATCACGAGAAAAACATCCAAGAGATTTGGGATAACTTAAAAAAACCAAACTTACGAGTCATCGGGATAGAGGAAGGCACAGAGATTCATGCCAAGGGAATGAGTAACTTGCTGAATGAAATAATTACAGAAAACTTTCCAGAAATAAAAAAGGAAACAGATATACAAATTGTAGATGCATACAGGACACCGAGCACACAAAATCACAGTAGACCAACGCCAAGACACATTGTTATGAAGATATCCAATATACAGAACAAAGAGAAAATATTAAAAGCTACAAGAGAAAAGAGGCAGATTACATTTAGGGGTAAACCAATAAGGTTAACAACGGATTTTTCATCACAGACGCTGAAAGCAAGAAGATCCTGGAACAACGTATTTCAAACACTGAAAGACAATGGATCCCAACCAAGAATTCTGTATCCAGCAAAATTAAGCTTCAGATACGACAACGAAATAAAAATCTTTCATGATAAACAAAAGCTAAAAGAATTTGTAGCCAGAAAACCAGCATTGCAAAGTGTCTTGAGCAAAACTCTACACGAGGAAGAAATGAAAAACAATAACCAAAACCATCAGTGGGAAGTGCCTCAGTAAAGACAGAGGATGGGGGGAAAGCTAATCATGGAGAAACAAACTAAATTAGAAAAAAAAAAAGAGATAAATAATCAAACATGGCAGGAAGTACAAACCATATATCAATAGTAACTTTAAACGTTAATGGCTTAAACTCTCCAATAAAGCGACATAGGCTGGTAACATGGATTAAAAAAACAAATCCAACAATATGCTGCCTCCAGGAGACACATCTGATTGGAAAAGACATACACAGGCTCAAGGTGAAAGGTTGGGAAAAAATATACCATGCACAGGGTCTTCGTAAGCAAGCAGGAGTGGCCATACTCATATCGAATAAAATCAACTTCATCTCGATAGATGCAGAAAAAGCATTTGACAAAGTACAGCATCCCTTTATGTTCAAAACATTAGAAAAACTAGGGATAACAGGAACTTACCTCGACATTGTGAAAGCTATCTATGCTAAGCCTCAGGCTAGCATCATTCTGAATGGAGAAAAATTGAAGGCATTCCCTCTAAAATCTGGAACAAGACAGGGATGCCCCCTATCACCACTTCTATTCAATATAGTTCTCGAAACACTGGCCAGAGCAATTAGACAGACGAAAGAAATTAAAGGCATAAAAATAGGAAAAGAAGAACTTAAATTATCACTATTTGTGGATGACATGATTCTATACCTAGAAGACCCAAAAGGGTCTACAAAAAAACTACTAGAACTAATAAATGAATTCAGCAAAGTGGCAGGATATAAAATCAACACGCATAAATCAAAGGCATTTCTGTATATCAGCAACAAAACTTCTGAAACGGAAATGAGGAAAAACACTCCATTCACAATATCCTCAAAAAAAATAAAATACTTGGGAATCAACCTAACAAAAGAGGTGAAAGACCTATAAAATGAAAACTACAGAACCCTAAAGAGAGAAATAGAAGAGGATCTTAGAAGATGGAAATGTATACCTTGTTCATGGATAGGCAGAACTAACATCATCAAAATGGCGATATTACCAAAAGTTCTCTATAGGTTTAATGCAATGCCAATCAAAATCCCAATGGCATTTCTTGTAGAAATAGATAAAGTAATCGTGAAATTCATATGGAAAAATAAAAGACCCAGAATAGCAAAAACAATTCTAAGCAGGAAGTGTGAATCAGGTGGTATAGCGATACCAGATTTCAAACTATATTACAGAGCAATAGTAATAAAAACAGCATGGTACTGGTACCAGAACAGGCGGGTGGAACAATGGTACAGAATAGAGGACACAGAGACTAATCCACAAAGCTACAACTATCTTATATTTGATAAAGGAGCTAAAAACATGCAATGGAGAAAGGATAGCATCTTCAACAAATGGTGTTGGGAAAACTGGAAATCCATATGCAACAAAATGAAACTGAATCCCCTCCTCTTGCCATGCACAAAAGTCAACTCAAAGTGGATCAAGGAGCTAGATATCAAATCAGAGACTCTCCGTCTGATAGAAGAAAAAGTTGGCTCCGATCTACATATTGTGGGGTCGGGCTCAAAATTCCTTAATAGGACACCCATAGCACAAGAGTTAATAACAAGAATCAACAAATGGGACTTTCTTAAACTAAAAAGTTTTTTCTCAGCAAGAGAAACAATAAGAGAGGTAAATAGGGAGCCTACATCCTGGGAACAAATTTTTACTCCTCACACTTCAGATAGAGCCCTAATATCCAGAGTATACAAAGAACTCAAAAAATTAGACAATAAGAAAACAAATAACCCAATCAACAAATGGGCCAAGGACATGAACAAACACTTCACAGAGGAGGACATACAATCAACAAGTACATGAAAAAATGCTCACCATCTCTAGCAGTCAAGGAAATGCAAATCAAAACCACCCTAAGATACCACCTCACCCCAGTAAGATTGGCAGCCATGATGAAGTCAAACAACAATGAGTGCTGGCGAGGATGTGGGGAAAAGGGTACTCTTGTACACTGCTGGTGGGACTGCAAACGGGTGAGGCCAATTTGGAAAGCAGTATGGAGATTCCTGGGAAAGCTGGGAATGGAACCACCATTT
This sequence comes from Spermophilus citellus, assembly GCF_964194105.1. Lineage (NCBI taxonomy): Eukaryota > Metazoa > Chordata > Mammalia > Rodentia > Sciuridae > Spermophilus > Spermophilus citellus. The sequence continues at coordinate 103,362,026 of NC_138197.1, read as the reverse complement.
GACCCAACTATTGCCCTTCTCGGACTATTTCCTGAAGACCTTAAAAGAGCACACTACAGGGATACTGCCACATCGATGTTCATAGCAGCACAATTCACAATTGCTAGACTGTGGAATCAACCCAGATGCCCTTCAATAGATGAATGGATAAAAAAAATGTGGCATTTATACACCATGGAGTATTACACAGCACTAAAAAATGACAAAATCATGGAATTTGCAGGGAAATGGATGGCACTAGAGCAGACATGCTTAGTGAAGCTAGCCAATCCCTAAAAAACAAATACCAAATGTCTTCTTTGATATAATGAGAGCAACTAAGAACAGAACAGGGAGGAAGAGCAGGAAGAAAAGATTAACATTAAACAGAGACATGAGGTGGGAGGGAAAGGGAGAAAAAAGGGAAATCACATGGAAATGGAGGGAGACCCTCATTGTTATACAAAATTACATATAAGAGGTTATGAGGGGAATGGGATAACAAACATGGAGGGAAATGAATTACAGTAGATGGGGTAGAGAGATAAGATGGGAGGGGAGGGGAGGGCGGATAGTAGAGGATAGGAAAGGTAGCAGAATACAACAGTCACTAATATGGCAGTATGTAAAAATGTGATGTGTAACCGATGTGATTCTGCAATCTGTATTTGGGGTAAAAATGGGAGTTCATAACCCACTTGATTCTAATGTATGAAATATGATATGTCAAGAGCTTTGTAATGTTGTGAACAACCAATAAAAAAAAGAAAAAAAAATCAAACAAACAGGTTCATTTTTGGCTTTAAGTAAATGATAAAATATTAAATAAAGCTTTAGGTAAAAATTTATGTGACTTTTATAGTTAAAGTTGAAGAAATACCTCCATGGTGATTTGATCTTTCTTTGCTAGCTCTGTGGGAATGTCTCCATCACATGATATTTTATTCTTAATTAAAATACTTCAAAGTATTTTGCAATTAATATTTTACTACCAGTAATATTCTATGTACACATTTATCTCAAATTAAAGTCTGGTAGGACCAAAATGCGATTTGTTTCATACAAAATAATTTTTTAAAAAATTCTAAAGTTGACACTATGATTTTTGGATCTAAAGAATGCTTCTGTATTGCTAAGCAGGACTAATGCAACTTCTAGCTTGTTCTCCTCTGGTACCTTCTAGGAGTCTTATAATTATGCATTTTACATTTAGGTCTACTATTCGTTTTGAGTAAATTTCCATGAAGGGTATGAGGTTTGTGGCTAGATTTATTTTCTGCCATGTGAATTTCCACTTGTTCCAGCATCATGTGTTGAAAAAAGTATCTTTGTTCCATCGTATTATCTTTATTCATTTGTCAAAAATCAGCATATTTTATATGAATCTATTTCTGGCCTCTCTATTAGAAAAAGGAGTATTTACATATATGTTTTTTTGGGGATTCTTCCATAAGAAACACATATCCTTTATTTCTCATTCATTCATTTAATCCATAATTCATTTATACCAATATGCATTCATGCACATTTATTTTAGTTATGAGTTATGATCCAGTGCTAATTTTGTTTTAAATTTCTAAACTATTGGCCATTGAAAGTTCTTTCAAGTTGGCTCCTGGGTCATTCTGAAATTTACAGCACCCCAATTTTTTTCAGTTCATCACCACTTCTGTTACTATATACATGATGACATGATGCTCTTTAATTTTATCTGCCTTCATGACAGAATTAGCCATTTCTCCAAAGAGTTCTGTATTTTTTTATTAGGAAAAAAGGTACATATTGTCCTTTAAACATCAATAATTTCTTTTCCCAGAGGTAATTCAAACTAAACATCTCCTACAAAGATTTCTCTTCCCTAATCCTTCTCCCTGAAATACTGCTAATCTAAGATCTGCACCTTTTTGTTCTATTACAGTAAATATCACAACAATCCACCTTCTTGCCCCCACCAAAAAACAAAAAACTGGGCTTTTCACTGGGTCTTGGTATTGCCATAGGCCACATATTGAACAAAGTTTTCTTCATTGTATTTCATTGCTGTGGCCAATTATCTTATTGCTGTATCGCAAACCTTGCCTTATTCCAGCCTGTGTCCTGCATTGCTGCAAAATCATGGTAAACTCTAATATCAAGTGACTAATAGATTCAGAATAATTTGCTCTTGCTCACCTGGCATTACTTCCTGCCTGCCACCCTTCCATCCAGCAACATTGAGTTTCTTTAAGTCTCCCAGGTGCTTCTCACATCTCACCTTAAGTCTCACCACTGTCATTGCCTCTACCTGAAACATTCTTCTCTCCCCTTGACTTTGCTAAAAATCATTCACCTTCCATGTTCTAACTCAGGTTTCACTGCCATGCCCTACATGAACATATATTACTATGCCATCCAAAAAGAAAAGCAGTGATTTATGCACAGTTTGAAATTTGTGATTTTCTTTTCCCATAATAGAGCAATCTGTGTTTAATAAATGTTATGTGTGTTAGAAACCAAGAGAGGAGTCGATAGAGCTTTCAAAAATAAATATTTATGTATTTATGATCCTTTAAATATTGTGTGCATAATATTTTGTTATTAAAATAGAGCTAAGATTAGAAATAGGGGAATGAAGGGAATGGAGGGGAATAGGAATAGAATGAATTGGACATAACTTTTATACTGTTTATATATGAATATACCACAGTGAAACTCCACATCGTGTACAACTACAAGAATGGGATCCTAATTAGAATAAGTTATATCCCATGTATATATGTCAAAATACACTCTACTGTCATTTATGTCCAAAAAGAATAAAAATAAAAAACTAGGATTTTGAAAATTTGTTTCTCTCTATAAATAATAAAAGGTACTAGAACAGCTCAATAAATGAGAATATATGATTTTATTAGTGATGATCATTTCTGGAAAATGGCAAGCTATTATCTGAATGAAACTCTGAGTCTCATATATCATTATGTAACTAGTTTGAAATAAACTTGGTCATTCTTCATGAGTAGTTGTAATCTTGTGCTTTGAACATTAGAATAAGAATGCTATATTTTCTTCAAAACTTTGCTGTGATAAATTGTTAGGCCAGGCACATGATTCTTACTATAATTGTACTGAACATTCCTTTTAGTTGGACTTCAAGATAAAACACTGATACACATATTCCATTTTTTTTTCCATTTTAACCTTTAAAAGCTTGTCTGGGAATCAAAGTTAAAATAAGTATGTGGCATAATTTAGTCATAAACAAAGACTTTCCTAACAACAAATAATTTCTCCATCTGCCTTCTCTAATATTCAAAATTGTTTCTATTATCATGATCTTCAAGTTTTCATAAGAAGACACATAGTTTATAAATATGATTAAGGCATATTATTTCCATTGAAAGGTAACCTATTAATTAAGAGTAAAGAGTAGCAGCCAACCAACAGAAAACATGCTCTGGAGGAAATGGGCTTGGGTTATACTTCTGTATGTATATATGTATGCGTGTGTGTGTGTGTGTGTGTGTGTGTGTGTGTGTGTGAAAGCTTTCACTAAAATGAGGGGTTAAAAGGAGTGGTCTAAAGGCCAACACAGCAGTATGTCAATAAACGATAAATCCACCATGCGGCCTGCGCAATGGTTTCATTAATGAGGTTCTAGGCATAAAGTTAGCTAGAAGAGATCGAAATAAAACACACAGACTCAGTTACCTTATTTATATTGCCAGGTCAGAGAGGGCTCCCCTCTCTGGTTCCCTCCTCTAACCGCCCAGCAGGGCAGCGAGGATTACTCAGGGCTAGCAGGAGAGAGAGAGTTTGAACACACCTGGGAGTAACTTTTTATTGGGGAACAAGAGATTCAGGGGAGAATTCCATCCAATGAAGGTTGAGGGGGGACCGCACTCCAAGGTCAGGGTCAGTGATTGGGCCCCCGGGGTCAGTGGTCAGGCACACCCCCACACGGATGGGTTCTCTCATCAGGAAAGGGTCGGGAAAGCTCCGACACAGCCAGAACACCTCAGACCCTTAACGGGAGCCACCCAATCACGTGTCAGAAATGGCTTCCCACAGATAAACATGGAATTTTATCATCAAAACATCCAAATGAACAACTAAAGACTAGTATAAATCTAATCATAAAGTGTATGTATTATGCATCTTTAAGAAATAGAACTGTGAATATATGTAACATTTCGCAAAAAAAATTACATAGCAGTTGGGAAGATGAGAAAAATAAACATAAACTGAGTGCAAATAACACAATAGGGTGCAAATCAAGAGCAATGACTCTAAAAGCCCTAGGAAGTGAGTGGGAAAATATCTCTCAGCTATTGATTTAAAAAAAAAAGTTCATAAAGATCTTACAATCAACATGTTTCTGGAAGTATAAACGAACAGGATAGAATGACAGGGAAAGGGGAAACTATTTCATATTAAAGCAAAAGCCTGCAGGAAGGCATAGAGAACAGGATTAAACATGGCAGGTTTACAGAATAGTTGAATCTTTCTGAAACCCTCCTGTTTGTAAAACAATGTGCCGAGGCCAAAGTGTATTTATACTGATTTTTTTTATAACTTTTTCTATAAATTTAAATGTACATTAAAGACATTGCCCATCTGCCTTGGATTCCGCTCTCATACTCCTCTAATTACTCACTCTAGGTGAGCACCTAATATAGCTAAGTCTAACATGTTTCATCAGTAAAACTGTCATAATTTTTTTCCTGAGGGTCTTGCAAGGTGACTTGTAAAAACTATGTGAGCCTGAATATAACAATGTTCTGTGTGTCATAATTAACATTTGAGTATGTAATGCTAAAAATACTATTACTCATTAATTATAACTTGTATCTTCACATATACATGTTTAATGTCTTAAATAGAAAAATAAAATAATTTAAAAAGATTAAAACTAAAACAACATGATGTGTTTCTGTCTTCTCCCTTATTTCTTAAGAAATTTGTCAATCTCAAATTCTAAAACTTCAATATCACCATAGCCTACAAAACTGCCTAAAAGTGTCCTTTAATAATAAAGATTCTGTCATAACCAGGTAAAAATTCTTTTTAGTTGTTCCAAAAACATCATGGGAAACTTTCAGGCACAGGTAAAAGCATATTTGAAATTAATATTTCTTTAATAAATAATTCAAAGCAATTATCTCTTATATCCATAGCATTTTAATTCCTTGAAATGCAGATTTTCATTTGAGAATTCAAAACTTTGATGTCAGCTTTCATTTAATTTTAGTCTGCTCAAAACCATGGTTATCTCACTTCAACTCCTCTTTCTCTTTCATCTTAAACAATAATTTATCTAGAATTTGCAAGTTTTTTAATGGTATGTAGTTTTAAAGGACTTTTGCATTAATAAATTACAATTGTATTTCATAATAGCTAATTCCTCTTAACTCAGTAGACTGTTACTGCTGTTTACTCCAAAGATTCTAACTGCTCAATAAAATTGCATAATTTTCCTGTCTGCTATGGAGCTGAGTAATCTATCTGTGTGATATAAAATTGCCTACCCTACCACATATTACTTAAATTTCTGAGAAGTGTGCTCATAGACAATTGTTTGTTGGAAAAAGAGATTTTTAGCAATTGTTTTCACCAACTTCTGATCATATCCCCTTTTGTTTGGCACAGTTATTCTTTTAAATATTTGTTCCTTTTTAATTTTTAGCATTCCCTAATTTCTTATAAGCATGTAATCTAACCTTATTCACTGAAAGGTTATATTTTATGCTGAAAGGAAAAGAATTATCAAAAGTAACTGTGCTAAATCAAATAAATGCACATGTCAAAGTTTCATGTCAGAATTCCCAGTATGTGAAAATATTCTAATAAATATTTTATATTCACTAATCCATCCCAACTTATGTACAAAATAAACACCACAATTATTCCATAAACTAAAGTCAAATTGAGTAAGTTTATTTAATTACTATTATGATTTAGGACATTCTTTTAAAGGTGATGATTCTTAGTAGGGGCAATTTGGTCTCCCAGGGGCCATTTAGCAATGCTTGGAGAAACTCTTGGTCATCTCAATTGAGGAAGTGTTAGTGGCATCTCATGTGTGAGTCCAGGGATGCTGGTAAACATTGGATAGTACTCCACAATCAAGAATTATCCAGCTCCAAATATTAATGTCTAAATTGACAAACCCTGAAATAGAAGGAACTTATGATTTCCATTAATTTGTCAATTTTATTTTTTTCTTGATGGAGAAGCCACATATTTGATGTTTTAGTACCAATAGCTCTCTTGTACATCAGCCCAAATTGAGATGTGCAGTTTTCCACTTACTCATATCATTTACTCTGAAAATGTACAGAACAGGAAAGCTTCCTATTACCTAATGGCATGGTTCTCTCTAAGGTGTTCACACAGAGAAGAGGATGAGGAGCATTTATGTGTGTCATATCTCCAATCAACGAGGGCTATTACTGTATTATAAATTATGGTAGTGGGCAGTGGGCAGAAAGGTGAGAGAACTGTATTCTACATAATTTATACATTAGTGTAGCACTTAGTATCCCAAACATTTGGTTTGAATTTTAATGACAAAAAGGATGGATGACTATTTTCCCCTTAACTATGCTTAAATAATTTTTCCTCTGTCTGTAGTAAAATCTTGATCTAAGATGATCTGCCCCCACTAACCCAAGAGAATATAATCCTTAGAGGTACTCCATTATCACATGTTGTTAACTATACATGTCAAATTAGGTGCATTCATAAACAGTCAAAATAACTATTACCAGTCATGATTTGGTCTGAGAAAGTCTATTAGGAATGCCAGCTAATTTGTGCAAATCTACAGATAATATACGAAATTTCATTGAAAAACTTGTCTTTTTTAATTTCAGCTTTTATATATTCAATTCATGTTTGCTAAGTTCTTAAAATGTACATTTAAAAATCCCTAAAGATTTCATATGCAGTGCCAACTAAAGTTATTTTCATTTTTGTTGTTTCCTAGGCAAATTACCCTAAATTGTGAATTCTTTTCTCACAATGAGTTCAAAACAATGTCCCTTGTGTAAAACTCTCTCCCCTTAAGAGGAAAAAGCCAGCCTAAAATGCATACATGATAACCAAGAATTATGTGGGGTGTTTACTGTCCACATAATAGATCCATTATATGCTTTTTCAGCTTATAGTTAATCTTTCTTCCAATTATAGTATAGATCAATCAATAAACAATTACTGAACACTTAAAATGACATTCTTACTAGCCAAATATTTCCTCATCACCTTCAATGTAGATTATAACATATTTCAGCCCACGTTATACGAAATTATGCTGTGACTCCTCAGGTCTTTGCATTCTATGTTGACTTTTCGGGCCATATATTTTTATTAGCATATACCAATAAAAGGGTTATAATATAACTGAGTTCAATTTTTAGATTTTTCTTCAGAGAAACACTATTCTCAGCCCAATCATAAACATTACATACTTCTAGAAATACTCTCTGATGCTTTTTGCTTTTTAAAATTTTTCATTGACTTAAGAATAATTACAGTTTTACTTAACTATTTTGGTTAATTTAATGATACAGCATTTTGAAGGGAAATTTTTCCTGAATGTCATGATTAGGCAAAACCTTTTATAATTCCCTGATGTTATACCCTGATAGAATTTTTAGTTACTTCTGATCTGTTATGAATCCTTACTTGGTATTTTTTTTTATGACTCCAGCATATTATGTATCCTTAAAAAGCCAAATGTGCCGCCAACTATTATTTTGAACTTTCTTTAAATACTTTTCAGATTGCCCCAATATAGGCAGAAGAGATTCTATGAAACTTCATCTATTTATGGGTCTTTCCTCAATAGTAGTTTAAATTCCTTAAAAACAGAATACACAAATGTGTTCTTACAAAACTCTTAGTTTTGTTATTGTTCTCTATTTTCATAAAACAAAAGGGGTTGTTTAAAAATTAAAGGAAAATGTCTCAAATCATGTCAAATTAAATAATATGTTTATTTGTGTTTATTAACAAATGAGTCATTTTCCTGGGTTTAATCTTAAGTCCAGCATTTGAAATGTGCAAGATATCATGTACTTCAATGGTTAAAAGCCTGGCTTGGAAAGTTTAATTGCCCAGGTTGAAATACCAAATTTGTAGCTTTCTCTATGATTTTCATTAAGTTAGTTAACATGCTCTTTGACACAATTTTCTCATCAGTAAAATTAAGATATTAATAATGGAAATTTCAGAAGGTGAGGATAAACATGAGTATTTGTACAATTCTTTAAATATTAATTGGCACGTAATCATGGGCTTGTGGAAAAGCTGAAGAGGCCATGAGAAAAGTGGTCAGAGGCCATCACTGAAAATTCTAGGACTCAAGACCTAGTTTGCAACAATGTGTACGTGATATCAAATGAAAGGCAAGTTTCTGAATACAAAAATGTTTTGGAACACAGGAATTCTCTGGGATGGATTTCACAATTTCCCTTTCTTTCCCAGTCTCTTATCATTTCTCAAGAATGCAATATATAATTAACTATAATTACCATGTTGTAAAATATACCTCTTGCACTTATTCTTTGTATATACCTAAAATTTAAGACAATATAATTTTTAAAAATTAAATCTATTTTTTATGCATAAAACATGAAAGTTGTACATATTAATGGGGTACCATAAGATGTTTCCATACATGTATATGTTGGATAATGTTGAAATCAGGTTAAATATATTTATCCTCTCAAACATTTTTTATTTCCTTCTGGAAAACTTTCAAAATTCCTTCTTCTAGTTTTTAAAATGTGAAGCACATCATTGTAATCTATAGTAACCCTACTCTCAGAAATGCAAGTCAAAACAACAATTCAATATCAGTTGCCCCAGGAAGAATGAGGATTATCAAAAAGATTAAAGATAATAAATGTTGACATGGAGTGGACAAAAGGCAACCTTGCTCACTGTTGGTGGGAATATAAATTAGTCCAAGCATTATGGAAAACCATAAGGAGGCTCCTCAAAAATTAAAAATAGAACTTATGATCCAACAATCCTATTACCCGGCACATATCCAAACAATTGAAATAGTTATATCAAAGAGACATTGATACCCCCATGTTTATTATAGCACTATTCACAACAGCCAAGAAAGGTGAGGTGTTCATCAACTAATGAGTGGATAAAGAAAATATGGTAAAAATGCACAGTGGAATATTATTCAGCCATAAAGAGAAGGACATCCTGTCAACATGAATAAAACTGGAAGTTATTATGTTAAGGGAAATAAATCAGCCACAGAAAGACAAGCACTACAAATTCTCATTCATGGAGAATTTAAAAGATTGGTCATACAGAAGGTTAAATGAAGACTGGTGACCAGAGGCTGGGTAGGGAAAGAGAAGAAATGTTGATCAGTGCTTCCAATTTACAGTTAGATAGAAACAAAAAGTCCTGGTATACTATTGCACAATGTTGCGATTACAGATAATAAGACAGTATAAATTTACTAATTCCCTCATTAAAAATATTAAATATGGGGGCTGGGGTTGTAACTCAGTGGTAAAGTGCTTGCCTAGCACATGGGAGGCACTAGGTTCAATCCTCAGCACCACATAAAAATAAACAAATAAACAAATAAAGGTATTGTGTCCATCTACAACTAAAAACAAAATTTTAATTAAATATATGACTAGTGTAGTATTCCCATTTAATAGGAAATGCATGTATGTCAATTGTTAGTTACATATTTTTATGGTGGTGAGAGAATCAAACTTTATTAATTATATTTTTTTTGAAACCAATGATAGAATAATTTTTAGGCTAGAATTAACTGTAAAAAATTATTTGCCACTTAAATTCCTACATTATAAATGTATGGAGACTACATTAAATTTAGAGACGAGGAATGAGAGTGTAGCTCTATGATAGAGCACTTGCCTAGCATGCATGAGGCCCTGAATTTGATCCCCAGCATTGCAAATAAACAACAATACAAAGTAGGATAAGAAGCAGGAAATAGAAGGAAGTCATGAAAGCAAATTATAATGGCATAGGTGAGATACAATAACCTGATTAATATCAGGACTTGATAACTGATTTTTCCATACTGAGTTGCTTTTGTAAATGTGAACTTACTTATTTAACAAATATTTATTGGTACTTAAAACTGCCTGAACTGTTTTAAGTCTTTTATAGCTATCAGGTCATTTACTTCTCAAACCAAACTTATGTAAGGGTTCATCATTTTTCCCCCTTTACATATGAGGAAACTGAGACATGACATGGCAATGTAGCATGCCCAGCATCATATATCCAGTGAATCAGAGTTTGGACCCTAGGAGTTGGTCCTGATGTCCATATTTTTACTTGCCACACTATACTGCCATACAGGGGGATTTACATCTACAATTATTTTAATTTTTTGATGAAGGCATAAAATCATTTGTCAGATTAAAGTCTATAATTCATTTTTATCTTCAATTTAACCCACATATTCCATTATCAACATTGATGTCATCATCCTTACATCATCATCATCATCATTTTTCATAACATCTTAATAAGTGTGTTTTACTTGCTCACATTTAACCAAGAATTTCCAAAAATTCACTGGATATCTGGCTTTCAGGCACTGTGGAAATTACTTTTACATATATCATGACCACTTTGGAACTTTTCTAAAATCATAGCAAAAACTTAAGTAGAGAAGCAGTTATACAGTTGCTCCAAAAGAACCAACAGTGCAAAGTAATTTATGTTGCATGTTGAAATACATTATATGCGATGAGAAAACACAAATTTCACTTTAAGTGCTCTATTTCCTAGGCTTAACATAAAAGTATACCATCATTTACTTCAGTAGCAGTTAATAAGAAGAGAAAGTTATTTTCCTCAGTGTAGAACTTTGCCTAATATGGAAAAGCTAACATTGATCAGAAAGCCTCAATGAGACTAAACCACAGTATAAATCAGTTACTAAAGAACTGTCGCTCTGTTTAATTATGTACTAATTTCCAGCAAAATTTACATCATTGGTAATTACACATGTAGCTTATTTCATTAACAGTGTCAGAATATTAATGATATTAATTAAAAATAAGATTACAAGTGAAGACGTGTTTCAACAGTGTTTGCCAGGCATACTGATGCAGAGGAAAATTAGTGATTATTTAAAGGTAACATTTAATTTATTACTTGCAAATACCTTTATGAAATCAAAGGTTATTTAGTCTCTCTCCACAACCCCAGCTTATTAAGATATTAAGAACTGCCAGTTTTATCAGGCAAGCAAACAGAATTGCAATTGATTGGGGAAATTATTAATAAAAGTCAATGAATTTTAACTTTATATAAGCTGTTGGGAAATTACTGACAATTAACTTAAAGTGGAGTGCTCTGCTGAGCATTGTTTATAGAAATAACAAGAAAACTAATTACTATAAAGTGAATCTGAACTGTAACCTTCCAACTAGCTTCTGCACTGCCTTTCTCCTGTTACTGCCACTCAATCCATTCTGTATAGCAGGTTCAACTAACTATGTGATTATTATTAAAGCATCACCTTATTTATGGTACCTCTATTTTTTAATTTATAATCTAACTCTTGCAAACAAATATAGATGACATTATGACAACCACCCACATATCTACCAACTAGTTTAAGAAAAATAATTGTTGATTAAATGTAAGCTTACTTATCCCAAATATCATTCCCCAGGGACTCACTCCTCTAAATTTGGCATATGCTATTCCATGTAGTTTCATACTGAATGAATGTGTGTGCATTCGCAGTGAAAATGTAAAATTTATTTGCATGTTTTTGTTTCACACTTTGTTTTGGAGGTTTATCCATGCCAATCTATAATTCTTTATTTTTTAATTTTTTGTTTTAATTATGCATTTATGCACTTTGATATATCATACATAGATGGGATATAATTTCTCATTTTTCTGAGTGTGCAGGTTGCAGAATCATATTGGTCATGCATATACACACACACACACACACACACAGTAATAATATCTATTTCATTCTTTTATCTTTCCTATCCCCACATCCCTTCCCCTTCCCTCCCATCACTTCCCTCTAGCTAATCTAATATAAGGCTATTCTTCTCTAGTGCCCCCTGCCTTATTGTGAATTAGCACCCACATATTTGAGAAAACATTCAGCCTTTGGTTTTGTGGGATTAGCTTATTTCGCTTTGCATGATATTCTCCAACTCTAACTATTTACTGGCAAATTCCATAATTTTACTCATATTTAAAGCTGAGTAATATTCCATTGAGTATATATTCCACATTTTCGTTATCCATTCATCTATTGAGCAACACCTAGGTTGATTCCATAGTCTAGCTATTATGAATTGAGCTGCTATAAATACTGATGTGGCTATATTGCTATAATATGCCGATTTTAAGTCCTTTGGGCCAATCTGTAATTCTTAGTCATTTTAACCAAAAACTTTTCCAATGAAATCCCATGTATAGAAAATTATTTATACATTTTCTTATTGATATTGATAGCTATAGATGGATTAATAGATGAATAAACAGATATAATTACAACATTATGATGACTTTTATTGCACAAGTCTCTAAGCACACAAACATGTGAAATCCTGTAGGAAATAAATGCTGATCTTAAATGATGATATTCAGGTTTCCTACATGTTGCCAGATTGCTTTCTAAAGCACTATACCAACTTATATTTCTATCAGCACTTTATGATAAAGTTTCTGTTTTTCCACATCCTTTCCAAAACTTTGAAATGTGGGACTTAGTATTTTTTTTTCAATTTCTTAAATTTTTCTAATTAGTTATACATGACAACATAATGCATTTCAATTCATTGTGCACAAATGCAACTTTTCATTTCTCTGGTTGTACACGATGTAGAGTCATACCAAAGGTGCAGTCATAATTGTACCTAGGGGATTTTCAGTCATTACTTCTCTAATGTAAACTCACTGCTGCTTCATGTTTTTATATTTTAAAACTCATTGATAGTCTGAGGATTGTGGGGTTGAAGAAGGTATTATGGCTTATTAAAATTTATGAGTCTGTGCACACACTTGATATAAAAATTTAAAGCCTTTTACAAACTGCTCCTAAATTGCTTATACAATTTTTGTTTTCTATACTTGTAGTTCTTAATATGTAGGACTGACCAGCATCAGTATCAGCTGGGAACTTCTTATAAGTTGCAAATTACAAAGCCCTTTATCTACTGAGTCAGAAACATGGTTGGGGGGGGGTATAGTTCACAGTATTTATTTAAATAAGACGATTTGATGTACTTTCAAGCTTCAGCACCACTGATGTTAACCATGATTGTGCCTGGTTTCTCCTGGTACCTCCTTGTGCTGCCCCATTCCCAGCCCTCACCAGGGCCACTGGAATGCTTCACCCATGCTCTCTCCTAGCATGATAGGCTTTCCTATCCATGTCCCATTAATTTGAAACTTTAACTGGACCCTGAAATCTTTGGACTCCCCCAGAAATAGAGTAAATTTGCTCTAAATCCCAGCCATTTGAGCTTATAGACCCCATATATAATACTTCTATTATATGTTTTTGGGCCTTTTACTTTGTGAAATGCTCTGCCTTTTATGGTCCATGAGAAACACTAGTATTTCACAACAGGTCCTCCCTGGATAGCCCTATACAGAACAGAAATGCCCGTTTTCTCCTTTGTTCCTTGTCCACACCATGATTCTGACAGCATTTACACAGGTTGGCCTCTATTGCATGCTAACATGGGACAGCACAGCCATAAACATGTTTACATGTCTTTTTTCACATCTGGATTACGACTTCTTGTTTTGGTACCTCATAACCTACTTCACAGCAAATGATCCGAATTGCACATGTTGAATGAATGAATTACTAAATTCTGTTCTCAACAAATGACAGAAAGCAAGGGACAGAGTGGCTGTGATTATTAGTACTTATTGTTACCCCAAAATTTGATTCTTACAGGACTCCTTTTTCTCAGAATGCAGAATGCCACCTGCCTATACTATAATAAATATTTTAGGGAATCTGAATTATTTATTTATTATGTACTTGGATGTGCAAGGAAGGAAGTTGGTTTCTTTAAAATAATAACATTGGTTGACTTAAACAGCAGAAACAACACTCTCCCATCCTTATTTACAGACCCTGGACTCAGTTCAAGCACACAATGGCACATTAGAGATGTACCTTCTGACCTGCAGACAAATATGAGGGTCAAAAGATCAATTAAGTAATCTTAACTCATGAGTGGTAGGGAAAATATTTCAGCTAAAACATTGATCTTAGTTCTGTAATGTAAGTCAGCTGAGCTAAATAAGTTCATGTATTCACAGAGAATAGCATTATTTCCTGGCTTATACTCTAGCCTAAGGGGGATGTGACTGATGAAAGACAGATCTCCCAGGTGAGAGAAGAAAAAACAAATGAATATCAAGCACTTACTTTGGCAGGCACCCTACCTGGACCTTCCATACAGGTAGCTCATCTAATGTCCTTCAATCCTTCAATCTCTGTTCAACATTTCTTGTGTGAAAAACAAATCTAATTTTTTTTTTTTTTTTTTTTGGACTGGAGATCTGGAGACATACTAGAAAGGATACTGGTGACTCAAGGATCAAAGTAGTTCAGGCAGCCTCAGCAACTTAGGGAGACTCTAAGCAACTCAGTGAGAAGTTGTCTCAAAACAATAAATAAATAAATAAATAAATAAATAAATAAATAAGGATGGGGATGTGGCTCACTGGTCAAGTGCCCCTGGGTTAAATTCCCAGTATAAATAAATAAATAAATAAATAAACAAACAAACGAATGAATAATAGAAGGGATACTAAAACATTGATCTTATCTACAAGTTGCTTATAGGATTTAACCTTTCTAGAAATCTTCCTTCCTTGGGAATTCTACCTTATGGTAATCTTTTTCTATCATATAGCCTTTTTAGAACTTGCAATCTAATGAAGTTTGTGTACAACCCAAACACTTGACACAGTATTTTAGCTGTTTCATGTGTCAAGCCTATTTGTCTCGAATCAGTTGTGAAGTATTTAAAAGTAAAATTTGCACTTTTATTTATTTTACTAAGTTCCTATAAGACCTACCTCAGGATTGGGCCTAATTGCCATTCAACAATTTCACTTTGATTTTTATGCAATATAACTTTATTGTGAAAAGAAAAAAATAGAATTACATTACATTTTCTTTTTATATAATTTAAGATTGAAAGTATATTACTTCTTAGTTATTCAATAAATCTAGGCAGTTGTATATTTACCCAACATGATTGGAAATAAAAATATATATATAAAGCTTTGTAACTATTTCTAGCCACCATAAATGATAATTTACTTATAAAAATTGCTTTTATGGTTTTCAGGATTGAAACAAAAATAAAAGTAATATTTTTTCTCATTAGATTTTTTCCAGAATCTCTAGTTCAAAAGACATATGATTTTCTTCAAATTCCATATTATTTAGTACCTGCTTCACTACATAATTACCATTCATAATTATATTGCTAAGATTATCAACACTGTTATCAACTACTTAGCCAGATCTGGGATTTTATTTTAGACTATAATTTCTAATAAAAAAATAGTGTCTTATGATTAATATAATGATTCTCACTTTGGATCAACCCTTTCTCTTCTTTATTATTATACTCCTTTATCCAATATATAGGTAAATTGGTCCTTGACAAATATTTGATGAGCAGCTCTTTAGCTAGATAGAAGCCATAATCTCATTTATTTTTTGTACTAACCCCATTTGGGGCTTATTTTACAGATAAAAACATTGAGCGTGTAAGAAATTTAGAAGCTGAGAACACAATTGACCAAGTTATTAGTTTCTTGGTCCTGTGGTCCTAAGTACCCTATCATACAAGTGCTGTCCTACTATTACCTGTGGTAGCTTAAATGAGAGGTAGATATAATATAATAACAATGACTCAAAACAAATGGTACCTGTGGTGTCCTTTTGAGACCTGAGACTTGATTTGAATCTCCTTGATGTGATGCAGTTTTATTAAGTGCACAGATATGATATTTGGTTTTCCTGTTAATGGTCATGAATATCAGGAGATACACAATGGAAAAGAAATAGAGCAGAAATGTTATTGGAATACAGCATATCTTTCTAAATTGGTCCCTGAAAATGATTTGTATCAAACAACTGGGACAAAGGGAGATAAACCATTAACTCTGTAGTACATAGGAGAAGCAGTTGTTCGGTTTCCTTGTGGCAGGTTTGTTACACCTGCAGGCCTCACAACAGATTGCAGGAATTGTTACACCTTGGGTTGCCAGCTTGGGACTGCAAATTTGAATTTTCTCCATTAGAGAAGTGAATTCCCCTGCTGCTTTGCAAACTTTAAAAGCTTCACTTTTCCTTTGCAACAGCATGTTTTCGTGCTTCAAATGTATTCAATGGGCTGCTACAAATCAAAAAATGAATTTGAAAGTGTTGATCCCAGGGGCAAGGGTTTGTTTGAAACAGTGAGAGCAAAGGTGATTTCTTAGCGCTATGCCTTGTTGAAGAGCTTGCAGAGGAGTGCAATATAGCACACTTCAGTAGAAGTAAAGTCAGCATGTTATGTATTTTCTGGGCGATATAATGTGTTTCAAGGTGACAAAATGACCATTGAATCAATGGGCTCAAAAGGAGAGGCAATAATGAAAGATGTAAGTCAAGGTAGAAGCAGTGGGAGAGCACAGTTTGGATTTTGAGTGCTTCTTTAAGAGGACTATTGCTAAAAGCTTCTATAGTGCTTGGAATGTGGCACTGAGAGAGAGCAGAACCAGAACCTGGTATTAAATTGAGCCCAAGGAAGGGAAAGCTTTACTATGAAAGTCATCTGATATCTTACTCTTAACACTTGCCAAACCCCTGCAACTTCCCCTTGCCCCCCGCCGCCATCATAGAAATTTATCTTGAAAAATCAACACTCTTATTCCTCAATACACAATAGGAAGACATTATAACAAGAATTTATTTTACTACTAGATCTGTTTTTCTTTTAAAAAATATCTTACTTAAATTATGATTAAATAATAAGGATGATGTCTATCCAGTTAACTACATGCAATATGTACTCCAATTTATTATGAGATAATTTATTCTATTCAAATAACTATTGCTCAAATTCATCTGTTGCTGCAGGGAACAGAGATCTTAAGCAGGGCATAAACAACTCATTTGATAGGATGCTTTGTTAATGCATTGTCTTGTGTTTGGTTCTCTATAATGGGTTTGGAATGAACCTCTAGACATTAGATCATCCGTTCTGCTTGAGATAGGATGGATTTTCACTACACCAGACTACAAGGCGTCTATCATAAGTCTCCAGGAAAAGAGATCTACAGTCTCCCTTGGAAACCTGTTTCAGTGCCAGTGCTTCTAATCCCACATCAGTATGTTCTCAAACAGTTATTGCTCACTAATCCATACTCTAGGAATGTTCTGTCAATATTAATAGCAATGATCATGAGCATCCTAAATCCCATCAGATAAAATTTAAGCCCATCTGCAGATGGATGGCTGCTTAACAGCATCCTTTTTATAATAACTCTTTATATGTTTAAGACATTTAATTGTCCTTGGCAATGGATATCATATAATGTAATGCACAATTCTGGAAGCAAAGACGATGCTGACCGTGTAAGAACAATATAGCCTGTACCAGAGTTGGTTTTCCTCTAATGTTTGTCCTTATGCTTCTACCCATTCATAATCTGTCGCTCTATCTACCTTGTGACCAATGACATAAAGTTTAGAGACAGCTAGCTGGGATTAAAGTACAAAGTCTTTTTTTTTGTAAGGTACTTTATTTTAATTAGCATAGTGGTTATCCAAGCTATAAAGCTTTGGGGGCAAAGAGTCTGGGCTTTTTATTTCTCACAGATGTGGTTAACAATTGGAAGAGGCACTTAGGCAGCAATTGTGGAAAAAAAAAAAAAAAAGAAAGAAACCAGGGTTTTGAATGGCTATGTGATATTGTTCTTTTGTACCACATTGGACAGGATTATGACACAGACAGGAATGATAACCTAAGTTTGCACCAAAACTGAAATTTGAATAATCAGAATAAAGTCACCCAATTATCTATGTGCCTTTATCTTTTGATATTTACAGAATTTTTGTTTTTTAGCTTGGGGGTCAATGAAGGGGACTAGAATGTTTCTTGTTAGTGAGATTAGTATTTGGAATTAAACCATATACATTATATATAATATACTATAAAGGATAAGGGACATAGGAAGGGACCATAATTTCATGTCATTTTGGTCATTGAAAAACTATATTTTGTATAGTATGCATTTTTCTTAATTATGAATATAAGTGGATCTCTTTAGAAAAAAAGTCCCACCTTTTCTAGACCTAAGCTTCCTGGGTAGGAAAGCTATTTCTGATAGAAAGTTGTCTTTTGCTTCTGAATTTCTATCAGTTAATTTCTATGGGAGTGTTTCCTTCCCCAACCTGTTCTCCCATCTTGCTGGTTAATAGAAATAAATTTTGTAGTAGTTCATTATGAGTTTTTAAACTAAGTTTAAGCTTTCTATAAATTATATATATTTTCCATTCTATGTTATTTTTTTAGCACTTCGGCAAAGGTTAGGGGTATTTTAAAGCTGCTTTTGTGAAAAGGATCATTTCCCCTTCTTGAGATATAAAGTGAAAATAACTTACTCAATTAAATAGATATTAATGTTTATTTTATACCCATTAAGAGTTCCTTATCACACTTAGAGTAAGTTTCATGAACTACATACCTAGTAAGTGTTAAATAAATGCTAATGTGTCTTCTGTCAAAAACATGGGTAATCACTTAAGAGCCGGACTTCTGATCTTATTAATGCAATCTTATTAAGTTTATTATAATCTGAGAGGATACAGCAATAAAACTCTATAACAGGTAAGCTCAAGAACCATTAGCGTAATTCATACTTCCTAAGATTCCTAACCATGCTTATTTACATTGGGACAGGATGATATTAACCAGTAGGTTTCATTACACTTCCTTCTTGCTCTGTGATTAGTGAATAGTGCTAATTATAGTGACCAGAGTATCACTATAAGTGGGTTCTCTGAGGTTCAGGAAGTTCTCTTGATTTATCTAGAGCACTGTTTTAGTAACTCAAGAGTTTCAAGGGATAATGTATGTAAGACACTATGAATGCTACATCAGACTGCTGGCCAGCACTGCATTGTAACAATCACTGAAAAATTCAGTGACTCAAAAAGAAACAATTAGTCATTTATTTTCAAGCTCACAGGTCTACTGGGAAAACTGCTTCAGCTGTAGGTCTCCAGGTTAGCTACATGAATTTACTGATCCATGTAAACTTTTTTCCAGGGGAATTGGGAAGGGAAGGGCCCAAGTTGAAGATGGAGAGTTATCTGATGGGTTTCTGTTGGTTGGTTGGTTGGCTTTCTTTTGGCAAGAGCAAAGGTATAAGAGGGCAACCAAAACTATGCAGGATATTTTGTATTACATCTGCTAATATTAGCAGAAGTGAATCACATGGCCAAGTACAAAGTCAGAAGGAGGGAAGGTGAACTTGAATGTGGACTTACGTAACACTACTATAGAAAAGTTAAAAATGAGCATCAATAATTTAATCAACCACACAAATTTACCAAGGGGTTAAATACCTTATATATTATGTTAGGTGTTTCCTCAGACCCGTGTTCACCTGGGATCTGTTCTCTGCTCCCAGATTCTAAGGACTATTTTACATGCACTGGGTTTTTCTGCTTGTCTGCTGATCAACTTCCAGATGGTTCTGGCCAAAGTACCCCAATAGGAGAATGGAGGGCAGGGGAAATAAAGCTGGGGATAAGTCTTCCCTGCATGGATAATCACATTCCTGGCAGTAGCCTTATCTCTTGATTGTAGTTCTCATCAACCGGCTGAGACTTCATTGTTGTATTACCTCTGGAGAGAGCAGTGGCTTCCCACTGTTGTCACTGAGTGTCTCTTTATTCTGGTTTATGTTCTTCATTTTAACAATTCACACTATTGTACATGGTCCTCTTACCAAAGTCTTCCTCTCTACCATCTCAAGTGAATTTTGCTTTCTTCCATGACTCTCACTCATATATATATATAATTTCAATATGTTTAGAATAGATATGTCCTTAGTGTCCTTATTATTTGCAAATTCTATCTCAAAATGATTTGCTAAATTTTTCTAAAGACTAAGAGTCATATATGTTTGTTCTCTATTAATGCCATATTATGTCCTCTTTTATAACTTCTAGGATATAAGATAGGTAGTGTCTATTTGACTAAGACTCAGGTTCTATACCAATTCTTCAATTAATACATGACATGCTTTTTTAAGTGAAGGAGGAAAGTTTTCTTCTTCAGCTACTTTTCATTCTGTGCATTAATTCTGCATTCAATTTCCTACATTCTAAATTGTCTTTTACTAGGAAGCTAGCCACTGACTTTTTTTTAAAAACGCTGAATTTGATCACCTGCCCTTAACTTTAAAAATTCAAAGTCTCTCATTTACCAAGTTAACCGCCATGTTTCCCAACATTTATAATTACAGCTGATGACAACTTCAATTTACCATATGACTAGTGACATTACAGGATTACTTAGTGTCTTCTCTGCATTGTGTGAGTTGGTATAGACTTTACTCATCACTGAGATGTACAGCATAATGCCCAGTCCCAGCTCAGAGTGACCGTGCCAGATTCATCTTTCATAGATCTTATTGTATTTTTAACTGTCCATTATTACATGGCATCCTTGGATCTCTTTTCTTGCCATGTTTCTGTTTGAAGAAAAAGTTTCCTAAAGGTATACTTACAAAAGTTGCTTCTAAAAAAATTTCTTATTTCCTATTTTAAACATCCATCTTTGCCACTTTTATGATTAAAAAGTAAAGGTTAGCTAGGTATATTCACCAAGGTTGAATGACAATCCTGGATATGTTGAAGGAAGCATGATGAAGATGGGAAACAAATTTTTAAAGAGATAATTAAATCAAGGCAAAGTTATATGGGAAAGGAGATTAAAAAGTTACCAACATATGAAACCATTGAGATTATCAAACAGAACACTCATTTCAGAACAAAAGTTTACCCTACGCAAACATGTCCGTGATCAGAGGTCAGGGACATATGACTCAACTGGATTCGAATGACCTGAAAATTGTCTGCAGTAAGCTACGGTGAGGAATAATTTCAAAGCCTTAGAAATAAAACAGCCCAGTTTATGTAATAATGAGAATTGAGAAAAATATATTAGCATTAAACATATTTGGGAAGGTAGGGAGAAATGAAAAGGGTAGTAGCACAAACTCTAATTACAAGGTGATCTTTATTTTCCTTGAAAGATTAAAAGTAACTTGGAAAAGACTGTTCAATATTTAAATTTATAAGGCTCAATTTGGCTACTATTACACACATTCTATTCTGTATACAATAGAATTAAGATCCAATATGTAATAAAAATGTTGCTTTCTTAGCTGGGCGCAGTGGCACATGTCTGTAATCCCAGTGGTTTAGGAGACTAAGGCAAGAGGATCTGGAGTTCAAAGCCAGCTTCAGCAACAGTGAAGCACTAAGCAACTCAGTGAGACCCTGTCTCTAAATAAAATATAAAACAATGCTCGAGTGCCCTGGAGTTCAATCCTCAGTACCCCCCCCCAAAAAAAATGTTGTTTTATTTGAAATGGTTGCCAACATGTATTGTAGTACAAATAATATCACAGGCACCACAAAATAATCCAACAAAGCCACATTATTAATGTCCTGAACCA
Source organism: Spermophilus citellus (assembly GCF_964194105.1). Classification (NCBI taxonomy): domain Eukaryota; kingdom Metazoa; phylum Chordata; class Mammalia; order Rodentia; family Sciuridae; genus Spermophilus; species Spermophilus citellus. Next base: position 103,340,291 of record NC_138197.1, on the reverse strand, counting down.
TGCTTATTAAAGAAATCCCCCAGGAGATCTGCATTCACAGTCACTGAAGAATAAATACTCCCTCATCTTTCATTCAGTGGTAGCAGAAGTTTACCCTCAGATATGTGGTTTTTTTAATTTGTTCTTTTTTAGTTATACATGACAATAGAATGTATTTGGGCAGAATAGACATACATAGAGTATAACTTATTCTATTAGGATCTCATTCTTGTGGTTGTACATGATGTGCAGTTACCCTGGTCATGTATCCAAATACAAGGATAGGAAAGTTATGACTGATTAATTCTACTATCTTTCTTATTCTGCTCCTCACTCCCTTTCTCCATTTCAATTTTTCTAATCCAGTGGTTCTATTATTCCCCTCCCCAGCCTCCCTTGTTTTGGGTTAGCATCCACAAATCAGAAACAACATTCAGCCATTGTTTTATTTTTTTTAAACTTAGCATTATATTCTCCAGTTCTACCCATTTACAAGCAAATGTCATAATTTCGTTTTTCTTTACAGCTGAGTAATATTCCACTGTGTGTGTGTGTGTGTGTGTATGTGTGTGTGTGTAACATCACATTTTTTTAATTCATTCATTTGTTGAAGGACACCTAATTTGTTTCCATAGTTTGGCTATTGTGAGTTGAACTGCTATAAACATGGTTGTTGCTTTGTCACTGTAGTATGCTGTTTTTAAATCCTTTGGGAATAGACCTAGGAGAGGGCCAACTGGGTCAAATGGTGGTTCCATTCCAAGTGTTGGTTGGTCTGGTTCTTCCAGAGGATGTCGGAGAATCCTTTCCTTGCATTTTCCAGCTTCTAAAAGATCCCCATATCCCTTGGCTTGTGGCATCACGGTTGATCTGTGTTTCTGTGAGATTTCTTTCTCACATGTATCAAGCACAATATGATTAATATCCCCTCTATACTCCACCACAATTCTCTTTACACATGCCACTATTCAAGCATTTATGGTGAATATTATTAAATGTGTTTCTCTGGAAAGAACTCTCAATTATCATAGATGATGCTTAATTCCCTTCTGAAAAAGCTTAGCACAGTGTCTAAGATGTAGTAGGTGCTCCATAAATGTTTACTGGTTATATTAATTGAAGAACTAAAATTATGTTATGTACCAGAAATAAAAAATATAGCTTTTTATAAAGGAAAGATAAATGCCATGATTGTTTCAAATTTTTAAAACTTGTCAAATGTTACACACAGATTTTGATGCCTCTAGATGAATAAAATTTCTCCACAATCTAATGTATTTAAAATTAAATAAGTTGGCATCATATTGCTGATGCCTACATTCATCTCACTTATAATTTTGATCTTAACCAAGAAAAATAGCATTTTAATATTCTTGTATTTCATTTTTAACCAAGATAGGAAAATTTTATTAGATAAGACATAAAGTTAATAATATTTATTCACCAGTGAAATATATGTTTCTGTGCAGTAGAGATTTAGACATTAATCTTTGATTGTTTTAGCCTAGGATTTTTTCTAAAAACCACATAAAGAAGATTAATTTATTTGCATATCATTGAGCATTTTTCTTAAAAATGTAACTTTTAATAGTATTTGAAAGAATAAAATATATCTGTGAATAAGTGCTAGGATCTCCTGAAAATTAAAGAAATACGTATAAATGGTTCTAGCAATCATTCTGGAACAATCCACCAAATGCAATACTTTCTTATTTTATAGTTGGATAGTAGCATTTTTAGTTTAGAGAATGTCTCCTTGGATCATTCATGTAAGAAAAACTAAGTTCCAAGTTGCATCCTCCTTGACATTTATTGTGAATTCTCAGCTCAAAGTTATAGAATGTGGGAGTTAGTGAAAGAAAAGAGCTTTGTCAAACTCTACTGCACTTTTATGAAGTCAGGACAAAGTAGAAATTTACCTCCATCTTTTTGATCTTTTTCATATATTCATGTCAAAATGTCATACCTGCCAAACCAAGGAAACCTTGTCATTTCCTTGGCAATTCATTCAATTTGAAATTGAAGGAAAAAGCTTTGACATAATTTTTTTTTTCATTTCTGAAGTTCTCCTGGGGACAATTTTACCTAATCAAAATTAATCTTTATATTAGTTGGGCTTAGCAAGATTGATTTCCAATATGAAACAAACATCAAGATCCTTTTTTTTTGTCTGAATTAATCTTAATATGGGGCCACAATATGCAGCTGCCAGGAAAAATATTTTTTTCAAATGAAAATACTTAAAATTTATACTACCATCTTGGTCAATTAAAAGAATCTTTTTTTTTTTTATTGGAGTACTTTTTTTCCCATCTGAAAACACAGAGACTACCTGTATTGTATAAACTCAGAAATACTTCCTACACCTCTTATTTAGAATGCCAAGAATTTCCTGAACCACAACATTAAAAAAAAAAAAAAAAAGAACTAAAACCGCAAACTCATAAGCATCACAAAGCTGGCACATAGTTGATTTTCCACTTCAAACAAGGTATCATTTTCTTTCATTAAGCAAATCATCATCCATGGCCTACTCTGTCTTTAGACCTGTGCTTTATTTCAGAATTCAGAAAGTAGTAGATTCTTACTTTGTAGAACATGATATACTACTTTTAACAATGATACCAAGTACAGTCTCCAAGTGAACCTGAATTTTTTCCATGGACCCATAGTGGCCTACCCATAATTACCTTGAAAATGTGAATACTAAAAATCAGTTTAATTGGTGAAATATATCTTGGGGAAGTAAATATTTACTTGCAAAGGATAGCGAGAAAAAAAGCAAATATAAGAACAGTTGAAGAAAAAGGTAAAGCTATGATTAGCACTAAATGTGGAAAGTATTATTTCTCCTTTTAAAATCCCCAGGAGTCCAGCAATTCTCAAGCAGCTAAAGGCATCCAGGTAATAGCATATTCACACTTAAATCAGCTCTCTCAGCATTCCCTCAAGTTGTGTGAGAGCAATTTGGAATAGAAATAGAACCAGAAACAGAGAAAAAGGATAAGAAGTACAGTTTATACCAGAGGAACTTATATTGGAAGAATACTGATAGAAAGTTTAGATGATGAAATAAAAACCTTCCACAATAAACAAAAGTTAATGGAACTCATAACTAGAAGCATGCACTATAAAACATACATAATAAATATTTCTTGAAGAAAAAATTGAAAACCAGCAAAAGTGGGAAATACACTAGAAGAATAGCCAATCAAAGGAGAAACTAATTCAAATTAAAAAGCAGAAATAAATCCAAATAAAAGGTAATCAAAAATTCTCAATAATAAGTGGCCTAAACTCATCAAGGAAAAGACATAGACTGGAGGATTGGATTAAAGAACAAGACCCAACAATATGTTGTCTCTAAGAAACTCACCTGGTAGGCAAAGATATCCACAGACTGAAGGTAAAAGGACAGGAAAAAAAAAAAACCAAACATATCATTCACATGGATCATATAAACAAGCAGAGATTTCTATCCTCATATCAGATTATTTGGACTTTAAGCCAAAGTTAATCAGAAGTGACAAATTACATACTGTTTAAGGGAACTGTACATCAACAAGACATAACAGTCATAAATATTTAGGTCCCTAAAAATGGAGCATCTATGTACATCAGACAAACACTTTTCAATTTTGAGAATCAAACAGACCACAACACAATAACAGTGGGTGAGTTTAATGTGTCTCTCTTATCACTTATAGATCATGCAAACAAAAATTTTAAAAGTAGGGATAGAACAAAAAATACAATTAAAAGTTTAGACTTAATGGAAATATATAGAATAATTCATCAATAACTGAATATACTTTCTTCTCAGCAGCACATGGATCATTTTCTAAAACAGACCTCAGCTTAGGTTACATTAAGTAGGAACTCCCAATTATTGGTGATTTAAACCAACAAAAATTCATTTCACCCTCTCTCATGTTCATTGCTATTTGGTTGGGGCTGTTTTCCCATTGTTCTGCCCCTTAGATCCAGGTTGATGGAGAAGACACCATCTGGAATGCTGGTTGTCCCCATAGCAGAGGGGAAAGAGACTGTGGCAATTCACATACAGCTCTTCAGGCTTTCAAATTAAAGTATCACACATCATTTCTACTTATCTGCTACTACCCAAAGCAAAATACAAGTCCCACCTAACACAAAGGGAATTGGAAAGCACAATTCTAACCAAACATGAAAGAGAACTGGAATCATTTGGTGGTCATCATTACAAAAAATGATGTCAGTTGGATCTTTACTACTTCCATTTTGTAGATTAAAAACCTGATATTTGAGAAATCTGGTAACTTTTTCAGTATCACAGGACATTCATGAAGCAATAAACTGTGTTGCAAGACAGACTTCACAATGTATCTTGTAGTAAATTTACATGAATAAAACTCAGTTGTCAAAGGAAAGTACTATGAAATTATTTTCACATGTGTTCTATTGTCTGCATTTCAAAAGGATTTTTTTTTTCAGTAACCAGATAATTTAACCTTGGATTGATATATCTCAAATAGTCTACCATCACATCTGCAGGTCCTACCTATTGAATTGATTCAGTCTTTTTAAAGAAATGTAAGAATTTCCAGTGGAATAGGCTTTAAATATGATATGTTTTTACTAGAGTTCTAAAAAACTATAAAACATGATATTGTTTGTCAAATATGAGAGATACTTTTATAAATCTACATAAACATATTTACATATACTATCTTTTAATGTGTATTTATATATAAAACTGTTGAGTTCTATTTTAGCATTATGATTTTATGAAATCATTTATTTTCAATTATTTTAGCATATAAGATAGCAATAAAACAAATAGAATTTGATGAAATTGAACAGCATTCAAAATATACTACCTACAGGTTAAATATAAATAACAGGAAATATCATAAATTAATCATCAAATTTTTATATCCTCTGATTATTTATGTGTTCAATCCATTATCATTTTGCCAGAAGAGAAATCATTATAATAAAAAAAAATAAACACATATCTAGGCAATCAGAATAAATAATAATCTAACCAAATATGGGTTAAATTTTTAAAATGTTAAATGCTTTGCCATTTTATTGTGAATGCAGAAAGAGAGAAAACATGTACATAAAATGAAAATAATAGAAATAAGAATGAATATAAGAAAAATAAAAAACTTGTTTTTAAGAAGCTAAAATCTACACAGGGAGATACAATTAACTTGCATGAATGAACTAGATAATACTGAACTGATAAATGTGTGGAAGGAATTTCAAAAGTCAAGAAGAGGAGTTCAGAGACTGAGGGGAGATGGATTGTGACAACCGTTTTTCTGTCTTGAGTCATAGCTGCCTGTATCATTTAGGACAAGTGGTTAAATCAGCACAGACTCTAAGTACAAAGAGTTTTATTACCTTCCTTTTGGTAGAAATAGGAAATCTTTACATTTCTCATTTGAGTGGCTTAGTCATTGTAAAATCACTTAAAATGAAAAATCTAAAAGTAAATGTTAGAAAAGATATAGTATATTTCAATATTAAAACTGCAAATGAAATATGTGATCAAAAACATGACTTCATGAACTGATTCTGAGAGTATAACCTGGTCCCCATGAACCTGAAATTCCTAGTGTGTGTAAATTCCCAAACAAAAGCTGAACACCTGTACCCCTGCAATGATAACAACTGATAACTGTGATTCGAGGCATCAATTATTGAAGTGGAAATTTTATGTCATTAATTATGAGCACAAATTTTGAAGAGATAATGTATTATACATAGACAATTGAGGATAATTATCCATCTGCTAGATCATAAAATCCCATCAAGCTTAATCTATGAACAGAGTATAATTTTGACTCAATGATAAGTTATTATAACCAATCATTCTACTACTCAATTTTAGAATTTTTTTGTAGCACTCTATATAAGTGATCCAAATGGCGTCAAAATTTCTAGTTACATAGAATTTGTTACCTTCAATGCACAACAAAAAAATGTCTGAAACCAGAAATGGGATTTTTAAAAATACTCATAATCAGGAAATTCTATATTCCCACCAAGATAAGCGTATATTGTTTCTTTTATTATTATAATGAATTTCAATAAAAATTAAGTAATATGCAAAATTAATGTACTGATATTAAAAAAAACCTTCCCTGTAAAATTTGTTAACCCTTTTGTTTCTATTAGTGTTCCCCATACTCCATCATAAATTAATTCAATCTTACAACTTCAAACTTAAGTAATCAATTTCCCACCTAAAAGACTAAGTAGAAAACAATTCCTTATTTTTTTATCAGGAACCTAGAAGTTTCTTATAATTAATTTCAATCTTCAGAGGTTAATAGCCCTGGATTGCTTTCCTGTCTCTATGGTGTACTGATCCAGGATAGAATAGCACCTTTCTGTGGGGAAGCATGATGGAAAAAGGTCACAATCTCCAGTCAATGGCATCCCAGTGTTTCTTATATATTTGGCAATTACAGAGTTTTTAGTCTCAGCTACCCTTTCCCCTTCAGAAGCTTTTCTTGACGAAGATCTCTCATTCTTTAGCTTTCATTTTGCTCAATATCTTTTGTACTTGTTTGTAATAGTATTAGCAAACATTGACAAAGCCTTTACAATGTGCTAGCAGAGTAATAACTGAATTACATGTGCTATTTCTCCTAAGTTGCTATGATTCCATTTTGCAGATAAAGGGAATGACAATAGAGGTTTAACAAATTTTCCCTACTTACCACTGTATTGAGCTTACAATTAAATGTGCTTGTGTATATGTGTTCCCACCTTATATGATTCACAAAAGATTGATTTTATTTGCATAAGATATGAAAACTTTATTTTTATTTGCTCAAAACATAAAAAGAATAAAGACTGACTTCATTCAATGTTACCTTATATAGTTAAAATTATTAGAACCTATGAATTAATTATTTTTGTCATAATAGAGGAATCTAATATTTCCATTAAAACTAATCCATATGAGAATTTCATATCTCACTCTCTTATTTTTATTTTTTATTTTTTACTTTTGTAGCTGTTAACTTTGTTTTTTTTTTTAAGAACATTCCCTGGAGGAGGAGAGTGGATTTCATCTATGTGTCTAAAATAAATATTAGGAGACCCTGGGCTTCCCAGATCTGAGCCTAGGGTGCCCAAAGGAGCCAGCAGGCCCTATGGGCAGACTGAGAACAATTCAAGTTGTGTGGAGACAAAGGTGGATCTGCCTATCACCATGGGTCTCTTTCATGTATTTTATATTTTGTGGGGATTTGGCTTTGTGATCAGGGAAGAAGGAGCTGAGTATAAAGGTCTAATTTTCCTATGCACTCTTATAGAAGAATAATCATCAGGCCCAGGGTTGCAATTTATAAAAGAATAGAACATCCCATAATCTGAAAGTTTGTTCTCAAGAGACAGAGTCTTTTTTTTTTTTAAGAGAGAGAGAGAGACAGAGAGAGATTTAATATTTATGTTTTAGTTTTTGGCGGACACAACATCTTTGTTTTTTTGTATGTGGTGCTGAGGATTGAACCCGGGCCGCACGCATGCCAGGTGAGCGCTCTACTGCTTGAGCCACATCCCCAACCCCACACAGAGTCTTTTAAGAGAATCTGAGAAGCAACCAAGAGATAATGATGAGGTTACAATTTGACAAGAAAGCAGGTATTCTGGGAAGCCAAGTCTAAGGGCAGTCAGAGCCCCTCTAGGGAAAGGCTCCTAGGATCCACCCCTTATTCTGGAGAGGGAGAAAGGTGGTTCAATGACCCTGGTTTCAACCCTTCCCTGAAAAGATCTTGGTACTTAGTATCTGACAATTTCATAAGGTTCAAAAGCACAATTAAATTATCTTTCAAAAAGCTAAGCAATAAAAGCTTTGTATCTTTTCAAGGAATTTTTTTTTTAAATATAACTGTAGTCCTAGTGATAAAGAAAAATACAACAACAATAAAAATATACTTCCTCTTCCTTATCAGCAGTCAGGTCAAATTAAAAACTAAATGATTTTATTATATCCACTGCCAGTCTTACATTGTTTTCACAGTTCACTTGGATGGAAAATGAACAATTAAAGTCTTTCCCAGAGTCATTTAAAGGAAAACCTGAAACACAATGTTAAACTAATTAGTCATATTTTAAGATGAGTATTTTAATGATGATCCTAAATGCCTTTGATTCTTTTTTGAGAGGTAAGTGGGTGTTAAATTATACTCAAAATTACTTCTCATAAAAGAAATATTTTATTAAAAATCTTTTAAAAGTTCAATATATTCTGATAATCAAATTCCATGAAAGAATAATCTGACAAAGAATGTTTTAACATTTCTAGTTGTGGAAAAAAGAATTTTCAATTAAATGTTACCAGGCACGAATCTAAACAAAATATTTGCAATATTTCTGGGGAAAATTTTTATTCATTTGAAAGAAAAATAATTTTCATGTTTTATAAATTGAGTACAAAGGAAGATGGAGTGGGACTTTTTATATGAACTTTCAGGTGGCCAAAAGTAAATATGAAATTTTAAGACAAATCATCCCTGGTAACAGGATTTGGAGAAAAATAGAACATATTTTCAAGCTAAATCTATTCACAATGATAATTATAAAACTTGTATTGTAGTAGAATTCACAACTAATTGTTCTTTAATCATGTTTCTTCCTGAGCCTTCCTCTGTTGAACTAAAAAAATTAGCATTAGTTTATAAGGACCATTTTCTGAAATAAATAGGTTTCTATTCAGTTAACAAAGTTCTCCTCTCCAGATTTTGCTTAGAAGTTTGGAGTTTAGGGCTGGGGATGTGGCTCAAGCGGTAGCGCGCTCGCCTGGCATGCGTGCGGCCCGGGTTCGATCCTCAGCACCACATACAAACAAAGATGTTGTGTCCGCCGAAAACTAAAAAATAAATATTAAAAATTCTCTCTCTCTCTCTCTCTCTCTCTCTCTCTCTCTCTCTCTCTCTCTCTCTCTCTCTCTCTCTCCTCCTCTCTCTCTTAAAAAAAAAAAAAAGTTTGGAGTTTAATGGAGCAAACACTGGCATTTCTCCAACAATAAATAAATGTGTCTTATAAAGTCCACTAGTAATGATCAGATTGTTACACCTTTTTTACCTCTTCCCCTAAAATTTATTTCTACTGAGCAGCAATATTTATTTTATGTTACAACTTGAGGTTTATGAGACAATTAAGACAGAATACCTCTTAATAAGTGGTTCATAGTATAGATGGGGGAAAATGTTTTAAAGAAAAAATGGATCTTTTCTCTGTTATTATTAACATGGAGACACAGAAGAGGAATATGCTATAGTGCCTTCACTATGTTACTGTTAGCTATTTGCACAAAAACTCTATAAGTAAATATTATATTTGATAATTAGATTTCACAATTGAGATTATTGATGATCTTAGAAGAGTTAATTTAATCTGTTTAAAATCATAGTTTTAATTGAAAATTCTAACATGAACCAAGTAGATCCCATCTCAGTCATGAACCAGGCTATGTTTATCTTCCTTTGAAGACAAAAAGCATGAGATCAAATTCCTAAGCACTTGGCTTTCAAAGCAGAAGATAAGCATGCATCCCTCAGGGGCTCAAGTACAGAATTTTCCAAGACCTACTGATTATAATTTAACACCGTTGTTATTAAAATTCAGTGTAGATTTAAATTATGGTGAGATACTGTGACTGCAGTATACAAGGACTGTGACTTCAAGACACAGGACTTTGTAATCAGGCAAACTAGGGTTCAAATATGAGTTTTTAATTCATTAATGATCTGGAGCAATTAACTTTCTTGTACATATTTCCTTGTTTGTATAACTGGAAAAATACTGACCATTCCACAGTGTCCTTTTTTGTGCTTGTTTAATGATATGTAAAACTCTTAGTACATGTTTGAATGATGTCTTAGTAAAGTTATTTTTGTTGTTATTATTGTTTTTGTTATAGCTACAAGTATTGTTGCTAAAAACACTTTAATGCATGCAGTATTATTATATAGAGCAGTGTTGAATGTTAACCTGAATATAATCAAAAGTCAGTTCATTCTGCAAATTTGTGAAAGAGCAAAAGAGTTGAAGGAGTTGAGAATCTACTTCAGCATTAGAAAATTTTACTGTACTTTATTATATATTGTGATATATAATTCAAAAAGTGTTAATGCAAAAGAAATCAGTTAAATTATAAGATTAAGTTAATTGCTTGTGTTAGGCAAAATTAGGACTCAGAATGAAGTATGCTGGCAGAAGTCATAAGAAACCCAAAGAGTTGACTTATCTTATTAATCACTCTCTTATATATCTCTGATATATATACTATAAATGCCATAAACACACAGACTTGGGAAGCTTTAATGGTACTAGTACCTTTTGCTAAGACCACTATTTTCATTCTTTAAAAAAGCAGCCTCCTACATAATAGAAGTAGAAATAATTTCAGAAATACATTTATTTTTAGAAATACAAAAGCTGTGTACAACAATTCGATCCCTTTATTTGCACAAGAGTAAAAAGACCAGCAAGAGTTAGAAGAATTAGAGAGGAAATGGTTGGAAGTTGAATTCAATTAAATTTGACTTTGTATTTCATAATTCAATCCTTTTACCTCCATGATAGCTTTAGTAAGTTAAATGCTTTAGCCAAACTCTTGTATACAGGAAAGACAAAAGTTTCCTCAAGTGCCTGGTTACAGATTCCAAAATAAGAAAGTAAAGGAGTCAATAAACAAATATGCAAGCTGGTGTATTGGAGTAAAAATAAGAATTAGATGCCATACTGTGAATAAAAACCATAGGAATGAAGAGACATCAAAGGTAACCAGATTGAAGATTCAAGTCAGAATTTGGAGGTTTTGGTCCTGGCAGAAGCTCCATTTAGTGTGTAATGCAGAGCCTGCATGTAAAATCATTGAGGTATGGAGGAAATAGAGATTCTTGGATTCCTCCTGGAACAACATGAAGTCAGAGCATCAAAGAGTTAATTAATACTGATATGGACAGTCTGTTGTTAGTGACAGAAAAGAAGGATGAAAGAAAATTCTGGACAAGGTACTCAGAAATGGTGAAACTGAAAGAATATATTAAATGTCAATGGATGGCCAAAATGTGAAAGGATAGTATTAAAAGTGAAAGAGGAATAAAAAGAGAAGCCATTGGCCTGATGTAACACAATGATAATAATTACAAGCAATACTTGAATTAAAGAGGTAGTTGACTTCCTTTTACCCCACTGACAGAAGGAATGAGAAAAAAAATAGATGCTTCATAAGAGGGGCTAGGCTATGCAGGGAATATATTAAATTGAATAGTGTCCTCCAAAATTTCATGTCCACAAGGAACTTCTGGAAAATTAAAATGAAAGGAGGTTATTTTGGATTAGGGTAAGCCCCAGATCCAAAAACCGGTTTTATGAGAAAAGAAAAGGACACACAGAAACACAGAGAATGCCAAGTAAAGATGGAGGCAAAGACTGGAGTGAACATCTGCTAGAAAAGGAATGCTTAGGATTATTTGGCCACAACTGATTTTTCTGTTCAGGCATTCCACTGATTTTTGTGACATATCAGTTGGAAAACACTGGTTTTTATTTTCAAAGATAGTGCTCTGATCGCAGAACATTAGAACATATTCTAGCCTACACCCTTTCTGAGGTGTGGCCAGCTCAGTGAAAATGTGCTGATGACATGAGAGAGTATGTTATTAATGACATATTCTTGGAACATTGCTGTATTTTAATCACATTTTGTCATTGCACAAGTGTGTTCATAAAAGTAACAATAGATTACTCATCATGGGAAATACTCAAAGCATAAACACTTGTGTATTATCTCTGATTTATATTGCTCCCAGATGTTCACACATAATAAAAGAAGGAAGGGAGAGCAATGACTCTCTGTTCAGAGTAAAATAAATAAAACTTCTGATGCTCTTGGATAAATGAATGAGATCAGAATTATAATTTTAAAACTACATTCTTTGTTGATAAATAGTATCTCTAGATTTGATAGAACAAAAGGTATCTACACTGTATTTTCTAGTTTCCTTCTTAATATTTTGACTATATGAACAATTTTATGACATTTTTATGGAATGAATATTCACAAACATTGGACACTGAGTCAAGTTCATTCTTTATCTCTAAAACTAATATAACATGCTTTAATCCTTCCCTTCATTGTTCAAGAAGTAATTAGTGAGAAATTACCACATTCTGTGCACTGTTCTAAGCACAGAGGTTACCATTGCACACTAGCAAATGACATTATTGTCCTCAGAAATATGACATTAGGTGAAGTCAAGATGAAATGGGATGGCTAAGACAGAATAAAATTGAGTAAAAATTTATGTAATTAGCAAATATACGTACTATAGAACATCCCACAAAAGAGATTAAGAGTGCTCTTTTGGCAATGCCACAATGAGGGGATGATACTGGAGATAAGATGTGAATTGTTTCAGAAATAAGAGAAATTATTTTAGAAAAATAAATGAGCTCTAAGAATGGTTTCCCAAACTAAGATTTAGGAAGCATGAACAAGACTTTGTGTCTTAACTTGGGCTGCCATAATAAATTATGAAAGAATGGATGGTTTCATCAACAGAAATTTGTTTTCTCTCAGTTTGGGAGGCAGGAAATCTGAGATCTGGGTGCTGCCAGGATAGGGGTTTCATGAGGTCTCTTTCCTGGCTGGTAAATGCTGCTGCCTTCCTGTTCTGTGCTCACATAGCCTTTGCTCTCTCCTCCATTCTTGTAAGGTCACTAATCTTATCAGATCAGGACTCCACCCTTGTGGCCTCTTTTAACTCTATATCCAAAACACCCCATCTCCATATACAATTACATTGGGTATTAGGGTTTCACCAGATAAATGTGGGTGGAACACACTTCAATCCATAGCACCTAAGAAAAGAGTTCAATGTGTAGAGAGAGCATAAAGAAGGTCAAAATGGCAGAAATGAGAAGGTAAACATCAGGACAGAGGTAGGAGCCAAATAAAGTAGGGTCTCTAAGACAAAACTTAGGAGTGCAAATTTTATTTTAACAGGGAGACGGAGAATAAAGAGTTTTAAGTAGGAGAGAATGCCTGACTCAATATATAGCTTAAAAGTGAGTTTGACTCAGGTTACAGATATAGCTCAGTGGTAGAGCACTCACCTAGCATGTGTGAGGCCCTGGAAAAAGAAAATTATTTTTAGTCTGCTGAGCATAAAGCAGAATGAAAATATAAGATCCTCTGTTCAAGAATTTCACAATAGTGACAACAAAGCACTAATTCAACTGTGGGGCCATTTTGTGTGAGACATCATGGTTACGAGAGTCTTAACCCTATTAGTGAATTCATCCCCTGATGGGGATTAACTGGGCTCTAACTGTAGACAAGGTGTGACTGGAGGAGGTGGGTCGCTGGGGGTGTGCCCTTGGGGTTTATATTTTGTTCTGGTGAGGAAAGCTCTCTCTCTGATTCCAGGTATGCTTCATGTCCTCAGCCACTTTCCTCCAACCCACACTTCGGCCATGATGTTCTGTCTCACACCTCAGGTCTCAAGGAATGGAGTCAGCCATAGTCTCCCAAATGAACTTTTCCTCTACTGATTTTTCTCTTCAAACTAAAATACCCTTAGGAAAAAGGAGTACGGTAAAACATTATGTCCCTGAAATGCTCCTCTCCATTCCCAAAAATCTAGATCAGTCCAGGGAACAATGAGAGCAAGTCTGGACTGGAATGCCTGGATAACTATTATCTCAAAGGACACTGGTTTTCTCTCATGTATGCTGGGAGTTAGGACAAGATAGTGTTATCTAGCACACCAAGATCCTTGGGATGCTGGTCATACTAGAGGACAAAGCAAGCTAAACTAGGGATATCACTGCTTATGTAGCCTCACTTATAAAACCCCTTTCCCTGAGGTAACTGGTGCCAAACTGAAGGTATCACGGGGTGAATAAGTGCCAGTCTTCCAACCAGCTACCAGGCAATCAGGCTTCATGAGGGATGGAAGTGGTATTTTCTGACAAAGCACCATGAGTAAGGGATGGAGGAGCTATTTGTCAGCCTGTTGCCACTGGACTTTCTGAGGTAGCATCACAAAAGACAAAGCATTATAAGAAATAGAGATACTATATGTCCAGTCTGTCAGCACTGAGCCTTCCCCATAAGCATTTTTCAACAAACCTAATTTGATTCTGGCTACTGTCTTTGTTCTTCTAGCAAACTGTCCTAATGGCCTAGCCCAGTTGAGCTATTGACAATACACATATCTATGAAGCCAGATCTGGATATAGGAATACAGGCATAGAGACACACTTATCTGTCTCATTTTCCAAGGTGAAAAGTGATGGTGCCTTGGAATCGGTTGTGGCAGTGGGAGCTTGAGAAATGAAGAAATGCTTTAGGTGAGAGGAGTGGATATGGGAGACTGGGGAAAAGTAGGATCTTAGCTTAAGCAGCTGGATGAATGCCAGTGTCATGCTGTGAGCTGGAAAATTGAGAAACAGATTTGCTGAAGGTAAGGATCATGTGTTTTTACTTAGAATGCCAAGTTGGAAATCTCCACTGGAAACTTTAAAATATTAAAAGTATATACATTTTCCTGTCAGTTTTATAAATTTCTGTAACTTTGATTTGCAAACTGACTATTAAGTATATATGCAGTATATTTGCTCATACAACCTTCAAATAATCAATATAATTTCAAAATCATTGTGGACCAATATTTGTGTAAAATATAAAAACATTTAATTATCAGCAAAACAAAATTTTGAAAAGTGGAAAAAGTCCCTTTTTAAATTCAAATTAGTTACACATGACAGTAGAATGCATTTTGACACATCATACAAAAATGGAGTATAATTTCTCATTCTTCAGGTTATTTTTTACAATTATATAGAGTCAAAAATTATGTAATTGTTATGATAATCTTCTATAAATATTTAAGTGACTAATTCCACTTTTGTACTTACCTCATTGCAAATTGAATTAGAGACTCCAAGAAGTACTATTTTTGACTACCTGCCATAGCTGTTCTTTCTATCTCCCCCTAATCCACAACTCTTGATGCTTTTCATTATTTTGTTCATACTAGAGGAGTGAGAATACTAGAGGATTGAGCATGCTCTAGGCCATACTAGAGCATCTGCGAGCTCTAGTATGACCTAGAAATTACTAGTAGCCTATGCGAGCCAGATGGCACTCTGGTAAGTGCCATCTGGCTCGCATAGGCTACTAGTAATTTTTAATTCAAGTTCAGTTATATTATTGATGAGAAGCAAGAATTAAATAATCAACCCTATGTAAGGAATAAGTAAAGAAGCTTTCATGGCAGTTGAAGCTCAGCATTGATTATCTAGAAATAAAATAATAATAAACTATTTTCACATTGTCATCTGCAGTATTAATTATACTAAAAGAGGATCTGCTAGGCACATTTGTGCACATCTGACATCCCAGCAACTTGGGAGGCTGAGCAGAGGCTGGCAAGTTATAGACCAGAGAGACCAATTTAGTGAGGCCCTAAGTGACTTATTGAGTACCTGTGTTAAAAATTTAAAAATAAAATAAAAAGGGCTGGAGAGGGAGCTCAATGTAAAATGTCTCTGGATTCAAGCCCCAGTACCAAACAATAAAAAAATAAAAAGTATCCACTTGGGGGGGGGGGCAGAGCAAATTGAATCCTAACCGACCGATTTTGTAAGAAATAATTTTTCTGTGCAGTATTGAGAATCCTTGGAAAAACTTAGAATGGAACCACCATTTGACCCAGCTATCGCACTCCTTGGTCTATACCCAAAGGACTTAAAAACAGCAGTCTACAGGGACACAGTCACATTAATGTTCATAGCAGCACAATTCACAATAGCTAAACTATGGAACCAACCTAGATGCCCTTCAGTAGATGAATGGATAAAGAAAATGTGGTATATATAGACAATGGAATATTATTCAGTATTAAAAGAGAATAAAATCATGGCATTTGCAGGTGAATGGATGGAGTTGGAGAAGATAATGCTAAGTGAAGTTAGCCAATCCCCAAAAACCAAATGCTGAAAGATTTCTTTGATTTAAGGATGCTGATCCATAATATGCTGTGGTGGCGGGGCGGGGGGGGGGGATTAAGTGAACTCTATATAGGACAAAGGTGGAAAGGGGAGGAAGGGGAAGGGAAGGCGAATAGGGATAGGAAAGACAGTGGAATGAGATAGTCATCATTACCCTGAGTACATGTACGAGGACATGAAGGATGTGACTTTACTTTGTATACAACCAGAGATACAAAAAATTGTACTCTATATGTATAATATGAATTGTAATGCATTCTATTATTATATATAACAAATTAAAATTAAAATTAATAATTTTCCTGTGATAAAATAGATATAAACATGAAAAACACCCATTATGAAGGAAATAGAGAGGAAAAAAATACTGACATTTAAAGAGTGCACATTTTTTAAGAGTTACGTTTATCTTATTCAAGCATTTGAGTTGCAAGGAATCAGTTTACTCAGCTAACAAAAAGGGATGCTTTTTTGAGTACTTGGCAAGCAATGTTATACATATGAAGTGAGGTAAGGAATTATGAGACGTGGTTCTGGGAGTTGAAAAACAGAAACTAGGTCAGTGATTTGCTAATAAACATGCTTTGTAGCATTTTCTCTAAATATTCCTGCCATAGCAGCCTTTAACTATCATCTCAATCAGTTGGGACTGGAAACCCAGAAGCACACCATTACATTATATACCAGAAGTCCACCAACACATACAGTATTTCTACAATTTAGATACAATACACATAAATGATCTAAAAAACAGATAATTGTATAAAAGAGCAAAATAATTGGGGAATATGAGTTTGTAGTATATATTTGTTTCAATACAATGTATTTATATACTTTAATTTTTAGTAATGTGTGGTTTAATAGCCAACTTATAAAATAACTGAACATTTAATAATCAGCTCTTTCAAGTCAGTTCAAATGAGCTCTATTATACCACTAAACCAGGGTCCTTCTATTTCTTACTCCCTCCTCTTTTCTCTCCTCTTTCTCCATCTCTTTAGCATTACATTCCCCCTTCTCTTTTTCTCTCTCTCCTCCCACACCTTCCTTACCTACTGATGGTAATTAGTTTGCCATGGCTTTAAATTCAGATCAAACTCTACATTAAGTTTCAACTTTAGAGTTCACAAGGCACAAAATACAGCATAACCTAATGTTTTCTCCTAAAATTCCAAAGGAAAAATACAATTTATTCTTCACTCTGTAATAGATACTTGTATTCTAGATTGATCATTCCTGATCATAAGTGGGAGTATCATATAAATAAATAATGACCTGTCCTTTAATAAAGTTTTTCCCTTGGGGGGAAACTTGTACTGAAGTAGGATATGACTGTGGTAAAAGTTACAAATATATCTGGACCTACCTTTGTTTTCCTGAAAAAAGTACAAATTTTCATGCAATAAAACTAAGTAGATGACCACTCTCTTTAAAAAGTAAAAATTATTTATTTGAAATAAATAATTAATAATTTAACTTGAAGAAAACCACTGAAATATTTTTATTTCCATGACACATGGTCAAAAGAAAAAGGTTAATTATTTGTTTTTAAATTGTTTATACACAGTAGATAACACAAAGAAATTGATAATAACTAGCTGCTTGTTACCAAGAGAAAACTATTGCTGGTCAAATTGTAAATGTTTGTGTATCCTATAATTGAATCATTATATCCTATTCACAGACCAGTGTTGAAGTATGAACTATGCATGTGAATAATAAAAAATATGTTGGCAATGGTCTTTTTCAGCCCATGTACCACTGACATGACTTACTCCATGATTGAGAAACAGTAAAGACAATTGTTTCACATTTCAGCCTAAACTATCAACTAAAGGCAATGAATTTCTCTTGGTCATAGTCTGATTCTCTAAGGCCAGATTGATCATGAAAAATCCAAGTGGTTTTGAATATGAATTCACCACAGTAATATGACAGCAATTTCCTACAGAAGCATGTGGTCTTATGATTTTTTGATTATATAGTACTCTAGCAGATTTTAACTTTTTCAGCATAGAATGAAGAAAAACAATGAAGATGACCAAGATAATGAATTTTAAGTTATTTTTCTTATCTAATTGTGTGTTCAGTTTAACATGACAAATTTTCTATTCTTTAAGTTTAGTATCTCTTCTAATTCGCCGGCTCTCTTCGTTAGAATCACAGGATGGTAGGCAGATGGGAGGAGGGCCTGATATGCATCCTGGGCTACCTTTGAAGGCCTACTTACTGAATCAGAATATTTATGGTTCCTTCTACCTCCCTCTCCTTCTCACTGTTGGGGAAGTGAATGTGATCTAAGCATGAATCACAGAAAGAAATAGTTTCTCCTCCCCAACCCTACCACCTACCATCTAGTTCATGGTGTGTCTCCTGAACCCTGGTTTCTTTGAGAGTTTTCCTTTTCCAGAATGACTAGAAATGGAAATACTTATTCCCTTCAGTGGATACTCAAGACTGTGACGTTAGGCTCTGGACTCATCACAACAATTATACTAGAACACAGTATACAACTGAATACATTCAGGTTACTCATACTCACATTACCTTGAGATTTGGTCAGCGACCTCAACTCCAGATTGAGCTACCTAGAAAGTCAGGCCAAATGTATTGGGTCTTTTGTCCATTTGGCATTTTGTAACACCTCTCTGAAAGATCTCCATCACTATGTACAAATGAAAACAAACCACATTCTATAGGCACAGTGTTGTATTAATCCATTTAAAATCAAAGTTCTTTCTCAGTTTAACAAATGCAACAATGTCTGATGAGATTCATCTTAGACTCAACCACACGCAATTTACATAATCAAAAAGACAGAAAAATGGGGATTTTTCCATTTTCCCCATGAATAATAGACAGTACTTCCTTTACATTTCTGAAATTACAGAGACATTTTAAAGTGATTTTTCCTTCCTAAATAAAAGTCTATTTCAAAGGCAATTTACACCTCCACTTCTTGAGAGAAAACTTTGTATAACTTAAAGGAGAGTTTTTGCTGACTGCATTCCTCATTTTAAAAAAAGAAACAAAGGTTAGTTACCATTTAAGAGCATGCACATATATGTGCTATTTATAGAATTAAAGTATATATTCTTTAAATATATACTATTCATTCTTCTTATTTGCTTGTTTGACCAGCATTTTTTATGTAATTAAATGTTATTACTGAACTTTATTCTAACAATTACATAATTTGTTTTCATCATTCATTGTAGAAATATTTAATGGATGTTCACTATAATGGCTCATGATGCCCACTGCCTTCAGGGGAAATAATAAGAAAGGCATGTCCCCATCTTCAAAGATGGAGCAATTGATATCTGTGCTCTTTGGGTAAGCTTTGATTTATAGAAAATAATGTAGGAGTAGCCCTTTAAGCCAATATTCAAAAAGACTATTTATAAATTTAACACAAAATTAGTGTTTTAGCTTTTAAATCATCCAACAAATACTTTCTTATCATTTATAGACCTAGTAAAAAATGTTACAACTTCCAATATAAAATTAGAAATAAAAAATCACTCACCAAATTAAAACTTTATATTGGGAACTCAAAACAAATCTGTTAGTGTCTCTATTGTGCAAATTTTTATTAAGCATTAATTATATTTAAAATATAAAATAAAATATACAGATTAAACCTACAAATAATATAAAATAACATTATTTCTAAGGATATGATTTAATTTACAATTTTCATATTTGTTATAAATATTGATTTCAAATATATGTAACACCATGTGAATAATTCTCATCCAAATTCATCAAAATTAGACTGTTTTCTGTTAGTGTGTAGATTTCATACAAATCATTAAAAATTCTCGACACATCACAGGATTTATATTTTGTCTGACTCAATAGGAACAAGCAGAATCTAATGTTTGTTGGATAAATAAACCAAAAAACTGAAAAAAATTAAAAATGATCTTCATGTCCTAAGGTAAGCCATATCATCTAATATTTTTTGAGTATTCAAAAGTCTGAACTCTCACTAAAACTTTTACTGCTGCCCTTGACTTCTTCATTTGCATTTCTTTGGTTCTTTTTGACATTTGTGATTCTTATGTCTATAAAGATCCAGTATTGTACTTTTATAGAGTCCTTCATGTCATTTTTTTAAATAATCTTTTGATTCTCTTTTCTCATTTGAGCATCTATAGTTTTGCTGTTTTTAATTTTTTCCCCCATATTTTCCCTGCTTGGTGGGATCACAACTTATATAGCTATTAAAATGATATCATGCTAAATTATTTTACTTCACATGACTTGGTTCTATAACATTTTTCATGCTCATACCAGACAAGCAAGAAAACAGTCAATATCAGTAAAGGAAAATGTACTGTGATAAAGGAAGTTTGTCTTCTCCACAGAATATATATTAGGAGCAGCTGCTCATCCTGACTTAATGGGGAAATACAGTGAGCTTAGTTTTATCTTAAGAGCAGGTATCATGTAGTCAGTAAACACACAGAATTACAATTCAAAAGTGAAAGTAGGGCTGTAGATAGTGGGAGCCAGCTGACTAGGGAATTAGAAAGGCTTTCCTGGAAGGATTGAAGTACCCTCTGGGGTAGGATACTATGAATTTGAAGTGGCCTAGATAAATGCAAATGTCTCCAGCAGTATTTACCTTCCCTCATATTTCTATGGAGGTTGTGACCTGCTGAATTCATCCTTGGAAACATTATGCTATTCCATTACAATGACAGAACAGCCAGGTAACAGGTGAGATGATGCTGTCAGGTACTGATGCATGAAATTAAGCTGATGAGGGAAAACAAAGAATACAGGATGTAACTATTGGGGGAAAACAAATCAAGGTTTTCTCATGGTTTTCATGAGATCAAAGAAAATTGTATGACAGAAGATAGGGGCAAATAGAAGGATAGGAGTTTGCTGCTAGAAACAAAGATGTCTGAACTCACTATAATAGGAATGGACTTCTGTGATGCCCGGTTTTGACATTGATATATAGCTCTGGCAAAAGTAGATAACTAACATGGGTGCATGTGGTTATTAGAGTAAGCCACATCAAATAACTGAGGGGCTAAGTTCGCCCAATATTGTTATACTAGATTTCAGTCATCCCAAATGATCATCAGCTACAAGCTCTTAATGGGTTTCCTATATTGTATTGATGTACAGATTTAGTATACTCAATATGCAGATGCAAATCCAAAATGCTCCAAAATATGATTGTTGACATGACTCCATAAGTAAAAAAATTCCCCACCAATAGATTTTATTTCATGCACAAAATTATTAAATACATTGTATAAAATTACCTTCTGGGTAGTCATAAAAGTTGATTGTGAAGCATAAATGACTTGTTTTTAGACTGTGTCCCATTCCCAAAATATTTTATTATATATACACAAAATTTCTTTAAAAAGAATGCTAGGTAAAAATGTAGTAACATTTTTAACATTCCAAATTTATCCAGTTTTTGAGTAGTAATTTTTGAGGACTCCTTCTTCATACATTGGCTTTTACAGTGTTAAATAATATTTTATAATACATTGGTAACTAAATACAACATTTTAATTTATACTTCTTTATTCATTAATAACATTTCCCATATCAAGTAGTTTGCTTGTTCAGGTTTTATACCTAATTGGTTTTCAAGGCTTAGTTTGTGATGGTGTGGGTGAGAGAGGGCATTCACAAAATACCATCAATACTTATTAATAATGCTTTACATATATTTTTGAAGTTGATTGGCCCTTACATTTTTATGATTTTAGCCTATAATTTTAATGGCACATGCATATAAGAGTACATAAACATATATGCATATATGTTTTTAATCTGGCGTTAAGACATTCTCAGATCTCCTTTTTCTGAACTATTACATGATCACATGTACTACACTTTACTTCAATTCATTATAATGATTTTAATTAAAACGTTAAATGTACAAATGTTATTATTTCTAATAAATGGTGGTTTTTATAAATTTTATTATGCTGCTTTTTAAAAAATATAACTAAAATCTCTGATTAATTCTGTATTGTGCTGATGCTCTTTGAGTAAATATCATTCTAGAAAAAATATTGGAATCACTTTCCTTAAGTGAAAAATATATGTATGTGTTAAATACTCACATATTGTTCTTATTTGAAATGGCATTAATTAATGGGGATTCAAGAGTATATGAGAATGAGATCTGTGGTCTTTTTTTCTATTCTTGTTTTCCAGGAAGTCAATTGTTAAAATAAGAAAAAGTAATCTTGAAGTTCTTTTCTGAATTGTTTGTAGAATCATCAGCCCAATTTTTGCAGTGACATTTACTTGATATTTTTTTCAATATTGTAATATTACCCAGATCTAAAAAACAACACCATACCTGAGTTGTTATATTTTTATTTTATTTTATTTTTTTCTGGTTTAAAGCTGAAGACTTCCAGGGTGCTAAAACGATTCTTTACTTTTATGGAAGCACTCAATGAACAGGAAAATAGGTTCTTGGCAATGTATATAAATCCTGTTTATTGTTAATATCTTTTTATAAATAAAAAAATTTAAGAAAGTAGTTATATAATCTCGAAAAACAGTAAAAATGTATAGTCTAATAACTATGAACTAGCCTTTTTTAAATGGTTACTTATTTATTATTTTTATTTTTGCAATTCCGAGGATCAAATCCAGGGCTTCTCACATGCTACACAAGCCTATACTACTAAGCTACACCCAACCTCTCAATTTACATTGTTAAAATGAAGTTAATCACATAGTTATTCAATTTTCATGAACAATCATTATGAAAGAAATGACCATTTTCTGCTCATATTTCAGTTAGCCTAGTTCACAAAAAAACGAGAGTAAACTTTCTAATACTTAGCATTTTATTTATAAGTAATTTGCTTAAAAATAATTTTTGCATATTTTACTTAATCTAAAATGTTTGATTCTTAGTAAAATAAGACTAAAAGTTTAAAAGTCTGAGTGTTACTAAAATAATCATGAAATTAATTGTTTCATATTAGTTAAATGAATTTCTATTACTAGGATTGTATGTTATCTTCAAGGGCATGCTTAGGAATTATGTTATTTTTAGGACCAGTATATAGTTTAGATGAGGAAGATCATTTACTGGTTAACCTACAAATGAAGCATCAGTGCACAGACCAGTCCCATAGTTTATTCTGATTTAATCTATCCTAATCTATTCCATTAACTCTATTGTAATTTTCTTCCCAAAAGTATTTTTTCTTCAAAATTATGGATAACCTTAATACTTAATTTTTATTAAAAAAAAAAAAAAGTAAGGGGGCTGGGGATGTGGCTCAGGCGGTGGCGCGCTCGCCTGGGGTGCGTGCGGCCCGGGTTCGATCCTCACTCAGCACCACATGCCAGCAAAGATGTTGTGTCCGCCGAGAACTAGAAGATGAATGTTAAAAGAATTCTCTTTCTCTCCTCTGTCACTCTCTCTTTAAAAAAAAAAAAAAAGTAAGGGATTTTTTCTCTAAGAACTATGTATCTCAAATGTAACTTTTCTCTGAAGTCTTCTAGGAAGGCTAAGTCTTATCATCCTTCATAACTCTTCTTATAATTGTCCTTCTGTTTCTGTGAAAGTTTACAAGACCCTCCTTAACCCTTCACTCTAGAACAGTATTTTATTTATTTTTATTGTGCCAATAACATTGTGAAGAAAAAATAATATTCTGTCAAATGAATGCATAGGTATGTATATACACTTTTTCTTCCCTTTCTTCCTCTTCCATCTATTATTTTTAATATAAAATTGATTTCAATAGCATAAATGTTTTTACATCTTTAGAGAAATAATATACTTTGTAAAATTATCTTCATGATCATCTTATATATTGACCTTCATACACTCCATTTCAAGACCTTATATACTCCCCTCAAACCCTCATCACCATATTCCCATACTCATTTTCATCAAAAGTCTCTATTTTAATTGAGAGAAAGAAGAAGAAGAAAAGCAACAGAAGAAAATTCCTGCCATTTCTGAGCAAAACAATTAAGAATCCTCTTTTATTTCAAAAGATATGCTCATTCCAGGCTCCTGAATAAGACCAACACCTTCACACATCCCGGAGATCCTATCCTTTGGACTTATTTGAGGATATAATTATAACAGTTCACTCCTTTCCAGAAACATCAGATTCTCTCTTTTTGGATTATTCTCATCATCATATGCACTGTTTAATTTCCTCCATCTTAAAAATATCCTTCTTTGGCCAGGTGCTGTGTAATTACAGGCACACCTATAATCCCAGTGGCTCAGGAGGTTGAGACTGGAGGATTAAGAAGATATACAGTCAATGAACAAATATATGAAAAAGTGTTCAACATCCCTAGCAATTAGAGAAATGCAAATCAAAACTACTCTAAGATTTCATCGCACTCCAGTCAGAAAGGCAGTTGTTAAGAATATAAACAACAAAAAGTGTTGGTGAGGATGTGGGGGAAAAAGACACACTCATACATTGCTAGTAAGACTGCAAATTGGTACAGCCAATATGGAAAGCATTATGTAGAATCCTTGGAAAACTTGGAATGGAACCACCATTTGACCCAGCTATCCCACTCCTCGGTCTATACCCAAAAGACTTAAAAACAGCATTCTACAGGGACACAGTCACATCAATGTTTATAGCAGCACAATAGCTAAACTGTGGAATCAACCTAGATCCTGAAGGGTAAGAATGGATTTAAAAAATGTGGTATATATTGACAATGGAATATTATTCAGCATTAAAAGAGAATTATGGCATTTGCAGGTAAATG
This sequence comes from Spermophilus citellus, assembly GCF_964194105.1. NCBI lineage: Eukaryota > Metazoa > Chordata > Mammalia > Rodentia > Sciuridae > Spermophilus > Spermophilus citellus. Next base: position 103,315,523 of record NC_138197.1, on the reverse strand, counting down.
GATGGAGTTGGAGAATACAATGCTAAGTGAAGTTAGCAAATCCCCAAAAAAACAAATGCTGAATGTTTTCTCTGATTTAAGGATGCTGATTCATAATGTGGTTGGGGGGGGCATGGGAAGGTTAGATGAAATCTAGATAGGGCAAAGGGGAAGGAGGGGAAGAGAGAGGTTATGGGGTAGGAAATATGGTGGAATGAGATGGACATCATTATCCTAAGTATCTGTATGAAGACATGAAGGATGTGACTCTACTTTGTGTACAATCAGAGATATGAAAAATTGTGCTATATATGTGTAATATGAATTGTAATGCATCTGCTGTCATATATAACAAGTTAAAATTTAAAAGAATTTAAAAAAAAAAGAGTTCAGAGTCATCCTCAGCAACAGAGACCCTGTCTATAAATAAAATACAAAATAGGGCTGGGGATGATGTGGCTCAGTAGTTCAGTGCCCCATAATTAAATCCATTGTACCTAAACAAAAATATATGTATTCCTTTGACCCAGTTTATTTTACATTATCTTATTGTTCTATTCTTTTCATAGGCAAAATATTTCTCTCAAAAGGCAGCTATATTCCATGTATCCAAACTTTATGTTGGTATGTACAGTTCTAGCATGGCCCCACGTTTCCCTGGCCCTCTGGCTTATACAACTTCCATAATCCCTGGAACTACAAATGGGATGGATTTGTTTCTATATTAATTAGGTTGTTATATGGCATAATTAATGTTAAAATAGGTAGACAGTTCTGGTAAGCCAGAATACTTATATGAATTTTGTTTGTTTGTCTGTTTTTGGTACAAGAGATTGAACCCAGGGGCACTTAACCACTGAGCCACATCCCCACATCCCCAGCCTTCTTTGTTTTTTATTTTGAGACAGGTCTCTCTAAATTACTTAGGGACTTGCTAAATTGCTGAGGCTAGCTTTGAACTTGCAATCCTGCCTCAGCCTCCTGAGCAGCTGGGATTATAGACATGCACCACTACCCCAAACAAGAAGGAGATTCTTATCTTAACCTGTGGCTTTGAGGAAGGACAAGTCACTTGGAAAGGAATGCAGGTAGCCTCAAGGAGTTAATTGAAGTTGTTAGCTGATAGCTAGCAAGGAAACAGGGACTTCAGCCCGAAACCATATGAAGTGAATCTTGCCACAACCCTGTGAGTTTAATAGAAGCTGCAGATTAAAACATGTACTGGCTGATAGTCATGCCATGCCAGATATTTTATCTAGAGTACCATGAACTAATAAATAGATGTTGCTTCAATTCACTAAGTTTATGGTGATTTATTCCACAATAATAGAAAACCAATACCCTTCCCATTTTCCTTTGGACCATCCCAAATTATATTTAGAATCACCATTCCAACAAAAGATTATCAATGATCTTTCTATTGATCAATTCGATGCACAATATTTAATACTATCTTTCTAGAACATCAGCAACATTTCTTCAAATTGACCCCTTCCTCCTTTTCCACTGAGATGGAAATACCATCCCATGGGATACCATCCACACAGCTTTCCTCTTACCTCATCTGGTCTCATTCTGGCTCCCCCACACTTTTCTAACTTTGTTTCTGAAACACCATTCCCTCTAGTCTTTCTCTGTCCTTGTTCTATTCTCTTGTACCCCAATAAGCGGTTAATTATCTGTTGGTATACTCCTTAGTAAATTGCCTGAGAGGGTTGTGCTGACCTCATAACAGGGGTGGTTTGGTGATAAGGGAAGGTCCTGGCAACCTGGTCACAAGAGAGAGAGCAACATGATCTGGAACCAGCAGTTCCCTTAAGAGATTATAATTAACTGTGACTCAGGGAGGTTCTGACATACCAGACCCCATTTTCCTGAAGTTTTTCTGCTTGGATAATGTTCCATTGGTTATAAGTACTACCTCCCCCAAGAGATTATAATTATTTATGGGTTGGGGAAGGTTGGATATCCTAGTTCCCACTCTTTAGATGTTTGCCTGCCTGATAAAGCTCTGTTTTGTGACTCATGGATCTTTCTTTCTTTCTTTCTTTCTTTCTTTCTTTCTTTCTTTCTTTCTTTCTTTCTTTCTTTCTTTAAGAGAGAGAGAGAGAGAGAGAGAATTTTTTAATATTTATTTTTTAGTTTTCGGCAGACACAACATCTTTGTACGTGGTGCTGAGGATCGAACCCAGACCACATGCATGCCAGGCGAGCGCACTACCGCTTGAGCCACATCTCCAGCCCCTCATGGATTTTTCTTAATGCATATGTCTATTATGTCTTCCCTGAAAGTTAGTGCCCTTTCTTGTCCTTCCCTCTACCCAACTGTTCATGGCTGACTAACCTACCTAACAAGAAAGGCTGAGATTCAAAGAGCTTTCTAAAGACTTCCTAAGACTAGGCAAAGGGAAAGGATATGTGGCTGTTGACCAAAACCATTTCCTTTTTCCCCACATTTCCCAAAAACCCCTGTGCTTCTCTATTCTCCTTTTGCTTTCTCAGAGAAGAGATGTCATGGGTGTTGCACAGAAGGCTCTGGAGAGCAGGTGATGTACATCTATTCCTGACTCCATCTTCAGCAGTAGCATGTTGGTAGCTCAAAATAGGCTATTATGGGAACATTCACATCATGAAACTAGGAACACGCTAAAAATCACTGTCCTTTGTGTGTGGAGAGCCAGCGGTCTGTGTTGCAAAGCATTTACAGAACATTCAACCCTACAAAATTCAACCTTCCAAATGCTTTCAATACTCTGCCAACCTCCAGTGTTATTCTTTGCTCCAAAAGAATATTTTAATTCTTCTTCTTTTACCAGTCACTCTTTTAGAGACTATTATCAGGTCTAGTGGCATAGCATATACTGCTTCTAATTCCACAGTATTTGTGCAGCTCAAAATTTTGCCATTTTACTATTTTTGGGGGGATTTCAATATGCATATTGAAAGGTATGTTGCTTATCACACTTTCATGCCCTTCTTTATCCTGAAGTCCCTGCTGTGATTTCTGTTTGTGTATTAGAATCCTCTTTCAAATATTTGGTCAAAGCGATGGGACAGGTGAAAGAAGAATGTACATGTATAATATATATCATATGTAAATAATTTTCTTTTCTATTAAAATCACACATAATGAAACAGATCCCCTTTGAAATTGAAAGCAACTTCCTGATAACTGCTTTCATTTCCTCACACTGGGGACAGACACCAGAAAATTAAGGATGACGTATTCTCTCACACAGCCTAGCTAAAGCTACTTCCATTATTTCCTGCCTTTTGTTCCACTGTGCCTCCTCTTCTCTTATAAAAGGTTTATGTGTCCCTGAGCCCCTGAAGATGCCAATTTGACACACACAAAAAAAACCCTATTTTCTATATTCCTCAAACCTGGCTGTGAATGAACCTATTTTCTTGCCAACCTGACTCCCACGTCTTTATGGAATGTTACAGGTGGGAAAGCCAAATGCCCCTGGTGTCCTTAAGATATAGCATGCCCATGGCTAATGATGATGATGATTAAGTTAGTCAAAGGTTGTCAGGCATTGCTTATATCACTTTACATTAAAAGTTTAATTCTCATGATGAAATATTTATTATCATTAATTTATTTTATTTTAAATAAACTGATACAGAGAGATGCTAAAGAATTTGCTCAGGATGGACCCTTGATACTTACCCCATGACAGTAGAATTGAGAACTCTTTCTTGTTCATTTGGAATGTTTTTAAGACATTTTAGTAGCAGACAAGACTATCACTTATTCTTTAATATTTCAATCCCTTTAGAAAAAATATTACTTACATTCAGTTTCATGGCAAAAAAAAGACATAAATTGTGTTTCTTAGGTTGTCTAGTCTAATGAGGTGATAAAAATGTTTACTATTGAATATGTGATAAATAGTACTCTTGCTCCTCGTTGAGTTATTTATTAAAGGAAATTAGTAATTTAAACACACTTAAAAATTAGTCTTTTCAAGTGTGTTACCTATAAGGTGTTTGATATCAAAGTATTCTTGTTAAACCTAATCTCACTCCATACAAAGATGGAAGGGTTAGCTCACATTTTATCATTTATTAAACTCATCATGTATTTTTTTTTTCTCACTCAATTTTGGAACCATCTGAGGCATGGGGCTAATTATTAGAGACCAAAAGTACTTGATCCTGGCCACCCCTACCCATCCCCACACCACACTGCCTGACTTGCCACCAAGAGCCTCACCTTAGTAAAAAACACAGAGATCAAAACTGAAATGGAGCATTCTCAACAAAGCAAAAGCATACTACCTAGGGATGTTCAAGACTTGCCTTGCTAAGCTTTGTAGAGATCTCATTACTCCAAAAGGTGGTGGTAGTGGTAGTCCAGGAGAAGGTTGTGACATGGTCAAGACTGGTGATGCTGGAAATTTGGGGGGTTTGTGGGTTTTCCATCTGTGGGGAAGTCAACACTATTGAGTAACCTAGCTGGGGTATATTCTGAAGTGGCAACCTATGAGTTCACTACTCTGACTACTGTACCTTATGTCATCAGATACAAAGGTGCCAAAATACAGCTTCTGTAACTCCCAGGTATCACTGAAGGTGCCAGGGAGGGGAAAGATAGAAGCCATCAGGACAATGCAATGGCCTGAACATACAATTTGATCCTGATTGTTCTGGATGTCTTGAAACCCTTAGGACATAAAAAAGTAATTGAAGAATGAAGAATTGGAAGGCTTTAGTATTCACTTGAATAATAAACCTCCCAACATTGGCTTTAAAAAGAATGACAAAGGAGGGAGGCATTAATCTCACAGCTACATTCCCTCAGAGTGAGCTGGGTGCTGAAACTGTGAAGAGCATACTGGGACTTTGCTTAGGGACGCCACAGCTAATGGCCTCATTGATGTGATGGAATGAAACTGTGTTATTATATCCCCTGTATTTATGTATTAAATAAGATTGATCAGCTCTCCATTGAAGGATTGGGTAGCATCTATTAAGTGCCTCAGTGGGTAGCCATCTCTGCTCATCACTGCGGGAATTTTGGTGATGGGACTATTTGAAACTAGTGAGAATTTACACCAAACCCAAAGGCCAGTTACCAGATTACACATGTCCAGAAGTACTGCCTTACTCCAGGATCACATGGAGGCTTTCTGCATGAAGAGTCACAAAAAATCTTATCAAAGAATTTAAAAATGCTGTGGTCTAAGGTCTCTCTCTGAAACACAATCTACAGAAAGTAGATAAAGACCATACATTGGAGGGCAAGGATGTCATTCAAACTGTAAGGAAATGAAACCTTTTCCTTCTCATCTACAGGGGCCAACCACAGCAGCTTTCTCCATGAGTGAGCACCCTACTTCGCCCCTTCTGTCTTTAGTAGACACTGGATCAGAATACAGGGGTGGGAGATGGAGACCCCCAAACTGCCTTACTTGGGTGTCACCTTCTATGTTGAACTGTATAAAAGATCTGGTGGGCTTATTGGCTTTGTGCAAAGAGAAAAAAGAAAAAGAGTACCTGCTCATGTGTTAAAATTGTTAAGAGTGTGGCTCACAGAGATAAACAAGATTTTCATGTCACAGTGATGAGTGCTTAGTTCCTCATTTCCTGGGAACAAGTGTAAATTGACAGGACCTAGCAAGGTGCTAGAATTTCAGTAGCTTTCCCAAGTTCCTAGTAGGGGAGTCTACCAATTATAGTTCTATTAAAAAATTTAGAAAGCTACTGTTATTTTAACCCAAAAAATGGATATATAAAAATATTTGAAAAGACTTGCTGTCTAGTCAACTTTTTGTCTCTATGACCAAAAGACTTGACAAAAACAATTAGAGGAGGAAAAGTTGATTTGGCATATACAGTTTCAGAAGTCCCATTCCATAGACTGCTGACTCTACTGCTCTGGGCCCAAGGTGAGGCAGAATATCATAGCAGAAGAGTATTGAAAAGGAAAGTAGCTCAGGGCATGCAAATCAGGAAGCAGAAACAGCTCCACTCACCAGAGACAAAATTTAAACCCCAAATGCAAATACTCCAATGACCCACCTCCTCCAGCCACACTCTACCTGCCTTCAGCTACCACCCAGTTCATACCTATAGGTAAATTAATTCACTGAGTAGGTTAAAACTTTCTTAACGTAATTATTACCTCTGAATATTTTTTCATTGTCTCACACATGAACTCTTCAGGGACCTCTCATATCTAAACCATAACAAGTAGAAAAATGAGTATTTAAAAAATATGTATATGCACAACAGATATATATATGTATGTATATATATATATATATATATATATACATATCAATAATTCATATGCCTCATCTCTGCCCATCACTGCTGGATGGGCCCATATATATTTTATATAAATATAAACATATAAAATATATATGGGCCCATCCAGAATATATAAATTTTAAGTTTAACCACTATGAAAATAAGATAAATGAATAAATGATGACAAATTTGAAGTTTTAGGGAAAGAGAACTATCTGCTAATTTCATCATACTACTTAAATAATACTACCAAATCTATCTTGTCATAGTCATTAAAATTTCTAATAAGTCACTGATAAGTATATTTGCAAATTATGATACAATATGAGAATAGTTAATTCACTAATTTCACATCCTTAGGTTTGACACACATATGAAATAAAATGAGAATATTTGTTTTCAAAAATTAATTTGGGTCTTTTACAACAGCAATAAGAGGCACAAAATTCTATTTCTATGTGTCAATATATTTATCTAGGGGCTTTATAGAAAGAGGATTTTAAATAAGGCAAATGTTCATCCTCTCTCTGTGTCCTTCCTTATCCTAAAATTCATGCTATGATTTCTACTTGCAAGGCAGATGTCAGACTAAGGAATTTCTGTTTAGAACAATTTGTGACTCCATTGATCAAAATCAGTACTGGGATCACTGTGCATAACTAGTAGAATACCTATCATTCACCAAGTTTCCGTTATAAAAGATTAATAAATTCTATATGCTAACATCCTCAATGTACTTAACATTGTACTGTGCATTTAAAAATTTGTTAAGTGTAGATCTAAAGGTTTGTTAAAGGACTTTTCATTGCTGTGACCAAAATACCTGACAAGAACCACTCAGAGGAGAACAAAAATATATTTTGGGCTCACAGTTTCAGAAATCTCAGTCCATGGTTGGCAAGCTTGATTGCTCTGTACCTGAGGTGAGGCATTATGGCAGAAGGGTTGGCAGAGGAAAGTTGTTCAACTCATCCCAGCCAGGAAGCAAAGAGAAAGAAACAAAGGGGCTAGGGAGAGAGAGAGTTCCCAAGGCCACACCCCTCAGTGAACTACTTTCTTCAGCCACGCCACACAGGCCTACAGTTTTTACCACCTCCCAGCAAACTGTTCAAATTATCAATCCATCCAAAGAAGTAACCCACTGATGAAGTCAGAATCTTCATGACCCAATCATTTCACCTCTGAACATTGCTGTATTGCCTACCACACTAGCTTTGGGGAGACATTCCACATCCAAACCATAATGCAAGGTACATTTTCTTGCCTCAATAAGAAAAACAGATCTTATCCTTATCTAAATATTAGAAATTACCTTTTTTCTCCTGTCTGTCTTTCAAATAACAGAGCTATTATTCTACTTTAGTAATACATCGTATTTCACCTGCAAAATTTCAGTCACTACCTACCTACTCTTCTAATTCAAGTTACATTTTAATTCTGTAAAAACTGTCAATCCATCTATACTAATCATTCTAAAACAGAATTTACCATTTCACTCCTTCAGTTAGAAACATTCAGTGATTTTGCCTCCTAACAAATTAAACAAAATTTCTCAGCCTTCTATTATAGAGTTATTATAATACTACTTAAACCTTTCTACTAAACTTATCTGCCACAGGCTCTAACTGAACCCAGTGCTCCAACACATGAAGTAGCTTCTGATCTTTCCTTTTCCCCATGTTTCTTATAGATAACTTGCACACCCTAAGGCATCTTTAAATTCACTGTCAAGATGCCGTTCTCCCAAAGGCAATCAATGGCTTCCTGATTTTAACAAGTATTCTCCCTTTTCATAACAATTTGCAATTCACTTTGATTAATAGCTCTGATTTTTTGTTACCTTTCTTTCTAGAGTAAACCCTGGAAACAAGGTCAGTGTCTTATCCTACACACAAGCTATACACACTGTCATGCATAATTTTAAGAAATATTAATTGAATGGCGATTGAAGTCTCCATTTGACTTAGAAGATGATTCAAATATAGGCTTTTAAGTTGATAAAAATTTGATTCACTATATTCATAACTTAGTCATTGAGTACATTTTTGTTTAATATTATTAATAAATTATTCCCATAACTTTTTGAGAACTATTAGAAGTTATAATTAAATATATCTTTAAAATCTAACATTCTAGAAATGAAGATGTGAAGAATATTTAAAGTCTGTGATTTGGGGTCACACTTTCTGATTTAAAAACTTACTACAAAGATACGATAATTAAAACAGTGAACATACAACAGTAAAAAACACAGAGAAGCACCCTCTGTACATGGAGATTACATTCTAGTGAGGAATACAACTAGTAAGTCATTAAGCAAACTAGACAATTTCAGAATTTAATAAGTTCTACAAAAGACATGAATGAAGTGCAAATTAGAAAACTACATACTATGAGATAAATTAAAAGAGCAAAAATGCATACCTGTGTTCAGGGAGTCTATTTTAATTAGCAGTGCTTATTTTTTTCAGAATCATTAGTACATGTTAATTAAAAAATAATTTTATTTCTCCCTAATACTTGTGTGATATATAGCTACAAAAAGTAGTTGTGCTTACATGTTGATAAAAATGTACTAGCCAAGTTGCAACAGCATGAAATGAACTTTTAGTCTGCTATTCAGATGACAGATTACAAAATTTAAAAAAAAAATAGATCTCCATGCAATTATAGTGTATGAGTCTTGACTACACAGTGAAATATCAGACTGAAGGCCATTCATAAAATAGTCTGGAAGATCATATAACTCATTACACTTGCACATCGTTAGTGAAAAATTGGCAACATGCTGTATACTTTTTAATGTAGAGGAATAAAGATTACGGGGGAGTAGATGATTCAAGAGATCATTAGTGAACATTTCCAAGCTGAGTCAAGTTTCAACTCCAGTTCTTTGGGGAACAAATATTATTACAAGACAGCAATTGTTTTGTAATAATGTGATAAAGTGTTCTTAATTCAGCTTCAAATAAATCATAATCCATATTTTAAAACCACCTGTTAAGCTTAACTGAACTTTATTTGAAGCCCTAAATATTGTAACAGATTAACATTTATAGATAAGAGACACTATTTCACTCAACAAAACCAATGAACACTGGAACTCACAATCCAGATCTGAATTCCAATGCACTGATCATCTCATTCCAAGGAGTATATTCTCAGGGAAAACATATCAGTTTGAAATTCTTTGTAAAACATAAAAATTTACTTTTATTTGAGTAATTTGTCACAGGAAAATGCATAAACAAACAACTCTAAATTCATGGTCACACAATGTATTGTTTTCCCAAAATGTGAATACACAGTAAAAATAATGATGATATTGAGAGAAACACAAACCAGGCTTTAGACTTCTATGTGTATAGTTCTAGTCATTTTTGGAGTTATTCTAAACTATAACATATATAATATGTAGATATATAAATACATACCCCACATGTATTTCATATAATCTTCAAGCCCTTCTCATCTCTGGCTTACCATTATCTTCTAAAATGTGACAAGAAATAAATTTCTTCACCTATTTCTAATCAATTTGAAAACTATTCTTTTTTTAAAAAAAATGAGGTGTTATTCTCGGTAATATTAAGTAAGGACTCTTCCTTATTGCTACTCTGTGCTTTTCTGCTCTCCACATTTCTCAAACTTGTCCTTTAATGTAAGGTAAGCAGGCACTGAACTGAGAGGTGATTTTCAAGAGACGTCTTCTTTAGTGATGAGGACATGTCTTCTTTGATATAAGGGGAGTAACCAAGGACAGGGTAGAGACGAAGAGCTGGAGAAGAAGAATAACATTAAACAGGGATGATAGGCGAGAGGGAAAGTGAGAGTTAAGGGAAATTGCATGGAACTGGAAGGTGAGCCTCAGGGTTATACACAATTACATATAAGAGGAAAGGAGGAGTAGGAGAAAAATTATATAAGTGGAAGAAACGATTTATAGTAGAGGGGATGGAGAGAGAGTAGGGGAGGGGAGGGGAGGGGAGGGGTGAGGGGACAGTGGAGAATGGGATAGACAGCAGAATACATCAGTCACTAGAAAGGCAATTTGTAAATCAATGGAAATGTAACTGATGTGACACAGCAATCTGTATACGGGGTAAAAATGGGAGTTCATAACCCACTTGAATCAATCTGTGAAATATGGTATAATAAGAACTATGTAATGTTTTGAACAACCAACAATAAAATAATTAAAAAAAAAAAAGTAAAGTACATTTAAGAAATTCTCAGCACTAAACTTCACACATAGCTAATGTCTTTAGGGTACCCAGGGATATAATTTTTAAAGATATTAGGATGGTTTTTCTAGGTTTATTGCCTTTGGTTCACTGTTACCACTTTTGTCCTGGATGCGACTCACCACAACAAGAGTTTCTGAAGTTTAATTAGAGTAGTTTACAATCAAGAACTGAAGAAGGGAGAGATTTCTTGATGAGAATAGAGGCAAGTGTGAAGAAAGTATGTCATATGCACATAGCAGTTGGTGATGATCTTTGGACAAAGAAATGGGGAAGAGATGATAAATCTGACATTAAAAGAATCAGTTCTGGAGACTGAGTGGCTACTCACTCACTCTAGCTTAAAAGCTAGCAAAAGTTCTGTTGCTGACAACCTCATGGTGAATGATTACCCAATTTGCCCTATTGGCAGCCTAACATCCATGCCTCATAATGAGTCTATCGTTCCAGCTGGATTTAAATCCTTATTTTCTCTCTCCACACACCTTGCCAATGATCACTCCCAGGCCAAATGCATATTTACATCAAAGGTGCCTTATTTCTCTACTCCACTAATTTTGCTTTTATTCCTCTTCCTTTGGTATGAAAATCATATCTTCACAACCTTATATCAACAGCCTCACTGATCTCTTCCTTTCCTTAATTCAAAGGATAAAGAGGGTTTATCTTAAAACACACACTGTTTTGTTATGCTACCATTTTTTTTGATGCAAAACTTTTTCATTTCCTTTCTATCATCTCTATTACAAATTTCTCCCATTTCTTCCCCAAAACTGCATTTCCAGTTTTTTCAACTTCTATCATTTTTTCTCTCCCTTTGTCAGGGATCCATTCATCTCATGCCTGAATGATCACAAGACCTAACTAGCAGAGTTCCCTAGTCCTAAAATAAAAAGAGCTAGTATTTGCTGAAAGTCACGTGTCAGAATCTGGAACATCCCATTAAATCCCCATAACAAGCCTGTTATCCCTCTTTTATGGATGAACAAGGTGGCTGAATTTCTTCCAATTACAAAATGAAGGAATTAGAGTTTAACCAAAAGTCCAAACTGTAAATATGTGTTCTTTACACTATGCACAATTTCCCTTTTAAAGCATCTTTAACATCATTTCAGTTTGCAGAAAATCTTACTTTTCTTATATTACAGGGAATACTGAAAAGCAAGACAAAAAATCAAATTAACCATTGTGATAATTCCCCCTTAGAACAACAATGTAATTTAATTTTTGAGTTAATGAACATTTTTTTGTTTGAAAAAATAAAGAACCACAGATAGACAATGGTGAAACAAGGGAATGCTTGCTTGTTTGCTCTGCTTAACACAAGGGGCAAACACTTTGCATTTCTGTAAGACACCAGGGATAGGAGGAGGTGAGTGATCTGAAACAGAGGGACAGATAGGGGAAACTTTGTGAGATAGTGATGGTCCCAAGACAAGTCATATGTAAGGAAATCTCCAGCATGAAACTTCTCAAGGCAAGCAATAGCCCATGGATCTCTACAAAATGGTAGGTATTATATTGATTTTAACGTTATTTCTTGCTTGTTTCATAATTCTATCATTTACTCCCTTGTATTGAATAAAAATCATTACAAATGACAGATTGCCTTGAGTTAGAGGTGACTTGTGGAAACCTTTATAGATCAGAAATTCTAGGACTAAGAGGACCTTCAAATCCATAGAGAAGCCAGGAGACAATAGGAAATCCTGGCACCTGCTGAGCTGACTGCTGCTTTTCCCCAAATATAACTATAAAAGGTGCCCCTGGAGAAGGGGGTATTATGATTAGACCTTCTATTGAAAAAAAAAAAGGCATTCTGAAAATCTGGATGAATGGAGTTTATCCAATTAAAATATTAGTATACCAATATTCCTTTCATGCTAAAGAATCTATAATAACTTTCTTCAAATTCAATTTTTTGGTCTCATTTTAATCTTTATGTAATCTATTTTATACTCTATTATATATCCAATCCTATTTTAATCAATCGTCTACTGTCTTTCATACACATATTCACATATTGCTAAACTATGTATCTGCCAGGGTAAAGTACCCTAGACAAATTCATACACGCCTCTAGCCTCCGTGCTCATTCTGTCTCATAAATCCAGTTCTATAAACTGTTTTGTTCATGATTTGCCTACTTTTAACTTTCCTTCATTCATGGATTTTTCCATTTTTTTCTGAATGATTTCTTTATTCTTTAAACATTTAATTTCTTTATTATTGACCTGGTCCTACATTATTAAATTATCCTTTATTTGATAAACAGGATTCCTATTGGCTCCCAAGTTATAAATTATGGAGGATTTACACCTTATGTTTCTACATCTCTAACAGTAACACAGAATATTACCTGGTATGATAGGTTGAAGTGGCCCTAAGATGGTGGAATTACTCTCTGGAAACTGTGAATGTTACCTTGGATGGAAAAAAATGGCTTTTCATGTAATTAAGTTATGAATTTTGAGATGGAGAGAATATCCAGGATTCTCTGAGTGGGCTGTAATTATAATCTGAAGTGTCTTTAAAAGAGATAGGTAAATTGATTGCATTGAAGGGAAAGCAATATGACCACAGTAGCAGAAAATGGAGTGATGTAGTCAGGAAACAAGAATCGTGGATGGTTTTGTAAGACAAAGAGGAAAGGAACAGATTTTGCACCAGAGCTTCCAGAAGAAACTGGACTTTCTGACACTTTGATCTCAATCCTGAAGTCTAATTTTGGCAAGAGAAGCATCCAAACAACAGGAGAACAAGTCTGTGTTATTTTAAGCCTCCAAATTCGTGATAATTCATTACAATGGCAAGAACAAACAAATACCGCAGAGTATTTATAGTAGTTATTTAATAATTGCTTAACTGACCTTTCGACTTTTGGCAGTGGTAGAGACTTTTGGCAAGCACTCTTCTACCACTCTAGAAATAAGAGTCAATTCTTCATCGTCTGCACCTTTTACTTGAAATGAAGGAGTATAATCTATCTAGTTAAAACACAATATAATATAATTTATATTATTATCTTTCCTAGATTATTTTCTTACTTTTAACCTAGTTCTATTCATCAGGCAATAACCTCGATTTATGATACATTTATTACCAAAAGCCAATGCTTCATATTATATATAATAACAAAAGGAAATAATATCCTACCCTTTGCTGTTCTTGCAATTTATTCCTTACTCTTTAGTGTTTACTTTTCCTTCTAATTTTGTATTTTTGTACATCTCAGCATGAGACTTTTGTACCTATAAAAATTGTTGTCTTAGAATGATAGATTTAATTTATATTTTGGAAGATATATATCCTATCTTTCCTGAAAATTAAAACAGTATAAATCTGAGTGAATGTTTTCTAAGGGCATAAAGAGATAAATGACACAATCCAAATAAAATATTTTGGGGGAAACACATTTTAGATGTCACTTTGTTATCTTGATAGTCATATATGGGCCCCATATAGAAAGAAAATTTATAAAGTGACAGGTTATTTTACTACTTTGGTAACTGTAGACCTCGCTGTACTATATTGATAAAAAATGAAGAAGAGGTCTATAATATGTTTTACTCAGATTCTGTTATGAGCTGAACTTGTCACCTAAAATTTATATGTTGAAGCACTAATCCCTAAAACGTCAGAATGCAACTGTATTTGGAGAAAGGGTCTTTAAAAAAAAATCCAGTTAAATGAAAACCATTAAGGCAGGCCCTCATTCCACAAGACTGGTGTGCTTATAAAGATATCAAGACACAGAGAACAAGCATTTGTATGCACAGAGATAGCAGGAGAGTAGCCAAAGAGAAAGGTCTTACAGTAAAACAACCCTGTTGCCACCTTGATCTTGGACATCCACCACCAGAATTGTGAGAAAAATCAATTTCTGATATTTAAACAACCCATTCTGTGTTACTTGGTTATGGCAGCCTTAGAAAACTAATACACAAATCTTAAGATATATCTTGGGACAATTCAGAAAAGATATGTGTCACCTAAATATATGTAGTCTGTTCTTGAGTTCCTAGGAATTCATATTCTATGTGACCAAGATATCAGCAGATTATAACTGCTAATTATTAAAACTGCAACTAGTGCTTCACATGCTTATGTGCATGTATTAAAGAAAAATCACAACTGCACACCCAAACAGGGAAAAGCCTTATTCAACTTTAGACAATCCTAAAATATTAGTGCTACAAAAAAATTGTCAGAATATGACTACATGGCAGTATCTCAAAAGATACACAAGAACATTTTCAGTTATGTATGGGGAAGAAAATTAACATGAGAAGTGACCTTCTCTCACTGGGGATTACAGTTAGCAGCATTCTAAGAGTTCACTAATCTCCACCCACCCACCCACCACCACCAAGTACAACTCCTGCATAATCCTCAAGACAGTAAACAAGATGGACTTTTCTCACATGATTTAATGATGTCATGTGGAACAACTGACTTAAGATAAAATTATCCAGGTGGTCCTAACCTAATCACACAAGCTCTTTCAAAGCAGAGTTTTCTCTGGCTGGTTGTAGAATTGGAAAGGAATAAAACAGAAAGAGAATATACTGTATCCTTACTGGCTGGAAGATGGGAAGTGTGGAAAGGACATCACAGGGGTTATGAGGAACTCTCCACTAGAAAAAAAGCAAATATTCTCAGTACTACATAAGAAACTGGATTCTGCCAACTATCTGAATCAACTGTGAGTAGATTCTCTCCAAGTTCATCCTGATGAGAGCGCAGACCTGATGATACCTTGATTTCAGCCCTGAGCAAAGAAAAAAAAAAAAAAAAATATATATATATATATATATATATAAACTTTGGCATAGAAAAGTATGAACTAATACAAGAATGTTGTTTTAAACTGATAAATTTGTGACAACTCATTAAATAAATTTTTAAAAAACGCACAAAAATTATTAAGAAACTATAGTAGTACATTTGGGCTACTACAGATTCAAAATTAATTAAAATGTGTTGTGTAACTGATGTGATTCTGCAATCTGTATTTGGGGTAAAAATGGGAGTTCATAACCCACTTGATTCTAATGTATGAAATATGATATGTCAAGAGCTTTGCAATGTGTGAACAACCAATAAAAAAAAATTAATTCCAAGATTTAAAAAATGGTGAATGTTCTTATCTGTCCAGTGTCTTTTAATTTTTAATGTTAATAGTTTTAAAATATTCCTTAAAATATTATATTACTCTATTGTAGCATAATTTTGAGAACTATTATATGATCATATTATATTTTATGGGTATAGGAAAATTGATTACTGTTCAAGACCAACTTACTAAGAAACCACTCTCTAAATCACTCCTGTTAGTAAACAAACTTGGTCATTGCTATTTAATAAGTGGATACATATGAATAAAAATATATATGACCACTGTTATTGCTTGGATTTGGAGTTTTCCTGCAAAGCTCATATGTTAGACAACAGCAGTGTTCGCAGATGAAATTAGATAATGAGGGCTATAATCCCATCAATGGATTAATCTATTTGATGGATCAATAATCTGAATGGACTAGTAGGTGTATTCAGTAGTTGGGGCATGGTGGGAGAAAGTAGATCACTAGAGTCATGACCATGGAGAATATATCTGTTCCTGACCTTTGTCTCTCTCTCATTCTCTGCTTTTTGGCTACATGAGCTGAGCAGATTTCCTCTGCCACACCCTTCTGCCATATGTCTGCCTTACCTCAGGCTCAGAGCAATGGAGCTGGCTGATCATAGACTGAACCTTTGAAACTATGAGCCCCAAAATAAACTTTTCCTTCTCTAAGTTGTTCTTATCAGTAATTTTGGTCACAGTAATGAAAAGATGATTACACACCAAAAAATATAAATATTATAATTTGTATATCAAAGTATTGATACACATGCAATGCTAGTAGATTTGTGACAGTCAACAGGAAAATATCCCACTTTACAACCAACTGGAATGAATACAAAAGGGAAAATAGGTTTGTTGGGTTTTTTTGAAGAGGGTCACATGTGGAAAAGATGAGGAAACAACTATGCTGAACAAAGAAGTTTTGTAAAATGATTAATATTCATATGGAATTTTTTTCATCTGCTTCAAAAGGGAGCGATATGCAAAGCCCAGTAGCCCAATAATCACAAAAGCCATATTTGCGCTTGAAAGCAGGTCATTTCTTTGCAATTTGTAGCCTACCTAAATTTGTGCGATAGTATTAAGGATAGATATTGGAAAAGCAATTGAAAAACAGGTCCTAAAATATGCATAGTTGTAACCAAAATCCACTCTTTAAGTAGCAATTGCAGGGATAAAACATTTACACTATGCAGAGAGAAAGCAATATGCAACAAGTGTATTAACTTTGGATCGATAATGAGAGCTAAGTCAACAATACAAGGTGAAGATAAACCAAAATGAAGAAAGATGATCAAAATGGGCTAAGAGTTTCACCAGGAAATAAAGATGAAAAGTGATCACCAATGAACCTAAAATTGTTTATAATATTTCTAACTTGCCATTTTTCTAGATTACATATGGCTAATTTCATACTCTAGATTTTATCTCAGTTCATCTTTAAGTGTAGTATCCAAGATAGGTAATTAGCTATATGGTCTTGGCCAAAAGGTTTTTCCTGTGTATGCCTCAGTTTCCTCATCTGTAAACATTACAGAGTTTATAATGAGAGAAGCTGGATCTCAGGGTGTGGTGAGGGTTTGATGAGCTAATACCTGTAAAGCACATAGAACAGGATCTGGCACGACTTGAGCATTGCATAGTGTGTGCTGTCAGGGGCAAAAAGAATCCTTTGATTAATATATGAATGTATTTGCAAATACATTAACCACTGTTTTAATTATTTTTTAGGTGCTAGGCACATATCAGACACTAGAGTTGAAAGAGTGGCAGACAGTCCAAGTCTTCAAGGAGCTTACAGTCCAGAGTGATTTAGACAAGTAAAAAGAAATGCTAATGTCATGTGAGAAGTGCAGGGGTGCATATAAAATGTGAATGATGATAATATCTTCTTCAAAGATTGGCATGAAGTTTCAATATGATAATTTCCAAAAAGATTTTATTACAGTACTTGGCATAAAGTAAGGACTTAATAAAAATGAGCTCTTAGTCTGTGTTAAATTCTTCTCTGTTGATTTTTGTTCTTGTTTTTTCCACTAGCTCATAAGTTCCTCCAGAAAACTAATGTTCAATCAACATTCAACATTTTGATAATATATGCCTGATGACCTCTGAAGTGCAAAAGAAGAAGAGGAGGAGAAGGAGGAAGAAGAAACAGAGAAGAAGAACGAACGAAGAAGGAAGGCAGGGTCCTTGCTCTAGAAAGACAGATTTGTATACTTTTGTGTTATAACCCAGGGTAGTAAATATAATTGTAATGATAAAGTCAAGTTGTGGAAAGGTAGAAAATGAAGCAACTTGTTTCAAAGGCTGTATCACCTTACTATAAGTCTTAAATTGAAGTCAGCATTTTTTCAGGCTAACCAAAGGTATTTTATAAACCATGTAATGAAAGGATCTGACCAATCTGAAAGTTCCAGGGAAGATTCTTTAGGGAAAATTTGAGAAGGCAAGAGAGACAAATAATGATGGAGAGATAGCTATATAGTGCACGGCAAAAATGATGGCGATTGGGGCAGCAGGCTTTGGATAACTTGTGCTCCAAGGCAAGGAGTTTAGATTATGTACAGAGAACATCAAGGAGCATTGAAGCAATGTGCTTGGCATTGCATGCTGGAATCCCCACTTTGCTGAAGCACTGTGGATTGTAATTCTTATTGTAAAGCTTTGTTTTTCTGATTGAAGGGTCACAGGCTCAAGGATATGCAGACTGACATTTGGATCTGATTTGAATCTCTGGTAGTATACTTAAGAAATACTATGTACTCTATAAACATTTATGGAGTTAAATTAAAAGCATGGGCTTAGCACAAAACTCTTTATTACTGACCTTACAATAAAAACCATATTGAGTAGAACAGTCCCTTGAATGTATTCAAACCCATGTTCTCTTAAAAGTTTCCTCTAATCCCACAACTTGATTTTTTCTAACTAGGAAAGTGCCTGTCAAACCTTTTACTGATTGGCATGTGATCTTGAAAAGATGGGAGGTGGTCAACAATCACCTCCCAACAGAACTCTTCCTTAATTGAGTGTCAATGGTTAAAAATATTTTGTCTATTTCTGTTTATTTTTATTTCATGAAAGAGGACCATTAAGCATACAATTGTTGAAGCTTTAAGAATCAGAGTGTATATTCATAACCTTCTTTTTGCATTCTAAAAGTTGATAGTAGAATTGGTTCTGAATTAGTTGATCATTAAACTAAGAGACTAAGAATCTGGAAAAGATTCTAAGTTTCAAAGTAGATTACTTCTCTCCCTCACAACTAACCTAAGACTCTTCCCTAAAATATCTAATAAATGAGTTATGTCTCATATGATCACACTGTATTTTTAAGCTATTATTTAGCCAATATGTTTCTGAATTTTGTAATGGGTATACCGTGGCATACAGTAATTAAATTATGATTAAGTCAATTTAGATGAGTATCTCCTAGTGTTTGTGTTTAATTTTGAAAGCAATAACAGTATTAGTCATACTAATAATTTTAAGCACACCAAATTACCTAATGAGTTGTCCCTGTTAACATATGAACACTGAAAACTATAATTTAGTAAAATTCAATCATAGCAAAATACATAAATCAAGTCATAATCTCATAGTCTTTCCAAACATAGATTCTTATTTTATACTATATTTGCTTTTTTCCCCTCTAAAATGTCATATGCTTCAGGTATCATTACACAGTCCTTCTACTTTCTATGACCTAATTACCATAGACTAAATTCAACACCCAGCACATTAAGTTCCCTTATGTACATGGGTGAGTTGGTCGGGGAGAAGCAAAGTTCCTTCCACTTTCTATTTATTTAGAGAGTATTTCATTGTCTATTTCCTAAGTTATTGGGTTTTCATCCTTTTGTCATTGTCCATAAAGAGTCCAGAGATGCAGCATACCTCTGTTACATATAGCTCATCCTCAACTGGGGAGTTTATAATTACCACAAGAAATGTCCCACCCTTCCCACTCAGCCACCATAATTTAAAAACATTCTAAAATAATATAGGCAATCTAGGTATTCATGCAGCTCATTATTTTTTTTTTAAATACACTGGCATTTAGGAATGGGAATCCCCTAGAAACAAAATGTTCTTTGCCAATGTCTTGGCTGGGCACTGAATCAGGAGCCACCACACACCTGGTAGATTCAAACAGCAATTCTTTATTCCCGAACTCACACCGGCCTCTACACACGTTCAGGGCAAATCCCAGTTCTGCTCCCGCCCAATTCACCTACTCCACAAGGCTTTTTTCAAATATACTTTCTGAATCTCCCGAGAACTCAACGGGGGCTCAGGTAGCAGGAACGCCCTATTTCCAGCAGCAATAATCTTCAACCTCCAACTTCCCTAAAACCCATATTGTCTTAAACTGGAAACGCCCTAAACTTGTCTTAAACCGGGAACACCTTAAACCCAAGGACCTGGATACTTCCTCAAACCTGATCAGCTCTAAACCCGGATCCGCCCTGGTCCTTGAGCAAGGTCACCTTACATGCAATGTCAACAGCGAAATTCCAAGGCAAGTCCATTTAACATGGGGTACGCTGGCAAGGAAATTTCGATGCGTCATTCCTACTTGGCAATGGCCCTCAGCAGTTCTTGTCATTAATTTTATCCTCTGATTTTCCAATACAATTGTATCTTTCTTGTTTGTTTGTTTGTTTGTTTGTTTTGGTACTAGAGATTGATCCCAAAACCTCAACCACTAAGCCACATTCCCAGCCCCTTTTTATATTCTATTATTTAGAGACAGGATCTTCTGAGTTGCTTAGGGTCTTCCTAAATTGCTGAAGCTGGCTTTGAACTCATGATCCTCCTGCCTCAGCCTCCCAAGCTGCTGGGATTATAGGCATGCACCACCGCTCCCGGGTCATATCTGATCTTGTCCATGTAGAGCTAGCTCTGTTGTCATGATTGATTTTCACCAGCCCACAACAAAATTAAATAAAGGCAAACATTGTCTCTATTTTTCTGTTATTGACTGGGGTGAGGGGAAAGCTATTGTGTGCTGTGATTTATAGTTCATGTCATCAAGTGGTCAGTTCTGTAAACGAAAAGTATAAAAAGAAAAAAATGCACTCTATGCTTACATGAGGGTATCCTGAAGGACAGCCAGGAAAAATGAGAATTTTTTTTTAACTCTTAAAGAAATAGAAGTTTATCTTATTTCAGATTCTCCAAATGATAATAGACTGATGTCCAGTAATTTGTCTCCTTAAGGCTCCTTTCATGGCTTTTGTAGAAAAAAAATATATCATTTCTTTGAGCTTAAGGATTTTTTTTCAGTTTCTGTTCAGTCATTCCCCTGATGACCCTACTGAAAATTGTGCTGTGTGAGTAGAGAGGTCTTTGGCAGATTTCTAGTCATTGGTATTTTGATGCACACAAGTGAGAAATGACAGTTTTGTATTTAATTATTCTGTACATGATGGCAGCTTGACTTTCAGTAAGGCTTTCTAAAATGATAAAACCAACAATCCGTGAAACTGAAAAAAAATTAATTAACTTACACAGAATATTACATAAAGAATGTCTTTTTTTCTAATCAAAATGATGTTAAAGATAAAATGAATAGTTTCTGAGGATTGAAATTATCCTAACAGAACCTCTCATTTCATTAATCGGGATATGTAACACGTATTTGCACAAATTATATCATTTTTAATGTTGCATTTATCAACTTTGTTTTTAAACCTCTCGAATATGGAACACCGGCCTTTTTAGTGATCCAACAGGAAAAAATAAAGATGCTTTGAATTTATTACACCCCCCCCTTTTTTTTTTTCTTTTAGCTTAAAACAGAATAGTACAACCAGGAGACATGAAGAGCCCAGCAATATGCTCTTGTAACATCGTCCTCAAAAGCTCTCACACAGAAGTGGGCCAGATGTCAGGACATGACCAATGGCTCAGAAATTGCTGGCAAAATTCTTTGCTCTGAGTTTTGACAAAAATCTGGCCCTAGAGGAAATGATGTAGGCTGTTATATTACCAGAGAAATATGTGTTCTGATACTCCAATTCCCATCCAGGTCCCACTGTGGGGAGAGAGAAGAGGAAGCAGAAGGCCAAACAGGGACATAGCCACACAGCTGATTGACAATAATGGCCCACTTTCCCTCATAAAAGAAGAATTACTCACTCCATTCCTGTTCTGTAGTCAGTGTGGAGTTCTATAACATGTTTTTACTATCCTTTATTCTGCAGAGGGAGGATGCCTTTTATCTTTTTAAATACCCATCTTTTAAATTTTGTTGTATGGTCTTAGGAAGTAAGGCATAGATAGTTATATTTCAATCAGGCAAATGATGCCTGTTAATTTTTCTCACTTGCTTCGTTCATTTTCTTAAATCCTGGGCAAACTACCCAAAAGGAAATGTCAACAGCTTAAAACATTTTTTTTCTTCTTCACCAATTTTCCAATACTAAAATCCTCAATAACCTGTTATAGATTTTTCTCCCAAAAAAAAAAAAAATACAGCACGGCATCTGTAAGAGTCAGCCAAAATTTAACATTTTGTAGAAATTTAGGTTCCTATTTTTGTTGTATTTTAAAAGTCATTATAAAGGATTCATAATTATGTTTTGTAACAATAACTGAAGTTTCCCCCAAATTTTCTAGAAAACCTAAAATCTCAGACATTTATCCCTTGTAGGAAAGGAAAAAAAGATGCAGAGGAGGGAAAGGTAAAGAAAGAGAAGTTATATTAGACTATTGTACAGATTATAAAAAGCTGGAATATTTTCAAACACTTGCTTATTCTTCATAGATTTATATACAGCACACAGGTTTGAAGAGCCAGAATTAGAAGTTTAAGAGAGAAAAGAATTGATACAAGGTAACTGTCCATGAGGAATTTCTTCAGATCTAAATAAGGGACATATTTTTATTTCTCAGGGCTTTTATAGTTCTTCTGGTCCAACATTTATGCCAAGCTAGACTTTTGGAAAGACAGTGAGATAGGAGAGCTATTTTTCTTCCTTAACTTCTGGCTCCCCAGAGAGGGGGAATTTAACTTGAGTTGTTCAAGGGCAGGCACTGGGGAGAGCATCCTAGAATCATTGGAAGATGTTCCACACTACAGGTTTTTGTGATCCTGGCATGGGCAGATTCCTCTGTGGTCTCATCAGGAGTGAATGAATATTCTAGGAAAGGTTTGTGTCAACCACAACTGCTGACCTAGAATCTCTGTAGAGGTTTCAACACTGGGGCCATCCATAGTCTCTCTTATTTTACTCTTCCTTTTGGCAGAGTAATGGGCTGTACCTTATTTTAAGAGGCTGGGGGTTGCTAGAATAAGATCAGATGATACATATTTAGTTAGTTTAGGTTTGACTCATATGAGCAGTTTTCATGTAAAGAAATACAAACTTCTGGGGGTTAGTTAAGGGATTAATACATCTCTTTCTTCTATGCCAGAATTTGGAACCAACAAGAAACAGAAAGGAGTCAGATATGGAAATTGGAGATCTATTACAGGTAAAAGCTAGACTTGATTGAGTACGTTTGTGAAAGTATGTGGCTAAGTGGGCTTACTAGCACTCCTGTCTCAGACACTAAACCCAGAACTTGGAATGCAACCCTATTGCAAGGAGAGGTAAAGATCTACAGAGAAAATGCAGGTAGGCAGATTTTTTTTCTTTGCATTGTATGTAAGGTATGGAGAGGAAGAAAATATAATAATATGTGACATACATAGTGCTAATTATTTTAAAAAATAATTATTACCACACAAACACACACACACATACACATACCTATGCATGCACACACTCAAATCTCCAAAGTATCCCATGAGGTAGGAATATCCCTATTCCTATTTCACAGATGAAGAAAAAGAGGCACAGAGCCTTTAAATAAGGTCCCAAGCACAGCTGGTAGACAGTAGAGCCAGGATATAAATGCAGAAAGGTTTCTGCTTCAACATTCATTGTGCTACAGAAAAGATAATACCGTTATGCAAAAAGTCAATTAAGATTATTGCTATTTAGTTGAAAAGTTCCAGGAATTTGGGTTTTCTGTATTTCCCAGATCATATCAATAATGTTGAAAAGATGCATGAAAGTTGGCATAGGCTCACTACCAAGGGAGACAGATGGTGCTGTTAATGTACATTTTACCTTTGATATATCCCTTCAAAACCTAAAAATTAAAGAAAGAATCCATATAAATTTGGACTTACCCACTTTTCATTAAATTATGAATACATTAATATTTTCCAGTGAGACCTAAGATCATAATATATTCTATGAAAACAAAGCATGGGGTGAGTCGGGGTATTTTTGTCAAGAAATTTGGGGAACTAGTGGATACTCCTTTCACCTCTTCGACAGTCTCAGTGCCTGCACCTCAAATGTTAAAGGTTCCATAATCTCCTGCAGTGGAGCTCAATGTTGTTTAACTCATCAATTCCAAAACTCCTTTGGGCGCAGAACATTTTGTTGTCTTTATATTTGCTATTTCTTAGAAAAACCTATTGGAGTTCTGCATAATATCTACTTTCTCAGTGAAACATTCCATAGAAAATTTTGTGCTTTGAATCTAATTCTATGTGTTTACACTTCACCTTACCCTTTAAAAAAGACATATCATAATTCACATTTTGTTCACACTTAACAGGGACACTTGCCCTGAAATCATCATGTGCTTTATGAATCATAGCTTGTCATAGTTTAACTGGCAGCACCTTCCTTTCCCAGTGGTACAAAAATTAATGGCGTATTATCAAACTATGGTGTCTTAGATTGGATGAAACCTCCATAGAAGGACAGGACATGGAATAGACATTCTGTTTTGTTTTGTTTTTCTTATTCATATATATCCAACACAATATTGCAAATCAAGGGGATCTCTATCATCTAGTTAACACCTAGTATACAATAACCACAGCAAGTTCTACTAAAAGTAAAACAAGGAAAGAAGATAGGCATGTGACATTTCTTCCATTTTGCAAAGAATTAGAATCTCATAGGTTTCCTCAGTGAAATGGAAACACATGTGGTCTCTGGAATTGGGCAGGGTTTCCATGGTAAATGGTTTCTTTCTAGCCTGGCTTCTTTAAGGAAAGTTATTTGGCATTTCCTTAAACAATGTCACTTCCCAATTTCTAGGCAGCAGTAATTCTCTGCTGCTAGAGCCAAGATAGAATAGCTATGCATTATAAATGCTTCTTTGTTTCTTGTTCACTTCCTCTGTATATTTTAGTCCCGATTAAATACATTTGTGTAATGTGTTTTAATTCAGAGATTCAATTTAATTTTGAAGTCTTCAAATTATGTTGAAAAGGCAAGAAAATAACATCGCAATTTTCATGTTTCCTGTTAGCTGGATGGCTGAGTGGTTCACTACTAATTTGATACCTTAGCAAAATAGGGTGACTACTAATAAGCACTTTCTGTTGTCAAACAGCTGCTATCTGCTACTAGTGGCAGATATTTTTTTTTTACTTTGCACTATTAGCAAATGCATGTCAATATCAAATTATCTCATATCTCTGAAGATGTAGTATTTAATCATTATTCAGATAAGCTGATTTAAAAAATTGGGTACAGAACAAAAAAGCAATTTCATTCTTTTGGGGAAAAAAAGCAACAAGTGATATAAAAGTTTATTTGTTAACATTCTTTCTGCAAAGTATTTCCAAGATCCTCAAGAGAGTGAATCAAGATTTTTAGATTTAGTAGGTGACCTGGAGATCTATAGGGTGACCCCCTCTTCACCCATCTTCTCCTCATTGTTATTCTTCACTTTCCAGATTAGAGACTCTAAACTCTTCAGGTTCTTGCTAGAATGACAATTAAAGTCTCTTATTAAAGTTAATCATCCTGTCTCACAGACTAGGAACTAAATCTTTCACTTTACTGCCCATATTTATATAGTTTTGCCCAAGCAGATAGTTTTAAAAAGAGAAATTATGACTCATGTGAATCCACAACCATCATTTAAAAAATGTATTTGTTTTTCTTCTCTCTTTAAAAAAAATGTGATGGTTGGAAGTAAAGTGGTTAAAAGTATTTTTTTCATATGCTTTTCTTAAACATGAATTCCAAGAATACTTTCTTAATTATATAGGATGATAGTTAAAAGCAGTTTTGTAGATGACTATCAAGTTTCCAGAAATGAGCTACCTCCACTTGAGAATACTTGTGTTTGAGAAATTAACATACAGCAAAGAAATCATGGAAGAGTTATTTTGTCCTCCTAGGAGAGTACTTGGATGACTAATAATCAGAATCACAACCAACCTAGATTACCGCAGAAGTGTATTACAGTGCCTCTGTGAAAATGGATAATAGTGAATAAAGATTGGGCCCTAGAACCTATTTAGGACAATTTACAAAAATTTGAAGGGCATCTAGGAGATGAAGGAAAAGAGTCAAATATTGTTCTGAATCATTGTTGTTCCAATCTCAAGTGCTAGCTCTTATGGCTTGGATCTGGAACGTCCCCCAAAGACTCAGGTTTTAAAGGCTTCGTCACCAGTGCATGTTCAGAAGTGGGATTTTTTGCAGAGTGATTAGATCATGAGGGCTCTGAACTCATCAGTAGGTTAACTGTTGAGAGGTGTTAGAAACTGCAAGAGATATAACCTAGTTGAAGGAAGTGAGTCCTTGGAGATGTGCCTGTGCATGAGAATTATGTCTTGTATGTGATCCCTTCTTTCTCAAGCTTCCATAAGGTAAATTGCTTTGCTCTACCACACCCTTACACCATGATGTTCTGCCTCACAGCAGGACCAGAAACATGTGCAAGCCACACATGGACTGAAACCATGAGCCAAAATCAATCTTTTCTCTTCTAAGTTGATAATCCCAGGTTTCTTGTCCCAATCAAGAAAAGCCTCTGGTCCCAAGAAAACTATATTCCAAGTTAATGAGAGAAAATCAGAAGACTTTCTAATCCAGAACTTTCATCATTGAGTCTTCACATATTATGCCCAGGACAGAATTTCAGTGGAGACCACACAATAACTAAGCCTTATATTTTATTTTAAATTCTAACTTTATTACATCTCACTTGTTTTTTATACTATACCCAATTCAATGCAACCCTCTTCTTTAGCAAGTTCTTCTCTCTAGTAGCCCTAACTATACTTCCAGGACCTATTTAAATATCACCTCAATTTGAAGCATCTTATAGCCAGTCTAGGCATCTTTTGTCCATTTCTCCTCTGTGCTTCCTCAGACTATATTCGTATTTCTAGTGTGTAATTGATAGTGTATTGTTCCTTTCAGTTTACATGAGCTCACATAGCAACTTCCACTCAGTAGACTCTTGACAAATATGTATTAAATGATTGCATAAATATATATGAATAAATTAATAAATGGTTAAATGAAGAAGTCTCTTTTTTTTCTGCTAGGCTGTACATTTGGCATGGTTTCAGAATCACTCTTTGAGCATATGAAGTTAGCTCTCTGACTTATAGGCATTTTCTGAATTAGAGTAGCCTTGCTCAATACTGGCATGTTGACCACACCGTCCCATTTTATTCATTATCTCATTCTATTATGTTCCAGTTTTGATTATATCTCCTGGTCACATGATGAATGCAATAACTATGTGCAGATTACTGTGAACAATCTTTGAAGTGTTTATCTCTACCAAAGATTGTTTAGTCCTTGAAAACCTGGTACCCTGTTGCTCATAATTATACTGATTTTCTGCTCATGCTTCTAATAGAAATCTTTAAAAGCATCCTAGTCTAGTTTTTTAGTCTGTCATGTTAACTTATAATTTTTTAGAGTATGTTCCTGCAAGAATAGAATGCATGGACTCTGGATATTCATAAAAGTATTATATATACACTAGTAAGAGATGCATGTTCTGAAGGATCAAAACTTTTCAAACTATATTTCTGAGGATTTATCTACATTTTTCATTCAAGAGCAATGGAAATATTTTCTGACATTTATTAGAGTTTAAATAAAACTGTGTATTCTCACTCCCAGATGAGTTAGTCTTTAAGAAAATATTATTAGACATTCTATTTATATTTTAAGTTTATTTTTTTATTGCTCCCAAGAAATATATCATGGAAAACTATATATATACATATATAATTTTTTTCTTTCTTTTTCAGTTGTTTGGGTCAAGGCAGATAACTTTCTAACAATGAGCGCCATCTAGTGGTATAAATAGAAAAATACCAAAGATTAATTTTCCATTAGAAAAAGTATTGCTATAAATTACTTCTTTTCCTGTACTATGTATTTTAAATGTGTGTGTATTTGTGTTAATGGAAACACATATTTAGGAAGTAAAATTCCACTTCCCATAACAACAATATTTTTCTTTATTTTTATAAAAGTAGCTGTAATGATATTTAAACACTATTTACTAAATTTCAGACTTCCTATTCTCTTACTTATTTTTAATTTATTATTTTTTATAAATGGCCACTTTTATACATTTGTATAGCATACAAATCAACAGTAAAGATAACAGAGCAAAATTGATGAACATTATTATTCAATCCACAGAGACTTCATTTTTTTTCTAAATTGGGCCAATTGAACTAATATTTAAAAATTCCCTTCTAGATTAGGTCCAGAAAAGTATACTAAATCCTGTGACCTGACTTTCTGTTCTTACAAGTCTAATTTCAAATCCATGACACAGAATATCAGAAATAGGCAGATTAATAAGACTATGAGATATAAGAAACACAAACATCTGCTATTATCTCAATGTTCATTACAACAAATATAAAACGATATATTCTCTCTGCACATTTTTTTCTAGAACTGTGGATTGAACCCAGTGCTGCTCCACTACTGAGCTAGATTCCTCAGTTCTTTCTGTTTTTTTTTTTTTTTTTTTTTCTGAGACAGGATCTCACTAAGTTGCTGAGGCTGGCCTTGAATTTGTGATCCTTCTGCCTCAGCCTCCCAAGTCTCTAGGATTGCAGGTGTGCACATATTGCATATTTTTGTCTGAAAATATGTTGTAGGTCGAATCCCACATTGCCATGTGCAAACAGAAATTTAAAAAATAGTTTTAGATGTTTTGTGCCCATGTGGGTGTGTAAAAAGAGGTAGACATAACAAATTGAAGTATAGATCTCAATGTATATGACCAACAAATATACCACTTTGGGTTAGTATGTCTTGCTTAGTAATTCATTATCCCAAAATTTAGTAGTTTCAAGTAATAGTCATATTATTACATCTCATGGTTTTGTGAGTGCGGATTTGAGCACCTTGTCTTTTGTTGGATGTGGCAGTGACTATGGAAACTCAGTGCGACTCAGCTGGTCTGGGGGTGCCTTTGCATGGATGGTTGGAAGATAGAGATCAGCTGGGAGTGTTGACTGGAGGATATACACATGGCTCCACCTGCATGACCACCAAGTTCCAATGAACAAGGAATTCAACACATGGTTCTACATACCTGACTTTGAATTCATACAGCATCACTGGAGTTGCCCTCCCAGATCTACTCAACTAAACATCCTCACCTATTGGTGGGTAAATGGCCAAAGAATCTGAAAACACATTTTCAAGCCACCAGGAATCCATAGGGAATAGTTGAAAATTTCAAGAATGTTTCATGTGTAGAGGAGATGAATTCTGATGGCTATCTTCAATTCTCTGAAAGTTCATCAATAAAATTAAGAAGTAGTCTATATAGTCAAGAAAATTGATATGAGAATGTGTAAGCAAAATGTTGGAGAAAAGTATTTCAGTTTCATATAAGGAAGGAGAGTTTTATGCTGACTGAGCCTGTACAATATGGTCATAGGCTGCTCTGAGAGACAGTGAACTGTTAGGGTACACATAGATGCCATAACTATTACGAATGTGATATCTGCATTTTGTGAAAGTTGAGACAAGGTGGACCTCAAGGTTTCAATAGTACATCCTATGGACAGAGATTTGCCTCTTCCTCCATGGTGATATTGGTAAACTATGAGCATCTGAAGGAAAGACAAGTTATTTAGGGTTGAATTTTTGTAATTTATAAAATAACAAAGCATGCACCTGCTTCCCATGTTACCTGCATGATGTAACACAACAGCTAGCTAACTCACTGAATGCGTTAATGATTAAAACCCATTTCTAGGTAAGAAATACAAAAATAGCCATGTTTCTTATCTATGCATATTAAAATCACTGTAGGGAATTTCAAAACAGTGATTCTCGAGGTATATCTTCAGAGATTCTTAATTACTGAGTCTGGAGGGGGTCTGGACATTGGTGATTTTAATGTCCACTTGGAGTTGGGGAGCAACAGCTACAGCAGCAGGGTGATACCTTGCCTCTCTGGCCTCACTTAGGGGAACCTGTGCAGCCAAGGCAGTTCCCCAGGAAAGTCTAGGAGAACAGATTGTTGTAACTTGAAAATAACATGTATCAAGAAGCAGTAGAAAATTATAATAGGCTTTTTTCTTTACACCAATAACTTAGTCTTCTGAGGACTTCATATATTCTTTTTACATTGCTTTTGCAGAACAATTAAAACTGAAAAACTGCAGTTACAAAACACATTTGTCCACTTACAAAGGAAGTCCTCTCAGGACAGATCTGTTTCTTTTATTAAATCCAGACAGACAATGTTCTAATTGAGGATAGAAAATGTGTCAGCATTATTTTGAGGATTACATCCTGGTTTATACAGTAAAACTTCAATAATTTTCAAATTAATCACTATGTGAAATAGAAACTACAGATAAAATATTTTAGAGCCAGGTAATAACAGGCCACATTATACAGACTCTTTGGAAGGAAACAGGGACAGATGAATAGCAACTTTTCTAGAAATATGTCTATACTCTGTATAGACTATAATAAATGTTTTTAACTAAAGCAACATTTTTTATATCTATCAGAAAAGTTAGCTCTTAGATATTTTTGAACCATTAGTTTTTGTTGAAATTATAAAATGGAACAAATAGTCTCAAAAGTTCAGTGAGATCAAAGATATTATTTCTAATATATTTTCAATTAGGCTCCCCATGTGTTATTCAATATGAAATTCTTTCAGATACAAGTGAAGGGTAAAATTCAATTTGTCATTTAAAACTAGTCAGCTGAAAATTTTGAATCTCTCAGGAACCATGTCACATCTCAATTTTTGGGCTTGTTTGGGAGTGAAGATGAGAGGGAGCCTACTGTGAATGCTGATGTAAAAGCTAGAATCACTCTTCATTTTCATTTTAGGGTCATAAATTTCTAGCTGTACCACTGGAGTGAATCATTAGTTCCAAGCATCAGAGCAATATTCAACCAAAATATCTCTGTGTTCATTCTTGGTAAGTCATCACAGTGTGACATTCTAGCACTTAATAACAGGGATCTTCATAAAGCATGTTGGGCAGTCTTGGAAATTTTCTTATATCTTCAATTAGGAATTATTTTATACTGTGATCCATAAGAAATTGCTAGACTACTGTGCCAAATTCATCTGAAGATCACTGCACATGACAAATTACTCGACAGTGTTACTTTCTAATTCTGGGAAGAAACTTTATATTAAATCACCTAAAGTTAGTTTTATTTTTGTGAGTTGCTTTTTTTCCTGTTTAATGTATTTTATTAGCTAAAGAGATTTTATGTTTGTCCTTCACTTAAGTGGTATCATAACATAAACAGAAAACTGGAAAATCAGGTGAAATATGACTGGAAGTCAACAATACATTAATATACACAGTTTTAAAAATTTCTAGACAAAGTACACTTAGCATTGAGGTACCTCCTTGAGAGTAGATATTTCAACCATATTCATAACTGGATTCTTAGCACTTAGCAAAGAGCCAAAAATAAAGTGGCAATTAAAAATATTTTTAATTGATTAATTAATTAATCAATGAAAGTCCCATTCTAACAAGCACAAGTTGCAGTTTGGGGGGAGTTGTTAGTGCAAAATTAATTCTTTTTTTTCCTTTTTTTTATTGGTTGTTCAAAACATTACATAGTTCTTGATATATCATATTTCACACTTTGATTCAAGTGGGTTATGAACTCCCATTTTTACCCCGTATACAGATTGCAGAATCACATCAGTTACACTTCCATTGATTTACATATTGACATACTCATGTCTGTTGTATTCTGCTGCCTTTCCTATCCTCTACTATCCCCCCTCCCCTCCCCTCCCCTCTTCTCTCTCTACCCCCTCTACTAAAATTAATTCTTGATACATACAATTTTTCTGGATGCAAGTATATTTGTCAATATAAAAATTCATTTTTATAATATTATGAGATTGTTATTTTTCTATTCCTATAAAATACCATTCTAAAATCATAAGCCAATTTTTCTCCTCTAAGTTGTTGTCAGGTCTTTCGGTCACAAAAACAGAAAAGCTGACTAAAACAATCTTCACCCATTTTAATCTTATTTATTTAAGAACAAATCAATAAAAAGCACATATCAGATCCATATAACAAATCGTGAAGTCAACATGACACTGGTTTTTTTCAGATAAGACACAATATTTCTGGTCAGTTCTTACCTGGGACAAATAAAAAAACAAGATCTTAATTCTAAAAATGGGGTCAGGTCTTAATGTTTCATGTCTCTGGCAGTTTGAAAATCTTGTTCAGGAATTTCTCTCTGGTGTTTGCTAAGATAACAGAATGAGTTAAGTGGGTTAGGTTTCATGCCTTAAGCTTCATTTCATCTTTATGACAGTCTCAGGAAGAGGAGATAGAAAACTTCAATTAAGTAATATAGTCAACATTTATTCAGTTAATTTTCAAAGTTGAAATTTGAAAACGGTTTGTCTTGACTCCAAATCTCTATACCAAGCTGCCTTTCTATTGGCAACTGATATTTTGGGGGTTAGCGAAAACTCCTTTTCATTCTCTAACTAAGGAATTCTCAATTTGGGTAATCTAGTAATATTAGAAAAGTAAAAAACACTACCACTTATTTAAAAAGTAGAGTATTTGAGCCCTAGGAAGTACAAATATGCTTAAGAATGAAGGAACTGACCTTAGTAGTTTCATTGTTTTGCACCAGGATCTGCTCTGAACAAGGCCAATCCGTGATACCAAATGGGAAACTGGCTTTGGGTCTGAGAGTCCAAAACTAATACACTATAGTTGTCTTTAGTCTTCTATTTGGTTGAATATAATTATTAGTAAGGTTTTGTTTTTCTTTTTGCTTCCATTTCTTCTCCCTCTGAGTTCTGGTACTTTTTAAATGTCATTTCACTGAACATTTAAAATTAAAATCACCTTCCCCCAAATCCCTTGTCATAGAAAAATATATCTGTTTTCTATTTAAATAGTTATAAAATGGAATGACAAATTGGTCTGTGTGAGTAGAGCTGGTCACTACTGGGTCTAGTGAAAATATGGAGAACTGATCATTGTATGAGAATTGGGAGAGAATAGAGGCTACTGGTGACCAAAGACTTGTCCCAGTGACAGGTACAGTAAGGCCCAAACTTTGAGAACATGGTACCTTTTGTCTGCAGCAGAATATAGCTGGGATACCCAGTAGAGGCATTCAACTACTCACTACTATTCGCCTACCTTAAAATCAGTATATATATCACAATATTAAATATATCACAATATTATTACCCCGGATTCAACAGTACAGCACACACCTTGATTTTAGAAACAACATGAAACACTGCAGCACTTATAATCAGGTTTATTGTGAATTGATCTTGGCTCTTTCTTGCTTTTGCTTCCCTGTAAAAATTCTGTACTGATGAAATTAAAAACAAAGGTGACCCAAGAGTGCCATCTAGTGGACATTTCAACTATGACCACATCAGGTTGTTCATTTCCCTGAGACTTTTCTTAAAATAAAACAAGGAAAAATAAATTGGAGGAAGTACACTGTCCAGAAAATGGAAAGTCCTAGATAATATCTAGCAATTAAAGGAAGAAGTTGAAATCTAGAGACAGAGGTAGGAGGCAATGCTAATCATTATTTCCTCTCATAAGATAAGGAACTCCCCAACAGAGGTGCAGTGAAGGGAGAGGCAGAGGAGGCTGGAATATTCCAGAAAAGCTGTCCACACTGTCACTGATATGGGGTGAGAAGGAACATTATTAATCTGTGCTCAGATTCCAGATTGGAAGGGAGCTCTCATTGGTAAAACTGCTGTGAGATACAGAATGTACCAGGAGTTAAAAATTTAAAACTTCAGCTTTTCCTCAAAAGGATTTGATAGTGGTGTACATATGACTGCAGTAAAGAGAATTTTAAAATGGCTGCTGTGGAATGTGCAGGAGGAAGGAGGACCTGATGAGAGTTTGGGCATCCAAAGAATGTCCTGGGGTAGGAGGGAAGGGGACACTGAAACAAAGATGTTTCGAGTACCCTTTACTGTCCTGCATGGGGCAGGAGTTTGGCATTCCCTTGATGTACAACTCCCAAGTTGGAGATTTATTACATAACACTTGTATTTTCTAGAGTTTTGTGTATTGAAAAGGAAAAGTGAGGCTTTTGCTAAACTCTGTAGTTACCTCAACTGGATCCAGACAGGTGAAAAAAGAGGCTGTCTGTTGCTACTCTATAAATGGACCTCTTAAAGAAGTAGAGCCCTAATTTTAGTGCATCTAAATTACACCATAAGGTACTTACTAAAAATGTGGTTTCCCAGGCTTCATCAGCTGTGATTTGAGGGTCTATGTGGGGTAGAATTCAGAGATTTGAATTTTAAAAAGCACTCTCATTCCAATGCAGTTGGTGTGGAACTACAATTTGAAGAAGACTGTCTGATGAATGAAGGGTAAATCCACTGAAATGTGCTGCCTCCGGAAAAGCAATACTGAAAAGTGATACTGAGTAGAAAGTGAGAAAGTAGAGAATTTTATGCTGCTGTTACCTGGCTGTTCTAAAAGACATTAAGAAAATAGGAGGACCAACTCATTTCAGTTTTCCTGGGATTTTCCTGATTTTAGCACCCAAGAGATCCTTTCAATCACAAGCAAACCAGGAACAACTGCTCACCCTACTGAAGAATCCTTGAAAGAGTTGTGCACAGCTATAGCTATAAGAGAAAGTTCAGCAAGGAATCAGAGAAACTCCTGAGGTGATACAGACAGAACATGAGCTGCTGGTGAATCACGTTGAGAGTACGGTTGGGCGGTTGGGCGCAGTGGTGCCTGTAATCCCAGTGGCTTGGGAGGCTGAGATAGGAGGATAATGAGTTCAAAGCCAGGGGGAAAAAAATGACGTGCTAAGTAATTCAGTGAGACCCTGTCCCTAAATAAAATACAAAATAGGGCTGGGGATGTGGCTCAGTGGTCAAATGCTCCTGAGTTCAATCTCCAGTACCAACAACAACAACAACAACAAAAAGAATATCAACTCGAAGGGTGAAGGCAACTGGAGACCCACATTTGCTGACAGTGGGGAAGAGCTGGTTTTCAAAGCACTCAATGATTGACATCATCACAGAGTAGTGAATGGTCTGCTGGACTAGAAAAATAAAACTCTTTTTATCTTTTTAAGATTTAATATTCACTTGTTTTCCAATAGGTAAATCCACAAACAAAAACAAGGGTGGAGATGAAAAAATGAATTTGGTACGACTCATTCCAAGAGAGCCATATTGATTTTTGGAATGAAGTGAGACTAAATTTTTGTAGAATCTTTTGAAGTTTCCAATCCCTTCAACCAGTCATTCATTTGCATCCCATAGACACAGACGGTAGTTTTTCAGTATAACTTTTCCAGAATGAAAGAAAATAAAGATATCTTATTGGTGAGTTTTTAGATGCCCATGGTCCATTCTATAGATCTTGATGTTTCAACCTAACATGAAAATTGTCAGTAAATGATGTGATAGAAGAAAATAGGCTTCTAAAGGAATAGGGATGGCTGACTCTAAGAACAGAAAATACAGCATTAAATATTGTAAAATATCTGTTGTAGATTATATTCATTTGGAGATATGTGTATTTGATACAGTGGATCGATTTCTTTGACAGAAATCAGGATTCCTTCTTAGAACTGAAAGCCAGGGAATTATTCAGCTGGATCTCCTTTCAGAAGAGCAAAGCTTTCTTGAATGAAGGATTCAAGGGTAATGAGGACCCAATGATGTTGAACAGGTGCAGTTGAAACAACTAATTGCCCATGCAAATGTATGAGCATCTCCTCTTCCTGGACATAGAGCCAGCCATTTCCCCACTTGCCCTCTACTTCAATGTAACCCACATGATTGAATTCCGTCCCACAAAAAAGAAGCAAAAATGATCTGTGCTATGAGCAGGAGTGTCCATCTACACATTCTGCCACACATTCTTTTCTATGCACAGTTCTCTTTAAGCCAACTGGGATGGTGGTGCACAGAATACCCTTGGCAACATTTGTTGAAAACAAAACATCTGCCTATCTGGAAGCCTGGATGACAGTAAGCAGGGCAACCTGTCCAATTAATTTTTCACCCAGTCTATGTGAGAAAGAAAAACTCCACCTGGCAAAAGTTTATCTGTTTGGAGATGTATTGTTAAAGAAGTTGGACGGATTTTTACTAATTTAAACAAAACCCCAGGACAGGTTGTATTGTGGAGGTATTGCTTCTAGGGCTTGGTATAATAGAAGAAATGGAGGCAGTGAGCATATCTGAGGCCAGGTGATGCCCTGGACTATGAGCTCAGATCATCTCAATGTGGAAAGAAGAAATACTTTCTCTATGGGAGTCCATTTCCCAGCAGAGAAAATTCTTAAATGTAAAGGGACTTTGTAGCAGACAAGCAAGATTTCTTTTCAATTATTTCTGATAAAGATAGTACAAACTGTAGTTTCATAGTAAAAAAAAAATGAATCACAGACAAGAAGGAATGCAACATACTGCTACTTAACATTTCTTTCACTTCCCCAAATTAAAATTCTGATTAAACCTAAGTTTTCAGTCATAAGTCGTCTAACAGGCTTGTGAATGTTGTCTCCATATTTGAAGAAGTCCAAATGTCTGGTAAGGACTCATAAAGTGGAGAGTGGGTCACATGTGCCAACAGCTTAAGAAAAGGAAACCCCTTAAGTGAGGGAAGTGTTGCTAATAAGTGGAAAGGTTACATTTTATTGAGTATACACATTTATGGTCACAGTTTTAAGTTTCTTTTCAAGCAGCATTGCCAAGATGAAAGTTTATAATTAAATCCCCATTTTACAAAGATGTCAGTTAGTTTATTCAGTGGTTTTATGATTTAATTAATGACTAAGACAACTTATTTTAAGCATGAGTAGTTTTAATAGTAAAGGATAGCTTAGATTACTAACTTGATGGTCCAGAGGGACTGTTCCCTTGTGAAAGGGCAATTCACTGTAAGACTTCCTTATGTTCAAACCTGCTCTCGCTTCATGCAGTGTATTTTATGACTCAGTCATGTGGTTTCCACTCCACTATCTTAAAGCAGCTGCTTCCTCACCTCTGCCCCTCCAACTTATACACATTTTCTGTCTTATGAATTTAGTTATGTTTGCGATGAAGCCCATAGAAAAAGGCACAACTACACATGAGTTCACAAAGGTACGTGCTCCAGTGAATACCTCTTCACATGAGTCCATGAAAGAACAAACCTAAATAAGAACACACCAGGGTTTGGGGGATAAATGTTCTGCAGCACACATAAAAAGCTTTGTTACACTGAGCTCTGGCCTCCAGCAGCCTCTTATATATATTTGTTTTCATGGAGGAAATACCTTTTCCTACCACTATAGAAAGTAAAAACGAAAGATTAAAAAAGAAATAATGGATCTGACTTATAATAATTTAGAGTAGCAGAAAAGAAGAGAATCAAAATCATCCAGTATATTTTTATTACCTAATATTTGGTCAAAACCAAACACTCTTAAAAGATCAAAATATTACCAGACAGGGGCTGGGGATGTGGCTCAAGCGGTAGCGCGCTTGCCTGGCATGCGTGCGGCCCGGGTTCGATCCTCAGCACCACATACCAACAAAGATGTTGTGTCCGCCGAGAACTAAAAAATAAATATTAAAAATTCTCTCTCTCTCTCTCTCTCTCTCTCTCTCTCTCTCTCTCTCTCTCTCTCTCCTCTCTCACTCTCTCTTTAAAAAAAAATATTACCAGACAGAGCCTATATTGGATGTACAAATATTTGATAAAAACTCTTAAAAAATAGAATTCTGCTAATTAGTAGAGTACCATTCACTTATACACATATACACCCATGTATAGTTGTGTGTTACTTAATGATAGGGGTGGATGCATTCTAAGAAATGAGAAGTTAGACGATTTGGTCATTGAGCAAACACAGTGTGCTTACACAAACCTAGAAGGTAAAGCCTATTATGCACATCAGCTAGATTTTAATCTTATGGGACCACCCTCATATATACTATCTGTTGTTGACTTAAACATTATTATCATTATGCAGCTCATGACTGTGCATGCGTGTGTGTGCGCATGTGCAGGGGAATAGGAAGAGATAGAGAGAATACATACTTTACTTCTATGGCTTGAGATGGGCTAGGAGTGTGGAAAATATACAAATATGAGACCAATTTTTATAAAAATTGTATGAAAGTTGGAAACGAGCCTTCCGCAATGAAATAAACTAATACAGGAAAATAGCATGTGATTAAATACTAAAAGAAAACCACATGATTTTATTGGAGAAAAAGCACTGTCCTGTGATATAAAATTTGGAAACATAAGTTCACTCTCAACTCTATAATTGTCAGTGGACACTAATGAGTTCACTTCCAGGACTCACCAAGGCACTGAATTACATGATCTTCAGAATTCCTTCTACTTCTAAATATAAGATTTCAATTTTAAAGATGAGCAAATTAGGAAGAGAAAAGATGTATTCTCAGAAGACATTTGGAGAAAAATAAGAATTGAAATGAGCTTTAAAGAGTGTCCATTTGACCCAGATAACCCACTCCTTTGTTTATACCCAAGAGACTTAAAAACAGCATGCTGCAGGGACACAGCCATTTCAATGTGTTTATAGCAGCATAATTCACAATAGCTAAATTGTGTAATCAACCCAGATGTCCTTCAGTAGATGAATGTATAGGGAAACTTTGGTATATATACACAGTGGAACATTGTTCAGTATTAAAAGAGAATAAAATCATGGCATTTGCAGGTAAATGGATGGAATTAGAGAATATAATGCAAAGTGAAGTAAGCCAATCCCGAAGAACCAAAGGCCGAATGTTTTCTTTGATATGAGGATGCTGACTTATAATGGCAATGGGTGGGGGTAGCATGGGAGGAATGGAGAAACTTTAGATAGGGCAAAGGAGAGGGATTGGTAGGGAGCGGGCAAGAGGGTAGGAATGATGGTGGAATGAGTTAGACATCATTACCCTAAGTACATGTATACGAATTGTGTGAAAATACTTTGTGTACAACCAATGACTTGAAAAATTGTGCTCTAATATGAAATGTGTGTAATATGAAATGAATTGCATTCTTCCATCATGTATAACAAATTAGAATTAATAAACAATTTAATAAAGAAAAAAGAGTGTCTAATAAAAATAAAAAGGTATCTGAACATAAAAATCGGATGCATTGAATGGTATGGCATTGTCCATTTAATTATGACATGCCATGATGTTTGCTCAATGACTAATATCAGAGGCAGTAGATCAGAAGAGACCATGAAATGCTTTAAAAATCAGGGTGAAAAATTTGACAATATCTTTATGAGACTTTTAGAGGGTTAGGGAAGTAGTTATGGAAATAAGATGCAAATGAATTATATAGGGAACCAAATTGGTACTTTAATGGACCAGACTTCTTATTGAAAATGGTAGCTATTCAAATAGTATGCATTGAATGAGAACATAATCGTGTCAAATATAATAGAGCCATACTGATTATAGGCTTTTCTTAAGGCAAAAATTAGAAATATATAGCTATTTTTATTTGCTTATTTCATTAAAAAAAGAAAAGAATAGACACTTTTAATCTATTTTATTTCCCTGTGTCCATAGGCAGAAGCAGACATTTGGAACAGCTATGGTTATTGTCAATATCATGAGAAAAATAAAACAATCACTTGTACTTTCTAAATGTTTGCAATGAATGTATAATTTAATCCTAAATAAAAGTAACTTTGGAAAGTGACATAGGCATCGATTAAAATGTTGAAATATAAGAGGTAATGGTAGCCACATCATTATAAGCAAGATGTTTTGTACTGTACCAAAAATCTAATATTTTAAATCTCAAATTGCTCATAGTTTCAAGCACAAAAGGATTACTTATTGTGTGTCAGCGGAAGGAAGAGAGGGAGGTTCTTGCCATTATGCTTCAGAAATTGAAATAATTTGGCCTACCCAGAGACGGTTCATCAAAATATGCCACATTCATTTGCAGCTTGTGGAAACCAAAAGAAACAAGCAATAAGGGAAAACAAAAGTAATCTGACTCAGAGAAGCTAAAAGGACATTTAAGAATTTAACATCCTCTATGTGAAAAATTGCTAAGCCAAAATTGTTTAGCAGTAGTTGAGTTCCACAGACAGGAATCAGCAATATACACAACCAGCAGCATGCTATTAAGCTATATATAAGAAAAGGCTCATTTGCTGTATGAATTGTTTCTGAGCCCAGGAGAAAAATACAAAATATGGTAAAGTTATGGAATGAGTTTCCATAGTCAAATGGAAATGTAGCAAAGTTGTGTTCTCTGACATATGGACCTGTCAAATGTAAAAACAATGCAATAACAACACTCAGACATTTAGAGGAGAACTATGAAATCAGAAGTCTGTCTAATGAAGAGTGACAGATGAAAGACTAAGGAATGGATATTTAATACATTATTATATTCAAAATAATTTCCTCTAAGAAATTAGGATAAATTCCTCCTGCTGATATTATAGAGTCATTACTTGAAAATCTAACTAATACAGAAAAGTATAAGTTTAAACTCAATAAAACTTAGTTAAATCATAAATCACACAGAATATAACTATCCAGAAATAACCATTTTTATCATTAGGTAAATAACATTATAAATATATTTTTATTTATTTAGTAGACTTTTTTCAGCTTTATGGAGGTATGATCAACACATAATAAAATACACATATTTAAAATATACAATGCAATGAGCTTGATATATATTTACATCCATAAAACCATCACTACAATCAATGTAGTAATAAAAGAAAACTTTTCAGGGTAATGGATATAAAAATCATTGCTTTAATTGTGCATTTAATTGGCATTTAATTTTTTAAATAAACTTTGACTTATTTGGTCATTCTAAATAACACCTACAAAGTTGTTTAAAAAAATAGGTTAAAAAATAGCCCAAGGTCATTTTACTAGTATGGGTTCATCTGAATTTGAATGTAGGCATTCTGGAATGTAAATGGTTCATGCAAATATAATGTTTTTTTATATATATACTGACAGAAGAAATAGATCATGAGATAGAATTTCTTTTGTAAAAAAATAAGTCACATGTTAAAACTCTATATTAAATTAAAAGTAGTCAATTTTACTAGGGGGATGATTTAATGAAATATAAACAGATGTAAAGATGAAGGGATTAGTTAACTTTAAATTTTTCTTCACCACTACAGATATTATTTCTACAAGATCCCTCTAAGTTAAAAAAAATAAATCCTTATAAACAGTAATAGAATGAAGAGAAATTGTGCCTCTAATTTAGTTTACTTAGTGTCCCCTAGGTTTAGAGCTAAGATATTATTTAGCTCTAATGTGGAAGCCATTTAAGACATTGGCCGGGCATACTGCCACCTCTGAACAGCTCTTTTTCTCTGGAGGTGAGTTCAAAGGGGTTGGGGGAATGGCATAGAGAGAAAGTGTAAAAGTGTAAGTAATCAGTGGTTGGAAACACTTGAAATTTTCCCCCTCAGGAACATTAAGCAATGTTAGAAGACTTTATGTTGTCACGTTGGGGGGAATATTTCTGGCAGAAGTAGAAATGCTACTGGGCATCCCAGGACAGACTCTTACAAGAAAGAATTATTTGGCTACAAAAGTGCCACTGAGAAGACCCAACAGAGTCAGCCAAAGTCAGCCATGAGTCAGCCAAAGCCATGAACAGAACTAAAGACAGGAAGGACGTGGATGGAAGAAGCAGTAACAGGGAAATCCAAAGCAGGGTGGCCTAGATGATTGTCTGCAGTGGCAGAGACCTTGGAGGCAACAGTGGATGCCAACTTTTGAATAGAACAAGGTTGTTAGAGGACAGCTAAGCATCTAGAACTATCTTGAGATATGACCTGGACTCATATTTGAGTTCTTCACTTTAGACTTGCTGAGACACATTCCTTGTCTCTGTTCACTGACAAACCTATGAAATAAATTCTTGCCACCTGTGGTATGTTAAGTATGCCTTTTTTTATTCTTCTTCTGTTTTATTATTATTATTCATAATTCAAAATGCCAAAAGAATCTCTAGGTTTGTTGACTTACATATTACAGTCCTAGGCTTTTCATTATGGGATACTTTTAACTACTAATAAAAGATTTCCCCAAAATCATTCATTCATTTCACCAAACTATATTTAAGTCCATGTAAAGCACTATTGGGAACAAATATTATATGTTCATAACTGTTATCAGTTATTGTTAATACTTTCATAACGATGACATCAGAAAAATAATCTGTTTTGTCAAAAGTTGATTCACTTCAATAACAATAGCCACAAAGCTGATTATAGCTACAATACAATTAATTTACTATGTTTGTATAATTCTTACAGATTATTTTAAAATTTACTCATCGTATAGATGGGGTAAGAATCTCCAAATTGAAAATAAATGACTTAGTTTCTAGGATAATTCCATTTACTTACTAGAAACTTTGGAAATCAAATACAAAATAAAATAAGAAGCAATTCTCACAACTTTTCTTTTTAGTCTAATAGCAAAAAGGACTAGAACGACAAAAGTGTAATTTTAATAATATGGAAGTTAAATTCCATTTTCGCCTGACAGATAGAGGTATAAAAGTGTTATTCTTAAATTAAAATGTTCACAGGATGGTGTTTATGATGGCAATTGTTCCAAACACTGTGATAGGTGAACCAGGCACTGTCACTGGTTACTGTCCAAAAGGCAGAGAATAAGCTCTGGCTCCCGTGGAAGAGTAGATGTAATTGGAAAGACTCAAGATAAGTATCATAGCAATGCCAGCTCATGGGTCAAGCTGGACTTCTATTTTGTACAGTAAGTAAAAATCTGAGAAGTAGTAAGATGTTAGCAGGAACCATGCATATAGCTCTAAATATGTCCCACATAAAATCTGGAGGTGAGGGAATGGGAGAGCCTCATGAGTTAAGGCCTAATTTGAGAGTGAAAGAATAAAGGAATTAGAAAAGATTGTATTCTAGTTACAATTCTATTCCTATTGGATCCATTTTTGAGAACTATTGAAGCATAGAGAAAATAAGTCTTTATGATCTTAGGCAAAGAACAATTGTGGCAGAGTCTTTCATTTGGTAAAAAAAAAGAAAGAAGAAAGGATTTCTGGTTACTAGGTTTTGGGATTGTTGTTACAGTGTGTTATATATATTTCAGAGAGTTTTAAATTCTATTTTGTATTTTTTGTAAGACTCAGTTTTTTCTCAGTAGAAGAAAATTTTTCAGTGTATTCAAAGTAATTGTCAGTCAATTGTGTTATTTGAAATCTTTAAAAAGTTGCTTTGCTAAGCAATTGAACAATTTAGGAGGAAAGACTAATTTCAAGATCAAGAATAAATTGTTAAAGTTCTAAAAGATTACAATCAGATCTGGAAGGATAACCTTATTCTCCTCTTTGCAACCTTATTCTCCTCTTTGCAATTGTATGAAATGTGTTGTTCTTCTCTATAAGAAAGTGAAGACATCAGTATATAACTTTTTAGTATACATTGATAACCTAGATAGTACTTTTCTTCTTTCTCTTTTAGTTTATCACTTACTTTGATAATAATTTTATTCAGGCTTAAATATTACAAAGTGATATCTGATAATTGTGAATTTTTTTTTGTGGAGTATCTGAGTAGGTTCTAGAAGCAGAATGTCTGTATTAAATACCAAGTCATCTTAAGCATCATTCAATCTTAGATTTAGTTAACTTGTGTGTCACCATTTTCTTATATATAAAATCACTATCATAAGGTCGCTACATCTTAGGGCTGTTATACATGAAGAGGGCTTAACAGAGAGCCTGACCGTGTTAAATAAACAAAAAGGGGAGAAATTCTTTCCTATAATATTACCACAAAGTGCCAAATGTCACAAGAATTTCAAGAGTATGAGCAAGTGGGTAGTGTCAAATCTATAAAAAGATCAACAACTTAGTTTGGTACTTAGACCGTATAGAGTTATTATAAACACAGAGTAAGAGAAAGGCTGCATGTGATGAAATCCCTCACTTGAGAAACTCATAAGTATGTAGAAGATATGAAGAACTGAACATTTGCATAGTGATTTTCTACAAATCATTTCCCTGTATATTTGAGGT
Organism: Spermophilus citellus; assembly: GCF_964194105.1. Taxonomy (NCBI): domain Eukaryota; kingdom Metazoa; phylum Chordata; class Mammalia; order Rodentia; family Sciuridae; genus Spermophilus; species Spermophilus citellus. The sequence goes on along the minus strand of NC_138197.1, from coordinate 103,271,521 downwards.
AAAAGTGGCAAGTTCCAGAGAGATGCAGAGGTAAGTTGTGATGGGAAAGGCATAAAAATATGCAGGGGATGGAGCAGGAAAAAGTTAGGATTGTAGGTGAATTATGGAAAGCTTTGAAAGTACAAAAATATACTGATATTCTCAGCCCCACAACTCAACTAAAAGTTGTACACATCTTGGCTCCATATGCTTTAAAAAATAATGTAAGTCTTTACTGATGAATTCTTACAATGGACACAAAAGTGGAATTAAATCACATGATACGTGTCAAAAACTACTTTTAAGTTACTGCTTCCTCCTCAGAAGATTCATGCTGTTCATGCACTGGGATCTGCCCTATCTTGCCACACATTACTGGTTGAAGCAGAATTTAGACCTCACCTCTCCCCCCACTGGAATTTCCACCTCTCCAGGATCCACATGTTGACACAAAACCATCTAGCCTTTCCCCAGGACTCTATTATTTGATTCTCCATCCAACAAAAAAGCTCTTCTATTAGAACCCACCCTCTTCACAGAGCAAAGAAGATAGAGAATATAAATGCTTATAATTTAAAACATTTGCCCTTCTCAGAAAGGAAAATAAAATAGCCATGTCAGAAAATGGTACAGAGATAGGATGTTTAAAGGAAACAGAAAAGACAAGTGAGCTCTATTTTAAATACTGTTTTTAGATTCATCTTGCTCCAATCTATCATGTTCAGATTATTTTTATTTGGCTGTATAACACTGAACATGTTATTAGTACCCGAACTGCTATTTTGGATTAGGTTCTTAGAAACTCAATAAACACAAATAGCAAGTTATAGTGATAGCATTTTGAATTAAGATCTTTGGGGATATTTGCTTTGAAGCCCTTTGAAGACACTTAGCTGACAAATTTTGTCTAATACATTAGACCTGGATGCTATAACAAGGGTCAGAGAACAAAAGAGTATCACCATCTAAAGGTAATATGCATTTTACAATAGCATGAAAATCATTTGTGTAAATGAAAAATAAATAAAAGGTGAGACTTTGCTCTCCTTTCCAGAAATGAATTTGTGGCCAAATCCATTTGCATGCTGATATTCAACATTCTTGCTGGGACACAGTACTCATGACAATAATTGTGTTGTTAGATTTCTCAAAAATCTATTTAGATAATTTTTCCAAAAGGTTCTTCCATGTCAAGTTTTCTTTCTTTTTCTGCATGCTGTTTAGCTTGCTATTCATTGGTGAATCTTTTAAAAAAATTAATTGTACTTCAAGAAAGGAAACAGTAAGTAGTTTAAAGTGGCAGAAGCACTATTAGAAGAATAGTATTTAACTTCTCATGATCCACGTCTGAATGAAGATGGAAGATGGCATCCGAGAATTCTAAGGGTAAAAGCTGCCATCAAGTCTGAAATGTACTTCTATCTAAACATATGATTAAAACACACATAATTATGGATTCCCACAAAACCTCTGAAAATAACAGACCTCTGCTGGAAGAAGAGGCACAATAATCAGCATGTCTCAATTCCTTTCTTGCTTCCTTCTGAGGGCAATGGCTTCCTTTCTCAGACAGTTATTTTCTAAATCTTTGGGGAAGAACTCTGGGTGAGGGCTGGGAGACTCAGAATCTGTGGGGCAGTGGCAGGTGAGATCACCACATGCATAACTATCTGGAAGTTTCTGCCATGTGGCTACACTAATGGGATCATTTCTATTATATAAATGTGTCTAGCATCATACTTGATACATAGTTGATACTAAAAAAAAAGTCAATTTAACTTGTTTGTATTAAATACATCAGTTTTCATTATATTTATATTTGTCAGACCAATACCGACCATTTTGTTATGTATGTCCACAATAAATATAAAATAGAGATATAGATCTCTCACATAGTGTTCATTCTATCTCATATATAAGCTAATCATATGTATAAGTTTATACACTTCCTAGTGGAAACTAACAATTTTCTTATTTTCTGAATATTTGCTTCATTGATTTAAATTTGACTAGATTTTTATATACTGGAATACTTTGCATTGGAATCTTAGTTAACATAGTCCCATAAATCAGAGTGCCTGTTCAGAGTCCACAAAATTTCCCCACCCAGTTTAAAGTGATTTTTAGTTTATTTCACCAAAACATTGTGTGCATTCTTTCTTGCATTTGTTAGTGCTTTTCCTTGTTTGGATCTGCCTTTCCTCTCCCACTCCATTCCTCAATGCTTTCTCTGTTAAGGCAAGGTGGAATGGAAAGCAGGTTTGCTGAATTTAATTAATGCAAAGGAAGTGGCCATCTACAAGAGAAACAAAGTAAAAGCTTCCAGAATTCCCTCCACTAGTGAATGAGACTTTCATTGCAAGGTGAAGACAGAGGCTAAAGACTCATGAAAGGAGAGAGAAGTCAATTCACAGAGGAATTGAAAACAATTTTAGGATTATTATATTATTTAAATAAAAGAGTTTTAAAATCTATCTATAACTCCAACAGAGTTACATTTACATTCATATTTCTGAAATTCCAATTTAAAATGCAGTACCAAAGCTGAAACTCTGAAACGGTTAGAGATATGACTAAATTGAAAAACAGAATCTATACAAATAATATTATTTAAATACTCAAAATACTATAGCACATATATCATATTATTAAAACTTACTGAATTTTTATATACTATTATTAATTCTGAAAGCATTTTATGGTCTTCCAGGTTTGAAGACCATAATACACACAATATCAGAGCTTATTTTTCTGTCTTTGATCTGAAGAATATATAACATGTATAAGATCTCAGAGTCTTAGAATTAGTTGCAGCATGAACATTTATCTAGTCTAAACCTCTTATTTTATAGAATAAGAGTGCTTTATAAATTGATAGTCAAAGTAAAATATTCAGTTAAAGTCATAACAAAACATCAAAAGAGAGCTGTGATCAGGAGATTAAAGAACAGAATTAGAATTCCACAGACCATTTCAAAGATTGTGATTAGGTGTGCCATGAAAAGAAATATAAAATTGTGGCAAAGGAAGCCTGGATCACACCTTGTCCTCATCACACCTTGTGTTCTTGGGTAAATAACAGGACATATTTTGAATATTGGTTTCAATTAGCATATTGTCTATAGCCTGTTTTATTAAAAATATAAGGCAGTTCAGAAAAAAAATATGTAATAACAAGGCACTTTTAATCAAATTTCCTTAGATTGAAAAATTTCTAACTTATAAACAAGTCAAAGAACTCCCATATGCCTTTTATCTAGCTTCACCAATTCTTAATAATTATACATATATATATATATATATATATATATATATATATATATATGATGTAAGTATAGATACAGACATAGAATTACACATAGAGATGTAGACAGAGGAATAGATTTAAGCATAGATGGGTACAGATTTATCTTTTTCACCAGAAAAATTTGAGAGTAAATTGGAAACACAATGAAACTTCATCCCTAATTATCTAAGTATCATAATACTTTACTCAATGTCTCATAAGAACAAGGACATTCTTCTACAAAACAACAATGACATTATCACATCTAATAAATCTAACATTGATGCAATAATTGTCTTTCGTAAGAAGTTTCCCCAAGAATCTCAACAATGTTTTATTTTATTCTGTTTTTCCTCTGATCAAGGATAAAATAAAAATTAAATAAAACATCTAGTTGTCTCTTTAATCAAGAACATCATATTTTATGATATATTTTATGACATGTTTACAGAGTCTGGACCACCTGTAGTATAGAATGCCTTATAGGTTTATCTAGCTGTATTTTCATGACTATAGTCAGATGAACTGTTTACATCCACCATACAGTTTTTATAGGTGATAATGTGTCTTTCTGATTGTATCTTCTCTGGGGAATTGTATCTTAGTCATTTGTTAAAGGTGATGTTGACTGGATTTCTCCACTGTAGATAACTTTTCCCTTTTTTACTTCCTGTGCTATCTGTGGTGATATTTGTGACCCAATTGACCTTCATGTTTCCAAACAACTTTTAATTCAATGATTTTAGCATGCATGGATGCTCTTTGCCTGAATAGTTATTACATTAGTGATTATCAAATGGTTATTTTTCTAATTTCATCATTCCTGCCATTCCATCTAATTTATTAGATTACATTATTTTATTGTCCATTACTTTTATTATTCTATGGATTTTCAAACTCTCTCAAACTTGGAGAATGAAGGAGGACCAGTTTGGCTATTCCATACTTTTCTTATGACCCCATTAGTCTTTAAAAATTTTATTCTTTGGTTTCTCACACAAAAAGATGTTTTATTCTTTTTCTGCCCAGTGTGATATCATTAATTTCAGCAAGCTGTCCTAGACTCTTGAAATGGCCATAATTATTAGAAATCAAGATCTGGGAACTAAGGGTGCTCATCGCTATTCATCTATCATTGCTGTTATGCTTTCATATCTCTATGAATAAATCAAGAGAAAATACATACATATAGGTGTGTTTGTGTGTGTGCCTGTGTACACTAAAACTCTTAAATTGGAACTAGAAGTACAGGTATGTGTGTTTGAGAGCTCCTATTTATACTTCCAATGAAAATTCATCATCACAGACTTTTTTTCAAATCTCTCCATTCTAAATTTGTATCTCTTTTCCCACAGTGAAAATACTGGTTCTCACCAGCATCTGTATATTTATTCATTTACTCTCTCCTACAATTCACAAGAAATTTCTTTAGAATTACTATACCAGGGCAACTATCAAAAGCAAAAACAAAAAAGATTCAATATTTTTTTCATTTGTGTGTGTGATTTGTGTGTGTACACAAGCATGTCCTTAGAATGACAGTCCACTAAAACCTATAGTCAAAATACTGTATGCAAAGTCTACCATTTTATTTTGAATGATTATGTTACCAGTTTTTTTTTTAATTTTTATTGTTGGTTGTTCAAAACATTACATAGTTCTTGATATATCATATTTCACACTTTGATTCAAGTGGGTTATGAACGCCCATTTTTACCCCGTATACAGATTGCAGAATCACATCAGTTACACTTCCATTGATTTGAATAATGCACCTCTTGAGAGCGATCTTCGACTTGTCCCTGAGCCCTTTGTCTAGTTTGCAGGACATGTCTTCATTTCACTGAAAAGTCTGTCTGGGAGGCCAAAATTTCCATGGCAGAGAAAACAAATTTTGCATATTTAGTTTTTCAATGTAGAATCATCGCTAAGTTCATCATCTCTTATCAGTGGACATATAGTTAGGTCATTTCCTATGTTGCTGTGGCAGAAGCTTGCACTACAGAGCCACCCAGAGGCTGGGCACTCTAGGGCACCATAAAGGTTCCCTAGGGAGGGAGCAGATGCTCCTGACACTCAGACATCCCCTTCACTGGCTGTAGTTGAGGCCAGAGCAGAGGGAAAGAAGCTGGATACAGACAGAAGGGTTGGGGAGGGGACAGTAATGGCTGCTCACAGGGATCCCCACACCCACATGCCACCCCTGGCTGTAGCTCCGCAGAACAATGATATTGCTCTTCTCCATGCAGGACCTAGTTCCCAGGCGGCAGCAGCCCAGGTCCCTCCACACAAACCTGAGTCCCAGCACCAGTAGGATCCAGCTGTGAAAAGAACTCAGGGAAGCAGGAGGTGAAAACACAGTTAAATTCGAGAACAGAGAGCTACAGAGGTCTCCAGAAGGCTCGCTCCACACGCAGGCTGGAGTCTCCAGGCCAGAGAAGGTCCTGTCCACGTCTAGGATACCAGCATGCCAGCAGAGGACAGCTGGACCAGAAGCATGCTCCGGCTCCCAGGGGAAGAGGTTCATTTCTCTCAGCATCCCCAGAAGGCTCTCCTGGCCTGGGACAGGGACCTGAGCCCAAGCTGCCTTCCAGCCAGAGTTTCTCTGGCTTCTCTTCAGTTTTCGAGCTCTCTGGTTCTGAAACCAGACTTTGGGCTGGGGATGTGGCTCAAGCGGTAGCGCGCTAGCCTGGCATGCATGCGGCCCGGGTTCGATCCTCAGCACCACATACAAACAAAGATGTTGTGTCCGCCGAGAACTGGACTCGAGGCTCAGGAATCTGGGTCAGCTTGGCCAGTTCTTCTCTCATTCCAAAGTCTGGATACTGGTTCTTTTCAAAGGCCTTAATAAGAATCTTGTACTGACTTTTGTTGAACTTGGTCCTCCTGCGCCTCTGGAGTTGCCTGGGTACTTTGTCTGCAGCCATGGTCCAAGCCTTGATCTCTCCAAAGGCTTGATGGAAACCTATGTTACCAGTTTGATACAGTGCTATGTTTATTGCTTTTAATTTTAAGATGTCTTTGTTTATCCCTTTAAATTAATTTTTTGAATATCGAAAATATTTGCATACTTCAAAATAAAACATTATAAAACGATGTATTTGGAGACTGGCCCTTTCCATTTCCATTGTACATGAGTGAAATTTCAGCAAATAATTCATTCGTGGCTCATCCTATCTGAATTTCCTTTTTGCATTAAAAAAAAGCCAGGATGAGTTGTGTGATGCCTGATAACTTATATTTATTTACTGAATTTTCGTTTAAATTTTAGCACATATCCATGTTATCATATCAATGTTAAAGTATATTAAATATACATAATGAACTAAATATACATATTTTTACTTGTTTGTAGGATAACAAAAGTTACATGAAAAGATGGGAATTGCTTTGAAATTTGACTTCAAATTTTAAATAGTTCATTTCATATAGTAATTCATAAAACCAAAGTAAACTTTCTTATACAATCACTCTTGTATCTTTGATAAATGTGTTTGAAAAGCAAAGCTCTAAACAAGTAATTTGAGTCATAAATAGCTATGTATTTTATTATATTATTGTTACCTTTTACAGTTTTGATGGTCCATGTTTTATTTTATTTTTTGTTTGTTTTGTTTTGTTTTCAGAACTAGGGATTGAACCCAGGGACACTTAACCATGAGCCATATCCTCAGTCCTTTTTATGTTTTATTTAGAGGAAGGGTCTTGCTAAGTTGCTTAGGGCCTCACTGTTGCTGAGGCTGGCCTTGAACTTGTGATCCTTCTGCCTCAGCCTCCCAAGCTACTAGGATTATAGGGGATGGCCACTGGGCCTGGCTGATCCTTATTTTAACAGGTAGTAAGTTCAACCAGGTAGTATGTTTCCTCAGGAAAGAGAGACATTTATATATGTAATATTTGGGGGATTCCCTGTAGGCTTGACAGAATTATGCATATACAGAAAATTATATTTTTAATATTGAAAGAATAAATAAATAAATGGCTTCAAGAAAGATCTTGAAGGTGGTAGAATTTATGTTCTTTAATAAATTATATATACACATATGTAATTAACTCCTATTTTAAAGTTATGAATTATTTACATTATAATTTACATTATTACTCAGAGTCCTTAGAAGATTTTATGAGAAAGTTTCTTGACTTGACATTAATTTGAATTCTTCAGTCACCTAATTGACACGTTTTGTCACTTATTTTGGCACCTATGAGACAAAACCTTACACAAATTAATACAGAGATTTTGGTGAGCTTTCATAGTATCAATAGGTTTTTTCCAAAATCAAAATTGCTATTCTCCCTTCTGGTAATTACTTCCCACTCCCTAGATTTCTATATCATTTTTTAAGATTCCACATATCAAAGAAATCATACAGATTTTTAAAATCATAAAAATAAGTTGAAGAAGTGGTGAACATGCTGATGAACTTGATTTAATATTTCTAAAATGTACACATAGATTAGAATACCACATTGGATCCCATAAATACATACAATTACTATTCATCAGTTTAAAAATACATAGATTTGTTTTTTAAAAAGGTTTTTAAAAAGTTTCAGAACGTAGGAAAATATACCATATACACCATTTTCACATTTTTCTAAAAAGAAAATTTGTTTATTGCTAACCACAAGGTGGTGCTGTTTTTCCACCAGCAAATCCATAAAAAGTAGCATGGGAATTTATATATGTGTATACACACACACACATACACACACACACACACACACTTTATATATGCACAACTATAAGATGCAGTATATAAGACAAAAGATAGATGCTTTCCTATTTGAATTAGAATCCCATAAATGCCTCTATAACTGTTTTTAGTGTCTTTCTTATTTTATTTGAATGTTTATCTCCAATACTTCAGCTTCATATCCAATTAACTACCCAATGTGTCATCATAAATGTGTAACAGTCATTTTAAACTCTACATATCCAAAACTGAACTCCTATTCTTGAACCTCCCCAAACCTGTTTGACCACAGTTTTCCTATCTCAGTTGATAATAACTGCATCTTTCTCAGGCCCAAACACGACAAGTTGCTGTACATCCTCTAGGTTTCTATTTATTTATTTATTTATTTATTTATTTATTTATTTATTTATTTATTTATTTATTTATTTATTTATTTACTTTTGCTATGTATTTCTCTCCCTCATCACAGTCATTATGTCAGCAAATCCTGTTGACTCAACTTTGAGAGTATTTCTAGAACATCACCACTTCTCCTCATCATTGTTGCCAATATCCTGTTATTAATTACCAAGGCTTCTTCTTGCCTCAGCCCTTGTGTCCCTGCAGTTTATTCGAACCTTGCAGCTGGAGAGATCTTTTGCATCACCCTGCAGAGCATGTCTCTCCCCTACTCAAAATCTGCCAAAGCACTCCATTTTCTGAGTCCTGTGTCCCTGTTATGCCTCAGGCCTCAGCTCCAGCCATTCTTTTCCTCTCTCTCTCAGCTCAAGCCACACTGGGCTCCTGGGTTTTCTGCCAACACACCAGATGCACATTTCTGCTCCACTTCTTCCCTTTATTTGGAATGCTCTCCCCAAAATTATTACTAGTCTACTCCCAAATCATCTTCATATCTTTGCTCTCAGTGAGTTCTGACCTCTCCACCCACATCTTCAACACCTGTGTGATACTTATTTTCCAGCACACTATAAATTACTTACAATTTTGGGGAGATGGTAACTGGAAATTGAACCCAGGGGCATTTCACTACTAAGCTACATTTTCCAGACCTTTTGGCATTTTAATTTGGAAACAGGGTCTCACCACATTATTTAGGGTCTTGCAAAATTGCTGTGTCTGACTTCAAATTTGCTGTCCCCCTGCCTCAACCTTCCAAGTTGCTGGAATTACAAGTATGTGCCATTGCGCCTGGCCCTCACTTATCAGTATTCATATGTGTCTTTCAACTCCATGAGGGCAGGGGTCTTGTTTATTTAATCAATTCAAACCATCATTCTAGAACAGTGGCACTAGTAAGTAATCAATAAAAACTTGCCGAATGGTTTGAATTATACTCCAGCTATAATTTGACCAAAACAAGTTCCATTTGCAGTTTACAAAGATCTCTGCATATAGAAATACAAAAGAAAAAATATGATATGAATTATAATACCTATTGACATTGATCAATACAAAAGATATATAGTTACAATCCATAATATAAACATATTTTCCATTTCTAATAACAAGTGAAATAATTATCTTTAAAGATTGCCAAAGCTCCAATTATCAAGAATGAAAGTAACAACAAATGTTGGCAAGAATGGAGGGAAAAGGGAATGCTCATACATTGTTGGTGGTGCTGCAAATTGGTGCAACCCCTCTGGAAAACATACGAAGATTCCTTAAAAAATTAGAAATGAAGCCACCATTTGACCTAGTTATCACACTCTTCATCATATATCCAAAGGATTTAAAATTAGCATATACAGTAACATAGCCACATCAATATTTATAGCAGCTTAATTTATAACAGCTATGCTATGGAACAAACCTAGATGCCTATCAACAGATGAATGGATAAATTGTGGTATATATACACAATGGAATATTATTCAGCCACAAAGAAGAATGATTTTATGACATTTACCAGTAAGTGATGGAGCTGGAGAATATCATGCTAAGTGAAATAAGCTAATCCCCCCAAAAAAAACCAAAGGTTGAATGTTTTCACTAATATGTGGAAGCTAAACAATAAAGGAGGGGAAAGGAGAAGAAGAGAATTTCAGTAGATTAGACAAATGGAAACAAAAGGAAATGGGGATTAGGAATAGAAAAGACAGTTGAATAAATCTAACATAACTTTCCTATGTACACCTAGGAAAATAGCTAAGTGATTCTCACCATCATGCCCACCCATAAGCATGGTCCTAATTAGAATAAGATATATACGTTTTATCAAAGTGTATTTTACTCTCATGGATAACTAAAAAGAACCACTTAAAAAAAAAAGATTGCCAAGGCTGACTTAGAATTACATGCTATAATTTGTAAACACTCTCCTCCATAGAAGATGGTAGGAGTTGAATAAGTATGATACAGGGAATTAAGCTAGGTTTCCTCAGATCTGTATTTCTATAACACAAATGTATTTGTTCACATAAAGGCTACACATGTTTATATTTGGTTTCAACTTTTGGTTTTATATAAAAAGGATTTAATATGATATCTGTGCCTAGTCTGTGTGTGGAACTCTGGAGGAAGTAGTTGTGGCGGAGTCTGTCTGTTTGATTCAGTAAGCCATCCCTGAAGTCAATCCAGGGTGTATAGATTTCTAACAATTACACTGAAAATGGGATCAGGGATCCAAACCAAAACAACTTTTGGTCACATTTAGTTCTGTCAGAATCTTTTGGATATGATTTGAGGCTACAACTATATGTTTTATCAATTTGACTACTTGCTTAGTTTTGCTAACTACTTTGGCTAAACACACTTGTTATTAGTCACTTATTTGACTAAATTGAAAAATGAGTAGTTAGTAAGCCCTTAAATTAGTTAAAATGTCAAAACTGATTATGTAGACTCAGCGCAAGGCACTTTATAAAGATCTGTGTTCCCGCGTTTATGAATATTTACTTAAGTTCCCAGAGGGTGGGACTTTGATTGCAACTGTTCCCTCATTCCCACAAGCCCAGTCACAACCTCCATTGTGGCCATTACTGTGAGCTACTTTGAATATTTTTCAAGAACAGAGTAATAGTATTAACTATTTTAGTTCATATTTTGTACACATTTGTCAAATTTTTAACTTGTACAATTTATTAAAAGTACAATACCCTAAATAATCTCTTTAAGCCAGGTTATTTATTTATTTTTAATGCTGCTGAGACCAAAAGACTTGACACTAACAATTTTAGAGGAGGAAAAGGTAATGTTGGGGCTCATAGTTTGAAAGGTCTCAGTCCACAGATGGCCAGCTACATTGCTCTGTGCCCAAGGTGTGGAAGAACATCATAGAGGAAGAGAGTGGTTGAGAAAAGCTGCTCAGCACATGGACACCAGAGAGAGAGAGAAAGAGAGAGAGAGAGAGAGAAGCAGAGAGCACTCAACTCTCCAGGGACAAAATATATACTCACAATGACCCACCTCCTCTAGCCATATTCTACCTGACTACAGTTAACTACCCAGTTAATCCCTACCAGGGACTAATGTACTGATTAGATTAAGTCTCTCATCACCCAGTCCTTTCACCTGTATACTTTCTTGAATTGTCTCACACATGAGCTTTTGGGGGATACTTAATATCTAAAATGTAACATAATCTATGCTGCATGTATGTTTATAAATTTTAACTGTCTAATTTATTGTATATATGCGAGAGAGGAAAAAGGAAGGAGAAAGGGAGAGAAGGAAAGAAAGATAGATCTGAAATAATTTAGCAATTTTACTCTCAGATGGCAGTGGAACCTTCATTAATAAAATGAACTTAACACACCTGGACTTTTACATGCTATTCTGTGTTCAAGGTCTACTACCATAGAAAAATGAGCTTCCTCCTTACTTACTGTATATCACAAACACAATTACTTATTCAAACATCTGAAATAAATGCTATAGCATAAACATTTTACTTAGCAGGAATTGGTTTTTTTGTTTGTTTGTTTTTTTTTAGTTCTCACTCTATCTGCTTTACTTCTCTTTCCTTTGCACACAAGACTTTTAAGAAAAGGCTATATGACAAGTATTGGCCAAATGGCACTTGCTATTTGTGGCCCAGAGCTTTAGAGAATGGTGGGAATTCCTAGTGCCCTCTCTTTTACCAGTTATTGTGGCATGCTTTACAACATGGAGACATGGACACCAGGAAAGACAGACAGATAGACAGGGAGAGAAGCATGCTTCATTCAAGGTGGTGTGTCCCAACATAGTGGAACCTCAGTCCGCTGCTTTCTCTGAGTAACTTTCTGCAGCATTGGCTCTCACTGATCTCACAGAATATGTGTTATCACTTGGAAGGCAAGATTTTAGAGCAGCTAATGTATCCTGATTAACTAAATCAGTAAAGTTGATAATTCTAAATATATTTTATTTCTAAAAAGGTAAAATTTTCAGGTTTATTGCTATTTATTCCATAGGTATTGATATCTTCCACATATTATAATAATAAAAAATGAGTACAATAGTCCCTCCTGATTGCAGGAACCCTAGTGTTAATTGTTTAAGGAACACATTTGGAGTTTGCTCTTTGTTGCCAAGTAATGAGATAGGAGTGAAAGAACAGACAGACATTGATCCAATTCCAACTAAGTCAGGAACCTATGAGGGAGCCAGCAAATAATCAAAAGCTACATCAATCCAATCATGATGGATTCCCTGGAGGAAGAGTGGAGCTCAATGAGAAGATGTGACCTGGTCAGAGAACACAGGGAGGGCAGCAAGTGAGGTTGATACTTGATTTTTGAGGCTGGGCTCAAGAGCAGTTTTAGAAGACTTAACCTTTTCAAAGATCACCATCTTCCTAAAGAAGTATATTTACAATTACATCACTGTCTGGCTCATAAGTACCCAGAGAATTTTCTTGCCAACATTGTAATTGCCAACAACTTGATCCAGTAAGTACTTAAAGTTAACATTTTAGGTAGGAGTGGGGGTGGGGTGGGACTTATTTTCATGCTTGTGAATTGAAATCTCAAGTTGGAAACAAGCAGGAGCACAGAAAAGTAATTCTCTCCCACCCACTTAAAAAAAATCCAAGAAACTGCACATTTGGCAGGAAAATTCTAAACAGCCCACAAGTGCCAATATCAGAAGAACAATCTTTACACTATGTAGAAAACTGCTAGTTAATCCTTCTCCAAAAATTTAATTTTATAAAATGAAAGCAAGTTCTATGTTTTAGCTATAGTAAAAAGAGTATATAGTTCTCACAAATTGTTGGGAAATGTGAGCTTTCAAACAAATTATTTCAAACAGATTTAAACTACAACCTTCCTAATATACTACTTAATCCTTTGTGTTTATAGAGCGATTTGGGCTTTCCAAAACATTTTCATATACGTTATCTCATTTGATTCTAATGGATGAAATATATAAAATTATATTAAAATGTAAAGCCTATGACAACTCCACCACTCTCAAAATTAATTGTGAATTAGAAATAAACCCAGTCTTTCTGGGAACAAGGTAAGATGAAATCAGATTTAAGATAGTATTAAATGTCAAAAGACAATGTATAAATTAAAGAAAATAAGCATTAGAAGGAGCCTTTACAGATAAGCTAGTTCATTCTCCCCAACTATAATAATGATCATAATAACTTCATATAATCCATTAAACATTTTCACAAATATCCGTGAGACTTTTAGACCCCAGACATAAATTGACATGAGACAATCCTCTTATAAGTCCTGCATCCCCCAGCAAATATTCCTTCCTAAGAAGGCTTTCTCCCTTTTGTCCTTTAACTGTCATCTGAATGCACTCCATGTTGCAAGTCTTTAATTTAAAACAGGATGACACAATGGAATTTTACATTTAAGACCAGATGTTACCCCCCACCATCAAGTACTGCTGAGATTTTACTTCAATAGTTCTCCTAAAACCAATCACACTTATTTCCACCTTTGATCTTTTCTTTCTATTTTCAACATTGCAGTTAGAGAGATTCTATTTAAAAATTTTTCAGGTCATTCAAGATATAGAAAGTACATTGCCCCACGACATCCCTGGTAGCTACTACTCTTCCTTCTTGTTCACTCCCCTGTGACCATGGGTATCACATTGCTATTCCTATACAGTTCCTTAAGGCAATGTATGATGGGTGCCCTAGTGCAAAATAAAAATATAAGGCCCCTTGTTCAAATGTATTATGAATTTGAAAATGACAAGGGTCTTGTGCACAGGATCTTTTCAAGAGCAAGTTTGCACACCTGAAAAGTCAGTCTACTTAAGTCAGAACTCGAAATGCCTTCTGCCTGGACAGTCTTCCCCCAGATACCTACATACAAAACTACTTCTTAACCTCCTTTTGAACTACTTGAATTATGTTATTTTTTTCTTTGTTCCCATGATGCTTATATGCTATTACTGTAGTATGTTCAGGCTGCTGTAACAAAATACTGTAAGACTGCATAATGTATAAATAATGGGGATTTATTGCTCACAGTTCTGGGGGCTCTGAAGTCTAAGTGCCAAAAGACTCAGTATATGTTGAAGGCCATGTCTTGTAGACAGTGCCTTCTATGTGTACTTACATGTCAAAAAGAAAAGGTGAACAAGTTCCCTGGGGCTTTTTAATAAGAACACTAATCCTATTCAGGACAGCAGAGCCCCTATCCAACTCCCAAGGTCCCACCTCTTAGGTAGTATTACATTGAGGATCAAGTTTGTAGGAATACACATTCAGAACACAGCAGCAATAGAATTAGCCAATAGTGGTAGAGAATAATCCTAATTATGGATTATAGAATACAAATTTTAACAGTAGTGCATATGGGCATGAACGATGAGCAGATGCATAAAGAAAAAGTGATGGGTTCAGTCGATTTGCAATCTCAGATAAAATCAAAGAAATATTGATTGGGGGTGAAGAAATATATTAAATGACACAGCAGGGAAGGGTTCAGAGAAAGGGATACTTGAAAGGGATACTTGAAATCAATATATTGAGAGAGGCTGCAATTATTGATGATAAGATGGTCAAGAGTGCTACAAAAAACATTGCTGAAGTTCAGATCTGTACTGTCCTCCAAAGACTCACGTGTTGATTGCTTAGTCCCCAGAATGGCACTACTGGGAAATGATGAAAACATTTGGAAGTGGGGTTTACTGAAAGGAAGTTACATCATTGGGGGCATGCTCTTGATGCATATGTTGGGACTCTAGCCCCTTCTTTCTCTCTTTTGCTTTCTGGCCACCATGATATGAACACCTTTGTTCTACCAAATTTTCCATCATGATATTTGGTCTTGTTATAGGACCAAAATAATGAGGTCAAGTGACCATGGAGTAAAACTACCACAACAATAAGTGAAAATAAATCCTCTGTTTATTTAAGTTGATTTTCTCAATTACTTTGTCCTGATGAAAGAAAGGCATTTCCTAAGGTGTTCACAAATTAAGTAATCAGGATCTTTCATGCAGTTCTTCAATCAACAACAAATCCACACAACTGCAATATCTGTCCTTCCATATAGCTTTTTTATATCTTATGAGAAAGCACACCAGAAAGATGCTATCAAGTGATGAAATTAATATATACTTTATAAGAATTCTGAAATATCACATTCATCAAAAACAAAATCATATCACACATATATTTGGGGTAAAGAAAAGTCGGTGAGGTCAGAGGACTAATTACAAACTACTAAAAGGGCATGTTGTCACTGGTACATCTTTTCCCCCATATACTAGGAAATCTATTCCGTATATATTCTATTTTCATAATTTTACCTATCATTAGCATGAGAGGTCGTGGAGAGTCAAGACAACAAAGACCATTTAGATGATATCAAAATGAACTCAGAACTTTTAGGTTGAAGCCCAAAGTGAGAACTCTTTTATAGATCAAGTAGGTATGGAAAAAATATCTGTCACAATTTAATAGAGTAGATATGAAGAACTTTAAATATAAAACAACTCAAGAACTCCAAGCACTTAGACAAGCCCTAAACTTCATAAATCATAGAGTTTATTGATTAAACATTTTTCCTTGTCAAGTACATCATTTGCCCTTACCAAAAAGGATTGAGGTAAGGCTGAAAGCCCATCTGGAATGGGCAATACTAAGAAGAAAGTATGTGTTCCACTAACAGTAGGTCAGGAATTTTTGATCCATAAAACAAGCATTTTCACATAAGTCGATACAGAATATTGAGGAATATAACCAAGACCAATAAAAACACATTCTCTCACAACCAAATATGCAGATTGCTTCACGAAGTTATTTACTTGATGAAACACCACCAAGTGAATTCTGCTTCAGTGACACTTCGCTAAAACAAGAAAAATTTGAAATTCAATTGTAAGGAAATATTTTTTACTACTTTCTATGTCCCTATATTTCTACCTGAGGGGGAAAAATAGACGACATTCATAAAATAATTTTCTCCTTTTGTTTTCATATCTGTGGAGAATATAGATATTCATAATGCCCGTCATTGTCAATTATCATTTATTAAATCTCCACTGAGATTAATACTAGTTAATATTATAAAACATGAAAAATCTTAGAGAAAAACAGGTAATATCTTCATGATCTTGAGATTGGCAAAATTTTGTTAAATGGATGCAGAAAGTTTGAGGGGAAAAATAAATGATTGGAAATACATTAATTAAAATTTCTTACTCATCAGAATGCACTACTATAAAAATTATTATTCATGTTGATTCAATTTACTTATAAATTTCCATATGTGATTATTATTGGAATAGTTAAAATATTATTGTTTTAATCAAAAATTTTCATCAAATTCATGAATTTTCCTACCCAACAGAATCATGAAATAATGAGAAAAAAAGTTAAATTGAAGTTTTCAGGATTTTTTAGGTTTGTTTTAAAGTTTTTCTATTATTGTTACTACTAAGTTTTGTTCAATTTAGTTGAAACTACTTTGCAAATAAGCTTGGTAAACAAATTTATTTGATGTGATTTGAGAGGCACCAAAAGGAACATCTGTCAAAAAATGATTTTCTTGCAGGCTGAATCACTGTCATGGGTATTCACTTTAAACCTTTATTTAAACCACCACTGTCATAAGAGATAGCAATTACACTTATCAACTTCAGCTTTAGAACTCTATTTTGTTAAAGCAAAACATCACACATTAGGGGTTCTGTCTTTACTATTGGCTATAATAATAGCTACCACTAGTGATTGCTTATTGGCTATTAGTCATTATGCTGTACACTTTGCATATTTAATGCAAATACTGCCTCTGAATTCTACTTCCTTTGTTAGCTATTTACGTGGAAGCTGTTTCTGTTGTACTGGAGTTGAGCAGTAGGCCCCTTCTGTTCCCTATCTAGAAATTGACATCATTGGGTGCCATGTTGCTCCGTTCCTTGATTTTGCACCAACCACTACCAAGAAAGACACATACATATGTATCAGTATTGACATGTTGAGATATTAAAAGGGATCAAATTATAACATAGGAAAAATTAAAAATCATACACCTAAGAAAAATTAATTCTTTATTAGGTGAATGCTCTGAGTCTTACTCTTCTTAACTGCTCCCTTCCTCTATCTCCTGCCTGAAGCCACCTTCTTTCCTACTCAGTGGTTCCAATCTCACCTCTACTATTAGCAAAGGTCAATTCCTTGAGTCCAGAGTCCAACTATCTTTCTTAACTGTGCTAATTCATTAGACAAAGTGCAACAATAGTACTTTCCCCTGAATCACTTATACAGTGAAGAAGAAGTCAGAGCTTTAGACATTAACATTCCAAGGTTAATTTTCCTTTGAGATGCCTCTATTACCAAGAGGTAAATATAAGCCTCCTCATTCATCACATCATCAATGCATAAATATTATGTAAAATTCTCACACATATACACAAACAAGAAAACTTCTTGGAATGAGCAAAACTTGTTAGAGGCAATGTTGTATAGATCACATTAATGAACACTACTATTTCCTTGTCTACAGAATCCAGTGCCTTTAAATAAAGTCATCTTTCTATTTATAAATCGAGGCATAAAGAAGATGTGGCACATTGTATTTTTCATACATGGTCAAAGCAATATCTGTAGTGCCTAGTGCTCTTCTGCTGCCTTGAAACGACCCATAAGAAGCTTATGGGGTCCCCACCCCCAACCTCACTTTTGCACCTGGTCCTATCCTGATGAATAAAATGTGGCAAAACTGACACTGGAACTTCTGAGGCCAGCTTAGATAAGGTCATACAGCTTCTGCTTGAGTCTCTCAGGACACTCAGCCTTAGAACCCACCATCTTGTTGTAAGATAGCCGCAGCCCCTGGAGAGGCCATTTAGTACTGTTTCAGCCACCAGCTCAACTACAGGTTCACCAGCATCATCAGCCAGACTCATGAATGATTGTCTTCAGATGACTCCAGCCCCTACCTTTAATCCACCCCAGCTGATTGATGCTAAGTAAAGCAGAGACAAGATATACCTGTCAAAACTGGCAAAAAAAAAAAAAAAAGGCAGATTTCTGAGCAAATTGTCATTCCTTTGAGCTACTAACTTTCTAAATATTTTGTTGTGCAGCCACAATACCCGAGATAGAGAAAGTAAGCCACCCTCCATGCTCCACCAACTCTGACACAGCTAGAAAGAGGTAAAACCAAAGGACCAACTCGGATCTCTCTAAATCCAATCCAAGCAGGCTAACAAGTCTGCACCATTGTCTCCTAGTATGAAAATGTTCCTGGGGAATTAAGCCCTTATTAGTACAATTATTAGCCCACGTCAGCTTCCTACAACATTGATTTATGCACATGGTTCCTTTACTCAAAAACTCTATCTTTAGAAAATATTCAAAAGCCTCTTCAATTAGGCTTTTTCTTACTTTTCCAGAAGAATCCTTGTGACTTCCTTTTGCTTCACCAAACTTGACTCCTCCAGCCAGCCTCCAGCTCCCCTGCCACCTCCTGTCCTTTTCCATCTCTCATTATCTGGATCCTCCCCTTCCTTCAGGGTTCAGCTCCAATCACACCTGTTCCCAATAGCCTCTCCTCAGGATCACAGTCCTAACTCAATTCTCAGGTCCTAGAACTGGTGCTTTCCCTAGGAAAGTAGTTAGGAAGTGAATTTCAGCTATCAGTTATTTCTATTTAACATTTTCTCAATATGACCAGGGTCAGATAAAGTGGAGCGCACTAAAAATCTTCCACCATCTTTACATGCTGTTCTGTTATGACTTCTCCAGCTCCTTCCACATCCCACAATTCTAAGCTTAAATGTTACTCCCACAGGAAAGTCATTTTTCATTCTAAATCCAATCCCATGTCAGCTTCCAGTCTAGCTTAGGTCCACAAAACTTCTGTCCACAAAAAAATTAAAGCATAACAAAACATTTTTAAAAACTGTAATAATAGAAGCAAACACAAAAAGGCTTCTCCTGACCCATATTCTTTTAAACATCATGTGGCTGATTCAGAGTCGCTTGGCTTCTGCTGAGTTAGACATTCTGTGTTTGGTCAAAATGGGCAAATGGCTTTTAATAAAAGCTTGTTTCAACCTTAAACTGTTTTCTGGATGGTGCTGTGGTATTGGTGATGTTCGCTGGAGAATCAAGGGCAAAGGGCTAAGTAATCTGCCTCCATCTGTAAAAGGCAGAGAGGAGAAAAACATTGAAGGCATTAAGATTGTACAGAAATTAAGATTTTAGTAGGAATGTGAAATGAGGGCAAGAAAATAAGTCCATAAGAATCAGGACGGTAATGAGGTGGTTGTCAGCTTTTGTAGAAAGCATGGTAAAAGAAGTGCAGATCAGTATGTCTTTTTAATTTAATTTTGTGACCTCTGCTGAAATATGGGCCTTCCCTGACTGTAAATTTTGTTCATAGTACTTATTACAGCTGTAATCAAAAAATTAATTTTGACATTTGTGTCTCCCACAGAACTATAATCTTTCTGAGAACAAGTTTTATACCTCTGTATTTCATTATTATAATGTTATCATCAAAAACAATTACTGTAGTAATCACGTGGCTCACTCCTGTACTTCCATCTACTCCTGGGCTGAGGTAGGAGGATCCCAAGTTCAAGGCAACCTTCATGAAACCCTGTCTCAAAGAGGGCTGAGAACTGGGAATGTAGATCATTGGTAAAATACCCTGGGTTCAATCCTCTGTACTAGTACTGCCAAAATAAATAAATAAATCCTGTTACATAATTAGTGTTCAATAAATACTTGTTGGAAGTGAATGATTATGCCTACCCATCTATGAGTGTGAAGTATACACTGGGATACAGGTGGTAAGTGTGGTACTGGGGATTGAACCTAGGGTTTCATGAATGCTAGACAAGAGCTCTGCCACTAAGCTACATCCCCATTCCCTTTTATTTTATTTTGAGACAGGTCTCACTAAGTTGCTGAGGCTGGTCTCAAACTTGCCACCCTCCTGCATTGGCCTCCCAAGTAGCTAGGATTACAAGCATTCGTCACCAGGCGTGGCTTTCATCTCTACATATTATAGAACAGAAAGTATACCTCGTGATCTTTTCACCTCAATGCATCACAGTGCCATACAAACAGAGTTAGATTTTTTCATGTTTACCCTAACAATAGCTACTATTTATTGAGACCTTACCACAGGCCTAACCATTAAGTGCTTTATGTTTGATCCAAATTGATACTAAAAAAAATCTCTATTTTAGGGATTATTAGTCCCATTTTCTAATTAGGTATTGGAAATATGGAGATATTCAGTAAATTAGCCAAGATACTAAAGAAATCTCTATTTTAGGGATTATTAGTCCCATTTTCTAATTAGGTATTGGAAATATGGAGATATTCAGTAAATTAGCCTTAGCTAATTTTAATTAATCAAGCCTAATTAACAGTTGTGTTTTTCTTTTCTCAATTATATTTCATGTGATGTACAGAAAAAATCAGGGAAAGAAGAGGTGATTATGAATAAAAAATGACATTATTTACTTCACAGTTTTGCCTATATCTTTCTCTGTTCAGTGATTAGAATGTGTATGAGGGGTAGGGGTCTTTAATTCTGTTCTAGAGGAGTAGGAGAGTTTGGCCCTAGTGTGTGCTCGGTGTGTTCTAGTTGTGTTACTATTTCTGAATTGCTCGCCAAGAAAGTCCTGAAGTAGGATTTGTACATGCCAATGTGCAGAACGAAACCAAACTTAATGCCAGAAGAAAGAACAAAACAGCAACTTGGCAGTTTAAAACTTAAGGTACATATCTGATAGAAACCTTAAGTGTAGCACATTGGAATCTAAATCTCTGTGAGATTCCCTATGTATAATCTATGAATCATGTAGCACAAAATAGTTGAGCATTATTACACTGAAACGAATGTCCCATATAGTCCTCAAATTCCAGTTCCAGCAATAACCAAATAGTTGTAGGAGTGGTTATTATTGGGTCAGAACCAAGGAATTTCAAAAGATATATAAAAGGGGCTGAGGATGTGGCTCAGTGGTAGAGCCTTTGCCTGACATGTGCAAGGCCGTGGGTGAAATAAATATATATTATATATATAATATATAAAATATGTGTGGAATATATATGAAAATATGTATCAGATATATGTATGACAAGAAACTCTTAAAAACTGTGAAACAAAAATAAACTTGATTGTAAAAACATTATCCTGATAGATGGACGACTCAGTACCTACACTGAAGAGAAACTATTTTATTCTTGATAATTATTAAGAAAATTCCAGTTTCCCAGCACAAAACTCTACATCTCAAGTTTCTCTGTAATACAGAATTATTTTCAACCACTCAGCAGTCAGTACAAGTAACAGTCTGAATGGAATTCAACACCATAAAGTGGCAATATGATTATAAGAGTAGTAGTTCTGAATTAATCCACTCTTAAGTGATATCTTTTAAATTAGATTTTCAATTTCCGTTTTGAGTTGGCTTCTGTATCGTAGCCTTTGAGCGCCACCCAGTGGAGTAATGCGTATAGTCTGCAAAGTTTGGAAATGGTAATCTTTAAAGTTCAAGGCTCATTATTTAATATATAACCTCGTGAGCATCTGGATGAAATCTCATAATGGGAGAACTCACATTTTTCATTTTCTTCTGCGGCCTGGGGAGCCAGCAGGACACTTTGTGGGCACCCCAGAGGAAACCCCTCGGTGCACTTCTGCCTGCGGCCATATGGTTAGAATCAGCGCGTTCACCCACTGCCAGTTCGCAAGAAGGGGCGTGTATATGAATAACATGCACGCAATCAAGACGAGCTCTGGGTTTCATATTCTCCCTTTGTGTAGGGTGCTTTTTACACCTTATGGAAAAGGTAAGTTAGACAAAGGCTAATATTTTTCTCCCCAATGAAGGCAGCAGGCCTGCAGCTATATATATATATATATATATATATATATATATATATATATATATATATATATATATATATATATATATATATATATATATATCGTCAGTTATACTGCCTCTCAGACCAGAACATTCTTCTTATTAAATCAATGGTCTTAAAAAGAAGTTAGATTGAACGTCACAAATTCTGTTGGGGGAGGAGGGGCAATAGAAAGGGTGAAGGAACTTCTTTCTCAACTGCAATGTTTCTTCTTTTAAATATTTGCAAAGAAAATTGAAGAAGGAGCCAGAATAGAGAAACTTTGTCCATCCCTGCCTTGAAGAGCATATCTAGTTGTTCAGATTATTATAATGGTGCACAAAGACCTCATTTTGTGAAAATCAGGTCAAAGCAGCATTCCCTAGGCCTGTCCTCCTAATTGACACAAACAGGTAATTTAGAAGTATGTTTGAACAAACAAGCAAATGCTCCCCTCACGCTGTCCAGCGGTACTGTGGCTCTCAAAGTCAGGATGCAGGCTGATTGAGGTTTCTGTGGTAAAGCCCCTCTCCACGCAGTACCTGTTACTATGATTTTTTTTTTAAGAACATGTCATTCTTCCTTGTGGTCAGAAAAGTCCCAGTTCTGAGTCCTCAATTCATTGGGATTTTTTTTTTTTTTTTTTAATGTGGAGAAAACTCAGCCGCCTGATGAAGGTCTTAGTTCCCTTCTGTATGATCTTTACCCTGAGAGTTGGGGGAGCCTCAGATGCCTGACTCTGGAGGTTAAAAGGAAAGGAAGAGAAGAAGAAAGGGGGAGGAAGAAGAAGGGGGAGAGAAAGAGGAGAAAGAAGAGGAGGAAAAGAAGAAAGAAATCTCATGAATTTAGTATTAGGCCAAAAAGAAATGTGCTTTTGGCATGGAAACTGCCCTTTTAACTTGTGAAAACTTTTTTTTTCCTTCTGGTTTGGAAAAGAAATAGAACTTTTTTTTTTCCTATGGAAGGGTTTATAAAGATTTATAAATTCTGGGCGGATTGATCTCAACTTCTACTTAAAATGAGAGAGAATATTTGTCATATCCTTAACTTGCTTTATAATATTAAGGCCACGTCACAAGCAGACTAAAATGATTACTTTCTAGGAGTCGGGTCTAACTTGGTACCTACCCCCAACACCAACCTCAAGAACACCAAAGTGCCAGACATAAATTTAAATTTCCTGAGTTGTGAAGAAGGATTTCAGCCTGGTGTCATCTGTTTGTTTTCCTCCTGTCGCTCTGTATTTCCTGGCACTTACCAACCATGCATAGTTTTTAAAATGATTTTCCTATCATTTACTTTCCCCATCCTTCTAAGAAGTGAAGGATCTAAAAGGTTTTATGAGAGATCATGGGACGGAGGACTCTCCAGGAAGACTGGCTCAAGCCTGCAGATGCAGAGCAGGCGGTTAGGACACAATACCTATCATCTCCCTGAACCTCAGACGTTATCAGTCTGCAAGCGAAACTTAATCCTGAACATAAATTGCATTTCCTAAAAAAACATAATCTTGCCTTAAGACACCAACCTCCCTGATTACAGGGAATGTCTGTGTTTACACATTTGTACAGAGCATGCTGACTGTATTAGTGTCCTAGGAAACAAACTGTGGCCGTTCACAGACCTGCTGCAAGCACTGAGAGAAAGAAAAAGAAAATTTGAAATCAGACCCCCGATCTCTAACTCCTTTCAAATTCCTGAAGCACATTAGCTTTACTACTGCATGATGTGCACGGTAGTATTTCTTCTAATGAAATCTGACTAAAAGTTTAAATGAGTTTAATGCATGAAATGTATAAATAAAATGTGGCCTTGATTAAATTTAGACTTGATACATAACTTAAATGGGTAGCCCAAGAACAGCATTGGTATCATGTGTCCAGACTATTTTGGGCTTTGCAAGAGTAGTTTGGATTTTATCAGTGTGTGTAGAGTGCTTTCTATCAAAAGCAAAATATATGTACAAAACAGAATTATGCAAAAGTACTGTGGAAAAAATACAGTGTGATTGGAAAGTGGTTAAGAGTGAGAAAATTTAAAAAGATATTTTTAAAAAAGGCCACCAGGTGGAAATCTGAAGCGTGATTTTCAAAGAGCAGTTTACATAGGTAAAAGATTTGTCTTGAAGAGTCTTCTGATGCTTCTTAATTTCATGACTAGGAAATTCTCTTAATTTCATGGAACCTCACTTTTCTTCATTTGTACATGTAGATCAAGATGTCTATCCATGTACTTCCTGGAAGAATCAGAATGAAATAACATATAAAAGGTCTTTGTATACTGTAGAGTGCTTTACAGATGTATATTATCATATACTTTCTTAACTTCAGAAGTTTTCTATCTACATCCACAGTTATAAGCCAAGAACTTTTTCCAGATAGCATATAAAATATATAACCCATTAAGTAGAATGGTAGATTAAAGTTTTTAGTTAGGAAAAAATGAGTTTTTAAAAAAAGATAAAAAAGAAATAAACCAAAACACTCTTGGGAAACCCTTAACAACTCTATAGGAAACATTATAAATCAGTAGTCAAGTATATGGTTTTTGAGGTCAGATATCTGTCTTGCTTCTGCTTCTTCCTAATAACAGTAACTTATGTGCACAAGACAGCGAGTTACCCCTTCATCAATCATGAGATACAAATGCCTGCCTAATGGTTTTGTTGTGATGATTAAAAAATACAATATGGGTATCTCCTATGCCTGGTATTTAATAATAAGTACTGGAAAAACTCTTAACATCTTTTTTTCATGTTATATATACCATGCAAATACCATAACATGCATTTCAAAGAGATCACACCCATAAATAAATGGAAATTATTCCACTTCAAGTGGTCAAAGAATTTTTCTTCATTAACAGTTTAAAAATAGAAGACCAATACTCGAGTCTCCCAAACAGAAGTTAAGGAGAGGTATAAAGGGACATAGGTGACAGTTGCTGAAGTACAAGGACAGAGGAGGATAAAATAGCAAAGGGTTGTCTTAAACCCCCTCAGGAGAAACACTTGATAATTCTAGGCTTGACCACAGCCAAACTCTGTTTATCTTTTTTTTTTTCTTTTTTAAAGATTGCACAATGCCACTCAGTTTCAGGCATTTAATAGAATGAAACCAGGTGAGGTTCAGCCAATTTTGCCTTTCATTTTTCAAGTTTGTTTATTACTTTACTTAAACCACAACATTCTGAGATCTCACAAGAAAATCTGTTTCTGTGAAATTTTCAGCCTGATTTCCAAACCAGAGAAAGAGGTTCAAATAAACTTGGGCCCATTTCAGAAAAGCATCTGAGATTCTGGATGTTTATTTGAAGCAATCTGGACTCCTGACCTTTTGAGGTTCCCCCACCACCAATAAAGAGAGCCTACAATGAATTTACTGTGCAAGGATCTAATGCTTCAGTGTCTGAATGGATAAAAATTCCATTGGTCACAAGGAAAGTTGTTTCCGAACACACTCGGTGGAATCAAGCCTTAAGCAGATCTATTGATACTCTCCTTTTAGGAAAATGCACCAACCAATCAGTGTCCTAGTTCAGAAGACCTGTAAATAGATGATTTATTCAATATGCCTTTTGAGTTTAAAAAGTATTTCTTAGGTAGACATCAGTAAGAAGAGGCTCTTGTTGGAGTAGGTGGAGGGTTTAGTATTTCCTGGAGCGGTATAGAAAAATCCAGACCAAACTTTTCTTTCCTGTACAGTGCTGCCTTTAACATCAGTGTGGAACTTCAGAAGGTATGCCAATCCTTCCCAAGTTCTTAAACCTTTTCAAAAACTGAATTCTGTCACTTTTGAAATGATGAACACTGAGAAATTGGATTTGAAACCACAGCATTAAATGCTTAAAATCCGATCCTTCTGTCAGGACCTGGGATAAATTAAACTGATGTACATTATTTTTAAAGAAAGGAAAAAAATATGGGAAGCGGGTTTTGAAGCCTGAAGGCATAGAACAAAACAAGTTATGCAGGTGATACAAACCATCTTAGTTCATTCCCATGATGGATTTCTACTTCCATATGGTGGCCCACACTGGAAATAATTCTTGGGAAAACACGTTTGTATGTGATAAATAAAACATTATTTTAGAGGTCCCTGTTTTTATTTTCAGAGATTGCTACTTTTTTTTTTTAATTTAGTGTCCTGACTGCTCTTTAGTTTTTTTTTTTTCTTTTTTTTTTTACTTTGGTGCTTAAGTTTATTTTTTCAAGGAGAAAGTGGTAGAGAATGTGTACAGATGATGAGGGTATAAGGTGAACAATTATCAAGTGTTTCCATCAAATGAATTTGGTGCAGCTGGATGCTATGTATTAGGATTTAATCAAAGCTTTAGGAATTTAAACACAAAATGAGTTGAGTTTCACTTCAGGATATTTTAAACTTGTTAGTAAGGTATCTTACTAATATTGTATAGATTTTGTTAATTTCTGACTCAATAGCATTGGTTTAAAGATAAATACATTGTTAAGAGCATGAAAATCTCTACCTTACTCATGTTGGTTATTTTCAATAGAAGGGCTTGATTTCATAATAGAATCAAGACTGATTAAAAGCTTCCTAATTTAGAGAAATGTTTTTAAAAAGCATCCTCTGATAATCATTCAGGCAGTGATGATCAAGATCAAATATCAGAAGAAACTAGACAATAGCTGACCATCATTTGAATGTTTTTAAAAACCTAGCAACTTAAGTCCTCTACATACATTTCTGTCAAAGAGCATGATGTTTTACTCTGTCATAGATCATTCTGGTATAAAGTAAAATATTGTTTTTCAGATCCTGAATATTACAAAGCAGGAATTGAAAGAAAGATGTTTATCAATTTTCACTTTTGTATGTATGCATTATACATCAGCATAGTTATTATAAGTAACATAATTTGTCAATAAAGTTATTGTTAAGTAGATTTCCAGATGAAGTGTGTTTTTTAATGTTTTCATGAATTTCACTTAAAAACTTGATTACATTTTTAAATAAAACAGTTAAAACAATAAATTGCCTGTACAAAAAAAGACTTTTAAAAAATAAACAATACTGCAGAATATAGACCTAAGTGTCCTCTGCAAGCCACAGACTATTAAGGACTAGATACATAAAAACTGAAGCAGAGATATTAGTAAGTTGAAAAACTTGGGTGAAATAAAATTCATGAAGTGTCAATGAAATTTTCAAAACTTGAATTGGTATATTATTTATCCATATCCCACAAAACATTTTATATTTTCTAAAAAGTACCCCTAAATTCAGGCCCAAACACCAGAGGTGAAATAAATGAATGGATTCCTGGCAAATTATAAACTGATTTAGGCTGTGAAGCTGCCACACCCACAGAATCCCTTGTTTCGGTTTGCCTTCCAAACTGTTGCATTTCATTTCATAGCATCAAAAGTGAGCATAAAACATACTCCTGAATCAATTAACACAACATGCAATCCTTTTTTAACTCCTGATTTTAAACAGTGCCTCTGAACTGAATGAAGCAAAAAGCAAGGCGGATTTCTGGTGAAATGGATCTTTGTGTACAGTCACCAATTAGCTCTAATCGTTCAAGATCTCATATCCTTAGCTTCATGATTTAAAGTATAAAGTACCTAAGTGTTTTCTTTCACATTACTTTATTTAGTTGAAATGAGATTCAGGGAAAAGCTACAGAATTCGTCATATCTCAAAGTTGTAAACACAGTGTAAAAGCAGGTTGTTCCTAACAGAGAAGGTTTCCGGTGGTTTTTTCTTTTTTCTTTCTTTCCTCCTTCCTTCCTTTTTCTTTCTTTCTTTCTTTCATGAGTCAAATGAGCTCTTCACTTTCTTCACTTTCATATATGTTCAACCTAAGATGAAAAGGTGAACTCTTTTAAGAAGATATGTGCGTGTGTGTGTGTGTGTGTGTGTATGTGTAAAAACCTTCCTCAAATGACTGATAGTATTTCTCATCAGCCGTTGTTAATTTATATGAGTTATTTAATTTTGCAATGTAATAGATACATTGAATTTTAAAAAGCCGTACACTATAAATAAATGGATTCTCAAGATCTTTATCACATAAATTACTTTTTCTCTTGATTTAAATTTTATTGTGATAAAAGATCAGTAAATAAATCACCATAACTAAGTACACAGGCATAAATTTATCCCAAGTATTCACAAAGGGCCATTTTGTACTACAGTAACACACAGTGGGTGTTGTTGCCTGTCAGCTAAGAACTATTTTTGTACTGTTATAATTTTTATCCAAAAGGGACTCAAAGTACTTTACAAGTTAAGCACTACCTTTGGGTTGAAATTTAGCCACACTGGAGAGACAGCATGGGCTGTCAATCATTGCTTGACCACTACACAGCTGATGGTGAAACAGCGTATTTTTGGCAACCATGGCAAAACCATTTTCATACCAAAAATACAGTGGTGTCTTTGATCTCAGAAAGGGGAGGAAAAATTCTTGGCTTTTTCCTCAAGGATTCATCCAAAAATCTCTAAGACCAAATCCATTACTCATAAAAAAACTCTTGTGGGAATAGACCACATGACACAGAAAAGAGACCTTTTCAGAAACATTCAATAGGGAATTTTCCTCTTGTCCTAAAGTTTGCAAAATCCCTGAGAGATTTCATAGTGGAATATAATCTTCACCAAAATTTATTTGCAACTGTTGCCCCAAATGCTACCTTCCAAATTAAGCTTTGCTTTATTATTTTATTAATGTTTTTCATTTAATTGTTTCATATACACACACACACATACATATATATGCATGTAATTCTCTCTCTCTTCTGTGGTGCAGTTGTTTCAAAATAAATGTTCCTAAGACTTTAGCAATTCTTGAGAAATTAGAAGTGTACTTTTAAAAGGCAGGTCTTAATTTAAATATCAGAAAGATGATGGACCAACCATTTGAGCAAATCCCTTCAGAGCCATCTAATGGTTCCTGCATTCCCTTTCCCTCTATAAACTATTTGTTTAATAAATAGCTAAATAGCAGGACTAAATTCTTTCTAACTTAATGTGATATTTTTTCAAAAATGACTTTCATTATTCTAGAAATGTCATCTTTCATGAGAAATATAGTAATTTACTTAATTGCACTGTTCAGTTATTATAATAAAGGTTATAGGTAAAATGGAGACTGGATAATTGGTATATACAGCCCCAGTATTTTATGAGTTTGGCCTCTGTTTAGCTTGACTCTGGATCCCAAACTGGGAAGAAAAGTGAAATAAAATTTCCAGAGCATATACAATGTGCCTGAAACTGTGCCAGGAAGTCTACTGTTTGATGCCATCACTCATCATCACAACAATCCTGTGGGTGTTGTGGTGGACTGTAGGCTTGAACCAAGTTATTTTCACTGAGACCATGATATGCTCCTGCCCCACTCACATGAGGCCTGTGTTTTCTAATTTCTGTAATTTATGTGACCTCCTTTGACCATTTAAAGGTCAGTGAGAGTGATGCAACTACCATTGAAGCAGATCCCTCAGAGCCATCCAGTGTTCCTGCATCTCCCTTTTCCCTCTAAGAAACAAACTCTCAGGAAGGTTGGCTTCTTCTGCCAGAAAGAAGAAAACAGGGAGCAGAGTTGTAGCTGACCTGAAAAGGATCTATAATCCAAGGAGAAAATGGAACTTTGTTGTGGGAGCAACACAGGTTTGGGCAACAGTTTTACCTAGATATAATTTAACCTATCATAGGTTAGTAAAATTAATAGTCATTTTACAGAGAAGTGCATTGAGGATCAGAGGAATTAAAGTAAACTGCCCAACATAACACATTTAGTAAATCAGACAGTAAGGAAATGAGACCAGAATTGTCTGATTCTGCATCCCATGTTCTACCTTACAGTATTTTAGGAGGTCAAAATGCATGCCAACACATTTTCTAGGAGATTCCTCATTTGCTTAATTTACCTAGATAACACAAAACTATCATTCAACTGAATCATACAGCTCTTCCTAGATAAGCCCTTATCAATTCTAGAACATCAGTTTGAAAAACTCCTTTGTTCCCTTTTATTCATTTTTCTAATTTCTGTCATTTATCATCCGTTCAATTTTTTCCCAAGATTAATAGACATATTTTCCATTAATTTCAAAATTCAAATGCTCAATTTTATAACTGGGTTCTAATCCCTACTCTGGAACTTATTAGCTATATGACCTTGAACAAGTCATGTAACTTCTGTGAGCCTCAGTACTTAGTTTATACCATGAAATCATAATACTTATCACAGACTCTCAGTGAGATAAAATAATCCACTTAAGATGTAGTTATAACAGGCTCCTAACAAAGATTTACAATTTTCCCCTAGTATCCCATCTCTCCTTCTAATGAGACAATATCTTTCTAGACTATATTGCCAAGAGACATGAACAGCTGGTTTTGTAAAATGTTTGCATAACAATTTTGAAAGCAACCCAGTTAATAAAATAATTTGCTTCCCCTTGATTTTTCTCAGTTTATACTTTTTTTACCTTTAGTTTTCTCTAGAGACAAGCTTGTTTAATTTTTCTAATGAGCTTTGTAGATTGATTTTTATAAATAAATTTGGCAATATATTTTATTTATTTCTATTAAATTTAAGTTATCAGATTTTGTACTTTTGATCCATTAGGGATCATTATATTTCTATTCAAACATATCCTATAGCACTAACTGTAAAATATGATAAAATTTTTAGCTAAGACCTGTTTTAATCTAATTGTCAACCACAACTTCAGAAATAATTTTGGTGTGCATTATTAAAGTAAAACATCAGAATTACAAAGATTTATCTTCTATTTAATACTAAATTATCATTACATTAAATTTTGATGTCACTCATTTATCTTGGCTCACTTCAACAAACCTTTAATTTTATAAGCACCATAAAAAGAAAGGTAGTGGACTACAAGTTTAAAGCCTGGATCAAAATGAGGATTCCATCAATTATTAGAATAACCTCAAGTCTCAGTTTTCTTTTCTGTTAAATTGGAAAAAAATAATACATCTTCATAATATACAATGTGCTTCTGAGTTGCAGATGAGAAAACATAGAAAAACATACTAAACACTGTAAGTGTAATATTAAAGTGTTAGGAATTTTTGTTACTGTACCCAAGATAATAAAATAAATATCATTTTTTTCCTGTAACCAAAGTCACTTCAGAAGTTCATTCAACTTAAACTTAACAGTTGAAAGTATATTATATTTGAAAAAATACTTAAATGTATTTATATACATATAAATTGTACACTTTTTAATATGCAAGAAAGTGAATTGTTATTCAGAGGTTTTTCATAGATCGTGCAGGAACGATTTGATGATTTTTGACTTGGATGGAAAGATAAGAAATATTTTTATGAGTTTAGAGCATTTAAAAATACAATTGAGTAAAGCAACAGCACTTTCCAACTTTCAGTCGTCCATCTCACAAAATGAACAGCTTTGCTGATCCTTTACCTAGTAGTTCAGTTTCACCTTTTCATTCTAAGATGTACATATTATGTTCAATTTCCTCTTCCATCCTCTATCGAATTTAGTATGCAGGTTATTTTCATTTCTGTAACTCATCACTGTTCATCAAGAATTATTAGTGCTAGTATTTTCTGCTTAAACAAATGTGAAACAAATTTAAAACCAAAGAAGCTGATCTTGAAGTAATCCTAGAAGAAAACATGGTTTTCAAATTCTCCACAGCCTGCACAATAAATTAGGTTGAGGACAGAACAACTTTTTACAGAGAAACTCAGTAACATATGTAGAAAACTTTTATTTTTGCCTGGGTGCTTGTGTGTCTAGGTTGTTTTTCCTCTAATGGTAATAACACGACACTTGATTCAACCTGAGCACTTTTAACAAACGATTCATAACTGGGTATCAAATGCTGGCTTGTCGCCTCTTATGTTGTACATATTGATAGTTCATCTTTACACGATCTGAGAAATTTTCACTCATTCTCATACCTGTAATAATGTATAATCACATCTCTTTAGTGGTTGGTTTTTTTTTTTTTTTGACTTAGGTGTTTTCAAGTATAAACTCACAAGCAATAAAAAAATGTACTTTTGTTAGTGTTTGTTAGACTCTACCAGGTTAGAAATTGCCCTCCAATTTTCACAGAACTTGCCTAGGCTGTTCAAAATGAAAGCAACAGAGTTCACAGTCTTGGCTTACCATGCTATCTATCCACGGTCTTTGAAAGATGGCATATTTTCAAATATCCCAGACTGGCTTACAATGCTGTCATATGTCACATTGGATTACCTTAGCCAGCTCGTGTTATGTTACATCAAGGATGTGACTAACATTAACCACATGGAATACAGCAGAACAGTGCTGTCCGCCAGGGAAATTTCAAAATGGCATGGTCTTTAGAAACCAGGATTTTAGAAATTTCTGGTAATTAAGGGGGAAAAGGGGTCTTTAAATTATTTTAAAAGAGATTTCTATTTCTCTCTTTTTTTTTCCTCACTCTTACTTTCAAAAGAGTTGGCAGTTGTAGGCAAATTATAACTTTCCATGCTAAGTGTACCAAATGAAAGTTATATAGCAAAATAACTCAGATTTGTAGCATCACAAACATCGTGGAGTACAAACAATCAAGTGAAAGTTAAATGCACACAGGCTAGAAGACACTGCTCAATCAATATTTGTAAGTGAAGAAAATAATGAAAAAACTAACGTTGCACAGTTTAACTACTTCACCCTCCAGTAGTTTCATTTTGTAAAACGATTATCTTTACATCTCTTTCAGAAAATAAAAGAAATTATTTTGCCTATCAACAAAATAATTAGAGCAGTAACACAATTTATATCCCCATCAAATAAACTAAGAGTATAATAAAAATTCTAATTTTTGATAAATTTTAAGTTTAATAAAAAATTATATACTGGAAATACTGTTACTAGAGCCATGTAACTCAAAATGTTGCTTTCACTAGAAATGCTTTCAACATTATTAGTTCAAAAAAGTCTTAATATTCCATTAACCTTCAAAGATACAAAAACTCTTTATGAAGTGGCTGGAGTGCATTGGCAATAATGGGGCAAAAGGCACAAATGAAAAAAGATTCCCGTTCAATCTATGCCCAGCTATATACTGGAGCTATAGTCCAGCAGGCTTTTTGTTTGCAAATGAAATCAGCAAGAACTTGTGTCTCCATTAAGCTTATTGATGAACATGCAGGATTAACGAATAATATAAAGAGGATACGACACTTCCAGATTAGAATTTTAAAATATTTCATACCTTTTAAACTCTCCTATTTCCAGTAAAATCCATCTTCAGCCACTTAGAAATCTTTTAATTCTTGTGGCTTCATTTCGTCTTCTACCCTGGATCCTACTTTAACTAGTCTCACAATAGTATATACAAAAATGTTGTGTTCTTGTTTTTGTTAACCACTTTTATATCCATGACAATTATTCCAATTAAAGAAAATACCCCAAGCCATATATTTTGGAACCAAATTAAATTTGAAGTTTCTGGTCTCAACATGGTTGTATGATTTTTTTTTTCTTTGCGCTATATTCTCTTCTTAGCTACTCTTATTTACACAGTATTTTACGTTAGAGGATGATTTGGTCCCAAGTGGCACATTAAGCAAAATCTAGACATAGTCTGGTTATCATGATATGAGGGCTGCTACTGGCACCTGTGGGTAGACCTAGGATTGTTTTAAACCTTCCATGATGCACAGGACAGTCAGGCACAAAGAATAATTTGGCCTAAAATGTCAGTGGTGCTGAGGTTAAGGAAGTCTGATTAAACTTCAGTTTATCATAAATATGACTATACATTAACTTTTTTGCCACAAATAATTCCTTTGAACCTTTAATATATGGATTCAGTTATCCATTTAGTGTCTCCACTTGCATTTCCCAAAGCCATTGAAACTCAACTTGTCACAAACCAATGTCAAACTCTCCCCTATGAGTCCTCAACCACAATCTTAGTGTCATCATCACCCACTCGCTAGGACCAGATCCTCAGTCACCCTTCCCAATGTTCTTCCTCATTCAGAAGTTCCATCCATTACTAAGTTCTAACATTTCTTCAGTCAATGCATTCTCAAATGTTTCCATTTATCTCCTTTCTAATATCAAACACCTTGTGCTAGATATTAGCATCTCCTACCCAAACTCCTCCTACAGCTTACTAACTGGATTTTCCTTGTTAACTCTTAAATCTTTCCAATCCATTCACAAAATACATCCAAAATGAGTTTCTTTGGAAAAGCTCAAATCTCATCAAGTGACCCTACTTTCCACCATGTATACATGCATGTGTGTGTGTATTTATGTGTATGAATGTGTTTTCATGTGTTTATATGATAACTCAATACTTTTCTCCAAATTCTGATAAAAGCCTTTCTATTTTGATCCCTAAGTGATACTCCAGCCTTCATTTAATCTTTCCTCAAGTTTCTCCTTTTTTATTTTAGCTAATCTCATGCATCCGACTTACTTCATTGATTTCATGCCATGCATATCACCTTCCAAAAATTATTCTGAACCTTAAAATTATTTCAGGCTCATATTTTATAGTGATCCTTAAAATCAGAAAGTTAGAATTTATCACCATCCCTTTTATCCAATCTCTTCTTTATTCTTAACTTGAATGTTAACTTCATGTGCTTTAAATGAAACATAGGGTTTGTATTTTCCATGTAGCTACATAGTTAAACATATAAGCAAGTCTTCCTGTTGCCTCATAAATTAATCCAGTAATCAAATTCTTGGCCACAACATTTGTTTTCCATTTTAAAACGATTTTTAGGTTATTTAGTATTATAGAGAGTTCTGAGAGAAGACTTAATTGTTTTCTTAGTAGGTATTTTTTCCCTGTCTCTTGAGATTCTTTTAATGTGAATTATATGCAATTTTAATATTTTTCTATATTATGCCTGATTGTATGTATTTTTAATTTTAAAAATGAAAACGATGTTGTTAAAATATTATTATTAATTAAACCCTTATTGTGAGTCAGACACTGAGCTAACTGCTTCACATATACTAATCTTCACAATTCCCTTGGGAGCCAATTGCCATTGTTATCCCCATTTTACAAACAGAAAAACTGAAACTTAGAAGGATTAAGCAAATTTCCCAAGGCTGTACAAATAAGAATTAGATGAGCCACATGGTTAACTCTTGCTAATGGAATAGTGATAAAAGTGATTAGTCACATTGTGGGCAAGATAAAACACTATGTTTTCTCTACCATTTCTCTCACCACCTCACCAATTGGATATTGACACTGAAGGTAACTTTCTAAGCCACTGTTATAGATGGTAGAGTTTTCATCAAACTGGTTCCTTGAATAGGCAGGTCCCCTCCATATGTAGTTTATGCAGTACCATACACATGAAGACAACAGAATATACAGATGCTGAAAGTTCTATGTACAAAATTGGAATTTTGATATAATCTTGTCCTGTGTTTTAGTTTGTCTCTTTGTATGTTTGCATGTGTTTATGTGTGCATCTCTATTCCAAGATTTGTCCTTGGAGGCTTTCTTTTTCTTTTTGCTCAATTTACCAGAATATTTATAATTATCTCTTTATTTTTTTTAAAGGTTAAGTATGTCAAATCATTATGCAGGACCTATCACCATGTTTATTTTAAGAAGTATGTTGAGGATATATTTTATCATATCATAATGTGTCTTCTTTACTAGGGGTTTTGAAAAATATTCTCCAATTTCAGTCATAACTGAACAGTTCTTGAGCAAAAATTTAATTTTCATCCTGAGCTATAAATCAATTGATAGTTTCTGCTTGGTCTGCTAACAGGCTGAAAGTCAAAATTTGAATTTACCTCTGACACATGTGCCAGAACTTGTAGAATATGTTCTATATTCTCACTTCCACCTGTCACCATACTCTTCACTTTAAACCCATTTTTTACTATCTATTTTCAATTAATTCTATATAATCCCATTGTTGCATCTTAGTAATAGATACTGTAGGGAATAGAAAAATCTAGCCTTACAGCACTTGGAAAGTCAACCATATTATAAAAATGTAGAGGAGAAAGTTACGTTCTGGCACAGTATAAGAAAAATTGTATTCTGATATGAAAGGAAATACTTACTCATGAGTTTGTATCATTTTTATTAATGTGTCCACTCATTATTTTCCTGCAATCAGTTTTTTAATCAATGCTATAATTTGGCTTATAAACTATGAATCTCAGAATCCATGGGAATGTGTAAGACCTAGAAAGCATGCATGAAGGAATCTTTTCAGTTTAATTGTATGAAATGGATGCCAGCAATTTTTATTTATTTACATTTTTACTCTTAGTGAGAGGACAAGGCACACACTGGACTCAGACTACCTTGAGTCAACTCTTAGGTCCACTGCTTAGTAGCCTTTATGCTTAGGACAAGCTACTATATGGCCTCTCTTTTCTCATTAGTACACATGGAACAATACTGGTATCTATCTTAAATACATAAATGTATTTTGTGAACATTAAATGAACTTAACTATATAAAAATTCTTAAAACAGAGTTTGGCCCTTCATCAGCACTATATGAATTAGTTATTATTTGTTTGTCTTCTTGCAGTTAAAGCACTGTTCCAAGATGATTAATACTAGCTGGTAATTAGGAAATTATTGAATGGGTAGGCTCAGTATTATCTACAGAGTCAGAAAACTTGGTTCTTGCCTTTTGCCAGTTATACATTGTAGTTGATGTTACTGCTTGAACACCAGATACTAACTAGTGTTCACAGCAGGGGAGAATAGTTAGTAAAATCTCCAATTAGGGTTTTGTTTATACTTCCACTGGGTAGATTGACTTGTTAGTTTAAAAGAGACCTTTTGTGTTGATTACAGGTGTCAGCACATCTAAGTTTGGGGTGTACTTAAACACCTGCTGTGAGATGCAAGACACAAGATCAACAAGTCTAATTGTTTTAGTTCAAAAATATTTTCATTAACAACTCTGTTGATTGCTTTAGACTCAGTAACTTATTTGAGGGGGGAGGGTAGAACCTATGTTTTTTACAATGTTATTTAATTTGACCTAAATCCATGAATTTCTCATTATTTTTTA
This sequence comes from Spermophilus citellus, assembly GCF_964194105.1. NCBI lineage: Eukaryota > Metazoa > Chordata > Mammalia > Rodentia > Sciuridae > Spermophilus > Spermophilus citellus. Next base: position 103,234,235 of record NC_138197.1, on the reverse strand, counting down.
TTATTCTAAAAAACAACTGATCTTTAATAATTACACACCAACCGGATTTTTTACCTTCCTTTCATGTATAAATAAACTACTGAGTTTAATTCATCATGGGAAGACACTACAATGTATGTGTTCTTGTGAGCACAACCGAAATATTTTTGAAGTAAAAGAATGCAGGAATTAACACTATAAATTAGACTCAGGTAGAAATACATTTAAAAAATTGCCAAAGTGAGTTAATATTTAAACAATAATAATAATGCCATCCTGGACTCTCCTATATGTAATCTTTATTTTGGATGTGAACATCAGGATGGGTTTGAGAGAATGATGGCTGACAACATTCATGCAAAAAGAAGTTAGATTGGGATCAGATGTCCCAAATTCTTTGAAACCCACAAAAAGGTCATTACAGGGGAATGGGGAATGAATTTCCTTAATGTTACCTTAAAAATATGCATACAGTTATAGTTTTTTATAACCTCATAATATGCTAAAATATCTAATATTTAATTTTTTAAACAGCTTTTTTTTTGTCATAAAACAAGATCTCCCAAATATTTTAGCCTTCTTCACAGCAGTACAGACTATAAGTTACCACTGCCATTTTACTGAATGAGTAGAAATGGTAAATGTTAGATATGTGAAAAAAAAATTGAATGGAAGCAACATGTGTACCAGACTAATATCTCTTCTATTTAACTTTCAACAAAATGCCTATCTCTTTTATTAACTTTAACTTTTGGGTCTTGAAGTGCAGGCTATAATAAAATAAACAACCTAGGATTGTCTTCCCTGTCCAAGTTAATTTGAATCAGAATAGAATATTTACCTTTCCTTGGAGTTTGTGGGATTCAAGGTTAGTCTATTTTGGAAAGACTGAGTGAGGCAGATTTAATCCTTTTCTGGAGCTCATTAATTGGAAGCAGGACCACACTGAAATAGCCTTTTCTAAACTGCAGGGACCAATTAAGAATTTAAATAAGGTGAAAACTCCTAAACAAGATTCTCTGAGTAGCTTCTCCTGTTTTTATAGTAACACTCTAAATATAAAGCTGACACCATCCGTGTTAAATTTCACTAGTTAACTGATAAGCTGGAGCAAAGAGTACATTGGCACTCTGGGTAGTCCTGTCAGTCACTCTCAGAAAGTCCATAAATAATGTATGAGGACTCCCACTGTAACAGCCAAGCCCTGCCTTTTAGAATCAGTGGATGAATGGACAAATGAATAAATATATAAACAATTAAATTAACTAACCCATTTAAAAACTACCTAGTAGTACCTTCAGATTTGAACGTTTTAAATGTTATTTAAGATTCTCCAAGTGAATGAAATTGCACTGTTTTACTATGTTTACAAAGATCTGGAACACATAACATTCCTTGTAATTATGCAATTGACCACAATGTCACAATCTTGCACCATTTCAGCCATCTCCACAATGAAAACCAAATTGCAGATTGAAGTGTCTTGACTGATGGAAATTCTTGCACTAGTACTTTAAGCCTTGTCTAGATTTTTATATTCTCATTTAACCATCAAGCATTTTTTTTCAGCAGTTGTAACCAAAAAGTAAATTCCTGAAATTCAAGAGTTAGTTATATAATGACTTTTTAGTATATTTCAGCAATATAAAAGAAAACTTCCCCTGCAAAGCACCATTCATCATCTGTATTCAATATGTGTCTCAATGCTGGGAACACCTATATCTTGTATGCTGAAACACCTTAAAAATCACATAGATCAAAAGGACAACTCAGTTCTAAGGAAGCAGCATAGAGTGGCAGAAAGAGCATGGATTTATAAAACTTGAAATCTAGATTCTGCTCTGCCACCAGAGCAGTGGGCAAGCCACTGGGGCACCTTTGATTCCCTAGCAGTTCTGTGTGCAAATTTAAGGTGTTGGATGATTTCTTTTGTTCCTTATAGCTTGCCCCCTTAGAGACCATGATATTTGTGTAATTTACACATAACACTAAAGTCAGAGTCATGAATTTTGGATCTGGAAGACCCACTTGCCCTCCATTTAAGATTACTGAAAACCTTCCTAAAAGAGTAGTTTTCACAAACCATGTTCAAGTTCACCCACTCCCACCATCTTCTGTAGCTTTCAGTTAGAGCACAATATAAAGTCTGTAAATCTTATTCAGTGGTTTGCATGACTATGCTATATGTTCACAATGGCTTCAGGGGGACTAAGGTCAAAGAGGTTCTTTAGATTTTTAAAGAAATCCATGATCTGAAAGAGAGAAGGAGAATCCTTACTCTAGCATCTATCCCTAATCTGTCTGTATAATCTAGCGAATATAATTCCATTTTCTCCCTAGTTTCAAACATTTCTCTTTGAAGATTTCCAAGTCAACATTGGGGTTTACATCCTCATAGATAAATGTTGGAGTCAGAAAGTGTTGAAGTCAGAAAAGAATTGAACTCAAATTTCTATTTTATAACATATTAAATATAAAAATTTAGGAAATTTATTTAAACTCCAAGGTACTCATTTACAAGTTGTTGACTATTCAATGAAATTGAATATTCATTCAAATATTTTTTAGAACCTACTATGCACTAGTGATTGAAGAGTCTTTTACTTTATATAAGATGGTTAAGCAAAGCTTCTTTGATTCAGGTGACTTTTGAGCAGAGACCTAGAGGTAGAGAAGAGGTCAACCCTGGAAATGTCAGAGGAAAAAGTTCTCCAAGCAGAACAAACAGCAAGTGCGAAGAACTATGGGTGAAGCCTGAAAATGAGTTCCAGGAAGAGTAGGAGGTATATCTCTGGTTGAAACAAGGGATATAGCAGTTTGAGTATCTAGACAATTAATTGGGGTTTTGGTAGGGACTTTGGCATTTTTTTATTCTTAAGATTATTAGCAGAGGGGTGGCATGACCTTATACATATTTTAAAAGGACAACTCTGTTGCTCAGTTCATAGATTTGAAAGGTTTAAGAGAGAAACAATAAAAACAATTGTAATAATCTAGGTTGCAACTGACATTGGTTTATGCTGTGTGTAGTGAGGGTGGTGACAAATAGATGGATGTTGATGGACATATTTTGAAGGCAGGTCTTACTGAATTTTCTAGGGAGTGGATGGGAAGAATGATAGAGGAAAATAAGCTAGGGAAAACTCTTTTATTACTTATAAGTAATTAATTTTAACTTTTTTTTGCCTCACAAACTAGGTGGATGGAAGATGAGGGAAAATTGAAATCAAATCTTTGCCTTTCACCATCTCAAGTTCAAGATATCTATTAGGAATTGTAAGTCCCAGGCATGTCTATCCACATGCATTAATGTAGGAGTCTTCAAATTCTAGTCATAAGACTTGATTCAAGCATAGTTAGAAAGTGGTTCCCACTGAACTCTGTAGTATTCTCACATTTATGGGTCAGGGATATGAGGTAAAACCAGTCAAGGAGACAGAAATATGACTCCATGATATACTGAGAGAACTTAAATGAGCTAACAGGTATATAAATTGTAGGGTTTTTTTTTAAACAATGCCTTGAATATTGTAAATCTTCAATCAATAAAACTTGTATATACTTTTATTCGTAGTAACCTCTATAGCCTCCAGCTTAATTTAAAGTTCTAAATATCCAATGTCCGTTGCTCATTTTTATCTGATTGTTGCCCCAGCACCTCAAATTCAGCATGCCTGAAACTGAATTAAAAACCAGATGCTTCGGTTGTGTGCTCTCTGTCATTGAGCATCAATGATCTCTAGGCCAGGTGGAGGAAAACTGATTTAAAAAAATATATTTATGTTTACCCCGTGGCTTTGCTTAAGAGCAAGCTTTCATGAATTCTCTTTCTGAAGTATGAGTCTGAACTTCCCAACTTCTGAACCATGGTAATCAAAGCCCCTGAAATTTTGCACCAACACTTTTCCAAGTGTATCCCACATTCCTAATTGTGTTTTAAGAGCCTGCTCCAGTCAACATCAGTAATTCCCACTTAACAAACCTGCTCATCTGTTGCGTCAACTGTGTTTAGATTTCTTTCTTTCCATCTCTCTTAGGTTCATTCATAGTTAAGCCCTTGGTCACAATACCAAACTCCATCTTGTTGGACTCTTACCTATCCTTTAAGGGATGGCTCCAATGAAATAGTCTTCACAACCTGTCTGTAGCCTCCAGTCAGCAGGATTAGAAATTAATTGGACCTCACTAGGAGCTTTGGGCTCCTACCTTGCTTACAGTATAGCCCACTTGTACCTACCACTTTTTAACTCACCTCATTTCCCTTTTAGATTTTAAACTGCTTGAGAAATCATGAGAATTACCTACTCCTATACCCCTTAATAAAATAGAAGTTCAAGTTAAACTGCTGTATGGTATGTGTGTGTGTGTGTGTGTGTGTGTATATACATATATACACACACACACACACACACACCCCCTATATATCCTATATACCCTAATAAAGCCAGCAGCATTGTACCTTGTAAAATTGTTGGAAAAATATCTTTACATCATGATTTCACTTTTTTCCCTTAATGTTTACATGACATAGAATACATTGCACACATTTATAATATACAACTTGATAAGTTTTGACATATGTTTATATCCATGAAACCATCACCAAAATCAAGGCAGTGAATATGTCCATCACCCCAGAAGTTTCCTCAGGCCCCTTTTTAATCCTTCCTTCCTGGCCCTTCCCTCAACCCTCCACTATTCACCCCACCCAACCTAGCAACCACTGTTTTGCTTCCTACCACTACAAAAAAAAAAAATGTTCACATTTTGTAAGATTCCTAAAAACTGAACTATACAGCAAGTACTTGTTTCTTATTTTTTAATATTTAGTGGCACATAATATTTGTACATATTTATGGAGTATAGTATAATAACTTGCCACATGTATGCAGTGTGTATTCGTGAAATCAGAGTAACACATTTCCATCTCCTCAATAATTTATCTTATCTATGTGTTGAAGACCTTCAGGCTCTTCTTCTGTAGTTATTTTTAAATATATAAATCTTTATTGCATACTACAGTTACCCTACTGTACTGCAGAACACTAGACCTAATTCCTCCTGTCTGGTTTTGAGTATCTGTTATCTAACCTCTCTCTGCCTACCTCCTCCCTACACTTCCTAACCTCTAGTGATCATTATTTTATCCTCTGCTTCAATGAGATCAACTTTTTTAGCTTCCAGAAATGACTGAGAACAAACAGTAATTATCTGTGCCTGGCTTACTTCCCTTAAGACTCTGTCCTCTAGTTCCATTCATGCTGCCCAAATGACAGGATTTTATGGCTGTATACTACATTGTGTATGAAAATTTCATTTTCTTTAGCTAAGTTTGGTTTTGTCCAAAAAAAATACAAGCATGGTATTACTTGAATGGATAGATCAACTTGTTTACTTGTTGGTGGAAATGTGCATGCACTTGTTGTTTAATAGTTTGAAGCTATTAAAACTTCTACACAGTTTTATATGACATATACTTTATTTTGGGTAATGGAATATACAGGTCATATTTAAATGCATGATTAACTATTTAAGAAATTGCCAAATATCTCCAAAGTGATTGTACTTTTTCATTCCCACCAGCAGTGTATAGGAGTGTCAGTTCTTCCACATCTTTGACTCAAATTGCATGATTTTCTTAGGCTGTATAACCTGAGCCATTTAACAGGTATATCTAACAGTTCACCATTTAACCATATAACAGTTCACCTTTAAATTTTAAAACACCTACTATGTGCCAGGCCTTGGCAGTAGTGAGGTAATGATTAAGAATACATGATTCTGGGGCTGGGGATGTGGCTCAAGCGGTAGCGCTCTTGCCTGGCATGCGTGCGGCCCGGGTTCGATCCTCAGCACCACATACCAACAAAGATGTTGTGTCCGCCGAGAACTAAAAAATAAATATTAAAAATTCTCTCTCTCTCTCTCTCTCTCTCTCTCTCTCTCTCTCTCTCTCTCTCCTCTCACTCTCTCTTTAAAAAAAAAAAAAAGAATACACGATTCTTTCACAGAAATGGTAGTCCATGAGAAAACAAACACTCAAACCCAGAAACTTAATAGAATTTGTTACTAAACAGTATATAGAAGTGCATTTAGGAGCATGGGAATATGAAACCAAAGAAAGATAAGGGAAGTATTTTAAAGATTTGGCATGGTAAGATACCATGACATTATCTAGCAAGAAAAAAAAAGCAAAGTCATGAAAGCAAAAAAGATCATAGAACTTTTAGAGACAAGGGAAGATTTGTGTGGAGAGAACCTGAGTGGTGGGGTATATATGTATGCAGCTGGCAAAAAAAAAATTTAAAAAAATAGAGCAAGTCTAAAAGAATTTTTCTGCCTTGCTGAGGGGGTTCAATAGCTTGAAGGTGGGGACAGATATTTTCAGATCTGTGCTTTTGGAAACAAAAAACAGACAAAGCTTTGGAAATGGGCTAGATGGAAAAGAAACTGCAAAAATACAATTTGGAGGCTGGTGCTATAATATATAGTACAATAGTAAAAAATAAAAATTTTTAAAAAAGAGTCTAAATTTGTTTTAGTTTCCAAATAAAGAAAAAATTATACAAAATGTATTTTCAAGAAATGTAATAAGCTCACTTGCACTTGCATACTCTCCCTCTCACACTCCCTTAACAGAACTGACTTCCCAAAGGAGCAAAATTCTTTATTATATACTTATGATGGAATCCCCTGAGTTGAAAGTTTTTGAATCCTTAGCATCTATTTATTCTTTTAAAAGATTTCAACGGCTATATAGTCTCTTAATAAGAGAAAACCCACAAAATTGCAAGACTCCTAGCACAAGCCTTTGGAGAGTTTACAGAGGGTTTTCATTAGATTATAGATGTCTTGCCATCCTGCACCACATTCTCTTCTGTAACTCCATTAAGTAGGAATAATTATTCTCACAGTAAATTTGAAAGTTCCATAAGGCAAAAGCCACACCATATGGTTTGACTCCAATCAGTCCCCTTAATAAAAAAGTTCAAGTTAAACTGATGTATGGTATACATTTATAAGTAATATTACTGCCTGGGGTATATAAAAATTCTATCATTTATGGCTAAAAATTGTAAAAAGGCCCTTTTCACAAATTTTATTATTCCATAAGAATGAGCAGTAATTTCACAGTATAATAAAATGGCTACATGTATGTAGTACCAAATCCATCTCAATATGTCCCTTAAAATGGGAGTTTAAACATATTCAAACTCTTCATTTACTTGCATTCTGAAGTATGGCATAAACATAATCCTACAAGTGCTTCCCTACATTAAATAGGATATGTTTTCCCACAGTTATGATTACTAATTTGGTATAGAAAAAAATTTCTATGTTATTTCACATGTAAATAAACTGAAGTAGTCTGTGGGAAATAATTGACTATATTTTACCTGCTTATTAATATGCTTATTCAATAAATGTTTACTGAGTCTCTACCATGTGCAAGACACAAAAGTTAGCCTTCTAGATCCAGTGCCTGACTTCATAGTGTTTATTCTCATTATTTACACTTAATATACTCTCTAGTACTAAGGTGCTTTGCTACCTTCTGCTTTAGGGTTTCTTAGACTTGGAACTGTTGACACGTGACACATTGTTTCTTCCCTGTGGAGGACTGTCTGCAGAATGAAAGATGTCCGCAGTAACCCTGGCCTCTGCCCATCAGATGCTAGTAGTGCTCCTCTAACAGTTTTGATAACCAAAAACCATCTCCAGACTTTAGCAATGTCTTTTAGGGACAAAGTAACCCTGGTTGAGAATCACTGCTTTTCTCCAAGAAGAAAATAGAGAGAGGCTTCTTATTCTAAGTGCAGCTGCTTTAACCATTTACCTATATTTTAATTCAAGACTTTTTGTAAATAATGCCCAATAATCTAAGTTTAAAGTACAATTAAAGTGTCTATTAGCGAGGTGTGATAGTGCATACCTATAATCCCCTCAGCTCAGGAGGCTGAGGCAGGAGGATCTTGAGTTCAAAGCCAGCCTCAGCAAAAGTGAGGTGTTAAGCAATTCAATAAGACGTTGTTTCTAAATAAAATACAAAATAGGGCTGGGTTATGGCTCCGTAGTTAAGTGCCCTTGAGTGCCCTAATATCTTGGGCTTTGATATTATATAACCAAACAATCAGATGAGTAACTTAATATTCCATTTTCATTTGGAAATGTAGGAAGGTTTTTCTTTTGAACTATATTCTTTCAAGTTGTTTGAAATGATGCAGCAGTTTTTTTCTCTTCTAAAATCCCAATGAAACTCAATAATTTTAAGTGAAAGTATTAAATAAATAGTTATGTAATGCAAAGTGGTCTCAATGCAACATTAAAATTGCTCTATTAAATTTAATTGACTTAGGGGAAACTGTGAGTGATTACATATAACAAAGACATGCCAATTCTGTTGGAATAATCAACCTGTTTTCCAAGTGTTGAACCCAGATTTATACTGGTGGAAAACAATCGCTTTTGAATTTTTTATGTATTTCAAAATACTCATAAAGTTTTTCATCAATAGATAAGTGTTTCTGAAGACTAATTCTAAGTTAATTAACTGAATTTATGTTAACTAGCTTTCCAGTAGTAAAAGGAAGAAATCAATGAAAGGAAGATATTAAGACAATATTATATTATGCAATTCAAAATAGGGCACAATTTTTTACTAAGTTTTTTTCACTCTTTTAATTTATCATAGAACTGCTTTTGTTATGTAGCAATGTATAATATTTTTTATTTTATTTTATGATATCAAAGTGGTTATATTCTTCTATTTAATAGTGAAATATGTTTCGAAATTAGGCATCATTTAAATATAAAATCAAGGCTAACTACCTAGTAGGAAATTCAGTCTTATAAATGTACTGATTAATAAATATGCTTTCCAGCATTTCATTAAGAAAATCAACCTAAAGTTATTGATTCAGGAGAAATCTCTATATAGTTAATTGGCAAAGTATGCAACCAGAATCCAATCAGTCAAGAGGAAAATAATGTACCATAATCAAATCCCTTGGCCCAAAGGAAGTCCCTGGTATAGTGTAATAAGGGATCATCCACATCATTTTGCAAGAACTCTAAATTTATAAAGTTTGTCCAAATCATAGATAATTTAACTGCTTTATTTATTCCCTTATTGTCCTTTCATCTTATGAGGCCACAAAGAGATGGGGTGGTGAAACGGAGAATTTGGAAAATAGGATCAGTCTCTTGTCCAATCCATTCTGCTTTGGTGAATTGGATGCTTCCTTTTTTCTTTTCTCTTTTCTTTTCTTTTTTCTTTTACAATGTCTTTATTTACTTTTCTATGTGGTGCTGAGGATATAACTCAGTGCCACACACATGCTACCCAAGTGCTCTACCACTGAGCTACAACCACAGCCCCTGAATTGGATGATGCTATGTCTATCATTTACTCTAAGCAAATAGTGACAAATAATGGTAGCTTAGTGCCACCACACTGCTTACAAATTAGATACAAGGCCATAATCTGTAGATTTTTGTTGTGTGTAAAGGTTCTAACATAGCCATATGTTATTAAGCTTGTGGTATTCATTGTACATGTGCAAGAACACAACAGGTTGGAATTTGGGGAAGTGATTCAATCATGAGGGCTCTGACTTCATCAATGGATTAATTCATTGAGAGATTCATAGCTGAATAGACTATTGAGAGATGGTAGAAAGTATAGGAGGTAGAATCTGGGGTTGGAGAGAATGGTCCTTGGGGTTGTGACCCTGGTTCATTCTTTTGTTGGCCCCTTCCTTTCTCTATTTCCAGGTCATCATGAGGTGAGCTTCTCTCCAACACTAAACTCTCTCCATCATGCCTCACCACAGGCCCATAGCAATGTAGCCAACTGACCAGAATCTAAAACATCTGAAACTATGAGTCACTCCCTTTTAAGTTGTTTATGTCAGGTATTTTGTCACAGCAATGAAAAAAAAACAACAAATGCACTGCTGACCTCTTCTCCAAAACTTTCACCCAAGCTTACTGGGCTTTGACCAGACCTAATTTTATTTCAGTTTCTAAATTACACCAAGTTTATTTTCTCAGGGCTTTTGCATTCTTTGCCTGGAATTTTCTGTACAGATAATCATGTAACTTGTGACCTGTTTTTATTCATATCTCAGGCAAAAGTTACCTCCATGGTTAAGACTCACTTCCTAAATATTTTGTTATTGTTAATTCATATGTTTATGATCATTTTTGTATTAGTAGACTCTAAGCCTCATGAGAATGAGACCATGCCTGCCTTCTTTTTCACTACATCATACTCAGGACCTAGGGTAATACTTCATCATGGTCAGTGCCCAATAAACACTTTGCTGTGGGAAGGGGTGAAAGAATAGAAGCCCCGAGTGTCTAGGCACTTTTTTCAAATCCTAATTCCTTCATGGGGGCAGGAATTCTTATGTTGCTGATTCATTTCATGTGTCTTGGAGGATTTTTCAGACCACATCAAAGTATTTTACATTTCTATTCATTTGCTTCTAGTTTGTTTGACCCACAAAATATAAAGGAGAATACTAACAGCAATCTTTTTGAGCCAATTATTTGTATTTTCCAGTTCTTGGAATTTAACCAATACTTAGAAATCCACACTGTGAACATTTGGAACTATTTACAATGTACAGTATTTTGAAAGTAACTGGCCAAATACTGAAGGTAAAGAAGTAAGGAAAAGTTGAATAATTAAAAGAAGCAATAATTCCCCAAATTTATACATTGAGGATTATTTTTTTTCATTAGCAGAAAGCAAGACCACAACTCTTATTACTTAAAAGAGAAAGGTTTTATTGCAAAACCTGTAACTCACTTCCTTGTGATATTAAACTAGAAAGAACTTTATTTCAGTAAATGTATACCACACTTCCTAATTCATAAATACTGTTCAGCTAAATAGAAAAGATGTTTTTAAATTGTAAAGTTAAGAATGGATGCTGTTTTTTAAGTACTCTTGTCTGATTATCTTAAACTGGGCTTACTGTAACAAGGGGGAAAGTTATGTGACAGTAACTTTGTTCTTACAGCTCAGGAGTGCTTAACTGTATAGTTTTGACACATCATTTTGCTTCTTTGAAGCAAGTTGGACAAGTAGATCCTCCCGCCCTTTTTTTAAACTAGAAGTTAACGTTTAGTAATAAATGGAGAAAAAACTTTTTTCATTTTTGGATTACTTCTTCCTTTGGGCCTGTCTATCCTCACATCATCACTTTTTCAGGGAGAAGGATTGTCTGAAAGCTGGCTCCAGCACAATCCTTTTGGTGTTGTTTCACCAAAGTACTGAAAAGTGACAATTCCTATCCAGCAGTGGTTTTTCTCCCCACTCCCCCCCCCCCACCTTCCTTGTAGACTCCAGGGAAATCATATTAAACTGAGAAAAACCACAACTCAACTGTTGGCCTTCCACTTAATTTTTCATGCAAATTTAAGGTCAGGTTGTGGCTTAGCAACCAGAGAGGTGCTTAGGACACAGAAGTTGTACGACTGTTCAGCTACTCAGATTATTCTCACAAATTACCTGACAATTAAGTCCTTTCAGATGATAGTGGAGATGGGATTCAGTGTGATGATGTTGCATACAGATTCTTTTAAGACACTAGTTTTTATTTCCTGTAGATTGTAAAGTTTGTCTGTAAGCAGAGTTGACATATTTTAAATATATATATATATATATATATATATATATATATATATATGTAAAAGCATGGATTCCTTTTAGAAAGCCAATAATTTTAATCAAACAGTCTATTACAAAAGAGATATGTATCTTCTCCATAGAGGGAAAAAAATTGTGGGTCCTTAAATCTGAAATTTTGATTTAGAATCAAACTGTGTTCTTCCCTTGTGTGTGTGTGTGTGTGTGTGTGTGTGTGTGTGTGTGTGTTCTGGAAGGAACACATGACTATTTTTAAGTAATTGAATAAAAATGTTCTTATATTATACAGCTTTTTTTTCCAGGAAACATCCAGTACTTGCTTACATTTTTGATAGAACCTTAAATACTTTGATTTTTTTTAAGCTTGATAAGTCTCTTTCCAATTATTCATCTGGAGGGAAAAACAAATATTAAACTACATTTGTTATGAGTTGGCTCTTAAGCTCTTCTTAAGTCTTTTGGTTAAACATCTTCTATGAATTGACTATGTGATGCCTGATAGAGTCCTGAACTCTATGTTTTCCTGATGACTAGATTTGCCCTTCAGTAACATTTGCTCATCATCAATATTCTATGAAATGAGGTGACGTTTCACTGGAAGAAACAGATTGAAAACTTGTGTCTCCCATTTTGTCACATCTGGGTGAAGCTCCCAATGCAATTGTTTTTACTTTCTTTTAATCTTACAAAGAAATGTTAAAATTGAAGGACTGACCCTGTGTTCAAAGTTATTGTCAGAAACAGTGAAGTCATAGGCTTCTGTTTTTAATAATGCCTCACAAAACACAGAGCATCATTAATCATAAATGACTGCAGATTTCCTAGATCCTGGCATTGCTATGGGGCTTCAGCATTTTTAAGGGTCTTATAAATTTGAGCAGACAACAGCCTCATGACATTGCATAAAAATTTAGCTGTGATGAAAAGATGAAACAACAGTTGAAAGCATTAAAATACTTAGTTTTATTGCATTTCAAAAAATATGTCTAATTTTCAACTACTCCTAGTTTTTATGTTTCACTAACATATCAATCAATCAGCAACTGTTTATTGAGTGACAGCAATGCATTCAGGGCCACTTAGTGCTGTAGGGAAAACATAGACATGAGAATTCCATTCATTTAAGAAACATTATATAAAGCATCTGAGTACAAGATTCAGTCCTGGGTGTTTTGGAAGCCACTCTGAGCTTTATAAAGATTAAGAAGACATAATTCCTTTCTTCAACAAACCTACATCCATCTAGGGAGGTGTTTCTGTTGCAGAAAAAAAAATTGCCTGCTTTTCCTGTGTTCTCACACCCACCAAAGACTTCTGTGGCCCTAAAAGGTGTGAGGATTTTCCTTAACCAGCAGGGAAGCAATTAATTCTGAAGCAGATGCTAGCCGGGTATTCTTCAAATCAATTCTGATTCTATCCACCTAGAGATAGGGTCAGATCCCAAGGGTTGAGGGGTCAGTTTCTAAGACTGCCCCTTCCCCCACTTTAGTCTTGAGTCACAGCCCTAGGTTGTTTTGCATCTGTTTCTGACCAATCCATTACAAAGTGGGGTTGCTGCAACTGCCTCATTGGGTTTAATTCATTTGCTTGAGTGGCTCAGGGAACTCAGGGAGACATGTTTATTGGTATATTATAAAGGATGTAGATAAAGATAGGACAAGGAATGGGGAAAAGAGCAAGGAATTCCCACAGCATGCTCCAGGAACATCCATGTGTTCAACTATCTGGAAGCTTTCAGAGCCCTATCCATAAGGGTTTTTATGAAAACCTCTCTGCATAGGCATGACTGCTAATAGACTGGGTGGGAACCCTCGCAAGGTTCTATTTGAACCCTTAAGTATTCCTTCCCCTGTAACGAAGAGGGTCTTTTGACTTACTATGAGACAAGGGTGGGTCAGAGAATTTCTTCGTAAAGTCTTTATGACTTGACTTGGGGAAGAGAAGTTTTAGTTATGATAGCTTCCCTTGACTCAAGGAGGAAGTTATGAGCCAGGAACCAAGAATGAAGTACAGAAAATAAAGATTATGATATCACAGTGCTATAGATCGAATGTTTGTGTCCTCTCAAAAATCTATATATTGAAATCCTAATCACCAATGTGATGGTATTAGGAGGCTAGGCCTTTGGGAAGTAATCAAGTCATAAGGTGGAGCCCACTGAATAAATCTAGAAGTAAAAACTTTTTTTTTCTTTTTTTTTTGGTACCAGGGATTTAACTAAGGGGGATTTTGCCACTGATCACACCTCCAGCCTTATTTTGTATTTTATTTAGATACAGGGTCTCACTGAGTTGCTTAGCACCTCACTTTTGCTGAGGCTAACTTTGTACTCACAATCCTCCTGTCTCGGCCTCCAGAGCTGCTTGGATTATAGGCATGCACCACCATGCCCAGCAAGGTAAAAACATTTTGTGTATAAAATTTAGAGAAAATACTAGATATATGAAAGATATTGAGTAAACTGTCGTTTTTTTTTTTTTTTTTTTTTTTTTGCTCATTGGAGTTCAATGAATAGTGATTCATATTTTTGCTTACACTAATAAGATGAAAGTAAAACAATAAAAATGTTTGGTACACTTTCATTCATTTGGAAATGGCGTTGAGAAACTTCTTGGTTGAATCAGACAATAGTGTTTGAATAATAAAATAATAATTTTTCAATTTGTTATGATATGCACAATTTGAGGACTTATCCTTTTTTCTCTCAGTTTCTTAAATCTAGACCAGTGGACAGCAAGCCACAATCCATGGGTCAAATCTAGTCCACCACCTAATTTTGCAAATACAGTTCTGATAAGATTTCTAATGGCCACTGCCATTTGTGTCTCTTTTATTTTTGGTCATTTTCCTCATCTAAATGTGAGCAGACTTTTTCTTAAAAGGCCATGGAATAAGTATTTGGTGCTTGGGAGCCAATACCTCGGTCAAAACCATTCTACTTTGCCATTTGTGTGCCAACACAGACATAGGTAATAAATAAAGGGATGAATAAGTTTCAATCTAAAAATAGGCAGTTGGTTCACAGGTTATGGTTTGCCAACTTCAGGTCTAGATAATCAATAAAACGATGATTTCAATTCCTGATGTGCAGTGCCTTCTCCCTTCTATGCTGTAACTATTCCTATAACAGTTGATTCAGATCTACCAGGGTTGTACTACTGAATGCTGAGTTAGGAATAGATACATAGCAACATACCCTTAAAGCTTAATTTCACCAAAGTGACTCAACATATGTAAATAACCTCAAGAGCACAAATATAAAACATAGTCCAAGTCTGATGATAGAATATCATATATATTCTTACTCATTTCCTTTGTCATCCTTTTCATAGCCAAGGACACTAGCAAAGTTAAATTCCTACTCATGACTTCATGGATTTGTGCAAATCATTTACTAAATGATCTCCAAGCTTTCAGTCTTATTACAACTCAATTTAAATGACAGAAAAATGATAAATTGAGTGATTTTTCCAAATGAAAAACTCTACATTTTAACCCCTTACTGAAACCTATAAAAAACTTAATATTTTTCAGAAAAAAAAATAAAATGCAAATTCTTTTGGCCAGCTGTAATAAATGCTTTTTTCATGTCAAACTATACTTCCTTTTCTGAACTAAACTTTATAATTTTTTATTTTTTATATTTTAATAATCAAATTGAGTTCTTATTTAGAATAGTAGAATCTGTTTTCTCGTTTGAAGTAGAACTATAATTCTTCCTTTTATATGATGTCTGTATGTGTTTTAGAATCAACACTAACATCAAAAATAGACAGCAGATATTTTATATTTATATTCTTTGGGGAAAATTTGCATAAGCAGGAATTTTTTAATATATGAAAGTTGAAACCATATACATATGAAACCATTTGTTCCTGGAAATTTCTTAATGGCTAGGGCTAAGGAAAGATCCCATGCTGGGCTTTGGTAGTCTGAGCCCCTTTTAGAAGGGAGGGAGGTGCTTATGCTTTCAGAGGTTGGGGATTAGGACTTCTAATTGAAGGCATCTGAAAATTGTTCTCAGTTAAAGAGACCACATACCAGGTTATGCTTCTCAGCCCTTACCAAATGACTGGTCAGTAAGGATATTAAAAGAACAACCTCTTATCTCAAAAAAAAAGTCAATTCTGAAAACACACTTAGCTCCAGAGCATTGTAGGAACTCAAGCCCTTGTTTTAACTCTACTCCATCACCACTAAATTCCTTCCTTTGCCCAGACCTAATTTTCTCATTTCCTCAGAGATGTTGCTCCTGAGAAAACTTTCCAAAAAAATTGCCTACACGTTAATCTCCATCCCAGAGTCTCTTTCACTGGGGGGGAACCCACACTTCGCTTAGAAAATGTATTGCATTTGTGAGATGGAATGATTTAAAAACTAAATTAATAACTGCCAAATGGTACAACAGTCCCCGTAACATGTAACTTTCTTAGGTGGCGCTCCTAAAAAAGCCATCCTGACACAGACAAAAACGTAAAATAAAAAGCAATGTAATAAGATCAAAAAGACCATGAAAAGATTTGGAGACCAGGCAGAGAGTACATAATGAATACATAAAAGTTGTTGAGAGAAAAGGAAGAGGTTAAAGTAGAAATAAGGGTCTGTTTTTAATTCTTTTTTGAGGGGGTGGTACTGGGGATTGAACTCAGGGGCACTCAGCCACTGAGCTACATCCCTGGCCTATTTTGTATTGTATTTAGAGCCAGGGTCTCACTGAGTTGATTAGCACCTTGCTTTGGCAAAGGCTGGCTTTGAACTGTGTCAATCCTCCTGCCTCAGACCCCACCCACCCACCTAGCTGCTGGGATTATAGGCAAGTGCCACTGTCCCTGGCTGTTCTTAATTCTTATTTACAGGGTTCAATGACAAAACCTAATGAAGCCAGAATTATACAGGCAGATGGTCCTGCCTAGTCACATATATAGGAAGGAGAGAGATAAGGAGAAGAGAGCAGGAGAAAAAAGGCAGAATGCCCTCACTTCTGGGAATACCAGGATACCATCTATAGCCCACTGTTGGGAGAAGTCTTGTGTTACCCCTTTTTAAATAAACTCTGCTTTATATCCTGCTTCAGCTTGCTTCTCTAATGCTATACTTCAACATGCGAGGGAGCAGAACTCATCACTGGTAACTGGCGTTATCACTAACATGAATGAAAAAGTGAAGGAAAGCTATCTCAAAAACACAAAAATCAAAGAAGTCACGAGGAAAGCTATTTACGGTAATAACATGTTGTAAGAAAATCTTAATATTGACAGTAACCTCAGAGTGAATGAAGCTGTTTGCAAGGCTGGCTCTTCATTTTTCATCTAACACCCTTAAATTCCCCTCCTCAAATAATTTCCTAACTACGCAATCAAAAATAGGCCCTCCTACCACTTTCTTAGTATCCAATTTATTCCTTAATAGCACTAGTCACAATTTTAATTCCTTCACTTTAAAACAAAGTTTTTATTTTAATTAGTATATATGACAATAGAATGCATTTTGATTTATTGTACACCATTGCAGCACAGCTTTTCATTTCTCTGGTTGAACACAATATAGCATCCCACCATATGTGCAGTCATACATGTACCTAGGGTGTCCTCATTCCACCATATTTCCTGCCCTCATGAACCCTTCCCACCTCTCACTCCCTTTTGTCCAAAGTTCCTCCACCATTGCCCCCCCTCCCCCCCGCCCCATGGATCAGCATCCACTTATCAGAGAGAACATTTGGTCTTTGTTTTGGGGGGATTGGCTTACTTCGTATAGCATGATATTCTCCAACTCCATTCCTTCACTCCTTGACAAATTTTTTAGCCTATCATTTCTAAGTGGCTGAATCCTACAAAGGAAGGATCACTATCCTTCTGGTTGATCATTATCTCTTGGATCCCTGGAATTAGACTGAGCTCAAAGAGGAGAACACAGGAGGTCTATGCAATAATTGCAGTGCAGTTCAAATTACATACAATAGGAATTTGAAAGTAGAATGTTTTAAAATGTTCTCTATTAGAAGTGAAAGCTAAATCTTCTAAGTCTTTTAAGCCATCATGTTTTATTGAATTCAGAGGTAGCTATCAATGTATTATAGTGTGACTGGCATCACACTAGGAATTGAGATGAGTAAAAAAAAAAAAAGATACATTGTTAAGAACTTACAGTATTGTTGGATAAAGCAATAGATGTACAGGGAACAAATTTAATAAAGACAGATAAAAATCACATGGACAAATGAATGGCATTCATTCAAAGTTGTTGAGGTGAATTTAAGTGCCAAAACAATAAGAGCTGTGGGTCATTGTCTTCACTCTGTCAATAGATTGAAAGGTGAGGAATGGCAAGTTCCCAGATGGCGTTTGGCTCTGAAACACAAATATTGTACTCTTAAAGGAAAATGATATTTCAGTATTTCTGTTCCTATGAAAAGAAAAATGAAGAATTATAAAATTTTGAAGAAGAATTCATTTACATCAAGCTTTTAGCTTCAAAAATAAATACATTGAAGTTTAGATAAACTTTTTTTCAATCTTTAATGTGATAAAAAAAAAAGTTGAGGTGATTTTTAAAGCTTCTCCTCAAGAAATTGTTTAATTGCAATAGCTATTTCTTAAGCAACTTAATGAAGTAGTCGTAGAACATAAACTATGTGCTTTCTCTGTCTTGAGCTTCCAAGTTTAATTTCATAAATTATCAAAATTTTCCAAAGTGAGGCCTGAAAGATATTTTCTTAAATAGGCTTAAGTATATGTAGCTAATTAGTAAAGTTTATCCATAAATGCTCTGCCTTTAATGTAGTTCTTAACTGAAAAGTAAACAGATAAACAAAATAATTCCACATTGTTACATACATGAACTAGAATGAACATAGGTACTTTTTAAAATTAGAAATGTTTTCCAATAAATGTTACATAGTAACTATTTACCCTACAGTGCACATGCTGACCTTATTTTTACATGCATTTAAAAGATTGAGATAATTTGATTAATTTATATTTTCTTTAAATTTTGTTGTTCTAAACCATTATGACATCAACTATCAAAGATATTTTAATATCTAAATATACAAATATCTTTACTTAAGGGAACATATTTGAAGGATTAATTATTCCATTACATGTCAAAGTTTGCAACTTTATTAATGATTGTACTATTATTTTCCACTGGACTATTACAAATATGATAAATTAGAATGCTCTAATATAAGAATTTTTAGTTACTTGAAGTCAACAATCTTTGTGCTGATAAGGAGTGAGATGTTTGACATGATATTTATCTATCTATCCTTCCTTCAGCATCCACAAGTTTCCATTCACTTGGATGATTAACAAGTACCAAAATACTTTGCTCATGGAGTGGGCTTAAGTTACTATGAATTTTCTACTCAAGACAACAAACCTGACACCAAAAAGTACAGAGTCATCAAGGCTTGGTTTTGATTATTTCTGTATTACTTAGTGTTTATTTGCTTTTTATGTTTAAATGTGGGCTAAAATCGAAGTCAATCATTTTCTAACTTTCATGTCACAGTCAAATAGGTCAGAGTAAATCTGGAATGAGAAATTCCATACGCTGCAGGATCATTTTATAACCAGCATTATATTGGAATTATTCACAGTGGAACAATGATATATACAGTTGTACAAAGATGAAGGAATTTAAGCAATTTATAGAATCTTACACACCTAGAGGGACAAAGAGCTAGGATCCTGTATTTGAAAACACCCTAACCCTTTTTGCCTCCCTGCACATCCCTCTTCCACATAAATAGGACTCATCAGCTAACAGTTTATCCAGGAAAACATTTTTAGGGGAATTAAAAGATCATACGATGTCACAATAAAAACTTAGAGTTATAAAACTGTCATAAATATAAAACTCATTAGAAAAAAATCAGTAAAACAGTCACAAAAAAAAGATTCAAAACTAACAACATTATACCATTAACAATATCAACAACAACAATAAAAGAATATCTTACTGTAGCAATTTTTGATATAATAGAAGACAAAAATTATATGAACTCAGAAATTTGTTGAAAATTTTGTGCTATGCATGTTCTGTCCAAGACAATGAGACTGATGCCAAAAAAAGTACAGAATTATCAAGGCAGTAGATGACAAACACAGAACAGGAGAAAGAAAAAGGGGAAAATGTGAGAACTCATGTGGAAATATTAAAAAAAAACAAAAAACAGGAAAACAAGTTAAAAATAATAGATTAAAGTACAGAAAGAAAAGGAGAATAGATACTAAAGACAAATGATAAATGTAAAAGACAGAAAAAGGTAAATCATCATACATATAACTGAAATGTCTGAACCAGGAAAAAAAAACAAGACAAAATAAAAAATCAAATTAAAAAAACCTCTGAACTAGAACTACATCATCTCCACATATTGTAATAACACATTTTATGCCAATGAAAATCTACTCAGATCAATGAAGTATTTCTTTGTAAATTTTATTGTACCACCGAATTAAAGAATCTAGGCAAAAATGATTATGTCACATATATAAGAAAGACAATAAAGCCAACATCAAAAATTTCCAAACCACATTTCCACATGAATATTCTTCACATTTTGCAATCTCTCTATCAAGTTTAAAATATAAAGACAAATAATTTTAAAACTGAAGGTATTCTGGGTATTATGCTAATTATCTTTTCATAACTGTGACATAGTCCTGAAACAAATCAACTTAAAGGAAGGAAGGTGGTTTTTTGTTGTTGTTGTTGTTGTTGTTGTTGTTGTTTGCTACAATTGAACCCAGGGCCTCATGCATAGTACACTATTGCTCTACTACTAAACTACAAACCCCAACCAAGGAAAACCTTATTCTGGCTCATAGTTTCAGACATTTCAGCACATGGTCATGTGACTCCCATTGCTCTTGGGTCTGTAAAGAGGCAGATCATCATGGCAGGAGTGCACAACAAGGCAGAGCTGCTCACCTCATAGTTGGCAGGAATCTGAGAGAGAGAAGAAGAGACCTGTCCTATACTCCCCTTTGAGGAGATGCCCCAGTACCTTATTTCCTTCCACTAGCCCCCATCTCCTAAAATTTTTACCACCTCCCAATAGCACCACAGACTGGCAACTGTGTCAGTCAGTTTTTCATCCGTGTAACAAATATGTGAATAAAAAACAACCTAAGGAGGAATGACTTATTTTGGCTCCTGGTTTCAGATGTTTCTGTCCATGGTCTTCTGGCTCTAAGGCAGAAACATCAGGGTATAAATGTGTAGTGAAGGAAAACTTCTCATCTCCTGACATGCAAGAAGCAGAGAGCAAGAGAGGAAGGGGGTTGGCACAAAACCAGGACACACCCCCCAGTGACCTACTTCCTCCAACTGGTCCCTGGTCCCATAGCCTCCAGCACCTCCCAGTAGTCCATTGAGCCATCAATGGATCAATCTACTGATGATGTCAGAGCCTTCATGATTCAATCACTTCCCCAAAACTGCACCTCCAACTTCTGCTGTATTGGAGATACATATTAGCCTTTGGGGACATTACAGATCCAAACCAAAGCAGCAACCAAGTATCTGTGGTACTTCATTATGACAGCCCTAGAAATCTAGTAGTTAACACTTTAAAAAGAGTATATAGAATGAAAGATCTTGTGATAATTCAGGAATATAGAATATTCCAAAACAAAATTCAGAAACAAAAACAAGAATAAAAACTTAAACATTTTTAGTACACAAGCATTGATAATTTCTATATGGCAAAAAATATCATCATAAGCAAAAGAGAATTAAGGGTAAATGGTGGATGATTGGGACTCATCTCATACACAAAAGACTCATCTCATTAGTAAATAAGCTATGACAGAAAATAGGCAAAGTGTATGAATTCATATTTCCCAGAAAGGCAAATTCAATGATCCTTAAACATGTTAAATTGTGCTCAACCTGAATAATACAATGAAAAAATATAATTTAAATTAATATTTTCTGATTGTGACATCAACAAACTTCAAAGTTTGCAATACATTCAGTTCTCAAAGATAGAAAGAAACAGGCTACTGGATACAGAATATGATTAAATATAGAGAGCAAGTTGGCAACATTCAACAAAACTACAAATGCATTCATTTACCTTCTACTCTTTGGAATTTGTCATATAGATATGCTAACAAACCTATGACATGACAAACATACAAACTCGTTAATCACAGCATGAATTGTAATGAAAGTATTAAAACAATCATATTATCCAAATTTAGAGATCCAATTATGTAAGCCATAAAGCATGTACTCAATGGAATATATTATGCATTTAGAAAAACAATAAGGAAAGCTTTTATATATTAATATGAAAGGAAATCAAAGACATGTACATATAAATATGGAACAATGTATATAGCTTGATATGCTTTTTTATAAAAAAGGTGATGGATTTCATATATGTATTTCATATGCATATGTATATACCACAGAAGAAAGACGATGTGAAGACACAGAGTAGGCAGTAGAAATTTTATATATATAAATTATATAGATTATATATCTTAATATATAAGCTTTACATATACAATTGTATATACATAATTTTATGCATATAATTGTGTATATGTGTTATATGTACACACACATACATATATATGTATAATTTGAAGAAGCATTGGAAGCATATATAGTAATCTAAAAACATGGCTATGCATGAAATTGATAAATGAGTATAGGGACAGAAAGTCTAAATGAAATGCTTTTCCATTGTTCTGAGTTTTTAAGTTTATTAAATAGTTATTAAATGAATTAAACTAATGTTTAGTAAAATTATGGTTTTAATAAGAACTTTGTACTATGAATCTTATAGAATTTAAAGACTTTGGAGGGTAAAAATATGTTCTGTAGACAACTCTGTGAAGTCAAGTTTAAACAGGTATTCTTTTCAAGATAATGGACACCTTTTCAAGATTATGTTGTGTGCTAATTATAATTTTTGATAAAATGTAGTTTATCCATATAAAATGTCCTTCTTTGTCCCTTCTAATTAACTTCCACTTGAAATCTACTTTATATGAGGATAGAAACCCCTTCTTGTTTACACAATACATCTGAGTGATACATTTTTCCTCATACTTTCATCTTCAGTCTATGGATATATTTGCCTATGTGGTGAAACTCTTGGAGACAGCATATATTGTTGGATCTTGTTTCATTAACAAGACTCATAAAGCACAAGAAGTAAAATCAAGAATCAATAAATGGGATCAATTCAAACTACAAAGTTTCTTCAAAGCAAAGGAAACAATTAAGAATTGAAGAGAGAGCCTACAGAATGTGAGAAAATCTTTGTCATCTGCACTTCATGTGGAGAATTCCCCAGTATATATAAAAAACTCAGAAAATTTAACACCAAATAAATAAACAAACAAAAAAATAAACGTGCAAAGGAACTGAACAGACACTTCATAGAAGAAAATAATTACTCAATAAATATATTAAAAATGTTCAACATCTCTAGCAATTAGAGAAATGAAAATTAAACATAGACTGAGATATCATCTCACTTCAGTTAGAATGGCAATTATCAAGAATGCAAGCAACAATAAATGTTGGCAAGGATGTAGGGGAAAAGGTACACTCATACATTGCTAGTGGGACTGCAAATTGGTGCAACAACTATGAAAAGCCATATGGAGATTCCTCAGAAAATTTGGAATGGAACCACAATTTGACCCAGTCATCCCACTCCTCTGTTTATACACAAAGGACTTAAAATCAGCTTACTAAAGTTGTGCAGCTACACCATTGTTTGTAGGAGCTCAATTCACAATAACTAAACAATGTCACCAACCCATGTACCCTTTAACAGATAAATGGATAAAGAAAATGTGGTATACACATACAATGGAATATTACTCATTATTTTGGTTTAGATGTGGTGTTCCCCCAAAACTCATCTGTGATACAATGCAAGAAGGTTTGGAAGATAAATGATTGGGTTACAGCCGTAACCTAATCAGTGAATCAATCCCTGATGGGATTAACTGAGTGGTAACTGGAAGCAGGTGAGGTGTGGCTGGAGGCAGTGGTTCATTGGCAGCAGGACTATGGGGAATATATTTTGTATCCAGAAAGTGGGATCTTTTTCTTTGCTTCCTGATCCACTTTGCTCTACCATACTCTCTTGCCATGTTCAACCTCACCTTGAGCCCTGAGGAAAGGAGCCTGCTCTCTGCAGATTAAGATCTTTGAAACCATGAGCACTCAAATAAACTTTTCTTCCCCTAAAATTGTTTTGGTCAGGTCTTTTAGTCACAGCAGTGAAAAAACTGACTAAAACTCTCAATAATAAAGAAAAATGAAATTATGGCACATCTCCAGCCTTATTTTTTTTTGTATATATATATATATATATATATGTGTGTGTCTACATGATGTGAATGTAATTCAATGGGGAGATTCTGATGTGAAGATCGTGGTCTCCACTGGAAATGAGGCTCTGACATGAATCAAAGTCAACTTGTATGTTGTCTTACCTTGCCCAGCCTTATCTGACTCTTCTCATGAAGGTGGTCTGGAGCATCTGGGAACTAGATCCTGTAATAGCATCATAGCTGCTGAGTATGAGCCTACACTAATCCATCAGGAACTAAGATACAACAGCCTTCCTAAAGGAGTGCTTCCACTGATCACCTCCTACTGCTCCTCACCATTTACCCATCCAATCAAATCTCTTTCATAATCTCTCAACTTTAGCTGGAATATCAAAACTACCTTAGTCTCTAAATCCAGCCAGGTTAGTAGAGAATAATCCCTCTCATTCAGCCATCATAGTAATAAATCCTTGTACAGTACAGAAAAAGAATATCATGGCTTCCAAGGAATTGTTTTTGATTGTTTTGCTGAATATCCTTTACCCAAAGATTTTTCTGGAACTTATATATTTTTAAAATTCATGCCTGTAGTAATAATCAATATGCAATGCAGAGTGATCATGGGCTGTAATTCATGCTCTGCATTTTCTGCCCAGGTGAAACAGAATAGGGAGTTCTTTGAACTTATAGAACATCTGATTTTTTATTTATAAAATATTCTAATAATAGTTATCTCATAGTGTTGTTCTAAGAATTAAAGAAATATAAACAGCAAATTTATACACCTAAATGGAAACTGATTTTTTGGATATATGATATGTTAAAAGCATTGTGGGATGACAATATAAAGACATACCAGAGAGAGTCTCTCAATTAAGAAACATATAATTTAGTAAAGAACCAAAGCATAAACAGGAACAAACTTAATATTCTAACACAGAAACAAAATAACAAAAATTTAAATTATTTCGAAAGACATAATGATTATTCCCCTTTTGGCTAATACACAGAATGGATAATTTGATAAACTTAAATTAGTATTTATAATTAAGGTAGTTATGTACAAATCCCTATTCATTTAGAAGCAAATGTTCTTGGCATCTAAATCCATGGAAAATTGACTTTTCAATCTTAAACAATAATTCACCACAAAAGAAAAATATATGATTCTGCTTTCAGAAAGCCCCAATCAATTTTCAAGCCCAATAAAACCCATTATTCATTCAATGTTCTGGAGTATTGCTGAGTATAATTTTATGATCATGTCAAAATTTGAAGTGAAGTCAATAATTATCAAATAATCTGATAAATGTTCCCAAAATGTCTTGGAATTTATGCTTATACTGCTAAATTAATGAATTCTTTGGCACAGCTATAGCATATTCATATAAGAAATTCAGAAGAAATTATGCTTGAAGCCAGTATTTTCAAAACAGGTCATCATAGTTATAAAGATTTCACCAATTGTTTTGTTTTCTCAAAAGATTAACAGTCAATTAGTGGCCAACAAACCATAATAAAACATGGATTATAAGTTTTAGCATATACCTTATCTACTGAGAACTCTGGTGTGTTGTCCTGGGTGCTCTGGAGAAGAAGGAGGTGTTAAATATTTTTCTTCTAAAGCTCATCTCAACAATCATTATGTTTTTGAATTACAAGTTTAGAGACAGCCTATCATGGATTCTTAATTCTCTTAAGAAAACAATAAAAAGTAGCTTCTAATTGGCCTTGTCCAATAGTAAAAGATTAAACAAAGATCATTTATTTTTTTTAAGAGAGAGAGAGAGAGAGAGAGAGAGAGAGAGAGAGAGAGAGAGAATTTTAATATTTATTTATTTATTTTAGTTTTCAGCAGACACAACATCTTTGTTTGTATGTGGTGCTGAGGATTGAACCCGGGCAGCACGCATGCCAGGCAAGCGTGCTACCGCTTGAGCCACATCCCCAGCCCCAAAGATCATTTATTTACACAAAAACGTGTTAAGATTAGACCTAGAAACTTGCTGCAGCAATCTGTGTAATAGTCTTCTAAACGGAGTAGGAAATTCAAACTTAATAAACAGCATATTAGAAATTATAGTGTACCCTGCTTGGATTATGCATTATATGCTTTAAATGCATATAGAGTAATAGCACTATAGACCTTTTTTAAAAAAATCTGTTCCGTATGCTATTTAGTAAGTATAATTTGATGATCATGAAATTTTAAGCTTTGCATTACATCTTAAGGCCTAAATAAACAACCATCCGTTCATTATTTTAACAAAGCTTTATGTTAGCTCAATGCCAAGCACTAGAAATACAAAGATGTGCAGGACATTATCTCTCTCCTTATTAATATTATTCAGCTAGAAGAACATGCAAACAATTAAAGCAAATTATCAGGTGGACTTTTTACAGAGTCTGAGGGGTCAGTCAAGTGGTAGAACAAAGTATAAAAGTTAAGAAGGGGAATGACCAAAAATAAGAGAAACTTTGAGGAGTGAGCAGCTCAGCAATCCAAGAAAAAGATCATGAAGTCCGTCCCCCAAGGCAATAGCAGTGATTCAGAATACACTTAAAGGTAATAATGGAGAAAATGATAATAACAATAATATCTAAACCTTAATTGCATTCACTCTTTGTCAGATGCATTCTAAGAACTTCTTATCTTATTAGCATATTTAAAGCTCAGAATAACCTGGAAGGGTTTATATTATTAATATGCCCATTTTACAGTTGTAGAAACCAAGGCAACTATCTTCTCAAAGGTCACGCTAATAGTAAGTAGAACGAATAGAGCTGAATTCAAACTCAAACATGAACTCCACAGGAAATAAGAGCATGAGTTCCCTTCCCCATTTCTTTCTTACATGATTGCATAGATGGTACTGTAATTTGGATAATAAATGCCCCCAAAAGGCCCATATGTTAAACCTTTGGTCTCCAGTATTATGGTTTGGATATAATGTGTACTCCAAAGACTCTTGTATTAAAGGCTTTGTCCCTAGTAAAGCAATGTGCAGAGGTAGAGATCTGTGGAAGTGATTGGGCTAATAATTTGATGGCATTATTAGGAAGAGATGGAAACTAGGAGGTGGGGCCTAATTGGAGGAAATGGGTCACTAGGGGCATGCCCTGGAAGGGGTTCATCTTGTCCCCAGCCCCTTCCCTTCCTCC
Source organism: Spermophilus citellus (assembly GCF_964194105.1). NCBI lineage: Eukaryota > Metazoa > Chordata > Mammalia > Rodentia > Sciuridae > Spermophilus > Spermophilus citellus. The sequence goes on along the minus strand of NC_138197.1, from coordinate 103,207,118 downwards.
ACTTTCTACTTCCCATCTATCATGAGGTAAACCACTTTCTTCCATGACTCCCTTCTACCATGATGTACTGCCTCACCTCAGGCTTGAAACAATGTAGCCAGGTGATCATGGACCAAAACCTCCCAAACCATGAACCAAAATAAATATTTTCTCCTCTTAAATTGATCTTACCAAGTATGTTGTTAATGAAAAGCTGACTAACATACCCAGTGTGCTACCATTGGGAGGTAATGAGCCTAGTGAGAGATCCATAGGTCATTTAGGGATGTGCCCTTGAAGGAGTTTAAGCACCCTGGCCACTTCCTCTTCCTCTTCCAGTTCTTTGTACCCTGGCTCATAGGGTGAGTTGTTTTGCCCTGCCACATGTTCCAGCCATGCATCACCATAGGTCTAAAACAATGGAGCCAATTGATCATGAACTGGAACTCCCAAAACTATAAGCCAAAATAAATCTTTTCTATTTATAAATTTCTCAAGTATTTCCTTATAGTGACCGAAAACCAGCACAGATGCTTTCTAGTATTAAAAATAAGCATTAGAAGGGAAGAAACCTTTGGTGGTGGTGGGTATTAAAATTTACTTTATCTGTGTTGAACTTAAGGGTCTTGTAGAAAATCTGAATGGAGTAGGCTACTGTTGGAAACAGGAATCTGGACCTAGGAGAAAGTTTAAAATTCGAGATAACTATTTGAAGCCCATTGTCTTGAATTTAAAAACTCAGAGTTGAAAGATACTGGAAAGGCACTAGGAAGGTGAGCAAGCAAAGAATTCTGAATCAGAGTGACCAGAGGACAGGGGAATGAGATTTTGAAAGTTAAGGAGAGAAGGATTCAAAGGAATGTAAATATAAAATCTATATTCAGTAAAATAAGGAAGGAAAAGAAATGAGAATATGGTATTTAAGAAATCTTATTAAGAGCCAGGAGTGGTGGCACATGCCTGTAAATCTCAGCAGCTCAAGGGACTGAGGCAGGAGGATTGCAAGTTCAAAGCCAGCTTCAGAAACTTACCGAGATTCTCTCTCAAAATAAAAAATAAAAATTGGGCTGGGGATGTGTGTCAATGGTTAAGTGCCCCTGGGTTAAATCTCTGGTGCAGAAAGAAGGAAGGAAAGAGAGAGAGAGAGAGAGAGAGAGAGAGAGAGAGAGAGAGAGAGAGAATGAGAATTAAATAAATCTTAGTAAGAACAGTTTCAGGGAGAAGATGGGAAGAAATTTATGATTTTATTTGGTTGACAAGTATTCATAATAATCTGAATAAATTAGTGAATGCCTAAATGTCACAGATGAAAAGATGATTGTTTTACATGGTGATAAGGAAGTTATAAAAAGGGGGGGGATATGGGAAATCTCTATCTTTCAATTTTTTTGTGTGTGTGTGAACCTAAAATTACTCTACAAAAAAAAAAAAAACACTTCTATTTAAGAAAAAATGGATATAACAATTAAGTTCTCTTTCCAATGCAATACCTCAAGTACACAATTCCAGGTTTCTATGCTCATCTTTGTTGCTTCTATCAGTACATTTTATAATCAAGCTTCTATGTCAAATTATACAGAGGAGCAAAATGTTCAGGAAAGATGATGCTATAAAAAACAAGACATTCAAAATAAAATACAAAGTTGAAGTCATAAAAGAAACTACAAAGTTGGGGCTATTGGAGCCAGTTAGTTAACCACCATAAATACTGAATTCATTCAAACCAGATCATTTCTGTCCATTTAGCCTTTTAGCTGTAAGGAAGCAATGAATTTTAGACATGGGTAGAAATTGAAGAGAGAAGGAAACAAGTAGGTTAGTTTTTTCACTGCTGCAACTAAAAGACCTTACTAGAACAATTGTCGAGGAGGAAAGGTTTATTTGAGGGCTCACGTTTTCCGAGGTCTTAGTGCATAGAAGGCTGGCTGCATTCCTTGGGGCTCAAGGTGACTCAAAATATCATGGCCAAAGAGTGTGGCAGAGGAAATCAGCTCACATGGTTAATAGAAAGCAGAGAGAGACTCCACTCTTCAGATACAAAAACCCCCTAGCCACACCCCCAATGAACCACTTCCTCCAGCCACACCCCACCTACCTCTGGTTAACACCCAGTTAATCCCATCAGGGATCAATTAGCTGATTAGGTTAAGACTATGACCCAATCATTTCTTCTCCAAACCTTCTTGCATTGTCTCACAGGTGAGCTTTTGGGGAACACCACATCTAAATCATAACACCCAGACTTTAGAAGCTAAAATAGCTTGCCAAAAGTCACACTGCAAGAAGCAGTAAAATATAAATCACAACAATTGCCTCCTTAATTCCAAGTTTAGTGTTCTTTCTGCTGCATGGTATGACATTCTATTAACTTTTCAGTCTAAGTCATTTAAACATGTACCTGAAAACCCTAGGGTTTAAGTGAGGCAATTCCATTGTGTTCATATGGAGACTGATGAAAGTATTGAAGTATTCATGTATACGATTTGAATATGATATTGAATAGGCTGCAACTTTCATTACTCTTGCATTTAGTAGGTCAAACAATCTGTTGGATAACAGAAAGATTAGATTTCAAATGGTGTGTTTATTTCCAAAGATTATGCAAAAGATGAATCAGCATTACCCAGTACCATGAGTTTCTTGATAGCTCGCCACAGTATTAATGAGAATCTAGGAAACAATACTCTGAGGGACTGGGACTCCTTCATTTTACATATAAATATGTCAGTGTTCAGGCCTCAGAGTCTTTGAATACTTATTTTGAAGAGTGCTGTTAAATACTCTATGGGGGAAAAATGGCTTAAATTTGGGTAAATTGTGGTATTTTATCAATAACCTTTGCTCCCCTAAAAAGGAATCCAGGGGAAAGAATCTAAAACTTAGAACTTCAGGTTTATGAAAAAGTGATATCACCTTGCGTTTACAAATGCAGCCCATGACAGTGTATGTCTATGTTAACTTGTCAAAAGAAGGAATAGATATTTTTATCTTGCACAAAGATGTACACTACATTTCAATCAAGAGTCGCTGTTAATAAACAGAAATATCTAAGTAAACATTATGATTATTATCATCAAAATCTATATTTTAAGCATTCTCCCCCACCCCTGCAGTACTGGACATTGAACCTGGGGCACTTTACCACTCAGCTATACACCCAGTCTTTTTTTTTTCTCCTTTTTTCTGTTTTCTTTTGTCTTTTGAGATAGGGTTTTGCAGAGTTGCCTTGGCTATTCTAATCCTTCTATCTCAGCTTCCTGAGTAGCTCAGACTATAGGTTTGTGCCATCAGGCCTAGCTTTGAACCTTCTTAATATAATAAATCATCAACTAAAATTGGAATGTTTTTCATTTCTTAAATGCTAAAGAATATTTTATATTAAAATCCCTGTTAGGGTTATAAAGCTATGAATAAGTATTACCAGTTTTGTGTTAAAAGGGAATTTTATTTATGTAAGCAAAATGCATTTTTTCTTATTTTGCTGAAAATATGTTCATGAATCACTATAGAGGATTATATCTAACAGTTAGTAAAATTATTTTCCAGGAATGACTTGAGAGGGAAATAAAAAATAAGAAAACATGCATTAATATCAATTATAAAAATGACCAAGTAGGCAAAACTTTAAAACTCTGTGCTCAGACTTATCACAAATAAGAATCAATATTGGAATTTGGGAGTGTGAATTTCTCATAGAAACCATCATGTCCAAATGTCAAATTGTAAATTTTTACAACAGATTAAGCTCCTCTATTGAAGGGACTATAAATTACAATGACTTTCTTCAAAAAATTACTTTCACCTGCTTCTATCTAGTAAGCAATAAATATCTGTCAAATGAATAAATAATTAGTAGAGTCTATCCTTGGCATAAACTACTTTCAGAGAAATGTTTCTTTCTTTAGAAATTCTAATAAGATGTTTCCTGTGGCATGAGCTTTTCCATCATGCTCACTGAACTAGTGCTGAGGATTGTAAATTACTAGAGAAAGGCAGGTCTGATGCAGGTCTTACTTCATTGAATCGGGTTTACAGAAGATATTCCAAAATGTCCCTTTTCATCAACATGTTTTTACTACTGCATTTTCTAAGAGAAAAAGAATGAAAAAAAAAAATCAGCCAAGGAGAAATGAGTATTGTCAACATGTGGAAACTACATATATGTGATTTACTGAACATAACCAAGCAAGTCCAATGAGAATTAGAGAATTGGGTGCCAACCTAGCAGGAATAATCCCTAGAATGAGGTTCAAGACTTTTCCAAATGTTTCTCTGGGACCATCAGAGGGTTTTATTTTTTTGGTTTTTGCTTCCCACCCCCCCACTCTGCCACTTTGGTCATTATTTCTCTTCTAAACCCCCATATATGCTTACCTCATTTCCAGTGACCTAAGATCAGAATTCCTATCTACTTCCACCTTCCTCTCTCTTGTCAAACAATCAATATTTTCTCCTGGAAACAAACAAGCATAACTGAGTGTGCTTTTGTCCTCTTTAATAGAAAAGACATTTATTTACCTAACGTATTGTAAACATATCTCCATGTGAAACAAATCATGTAAAATGAATTATCAGCTAAAAATTCTCCTCTCACGTAATTTCAAAATAAAGTCAAATTTGGCCAAAGTACAAAAGAGCTAGTTTTCTTTAACCTAAAAATATGTAGTAGTTTAATCCACAGAAGGATTTGGCAATGTGTAATATATTTCTAACCAGGGCCTAATTTCTTGTTATTACCAGTGGTTTATGGCCAAAGTATTACAGTCAGCACATTGTAAAATACATTTGGGAAAGTACCTTATTTTGTGCCAAACTTAAATTAGGGTTTCATTCCTGGTAGCTTATCTGCACACATCTCTAGGCATTCTGGTTCTGGTCCTGTGAAAAAGAAAACTAAAGGGGAATTGGACAAGGAAAGCAATAGAAGTCAGATTGTTCTCAAACCTGCTTTCTCTCTCCCTTGAGTGAACAAACCAACAAACAATCAGAATAAGTATGTGCCCAAACAAGGGAGTGAAATTTAAGAGAACTTACAATACAATAAGTTCCAGAACATTGCATTTTTAAAGCTTATAATTTGTGCTAGAATAATTCAGAATGATGAGCATTTCATACAACTGAGCTTCAATTACACCAAGATTCAGATTTTCCTTTCCGTTTCTAAGGACCTCAGGAGGCCAGCCACTGCACTATATCCTGAGGTATATGTTCATTCACTTATTTTGTAAGTATTAATAGTATCAGAGCCTATTAGGAGCCAGGCATTTTGAGAGACCCTAGGGATATAAAGATGAATAAATCATGATCCTGAGTCCAAGACACTTACTACCAGCTTAGGAGGAAAATGACAGTAAGATCCTCACAGTGAGATAAGTGCTGAGGTACAAAGAAAACTAGAGGGCTATAAGGGGTGAGAAATAAAAAGATCTAAAACCTGGTCCATGGAGTCAAAAAGTCTTCCAAAAAAAAATGGGTCTGTGTTAAAGAGAAGGGCAGGATTTCACACAGTAAATATTTAATAGCTAGTGATTATTATTATTAATGTCCTGTCATGAAAAGGAGTTATTCATTTCAGGTCCCAGCCAAGAGCTTACTGCCTGTGAAAGATGAATGCCTTTTTTGTGTGTCTTCATACATGTACTTAGGGTAATGATGTCTAACTCATTCCATTGTCTTTCCTACCCCCGTGCCCCCTCCCTTACCCCCCCACCCCTTTGCCCTGTCTAAAGTTCCCCCATTTCTCCCATGCTCCCCCAACACATTGACATTATGAGTCAGCATTCTCATATCAAAGAAAACATTCGGCCTTTGGTTTTTTGGGATTGGCTAAATTCATTTAGCATTATATTCTCCAGATCCATCCATTTGCTTGCAAATCCCATAATTTTATTCTCTTTTATTACTGAGTAATATTCCATTGTGTATATATACCAAAGTTTCCCCTATCCATTCATCTACTAAAGGGCATATGGGTTGGTTATACAGTTTAGCTATTGTGAATTGTGCTGCTATAAACATTGATGTGGCTGTGTCCCTGTGGTTATAAACTTAGGAGTGGGATAGCTGGGTCAAATGGTGATTCCATTCCAAGTTTTCTAAGGACTCTCCATACTTCTTTCCAGATTAGCTGCACCAATTTGCAGTCCCACCAGTAATATATGAGTGTGCCTTTTCCCCCACATCCTCACCAAAACTTATTGTTGTTTGTATTCTTGATAACTACCATTCTGACTGGAGTGAGATGAAATCTTAGAGTACTTTTGATTTGCATTTCTCTAATAGCTAGAGATGTTGAATCTTTTTTCATATATTTGTTGATTGATTGTACATACTCTTCTGAGAAGTGTCTGTTCAGTTCCTTGGCCCATTTATTGATTGGGTTATTTGGTTTTTTTGGTTTTATGGTTTTTGAGTGCTTTATATATCTTAGAGATTAGTGTTCTATCTGATGTGCTTGTGGTAAAGATTTGCTCCCATTCTGTAGGCTCTCTATTCACCTCACTGATTGTTTCTTTGCTGTTAAGAAGCTTTTTAGTTTAAATCCATCCCATTTGTTGATTCTTAGTTTTAATTCTTGTGCTATAGGAGTCTTATTAAGGAAGTTGGGGCTTAATCCGAAATGATGGAGATTTGGGCCTACTTTTTCTTCCATTAGGCCCAAGGTCTCTGGTTTAATTCCTAGGTTTTTGATCCACTTTGAGTTGAGTTTTGTGCATGGTGAAAGAGAGAGGTTTAATTTCATTTTGTTACATATATTTCCAGTTTTCCCAGCACCATTTGTTGAAGAGGCTATTTGTTCTCCAATACATGTTTTTGGTGACTTTGTCTAATTGAAATAACTGTAATTATGTGGGTTGTCTCTGTGTCCTCTATTCTGTAACATTGGTACACCGGTCTATTTTGGTGCCAATACCATGCTGTTTTTGTTACTTTTGCTTTGAAGTATAGTTTAAAGTCTGGAATAGTAATGCCATCACCTTCACTCTTCTTACTAAGGATTGCTTTGGCTATTCTGGGTCTCCTATTTTTCCAGATAAATTTCATGTTTTTTTTTTTTTGTATTCCTATGAGGAATGTCATTAGGATTTTGATTGGGATTGCATTGAATCTGTATAGAAGTTTTTATAGTATGGTAATTTTTACAATATTAATTCTGCCTATCCAAGAACAAGGTGGATCTTTCCATCTTCTTTTTTTATTCTGATTTGTTATATATGACAGCAGAATGCATTACAATTCATATTACACATATAGAGCACAATATTTTATATCTCTGGTTGTATATAAAGTATATTCACACCATTTGTGTTTTCACACATGTATTTTGGAAAATGATGTCTATCTCATTCCACCATCATTTCTAACCTCATGCATGCTACCTCCCTCCTACCCCTCCCACCCCTTTGCCCTATCTAGAGTTTGTCTATTCTTCCCATGCTCCCCCTCCCTATACCACTATGAAACAGTCTGTTCCTGGTTGTTTTAATGAATCATAATAATAGCCATTATTTATCAGGTGTTAGTAGTATGTGACCAATACTGTTAAAAACTTCATGAACTATATTTCTTTTTAAAGTCATTTTGTTGAGATCTTTCCATCTTCTAAAGTTTTCTTTAATTTCTTTCTTTAGCATTCTGTAGTTATCATTGAAGAGGTCTTTCACCTCTTTTGTTGATTCCCAAGTTTTTTATTTTATTTTATTTTATTTAGCTATTGTAAATGAAGTGGTTTTCCTGGTTTCTCTTTCTGAGAATTTGTCACTGATGTACAGAAATGACTTTTATTTATGGGTGTTGATTTTATATCCTATTACTTTGCTGAATTCATTCATTAGTTCTAGAAGATTTCTGGTGGAATTTTTTCAGTCTTCTAAGTGTAGAATCATATCATCTGCAAATAGTGATAATTTGAGTTCTTTTTTTATCCATATCCCTTTAATTTCTTTTGTCTGTCTCATTGCTCTGGCTAGAGTTTCAAGAACTATGTTAAATAGAAGTGGTGAATGAGGGCATCCCTGTCTTGTTCCAGTTTTTAGAGGGAATTTTTTTCTTTTTTCTTTTCAATTTTACTCCAGTTAGAATGATATTGGCCTGGGGCTTAGCATAGATAGCTTTTATAATATTGAGATATGTTCCTGAAATCCCTAATGTTTTGAACATGAAAGGGTGTTATAATTTATCAAATACTTTCTCTTCATCTATGGAGATGATCATATGATTTTTATGTTTGAGTCTATTGATGTGATGAATTACAATTATGGATTTCCGAATGTTGAACAAATCTTGCTTCCCTGGGATAAACCCTACTTGATCATGGTACACTATCTTTTTTATATGCTTTTGTATTTAATTTGCCAGAATTTTATTGAGAATTTTTGCATCTATATTCATTAGAGATTTTGGTCTAAATTTTACTTTCCTTGAAGTGTCTTTGCCGGTTTTGGAATCAGGGTGATATTGGCCTCATAGAATAAGATTGGAAGTGCTCCCTCTTTTTCTATTTTCTGGAATAAATTGAATAATATTGATATTAGTTCTTCTTTAAATGTATTGTAGAACTTAGCTGTGTATCCATCAGGTCCTGGGCTTTTCTTGGTTGATAGTCTTCTGATGACATCTTCTATTTCCTTGCTTGAAATTGATCTGTTTAAATTGAGTATATCATCATGATTTAGCTTAGGCATATCATATGCCTCTAGAAATTTGTTGATGCCTTTGATATTTTCTATATTTGAGTACAAATTTTCAAAATAATCTCTAGTTATCTTCTGTATTTCTGTAGTGTCTGTTGTGATATTTTCTTTTTAATCTTGGATATTAGTAATTTGAGTTTTCTCTCTCCTTCTCTTCATTACATGGCTAATGGTTTATCAATTTTATTTACTTTTTCAGAGACCAATTTTTGTTTTGTCAATTTTTTCAATTGTTTCTTTTGTTTCAATTTCAGCTCTGATTTTAATTAATTCCTGTCTTCTACTGCTTTGGGGGTTGATTCATTCTTCTTTTTCTAGGGCTTTGAGATGTGATATTAAATCATTTATTTTTTGACTTTTTCTTCTTTGAAGGAATAAACCCCATGCAATGATCTTTCCTCTTAGAACTGCTTTCATGGTGTCCCAGAGATTTCCATATGTTGGATCAGTGTTCTCATTTACCTCTAAGAATTTTTTAATCTCCTCCTTGATGTCTTTTGCAATCTATTATTCATTCAGTAGTATATTGTCTAGTCTTCAGGTGTTGGAGTAACTTTTATTTTTTTATTTTATGGTTGATTTCTAATTTAATTCCATGGTGGTCTGATAGAATGAAGGATAGTATCTCTACTTTTTTGTATTTACTAAAAAGTTGCTTTATGGCATAATATATGGTCTATTTTAGAGAAGGATCCATGTGCTGCTGAGAAGAAAGTGTATTTGCTCATTGGTGGATAATATATTCTATATATGTCATTTGATTTTATTATTGAGTTCTAAGTTTCTTTGTTTAGCTTTTGTTTGGAAGATCTATCCAGTGGTGAAAGAGGTGTTTTGAAGTCACCCTGAATTATTGTTTTGGGGTCGATTTGACTCTTGAACTTGAGAAGAGTTAGATTGATGAAGATAGATGCTCCATAGTTTGAGGCATATATATTTATAACTGCTATGTCTTGTTGATGTATGCTTCCTTTAAGCAGTATGAAATGCCCATTTATCCCTTTTGATTAACTTTGGCTTGAAGTCTGCTTTATTTGATATGAAGATGTAAACCCCTACTTGTTTACTCAGACCATGTGAATGGTATATTTTATCCCAACCTTTCACCTTCATTCTGCGGATGTATTTTTCTATGAGATAAGTCTTTGAAAGCAGCATATTGTTGGGTCTTTTTTTTAATTCAATCTACCAGTCTATGTCTTTTGATTGGTGAATTTAGGCCACTAATGTTCAGGGTTATTATTGAGACATGATTATATTTCTGGTCATTTTTGTTTATTTTTGGTATTTAACTTGACTTGGTTTCTCCTTTGGTTAGCTTTTTCTTTATTGTAGTTCTTCTCTTTACAGGTTTTGTTGTTTTTCATTTACTCCTCATGGAATATTTTGCCAAGAATGTTCTGTAGTGCAGGCTTTCTTGCTATAAATTCTTTCAGCTTTTGTTTGTCATGGAAAGTTTTTATTTTATCATCAAATCTGAAGTTTAATTTTGCTGCATATAAGATTCTTGCTTAGCATTCATTATCTTGTAGAGCTTGGTATATGATGTTCCAGGATCTCCTAGCTTTGAGGGTCTGGGCTGAAAAATCTGCTGAGATCTTAATTGGTCGTCCCTTATGTGTAATCTGATTTTTTCTCTCTTGTGGCCTTTAAAATTCTATCCTTATTCTGTATTCTAGGCATTTTCATTATAATGTATCTTGGTGTAGATCTTTTGTAATTTTGTCATTTGGTGTCCTATAGGTCTCTTATATTTGATTTTCCAATGCATTCTTCATGCTTGGGAAATTTTTTAATATTATTGCATTGAAAAGATTATGTATTCCTTTGGTTTGAATCTCTGAAACTTCCTCTATCTCAATAAATATTAAATTTGGTCTTTTGATGGTATCCCATAATTCTTGAATACTCTCTTCAAGGTTTCTTACCATTTTCACTATGAGGTCAACTTTATTTTCAAGATTCTATATTTTGCCTTCATTGTCTGAGGTCCTGTCTTCCAAGTGATCTAGTCTGTTGGTGATGCTTTCTGTTGAGTTTTTTATTTGCCTTATTGTTTCTTTCATTTCAAGGATTTCTGTTTGTTTGTTTTCAGAATTTCTAACTCTTTATTGAAGTAATCTCTTGTAACTTGTATTTGATCTCTTATCTCTTTGTTGGAGTGATTGATTTTTGCCTGTATCTGCTCACTTAGGTCCTTATTTAATTCCCAGATCATTTTAGTTATGTATATCCTAAACTCCTTCTCTGGATTTCATTTACTGTACTATCTATGGATTCTATTGTTGTAGTATCTTGGTTTGTTTGGGGCACTTTCCTCCCTTGTTTTTTCTATGTGTCTTCCTCTCTTGCAGTGTAGATCTGAGGTATTACAGTTTCTGCCCTATTATCTTATAGTGTCCCTACAGGTTAGCAATACCTCACCTTTAAGGGGGAGATCAATATTACAGCACTCAATGTAGCCAACATGCAGCCATAGATCATTTAGCTTCTATTATTACATACAGTTTTGTTGCTATAATCAGAAATGATGAGTTCAGTTATCTTCTACCATATAGTCATTAGGTTTGTGTAATGGTTTACAGTTTCTAATGGTAGAAGGAGTGATGGGGGTTGGCTGAGATGATTATAATGTAGAATGTGAGAATATAGAAGTATTAGATTATATGACTAGTGAAAAGTTAATCACAAGAAGTTGTAGGAGAAACAAGAGAGAGGCAACCCCGTGCAAGATTCCCTGTTAGCTCAGCAACAGGATAATTGTTAGCTCCACTAGCAGAGATACCTCTGGTGCAGCCAGGTCTGCAGGGATCTTGATGATGTCTTACCATGTCCTTAATATCCCAGTTTTGTGGAAGCAGCCTCAAGTCTATATGTATCCTGATGTTGGGCTGTGGAGCCATACTTTGGTGAATAAGGAACCCCAGCCCAGGGAGCACCTCTCCACTAGGGGATAGGGTGGGCCTCTCTGCACAGGGTGCTGGGACAGGCCTCTCTCTGCGTTGTAGTGCCTTGCAGAGCTTGAGATGAGTACCTTTACTGGGTAAACATTAATTTTTTGAAAAGTGAAAAATAGAAAATGCAGAGCAGCAGATGATGGACTTTGCCATGAGTGTCAATGGTTTTGTGAAGCTGCCAGTATCAAAGTAAAGCTCTCTTTACCTTTGTGAACTGTATCAATTATCCTAAAAAGACTAGCTGAATTAAAATCATAATGTTGTTACAAAAACGTAATATCTTTAGCTGGATCACTCTGGAGTTACTTTGTGTTTGGCATGTGGTTTCTCAAACTATGTGACCCCCTAAATAAAAGTGTATGAATCATGAATGAAAAAGAAAGAATTATAATTCATTTCAGGGGTTAGAAAAAATATGTTTCATGGACCAAATCCAACTTTGGATGTAATATACAGATGTAAATACACAGATACATACATTCACTGAACTGTTGCTTAGGGTAGCATTTATACCATAAGGACACAACTCAGTAATTGGGACAGAGACTACCCATTGGGGCTATTTATTGCAAACACCTCATTTCCACATCTGGGGGGAAATTATCACTAATGTTCTTATCTCTGAAGTGTTCAAGTTCAAGGGGCCTATTTGAAGTTATATTTATTTACTTAATATTTCACTGTATTGAGTTATTTAGATGTTGTAATAATTCTTTCCCCATTCTGATAAGTTTGTATAACAATTTATTATCATAAACCTTCCAGAAAGCATATCATTTAAAGCCACTCTTCTTTAAAAATTTATTTTACAACCTCCTTTTGAATTTAATGTAATCTTAAATATGATCTATATTGTCACATGGGAGAAAAGTGCTTAGAGAAATGCTTGTAAACAATTCGATCTAATAAGAATCAACAAAAACTTAGTATGTATGCAAAAGAGGAATAGTTGCTTTATAATCTGTAGCCCTGGTCTAGTTTTCATAATAGAAACCCATCTAAGCTGATAAATAGCTGTTTAAATGCCTTTGCTATACACTCTCAGGACGGTGGAAAGTTTCAAGGTAAAGGGAGTAGACTCTGTGTTTTGTAAGATTTAAGATTGTAGTGATAGCAGCAAGACACAATCCAATGACCATCAGATAGATGAAAGGCAGAATTCTTTGTGATTTATAACTTAAACTGCCAGGCAGGGAAGGCAGGGGCAACAAGGTCTGCTCCCTGGGAAACTATAACAGCAAGTTGGAGCTGGGGGAGCAACAGTTGTGTGGGAAGCTAGGTGGGATTGACTTGGTTTCCTGAGCTCCTTGTAACTGTGCTAATTTGAATTTCTGGTGCTCCAGGGCAAAGGGGCTGCCCTTAGTTACTTGATATTTGGCCATAGGATGACTAGGACTAGAAGCCTAGTGTGAGAGCCTGAAAAGGAGAATGGTTTTAGTATGGACCTAAGTCTAAGACCAAGTTGTTCAGCTATTCAATAAAGGGACCAGACCAGCATCTGGCCAGAGCCTCAAAAACTGGGTCAACAATTTATATAAAAAGATAAAGAACGAACTAGATGTGGTGGTGCACGCGTAATCCCAGTGACTCCAGAGGCTGAGGCAGGAGGATCACAGGTTCAAAACCAGCCTCAGTAATTTAGTGAGGTCCTAAGCAATTTAGCAATACCCTGTCTCAAAATAAAAATAAAAAGGGCTCAGTGGTTAAGCACCCCCGGGTGCTATCCCTGGTACCAAAATATAAAACAAAATAAAAATTAAAAGATAAAATGAACTTACAAAACCAACTATATTTTGGAGTCAGACTGGATTCAAATCTGATTATAAGTACTGGTTAATTATTTGTCCCTGAGAAAGTTATTCAACCACTTCAAGCTTCAATTTCTAGATCTTTAAAACAGAAAGAAACACAGCATCTACCTTTCAGGGATATTAGCTTGATCAAATAAGAGATTTATGTCAAGTGTTTGGCATAGTATCTGGTCCCTAGCAAGAACTTGGTGTGTGATAAGTATTATTATTAGAGCCAATTCTCTATGAGCAACACTGGACACACAGTATTATAGTCCATTATTCCAGAAAATATTATTATACAAAATGGGACACAGTGCAGTTCTTAAATTATTATGTATACCTGAAATATAAAAAAACAAATATATATAAACTATCTGTGATGCCTAAAATCGTGTTTCTTTTATCAACTTACTCTGGTAAAACTATCCTAACAATCATATTCTGCTCATCACTGAATTAGTTGTACAGTGAATCTAAACCAGTTGGTTATAATTTTGAAAATTATAGCTCAAATAAAATTGCTTTTTATTGATTTTCTTTAAAACAGAAAGCAGCATCATATAATTTTATTTTTCTGCAACAGCTATAATAATCTAGAGTGTAACAATGGCCCATGGCATCTTCATAAACTTAAAATAAATATACATTGATTTGTTCACTTGCTCTTTCACCACAAAAAATAAACAAAGATCTAACAGTAAGTAAAATTTTGAAAACAAGACAAATGCACAGAACAATTATTCCTATATTTTCTAGATTTTCAATGCTATGTTATAATACTTTAATCATTTTGCCATATTAAAAAGTACTTTATTACACAACACTGAACACTAAATGCCTTTCAGAGAAATAAAGCTTGGAGGTTTTTTTTTCTTTTAATATTTGTTTTAGTTGTAGTTGGACACAAAGCTTTATTTTATTTATTTATTTTTATGTGGTGCTGAGGATCGAACCCAGTGCCTCACATATGCTAGCTGAGCACTCTAAGCTGAGCCACAGCCCCAGGCCAAAGCCTAGAATTTTAAGTGCATAGGAAGTTTGAAAAAAGTTATAAAGTTATCTAATATTTATGTATTTAGTTATGCTATTAGTATTTTTGATTCTACCATTTTTGCAGCTGTAATCTTTTTTTTCTCTTTTTAAAAATTCTACAAGGAAGAAACAAGGGTAACTCAGCATTAGATATGGCAATGTGAACCAATATGTCTAGTTTGGTTTGAAAACCTTTACCTGCTCCTTTGGCGGAGTCACAGCACACCAGTTTTATGTAATATATCTAAAAGATTTCAAATTAGAATGACCTATTCTCATCTGTTAATCAACCATTTTAGTATTCAATAAATTGATGGTTGGCACCATCAATACACAATATTTGTTATGAATGAAACTTTTCCTTGAACATTTTCTTTAACAGTCTCTTGGGAGCATAAATGATTAAAATTGTTTAATAAGGAAATAAATATTTATTTTTCAGTTTTCGGTGGACACAACATCTTTATTTTTTGTGGTGCTGCCATGGCTGTATAACCAATGTGATCCTGCAATCCGTACACGTGGAAAAATAAGAATTCACACCCCATTTGAATAAAATATATGATATGTCAAGATCATTGTAATGTTTTGAACAACTAATAAAAAAAAGTAAAAAAAAAAAGAAAGAAAGAAAGTCTAGGATATAGCTCATGGTAGAGAACTTACCTAACATGCAATTCCAAATACTGCAAAAAAATTAAGATATTTATGTTCATCTATAGTTCTTAATCACAGATGATTCAGTCTATAAGCTAGTATCTCTATAGAATATAAAAAATATGATACAAATAATGCATATAAAACACACAAACAAATCAAATAACCCAAAGAGCATAGGTGTCACCAGGCAGGAAACATGGTAGTAGATTTTGCTGTTTATAAATTAATGGTACTTAATTAACATATAATTAGATATTTGAGGCAGTTCTAAGATGCAGGGAAGAGGGAAATGATGTTGAATCCACAGTACCTGGGAAATATAAACTTGCCTGTAATAATTACTTGCCTATAAAGTGGCAGTGTAGATAACCATCTCTTTCTTCATCCCTTAAACCAAGCCCTGAATTTTTATAGAAATAGAGCTGATTAAGGGTCTATGAAAATTCATGAGCTTTTAAAACTACTTTTCTTATAATTTTACCAGAGAATAATCACTTGTAGGAAGGAGATTTGCAAAAGAAGATTTTATTTTAAACATCAGGCTAGCAGAAAGAAAAGCTGAAGTCAGCTCCACCCTGAATATTTGGATAAACATTCCTAAGGAATGGCCAAAGTCAACAGCATGTTCCTGGATTGCTGAACTCGTTTCATGACCTATCAGTTAGCCTTGTATCTGGGTTGGCTGCTAATCCAGCTAGTTACTCATTCTCAGAGAAGAGGGAACTTTTGATTTTAACATAATGTTTATTTTGATTGGGAAAATATGAAAAAGGAGTGTGATGAAATTAGATTTCTTTGCAACAATTACTTTCATTATTCAAAACATATTTTGGATGCATTAGATAAATAATAGTGAACCAACAGCAATAATCGCAGCATCTCTGAAGAATATCCATTTCCTGTAAGTAACAGGCAATCATTGGAAGAGGCAATCTTATGTATACCATGAAACTCAAACATGTTTTCATCTTTGAGGCAACAGATATATTTTATCAGGTAAATTTTTGTACTGATTACAATTTGTTCACTATGTTCATTTTTCCAACAGTATATTTTTAACTATTGTGTTGTTACAGAGAACAAAGCCTGTACAATGTGAAGTGAAAGACCTGAATCCAAAAACTTGGATTTTTTTTTTTTAAAGAGAGAGTGAGAGAGGAGAGAGAGAATTTTTTTAATATTTATTTTTTACTTCTCAGCGGACACAACATCTTTGTTGGTATGTGGTGCAGAGGATCGAACCCAGACCGCATGCATGCCAGGCGAGCGTGCTACCGCTTGAGCCACATCCCCAGCCCCAAAAACTTGGATTTAAATTTTTTAGAGTGGCATCTTTCATTCTGCACTATTTTGATTCTCTTGTCCCCACTCAGATGTATTTCAGTTTACATTGACATATCTCTAAACATTCAAAATATTTACTGTAATAAAATTTTTTTTTTTTTGGTTTATGTATCTACGTAAACAGTTGATTTAATTGAGAAAATGTGTGTGTGTTGCTGGGAATCAAACCCACAGCCTCATACATGCTGAACATGTTCTCTACCACTGAGTTACCTTCTGAATTCCAAAGCAAACTTTCTTTTAATTAAATTAGATTGCCAAATGAACATCTTTAATAGTTAATTTGTCTTTGTGAGCCCACAAAAATGCTTCCAGGAGTTATCAATTTTAAAAATTTGTAGTGAAAAAGTTATATCTTCATCAAATGTAAATATAAGGCTAAAATTTCAACAGCAGTTGCTATTTAATACAATTTTCAATGCTATCACAAAATACAACCTGTAGTCATTTTATTACCTCTACAAATAAAAGCAGAGTTTATGATAAGATACAACAATATGACTTTCTTTTCTGTTTCAAACAACTCAAATCAATTATCTAATTTATATATACTAATACGACTAATGAATATGGAGATCAAGAACAATCAATTTCTCAATCAATGCAGATTTAGTGTGCATAATATATCAGTTAACAAGCTTTCAGACATAAGTAATACAAACCTTAACAAACATGAGACCTAACCTTTGCTACCAAAAGGAACTGTGGATCAGAAGCATGAACCTCACCTGTGAATATAGAAGTACTGAATTATTATCATAAACTTAATAAAATTTCCCAAGTGATTCAGACACACATTAACATTTGAAAATCACCATTCTATTCAAGAAAATACTTAATTGTCTCATAGAACTGGGAAGTAGATCCAGGCTTCCCAGGCAGTCTCTCTGTAGTTCTTAAACTATTTTCTCCACACACTGTGTCTTCATGAAGTCTTGTTCAAAGACAGGAACTTTTTGCTCTTTTTGCATCTCTTTTGACAACTGGTAAGATCTTTCACCAAATCCTCTCACAAGCAGGCGGGGTGGTAGTGGCAGGGGGCAGGTTGTCATGATTGCTTAAGGCAAATCTACATTTGCTCTCCTGGGCACACAGCTACGTAGCAGCATTGCTACTCAGAAAGAGCAGGGTGTCAGATGGACAGCAACCATGACTACCACAACTATTTGGCTGCTTCTGGTTCTTTACTCAACAAATGCTTGTCATGAGACTCACAAATGATACCACAGGAATCTTCTTCTGTGAAAGGCACTGTAGTTTGAATGTCAAACATGAATCTTAAGACTATAACAAGAATACATTGTGTCTTTTTGTGGTCTTTTCATGAACTCAAAGTGATGGATAGTATGAATGTGTACAAGTTACTTTTTTGCACTATTGATGCTGTACTTAATATACTAATATAAATATTCTCTAAAATTAGTTTGAAGACAGAACCCAATGAGAAAGATCCATTCTCAGTGTTTTTTTTTAATAAACAGCTTTATTGAGTATAATCCACAAATCATACAACTCATTGATTTAAAATATACAATCCAATGGTGTTTAATGTGGTCAGTGTTATAGAGCCATCATAATTAATTTTAAAGGATTTTCATCACCTAAAAAAGAAACTCCATAACTGCCAGCAGTCTTTCCCAAGTCTCCCTCTTCTGCTTATCTGCCCCTCACCATGCCCCTACCTTGGGCACTCCTTTCTTACTTTCTTACCTTCATATATTTGCCTATTCTGGACTCCTAAGACAAACTGTTTGATGCAGCACTTTAAATTTTTAGATGTTTTTACTTTCTAATTGATACATAATAATTGTACATATTTGGGAGAGCATTGTATACAGTATACAATGTGTGGTGATCCAATGAAGGTAATTGGTATGTCATATTCACCATGAAGGATTTTAAGCCAGAGAAGGTGCCATTATTTCCATTCTGAAAAGATCATCTGTATTGTATGTGGAAATTTTATTGGAGGCAAACTATAGAAGAGAGAAGTCCAGAAAGAAAATCACTTACTGGTAAAAGCCAGAAAAGAAATGACTGTGGCTTGGTCCGGAGCCAATCAATGAACTGCTTGTTACCAAACTTTAAAGAGAGTTTTGGAAGTTAAGGGCAAGCAGGTGGACACTTTCACAGCATTCCTTATCTCCTTATCGCCACAATAGCCAAGCAGTTGTTTGGTTTAACAGGGTCTGTTACAGAGACTTGGCTGGTTGAGCAGGGTGTAGGCCAGGGTGAATTGCCTGTGGTCAGAGTTGTGACCCTGGTATGTTTAGAGGACCATATTACAGAGAAGGTGATATGTCCTGGTAAGTCATCACTGAAACCCAAAGCACATGAAAAATGGGGACTATGTAGCAGTTATTTATATAACATGTTCTGAACTTTTTTAAAAGCTATCACAGGTTTCATTTGAAAATGCTAATTTCATCATCAAGAGAGGAAGGAAAAAGGTGGAAAAAGAGCAAGAAAGGGAAGAAGGAAGGAATAACAAAGCTATAAGGATGTTATCTTCTCAAACCAGCAAATTTATTTCCACTGTACCTGTTGTTATTGTTTGAATATGAGGTGTCCACCCAAATCTCAAGTGTAAGACAATGCAAGATAGTTTAGTGGTGAAATGATTGAGTTATGACATCTTAACCAATCCATGTGTTAAGTCACTGTTAGGGATTAACTGGGTGATAACTCTAAGCAGGTAGGGTGTGACTGGAAGTGACAGATCACTGGGGGTGTGCCTTTGGGGTGTATATTTTTTCCCTGGTGAGTGGAGCTCTCTCTTTGCTTCCTCATTGTGACGTCCTAAGCTGCTTTCCTCCTCCACACTACTCTGTCATGATGTTCTGCCTCACCTTAAGCACAAAGCAAAGAAATTAGCCGTAGATATCTGAAACCAGGAGCACCAAGTAAACTTTTCCTTCTCTAAAATTGGTCTTGTCGGGTCTCTTGGTCACAGTGAAAAAACTGACTCCAATGCTGATTTTTCCATATTCTTGGATTTTAGTTATGTTTCAGATGACTGTATGTGACCTCTTTTGTTCAATGAAATAAATAAAATGGTTTTACTTTCTCCTAGGGAAAAAAAGCTTCATAAATCATTGGCTAAGTGGTATGTAAATTGCATTTTTGGCTCATTTTCCCATTGTATACTTCCCTCTGAACATGCACTTGTTTGGCACACAGAATGCTGAAATTCTTGCACCTTCCTGTTAGGAGGAGACTAGTTGAAAACTATGTGAAATGAACATAGTTTTTGCAAAGGAATCACCCATGACAGTTTTTCTATCACCAAAACTTTGCTACTAAATTAAACATCAAAACTCACCCCTGTTGACCCTTTTTAAGGATATATAAGAAAACTTGATAGAAAATAGTGCATTCTGCACATCACATAGATGCTTGTTTTTATTGTTGATCGTATTCTGGGCACACTGTCAAAGTTAATGGGCTATTCATTTGAAGTTTGGAACTCTCAGCAGAAAGTAAAGGAGGTTAATTGATTTATACTAACAGATAAAGGGGCTTTTGTGTAGTTGAGAATTGGGTAAAGCTAATTTGTCTAAGCATGATTGTAACCAGGAAAGACATTAAACACTAAATGCCAGCATAAGATTCGTAATGTGAAAAAAAAATGAATGCTTCATATTTCAATTTATATTGTGTACACAGTAAAGAGAGCACTGGGTAAAGAGAGAGGAATCTCTCTCTCTTTAAAAAAAAAGAGAGAGGAATCTAGAATTGCACTTGACTATTAAACGTGTGACTTTGAGAAGATTATTTTAAATACTTCTAGCTTCAGTTTAAAAGAAAAAATAACAGGAAAATGGGGCAATCATTTAATCTGCTTAATTTTCAGTAATCTTGTAGCTGAGATAAAATGACTGAGAACATACTTTGAAAATTATTTATGTGTGTTATTGTAAAAAAAAAAAAAAAAAACATTAACCAATCTCTTAGACCAGATACTATTCTGCAAACAAAATTCAACAACATTGTGCATAAATAGAACAAAAAGATCACTGAAATATTTCCATGAGTGTCTAATGATTGTAAGGGGAGTCAAAAAGGTACATAAATCATCTCCCACCTACACTGTCACTGGTTCTTCTCATGTTGACTTCTGAGTTGGAAAGGTTGGCCCATCCCTAAGTGAGGTTTTGCTCTCAGACATAAGACAGATGAAGCAGGTTATCAGCAGCTAGTTTGGGAGGCCAGTTTATAACTTTTCAGTTTACACCAGGATCTTTTCCAAATTCCGTTATAAATCTGGACAGATGTATTTCCCATAACTTCTATTTTTCTTACATAACTTCTATTTTCAAGCATATATATGCAGTAGGAATAAAGTTTTAAAATATTATTTCATATTGTACTGTGGCTATTTGTACCCCATGGGGAGTAAAGGACAGCATAGATGTTGAAACCAAATGTGTATAAAAATCAGGAGTTTGGGCTAGAAGTCAAACACTCTCTTACAAATAGTAATCGCAAATCTTTTCTGATGTGACTTGGGTTATAAAGAAAGTGGAAACTCTTACCCTTAAAAGTGTTTAAGAAATAAAGTGTTATCTTTCCAGCTGAGTTAAAGTTGTTTGTGACCTTAGCAGCAATGGAAAAATCATGTTAAGTTTCAATATGTTACTCACATCGCCATTTGTGCAAAGAAATAAATGCACATATGATTCTGATGACCTCATGTGAGATATAAAGGTGTTACATTAGAGTGGAAGACCAGCAAGATTTTACTTGAAACCTTTTTCATGCAGAGTGCTAAAGATATTACCCACACCATATAAATTATACAGGGTTTCTGGAACGGATAGCTACCTACTTTTCACTAAAGTTAAAGCCATCATGGCCGCAGGATTTTGGCTGTTTCGACCTTGAATAGCAAAAAGAACAATGCATAAGAATTGACTTTGTGGGGAGGGAAACAGGAAGCATTTTCGATACAATTATCCTCATGGATATTAAAGAGTAAAAAACAAATATGTATTTAAGCTGTATACTAAAATTTTTAAAAAATTCTCTTCTCAGTGACAAAATAAGCAGATGAATAATATTTGTAAAACACAAAGAAGACATGTAAAAGAGTCATTAAATATAAAGAAAATTAGTCAGACTGGAATAACAATAAGGCATCATAGATAGGCTTGTCCAGCTTAGATAGAAATAGCAATAAAAGTCTGGAAGCATTTATCCTGCATTTGATGATTTTTTACCTATCGGTACATTTTTAAAATGAACCTCCTAAAGTCATTTTATGAGGCAAAAAGTAGAATCCTGAAATTTGTATTCCAACTTGGGAAAGTTAGCTTTCCTTAAAAGTCTCAGTATTTGAATGAATTAAAAGTTGTTTGGAAAGATAATACAAATATTGCAGATATATCCAAAAAATATAGATTTATGCCCAAATTGAAAATCCATCAAGCTCAGTTGATTAATTCACATAGTCATTTCAAGTGATATTGAGTAGCTGTCAATGGACACATCTCAAATGCTTGAATTTTTATCAGCATGGTCCTGTGTTGATGATGCTCCATGTAACAGTCAAGACGCAACTCCCTGATCTTTGTTAGGTTAAAAGCAATAATATTAAAAAAGAGAATATTCAACCAGACAACGATCCTTACTACAAAAGTGAATTAAGCCATCCTAATGCCTGTGAAAAATTGTGACTTAGCATAATTTTCAAGAAATATTTTCAAAGGATTGCCCAAAGACAAAAACCTTGATGTATAAATATTGTCCTCATGAACTTGCACCTATTTCCCTGTTGATTTGAATAGAAACATGGAAAAAAACTATAAAGTCCTCTTATTATATTTGAAACATATTTGTTTTAAATCATGAAGGAATAATGCATTCACTTTTACATTACAGTGCTATTTTTTTTAAAAAGCCAGTTTCAACCAATTCAAAGAAATTTCCAGGCAGCATAACTGGAAGACCTTCTAATTCTTGATTCTCCCTCTTTAAGCTTGTTCTCTATTCACTTGATGTCCCTGGGCTTCAAGTATTTCCCTCTCATCTCTGATCTTCAAACCACATTCTCTCTACTCCCTTGGGAACTTGTGTCATTAATTACTCTGTCATGCACTTTTATCTTCAGAATCTTTCTCTTCACTAGTTTACTCCCATAAATATGCATGTTCTCTGTACTGAAAACACACAAACTGACACATACACATAGGCACACATACACACAAACACACACACACGAACTAATAAACTCTTCTTTGATTTTATCTTTTGTAACCTGTCATTCCCATCCCTATATTTTGGCAATACCAAATTCTTTAAAGTCCTTAAAAACTAGTAATCTTCAAACATAATTTGAAATTATATGGCAATACTAAACACATTCATATCCAATGACTACAAATTCTAATCCTAGGTAAATACCCAGGAAAACCTTTTCACACTTGTGCAAGAGGTGACATATAAGAATGTTTAGTAAAGTTTGTTGGTAAAGCAAAATTCTTGAAATGATCCAAATGTCTAATAGATGGAGAAATAAATTGTAATATCTTTTACATCAGACAAGTATAAAATAATAAAAATTAATTTACCTTAGCTATAAGAATCAAGACGATGACTCTCAAAATATCATGTTAAGTGAAAAAACTCATAAAATAACATATGTCTGATGAGCCTGTTTACATAGAATCCAAGAACTAATAAAATTCAACAATATATGAGTCAAGGAGATACACACTTAATAACATAAGGCCAAAGAAGTAAATGATATATACCAAATTCATATTGTTAGTTATATGTGGAATATATATTTTATATATATTATAATATGTAGTATATTATAACATATATATATATATATATTTATATATTTTGTGAATACAGACCAAATATATATATATATATTTATATATATATATATTTATATATATATATATATATATATATATAGAGAGAGAGAGAGAGAGAGAGAGAGAGAGAGAGAGAGATCTGTATATATTGATGGGAAGTAGAAAGGATTCACAGAGAGAGGAACACAGAAGGCTTTGAAATTATTGTAATGTTTTATTTGTTAAATGAAATGATAAGTACATGAAAGTAATGTCTAACTTTCATGGATGTTATATATTTTAAAATTTAAAAGCTCTTTGCTATCTCTTGGCTCTGTCTCATTTTATATTCTTCAATTAGTAATATTATCTTATCCTTATGCTTTTTTATTTATATTTGACAGCAGAATGCACTATAATTCTTACTATACATATAGAGCACAATTTTTCATAACTCTGATTGTATACATAGAATATTCACACCAATTCGTGACTTCATACCAGTATTTTGGATAATACTGAGCTTCACATTCCACCATCATTAATAACCTCATACCCCCCTCCCTTCTCCTCCAACCCCTCCACCCTATCTAGAGCTCCTCTACTCCTCCCATGCTCCTTCTCCCTAATCCACTATTAATCAGCTTCCTTATATCAGAGAAAATATTCTGCATCTTGTTTTGGGGAATTGGCTAACTTCATTTAGCATTATCTTCTGTAAGTCCATCCATTTACCTGCAAGTGCCCTGATTTTAGTCTCTTTTATTGCTGAGTAATATTCCATTGTGTATATATGTCACATTTTTGTAATCCATTCATCCATTGAAGGGTATCTAGGTTGGTTCCACAGTTTAGCTATTGTGAATTTGCTGTTATAAACATTGATGTGACTGTGTCCCTGTAGTATGCTGTTTTTAAGTCCTTTGGGTATAGACCAAGGAGAGGGATAGCTGGGTCAAATGGTGGTTCCATTCCCAATTTTCCATAAAATCTCCATACTGCTTTTCAGATTGGTTGCACCAATTTGCAGTCCCACCAGCAGTGTATGAGTGTATCTTTTCCCCCCGCATCCTCGCCAACACTTATTGTTGTTTGACTTCATAATAGCTGCCATTCTGACTGGAGTGAGATGAAATCTTAGAGTAGTTTTGATTTGCATTTCTCTAATTGCTAGTGATGATGAACATTTTTCATGTATTTGTTGATTGATTATACATCATCTTCTGAGAAGTGTCTCTTCAAGTTGTTGGCCCATTTACTGATTGGGTTATTTGGTTTTTTTGGTGTTTAGCTTTTTGAGTTCTTTTTATACCCTAGAGAATAGAGCTCTATCTGATGTGTGAGGGGTAAAGATTTGCTTCAAAGATGTAGGCTCTCTATTCACTTCACAGATTGTTTCTTTTGTTGAGAAGAAACTTTTTAGTTTGAGTCCATCCCATTTATTGATTCTTGATTTGAATTCTTGCACCACAGGAGTCTTATTAAGGAAGTTGGGGCCTAATCCCTTATCTTTATTCTTTAACCATTATTTTGTTAAGAATGCAACAAAAACTATCCTCTTAAAATAATTTAAAGTGTAAATAATCATAGGCTCAATTCTATAGGCATAAAGTTTCAGTTATATAGCTAATAATATTCTTTTTCTGGTACTCCCTTACCAATCTATGCCTAACTTTCACTCATTCCCAGTCGCATCTTACTTGTCTCTCATGAGAAAGATCTTTCTTGATTATAACTAAGTCCACTCCATTGGTCACATCATCTTGCACTTAGTCTGCCTTAATATTCAGCTTACCTGTTAAAGGTTTGTTTTCTCCACTGGACTCTTAAGTTCCACTGGGGAACAAAATCCATCACAAAAATAGATGATCAATAAATACTTCTTGAATAGAACTATTCTTTCTGACTAAACTTCTTATAAGAGCTGTTTGTATTCATAATAAACACTTTCTCAGCTTTACTCTTCATTATTCTAAAATATGACTTCTGCCCCCACAAATCCGTTGTTTGCTTTCAGAGTAGTTACCAGTGACCTCATAATTGCCTTCAGTTATTGTAAGTCTTTAACCAACTTGACCTCTTAGATATCTGATACTCCTAAAGAGAACATTTGATAATTTGTTTAACATTTATTGAGTGTTCTGTGTGGTTAGAAAGTGTGAAAATGCTTCCCTCAGATTCCCTCCCACTTGTCTCACCTATTTCCTCTACTTTTCTAACTTTTCTTCCCATCTTCCCTGAGCCCCACTCGCTTTTTTGTTTTTACCAATCCCTTGACTCTTCCTTTCCTTTGTTCTATTCTTGTGCCCTGATGAATGTCCCTTAGATAAACTGCTCATTATCCTGCTCATCATC
Source organism: Spermophilus citellus (assembly GCF_964194105.1). Classification (NCBI taxonomy): domain Eukaryota; kingdom Metazoa; phylum Chordata; class Mammalia; order Rodentia; family Sciuridae; genus Spermophilus; species Spermophilus citellus. Next base: position 103,181,499 of record NC_138197.1, on the reverse strand, counting down.
TCTTAAACTTTTATGGATCTTTTTTACCACTTCCTGCCCAAAGTTAAATGGCTTACAAGAAATTTTGAATAAATTGTAATTTTATCAGATTGGTCAAGCTTCAAATTGGATGACAGAGTTGATATATAATCTGTGTGATAGTGAACAGTTGGCCATTTCATCAAATGACACAAACACTCCTTAAAGAGATGAATGAGTGCTTTAGAGAGTCACAGTAGGAATAGGAAGGATTGGAAGACAATTACCTGAGAAAAACAGTAACGTGATATTCTGGAAAGCTGGTAGGTTTGAGAGGACAGAGTCTTTATAAATCATCATTGCTCACAAGTCTCTAGGCTTCTGTTGAACATTTAACCATTCTGCAAGCATTTTAAGCATTATTCCATGCTTGCATTAGATTTGACACTACATAGGAAAAAAAAAGGTGTTTCTAATATATAATCTTGAGGCTTAATTATCTAGAAGATTACAGAATTCTTTTTTTGTTTAGTTCTACAGGAGATACATAAGTGAATGATTCATTCCTCAGGTGTGCATACATGATAAATGTGAGTTTAAAGAAAACAGGCCAAGGTTCCATACAGTCCTAGCTTGAACATCAGTCTCATCAAATGGAGAATGGACAACACAAAAAATATCAGCACAGAACATATGATACATAATAGGAAACAAACATATTTTTATAAAAGCACAGTATCAAATAGTCAATTCTATTTATAAATAAGAGCTACTGGTTATGACCTTGCTAGGCTGAGTGTCATAAATTTTGTAAAAGCCATATTGAGAAAAAAAAAATTGGCTGGTTCCAAGTGAAGTCAAATGTGCTCCCCAGGCAATTCTACTTCCTCAGATAGTCTATGGCAAGAGTTTAAAGAAAATATCCTCAACCCTAACCTTTGGAGTACATTTTGGAAGAAATACACTAACACCTGACCAATTGAACCACTGGATTTTTACATCTAAAAGGAAAACAACTTTCATTTAAAACAAAGTGTAAAACTTAGTTTTCCTAAACCAGAGTTCATGTTTCTATCGACATTATACACAATAAAAGAAAGAAATCACAGGTGGAAAACAATTAGAAAGTGAAGTCAGAAAAAGAATATAAGGGCTATAAAATAGTGACTAAAGAACATGTGTGAAGTTTATTTTGAGCAGTTTTTAGATGTCCATTTACTTTACATTTAATGTAGCTCCATATTTTTAAGAGTCTCATTGTGTTTTCTTGCCTAAAAATTATAAGCAACCACCAACTTCACACACAGCCTCTGTTATATAAAAAACAAATTTCTGTGGGTTCTCATTATTATATTCAGTTATATCTACAATTACAGAGGAAATACTTTGAAGAGGTATGAGCAAGTTTGTATGCAGCCATAAAATTCAAAGGACTTATTTCCAAGATTCAGAATCATAGAAAATATACTTTGGATATAGCATATCATATACTTTGGATATATCATATCTCATTTTTTATGTATACTAAGTTGAATACAAGCTAGGTAGTGAGGTTTTAATTGTATCACAAATATCTGCAAATGGATAGGTGAGTGAAAGAAATAAGTAAAACAGTTTGACATTTTAAATTATTTTGAGGACTTTTGAATTTAAGAAGAATATGTAATTCTGCTTGCTCATTTAATTTTTACAGTCATTCGAATTACAAGTTTTTTTTAAATCTCAATTTTACTATTCAGAAAAGTATGTAAACCTTGAAAGAACTGAATACCTTGTGATCAGCTATAAGGGTCCAAATATGTAAGGCCATCATTCTTAACTCACATAGTGACAGGCTGGAAATTTCTTCAAGAATGGTAAAAATATCAAGTCCTTTTTAAAAATATGTCAAAATGAGAACAAATCACCTAAAGCAATTTTTGAAACTGGAAAGATCATGATCCATCATACATTATCTTTTGAATCCTTTGTCCACATAATACTGTTTTTCAAAAGTTTCTTATAAATACAAATCAATAAACAAAGAACAGATATTCTTCTAGAATATCTAAGAGTGGGGAAGTGAAATACTGAATTCAACAAGATATCCTCATCCTCTTGATAAACATTAAACTAAAGATAATGACTGAATTTGATCACCTAACAAGTAGTTCTCTTAGCTAAGCAACACATGGTCTAAATCAGTAACTCTTAATATACATGTCATAGGAGACCCAGGAGACCCTTCAACCTGCTACATTATCTCACAGCTGCTGCACAGTCATTCCTATGGATGCCATTACTTCTGGGACCTAAATTCCCACTACATTCAGACAGTTAGAGCATCCTAAATTTAGTTATTTGAGAAAGGAATCAGGAGTTCTCCCACCAGCCATGACTGAGCTGATGTTCTGCTTCCTTCCTTTACTTTAGCCAGCTTCACACCATAAACATGCAAACAAGTTTTTGAACACTTAGCCTAAATTCTTATAAACCGTTCATAAGGGTCATAATAAGAGTTCTCTGATGAACTCTGAGAGTATAAATGTTGAAAGTAAATGCATAAATTAGATACTGGCTTACAGGTAGTAAAACTATTATTACTAGGTGGAGAATTAGGAACATGATATATTTTTTTTGTTTGGAAAATGAGTCACCCTATCTCTGAACAAATAATGCTACAAATAACCATGGATTACTCTGGATAACTAAAGGTTTATTGACTCAGTTTTTCTTAAAATGATCTATAGACATAATGAGTAAATATAGAGGTTAAACCGTAAGTTCAGCAGAAAGTGAAAAAGTTGTATAGATTTTTTTAAAAAATAGAACTCTTCTTTAGCAGAGTAGTTGTCACATAAATGGATACCAAACAATATTTGTTGAAGGATCTAGGAAAACTTTTTGCATAGAAATGTTGAACAATTATGAGAATTTCTAGTAACAATATAATGTATGCTTCTAACTTATGCTGATGTTATTTCAATTTAATCCATCACATATTTATTGAATACCTACCTAGATATAAAGCAATCAATAGATATCATGCATAACAAAAATTCAAAGTTAGATAACAAAGTAAATTTTCCAAGGAAATTCCACTCTGATGTTTACATTTCTCTGTGGAATGGGTTTTAGTCACAACTGTACGTGAATAGCAGCAGATATCAAAATGAAACATCTGATGCTTTGAGACTTAGGGGAAAAGTTACATAGAAGAACAGATTACTCTATATTTTAATGTAATTTTAATATTTTAATTATATGCATTGCTATGAAAATTTTATATGATTTCAAACACCTTACTAAATACATAATCATTGCAAGTTATTTTTACAAAATATTTTCCTATTAAGTGGAAAGTTTTTAGAAAACATTTTACAAAAAATATTTTACAAAATATTTTCCTATTAAGTAGAAATTTTTAGAAAGATTATAGCAGAGCAGTTATTATTTGAAAAGCACACATTTAGAAAAATAGCAATGCTGAAAAATACATCAAACATATTATTATATGTTTGTATTATTGATGTTTGCCATAATTTTTACAGAAAATGACCATTTTATGTTTATGATTACAACTATTATTCCCTGTGAGCCCTCACTGAAATGTTTTTACATGTGAGATGTGATAAAACTCAGTTAAAGAAGTTAGTCAATTATAAACAATTCATTGGCTAAATGAGGTTTCTATCAATGGGCTAAAGTGGTAGCTGCTTGAAATAGGGCCATAGATTGAATCTATTCATGAAAATTGTTCCGTATTGACTGGTGCTTAAAGAACCTGATAATTTTGCTTTAATTCAGAAACTATAGTTAGTGTCCCAAAACTCTACTTGAAATATCTTTTATTAGTCTTTTTCACAAGGGAGCCAAACTGTTACTTCCTCATAACTGCCATGCAATTTTCAGGGATTACTTTAAGTGTGAATTGTCAAGTATTTCTTCCAGCTGCCTCCTGTCAGCTATAATCCCATACTGAGCCTTGTCAGAGGTCACTGAGCTCTTGACTAATGCACTTCATTAGAGGAGGGAGGCAATGTCCCCACCACACAATGGCAGAAGACATACAACAGAGCACAGAGTGGGGGCATTTTTTTTTAAATCACAAGAATTTTAAAATCATTAAATTCTTAAAATTACTTTCAGCATATTTCTTAAGTGTTCAGAAAAAAAGTTGCTATAGCCAATGTTTATAATCACTTGGCATTAATTTTTAATATCTGATAAATTTTAGAATTAAATTCAAGCTACTACCCATGAATGCTAAATCATCAATAAGGAAAATAGTTCTTCCAAATAACCTGTTTCATTTTACAATTGCTCCTTGAAATCTACTTTTTGATTTAAATTTTTAACTTCCCATTGATAGTTAATACATTATTACACTTAAGTCAGTTCTTAACATAGCTTCTATTAAAAAGTTGTTTTCTATCAATGAAGGTGAAATTTGCCAATGCAAAAAAATGTTAAAATTTTAAATCTTGAAAACTGTTATCTATTGGTTTTTTTAAATATGGAAACATTTCATTATCTCAATAAGATAATCAAACAAAAAAAATGCCTGGTTTTGTGCAATACATTCTTTTGTTCTATCTTGTTTTGTTTTGCTTTGTTTTAGTGCTAGGAATCAAACCAAGGGTCTTGTGAGTGCTAGGCAATCTCTCTACAGGTGCTTTATTCCCCAGCATCAAGACTGGTTTAAGAGCAACTTCCTGAGAAAGCCACAAATATCTGTTCTTTATTTGGTAGTAGATGATTTTCGTACTGATGGCACTGATTTTGGTATTTTGGTACTGATATTTATATTACTATTGTGATATAGACTTATAAGAACAATCTTGCTAGACTATTCTTTAGTCAGGATAATATTATTTGTTATTATAAAAATCTTTAAAAATATGTTCTAATCACTTTCATGGCCAAATTTAAATAATCTTAACAGAAAATGGGGGAAATAGGATCTATGAAATCATTTTACATAACGAGCTAAGAGATGCTTTATTCTTACATAAGGATCAATATTTTTAGAAAAGAATCAAAACCTTTAATCACTCCTATCATAACCTCAAATTTAAATTACATAGTTAAAATGTATAAAATTAAATAACCAATATATGCCTACCATACTTTCTCCATTGACAAACATATTATTATTACAGAAGATTTTCTTTGTTTTAGGAAATATTTTATGTTTTAACAAATGATAAATACATATAAAATATATGTAATTATTAATAAACATAGATCTGCCTATGTATCACTTACATGAAAAGTAAATATACAGTGATGTGGATAAAATGCGAAGTTATTCCTAGGAATAACTTTCCAGTACTGCTGCTGCTGCCCTGGAAATGCAAGCCAAGGCAGTCTGGTCCCTAAGGCTCAGGAACGGTATTGCCTTCTGCCATAACTCAGGAAGTACCTCTTTAAAAACCAGCTCAAGATGCATCTTTCTCTGTGGAATGACTTTTTGTCTCCATATATCTCTCCATCAGGACAAGCACACGTTTTTCTGACTGCCCACTGTGACCTGATACATGGGGGAACTGGTTGAGTTTTGCTGGTGCAAAGGCTATTCCCCAAGTCAGGTGTCAGCTAAGTCTGAGCTCTCACATTGTATGAAGGCATTGCAGGAGATAAGATGGCATCAGGTTGGAGGATCAGTTCTGGAAGGTTAAATGGCCATTTAGGGGATTGAAAACACCTGGGCAGGCCACTCTGGCCCCTATTATTTTTGCGGGGGAAGGGAGATGAGGTTCTTTTTAGCTATATGGGACAGTAGAATCCATTTTAATACAATCATATAAGCATGGAATATAACTTATCCTAATTAGGACCCCATTTTTATGGATGTACACTTTCTGATTATGTTGGATCCAGCCCCCTCCAGGTCCATTTGGGTAATCTTAATTGACTTACAGTCCTGATGAGTACCTTGATGCCAGGTACTTAGTGAACAACGTGCTTTTGGACTCTCCCTTTCTCCCTCCCTCCCTCCCTCCCCCATTACCTTTCTCCCTCCCCCCCCCTCCCTCCCCCATTAACTCCCTTCCTCTTTCCTTCCTCAATTTTTCCTTTCTTTTTTGTTTTTTACTATATTACCACATATTAATTTTACACATTAATGGGATTTGGTGTGTTATTTTCACACATGCAGACAGCATGCATTGATCACACCCACCAGCCCTATTTCTCCCTTGATCTCCTGCCTCCACACCTTCCTCATTCCTAGTCATCACATTTCTACTTTCTAGTTAACTTTTTTTTTTACTTTCCATGAGAGAAAACATGTGATACTTATTTTTTGTTTTATTTCACTCAACACAGTGTTCTCCAGTTCTGTCTATTTGTGCCCCAAATGACAAGATTTCATTTTCTCTTTATGACTAACGAATACTTCATTTGGGGTGTGTGTGTATATATATATGTGTATATATATATATATATATATATATATATATATAAAATCATATTTTCTCTGTTCATTTATCTGTTGATAGGCACGTAAACTGATATCATATTTTACTATTATGAGTAGTGCTTCAATAAATATGGGCAGCAGGTATAACTTTTGTATGCTGATTTCATCTCCTTTTTTTATGAATATACTCAGGAGTGTTATAGCTAGATCATATGATCTATTTTTAGTGTTTTGAAGACCCTCTGTATTGTTCTTCAGGATTGCTGTACAAATTTACACTTCCAACAAGAGTGAAGTTGCTTTTCTCTGCGTTCTTAACAGGCATATTTCTCTGTTTTGTTTGTCTTATTTTGTTTTGTTTTTTGTTATAGAGATTCTGTCAGAGATAGTGGTTTTGATGTGCATTCTCATTGTGGTTTTGATGTGCATTCCCCTGATGGCTAAAGACACTAAGTGTGTGTGTGTGTGTGTGTGTGTGTGTGTGTGTATATTTACAGGCCATTTGTATTTCTTATTTTGAAAAGTGTCTATTCCAATCATTTGCTTGTTTTTTTTTTAACTTGAATTACTTATTTTTTCATTGTTAAGCTTTTGAGTTCTTTATGTGTTCTGGATACTTACCCTCCCTCATATGTATAGCTGCCAAATACTTGGTGCCATTCTGCAAGTTGTTACTTCACTTTGTTGACTGTTTCCTTTGCTATGCAGAAGCTTTTGAGTTTGATATAATCATACTTGTCAATTTTTGCATCTGTTTCCTTGCTTTTGGTTTTTGGATGTTGATTTATATCCTGTTACTTTAGAGAATTTGTTTATCAATTCTAATAGTCTTCTGGTGAAGTCTTAAGGTTTCTCTACTTATAGAATCATATAATCTGCTAACAGGAATAAATTTACTTTCTACTTTTTTATTTGTTTGCTTTTTCCTCATTTCTCTTTCCTAACATCTCTGGTTAAAACTTCTAGTGCTTTATTAAATAAGGGCAATGATAGTAGATATCATCCTCTTATTCTTGAGCTTGAGGAAATGCTTTCAGTTTTTCCCCATTCAGTATGATGCTGGCTGTGAGTTTGTTATACATGGCTTTTATTTTGCTAAGGTCTGGTCTTAATTGGTTCAGGATTTTTATCATAAAGTGTTATTAAATTTTATCAAATGTATTTTCTCCATCTATTAAATTGACTTTGATCCTTCATTCAATTTATGTAATGTATTACATTTATTGATTCATGCACGTTGAACCATCTTTGCATGCCTGAAATGAAACCAGTTTTATCATGGGATGTGATTTTTTTGGTGTGCTATTGAATTTCATTTACCCATATTGTATTGAGGATTTTTGTATCTATGTTCATCAGGGATATTGGTCTATGATTTTCTTTTTTGGATGTGTTGTCAGGTTTGCATAACAGGGTAATGCTGGTCTCACAGCATGAGCTTGGAAAGGTTTCCTCTCTTTCAATTCAAAGATATCCTTCAGAAGCATTGGTGTTAGTTCTTTAGAAGCTTAAAAACAGTGAATCCATCTGCTCTTGAGCTTTTCTTTGTTCAATATCATTTGTGTTTATTGCTCCATTCAGGATTTTTTATATCCTTTTTGTTTAATTTTGATAGGTTCATATGTATCAAGAAATTTTTCCTTCTCTTCTAGATTTTTAAATTTATTAGAATATGTTTTTTTCAGAATAATTCATTAATGATCCTTTGTATTTCTATAGTTTCTGTTATAAAGTCTATGAAATAATTTAATGTCAATTAAATGTGTCACTTAAAAACAAAAAGAAAAATATCTTAAAATATTTTGCAAAATCATAAGCTATATATTTAAAAGCCAATGTTTCCCTTCTTTAACTGAGATGTCTTAGGACTGCATTTAGTTTTCAGAAAAAAAAAATTAACTGGGTAATTGACTCCACATCTGTTCTTAGGAGTTACCTTCATAAGGAACTAGAATAATGGATTTTTTTCTTTCTTTGTTTTTCGGAGTGATTATACGAACATGAGGAATGCTATTATTTTATTCTCCTCACATTTCTCTCTGCACTTCCTAACTCAAAAGTCAGGAGAAAATTTAAAAACTTGCAAACTTTAACTACACATTGTGAATACAGCTTATTATATAAAATTAGTAAAACTTGTAGCACAGTTTCACAAATATTCGTTATATTCTGGTGAAAGAAACTGAGAAGTATGCAATTATTTCTCCACCACAGTTTAGAAAGTCATTTATCAAACCAGAGCTTAAAGTAACACTCACTGGTTTCTCATGGTTACTTAGGCTCTTTTTGGTTTAAAGAGTCATTAGCTTATATCATTGAGTTTTCCTAAAGTCGTTTTCTATTTAAATATTTTAGATACCCATTAGTTACTTACACAGAGAGAGAATTATTTTGTGACATTTTGGTGTGGTCTCACAATTTCTTTCTCACCATAGTTTGCAATCACCTGCTGGACCTCCATGGTAGTGGAATTGGATAACATTTTTTTCTAAAATCCCAAGGCTTCAAATTAGGGATCAGAAGTAAGCTCTTCTCAACAGAGGGCTCATGGGTCTGGAATTTAATTAAAGTTCTTCCAGTTGTCTACAACATTCTCAGTTTTCCTTCTTTCATCCAAATCTGGGAATTTGCTTAAAATTAAAATTTTTATTCAAATTTAAAATTTTTATTCAAAGTTAAAAATAGTGTCATTCATAGAATTTATCAAGTTTTCTATATTGGAAGTACAGAAAGTGAAATATAATGGTTTATTAAAATATTAACAATTAGCTGTGTCGCAGTGTCTAGTATAGAGATACTAGACTCTGGACTTCCTAGTGTATATCAGGTGAAGTCCTAGAAATTTGTGCATTTGTAGCAAAGTGGATCAATCTTCACTGAAACAATTCACAGAGTGAGTTTGTTAGGTATCCAATATGTAAAGGAACAATTTTTATACTATTAAATTCAAATAGAATAATTAAAGCCTTGGGAGTATTCTGTATTCTTAGTAGGTCATTGGATTTTTCTACTATAAGCAAATAAAGGAGCAGGAAAATAAGTACCATGAAGATTGAGGAAATTGGAAATGTTTCACCAGAAAAGCAAAAAAAGCTATGGAGCCAGGGTTGAAGAGGGTGGGTCACTGAGTGTGTGCCCTGGAAGTGTTCTTCTGCCCTGTGGCCCCATTTCCTTTCTCCCTCTCTGTGTTTCCCTGCTGCCATGCCCTGAGCACTTTCCCTCTGCCAGGCCCTTTCACCATGATGTCTTGTCTCACCTTAGACCCTGAAAAATACATTCAATTCACCATGGACTAAATCTCTGAAACCATGAGGCAAAATAAACTACCCCCCTCCTAAGTTGTTTTGGTCATATATTTTGGTCACAGTGAGGAAAAGCTGACTAAAGCCTATTCTTAATCTATCTTCTTTATTTCACTCCTACTTTTTCCTCAAAGTATTTCATTACCCAGCCCTCTACACATTTTTTGTGATTGCTGTCTCTTCTCTGTCTCCTCCCATTAGAATGTAAGCTCCATGACGGAAGAAATTTTTCTCTACATTGTTTACTTCTCTTTCCTGAGTACCTAAGACAGGGTCTGGAATCTATTTGGTACTTTTCAAATGCCTTCAGATGCTTGAATAAACTTGAAAAAAATTCTATCACACAGCAAGAGCAAAGACCAGAAATAAAACTCAGGTATTCAGTCTCCAGAATTTGTATCCTTATCCCTTGTACTATAAATGTGGGGTGATCATCTGAACACTGAATACCCATTCTTCCTGTGACTCTCAGCACACTGAACCACTTCCCAGAATTTCTTTGCTATTGTAACTCTGGCACACATTTCAATTGAAGTGATAAAGGCAGAATATTGATGTTCTACAAGGATGGTTTTGAGAAAGAATATATTCCTGGAGGTGTTTAGAATATGTAAAGTAGAATGACACTATGGTTATGGTAAACTTCATACAGTTTTAGAGAGAGAGAGAGAGAGAGAGTGTGTGTGTGTGTGTGTGTGTGTGCGCGCGCGCATGCTCCTTGAGAACAGTCAGTAAATTCAGGATTTTCACAGAATATCTTTATATATGCAACCCTCACCTCACCCCCACACTAAATTGGCATTGATATTCCATAATATTCTACTCCCTAAACAGACACACACCTGCATAGGTTAGTATGAAAGCCAAGTTGACAGCATGTTTTATGCACTGGCTTATTTCTTGGCCAAAGATTTGTTTGCTGTCATGGAGACCTGGCTTTAGAGCTGTTTTTAATGTAACATAATAGAACACATATAGAGAGTACTCAGCCAACTTAAAAAGTGTATATTGAACACCTCCTCTGTCCAAGGGCAATGAATCTGGAAAGAAGGATAAGAAGCAGTTGTGACCAGCAGTGTGCAGCTTGGATGGGGAAAGAAAACTAATGCATACACAGAATTATTATCAAGGAACTAGGAGCCAAATTGTAACTCTGGATGGAGACAATAAAGATAAAAGAATAAACCACGAACCAAAGTTGTTAAGGAAGGCTCTGTGAAGGAATGAAAAGTAACACTTAGTAAGCACCTGCTATGTGCCAGATGCTCTGCATGTACTGCCTCACTTAATCACCAGGGTAACCATATGGGGTCTGAATGATTATGCTATTTTTATAAGTGAGGAAATTGTGTTGAGTTCGGTCCAATAGACATTTATTCTAAACATATAGTAATAATTTTGTATAATATAAATTTTTGTAGCAAGCTTGACATTATGTTCTTGGGTGAAGATACAAAACTATTTCTTTATTCCTTGTATGAAATTTAAACATGAAACTTAAATTTTGATTGCAGAAGTTGGTGACAAGATAGATGACCATAATTTCAATTTGATATTAAACCATACTGATAGGACTGAGCCTACTTTTTGAGGAAATAGGAAGAAGCTTTCAACCAAAAATATGGGTCCCAGTGAGATTTTTCTGAAGGAAATAATGTCTGCTGAATGACTAAGGATGGCAAAGTTGAAACTATTCTCCAGGAGAGGACATTGAAAGAACAAAGTCACAGAGTTCTAATTCTGTATGACATTTGTATTAAAGGCATACAAACAGTTACCTAAAGAAACCCAACAGAGAATACTGGCTCAAACCTAATAAAAGTGATTTTTTTCATGATTATTATGACAGAAGGAACATTCTCAATTTCAGTGAGCCTCTCTTGTAGTACTGATTCAGGGTCTCAGGATCTTTTCACCTTGTATCTCCACAAGTGTCAAGGTGTGGTTCCCACGGTCTTCAAGAAGAAGAGCTTGGCTAGTCTTGTAGGGGCCGTGTTCATGTACCAGTCCTGGGGCTAGTTGATGCCACATCTGTCTGCAGAAGGCTGAGAGATGTATTCTCTTTTATGGTATCCTGTGAATAACAAAAAACTTTTATCCAAAAAGGGAAGAAATTGTTTTTATATATATTACTCATAGGATGGCAAGTATGATGCATTTAAGAATGAAAGACGAAAGGCCAATGAAAGAAAATGCTTGACTTAAAATATGGCAGGGTTAGTGGGATACAAATGAAAACTGAAAATAAGGAAGTTACAATTTCCAAAAAGAGGAATCACATGCATCATGTAGAGAATAGAGGAAGTCATAGGTGACACCTAAATTTCTGACTTGAAAAAATGAAGGGAGGTAACTTTACCACCAACTAAGATGTGGAATATGAAAGGAAGATTTGGCCTAGGATATAGAATAATAAGTTGAACTAAGTTTTTCACAATTTGAGTTTGAAATTCCTATGAAACAATTTGTTAGTGATGATCGTCAGAATCTTGGGTACTATGGTAGGTTGACAAACACCTCTGCCTTCAAATACATCCACACATGATCCATGGAATCTTACATGTAAGCAGAACTTTCACATACTGCATTGAATGGTAAAAGAGACTTTTGCAGGTGTGATTAAGGATATTGGGATGGGAAGATTATCTTGTATTATCCGGGTGGACACAATGTATTTACAAGGGTCCTTATGAAAGGCTAGCAGGAGGATGAGAGTCAAGAATAGGATTCGAGGATGGAAGCAGATATCAGAAAGGAGAGAAAAATTTTTTGCTGCTGGCTTTGAAGATGGAGGAGGGGGCCTTGAACCAAGCAATGTAAGCTTAAGGAATAGAAGTGGGAAAAGTAAAGAAATGAATTCTCTAACCTACAGTAGGAGTCACAAGTTCTGGCACTTTGACTTTAGCTCAATAAAACTGATTCCAGACTTCCTACTTCTAGAGCTAAAAGAGAATGCATCTGTATTTTTTGGGTCATCAACTTTGTGACTGTTACAGCAGCAATTGAAAACTATTACAGATACAAATATTCCTTTTCCATAAAGAATGTTTAGGTGACTAATAGTGAAAAATAATGAAGTTGTATAATCACCCTGAAAGTGTGAGAAAAATATGGTATCCTGTGAATAACAAAAACCTAAGGGATAACCAGAGGAATAATACATGAGTAGTCAACCAAGAATAGATGAGCAGGGCGATACAGGAAGGAGAGTGTGGCACCATAGAACTCCAGGTTATACACAGAAGCAGGAAGGAGGAAGTAATCAGAAGGTTCAGGTATAGAACGAAGGTCCTTATAGCTTAATGGATGAAAACTACTTGAATGAGACATTCAAAGTGTTGTTTTTTTTTTTTTTTGGCAGAGAAATACTAAAAGGAAAATAGCACATCATATTTAATCATATGTATTTTCAAAGCACTAATGATGTCATGAGGTTGATCGGGTGTGAAACTTTGATATCCAGTTTGGACTGATTCTTTCTGTACTACCACCTTGCACCACCTTCATGGAATTATATTATTCCCAATTGATTTCACAACTTTTCTTTGTATCACAATGTGTTTTCTTCCATTGATACATAAACTGATTTAACTTATTTAAAAATAAAGCAATGTAATACCTCTTTTTAGAATATCTTTTTCCCAATTTTCTTGGAAGCAAGGTTGTGTTCTTCTTAAAGTGAAGCAAGAGAGATACTGTAGAAGGAGGTAATAGGACATTAAGAGTGGAATCACCTTAGTGTTACAGTTCCCTTCTTCACCATTGACTCCTAGTCACCGAATTGACTTTGCATCATTTTCATTTTTTAATATATTTTTAGTTGTAGTTGGACACAGTACTTTTATGTTTATTTGTTTTCATTTTTATGTGGTGCTGAGGATGGAACCCAGAGCCTCACACATGCTAGGCGAGCACTCTACCGCTGAGCCACAACCTCAGCCCCTGCATCGTTTTCTTTATATGCATAATTCTGTGTGCTCAGTGTCATGATCCTCAATTTATATATGGAGAAACAGAGATTTTGGAGTGTAGACAACTTGTTCAAGGTCATATTTAATAAGTAGAAAGCAAACTCAGGCTTTCAATTAAAGTCTACTTCAATCCAAATTCCAGTGTGTTCTACGTCTCCCTCCTAGGTTGGTCTATAGGACTCAGGAACAAGTAGGAAGGAAATTATGCTGCACAGATAGTAAATTATCAGTCTTCTCTAAAGTGATAGATTTTCTATGAAAGGAAGTTCTTTCACAAAGTTGTCTATAACAAAAAGTCTTATCGTAGTCTTTTTAATAATTGCTAATTTTATTTTATTGGTTAAATATAGTTAACTTTTCAAATGATCTCTGTATAATGAAGATGCAACATAATTTTTATTTTAGCCATTTCAATGAATTTTATAGTCACTGACTATAATGTATAGAAAACTGTTTTAAACTTTATGTATTACTAGAAAGTATCTAAGCTGGCTCCTACTTAGAAATATTCTCATTAAGTTAGTAATATATGACCTTACTGGACCATATGTTTTATAAATGCTATAATTATACAATATGTGCAAAATATAATACAAAATCTAACTTCAATATTTCCTAAATATTCCACATAATTTTCTAAATGAAGTGTTTTCTCCATAAGTGAAAACTGTTACATTTTTTCATGTTTTCCTCATTTCAGAGATTTTCCTGCAATTTCACTTCAAGTATTGATATAAGTGCAGCTGTGGTTTTTAAGGAGGTGTTTACATCACTTTCTGTACAGAATTCATCCATCATATTCTACTCACATATTTCAGGAATTAAAATACAGAAAAAATAGTGGCCAAATACATTGGACACCAAATTGGAGTGCAGAGTTAGGAAAAGAAAAAATAAGGAAACATTGAAGTCAACCAAATCTAAACATAAATATGAGAAATACTTCTGTTCAACTTTCTGCTCAAATAAATGCAAAGATGTTTAAGATTTGATTCTCCAGCTAGGTTTAATATTGAATATAAGCTCTATATTGAAAAGACATTACTTAAGAAATACAAATGTAAAAACAGAACAATTTACTTCTCTTTTCATAAATCACTGTTTCCAATGAATTTGACATTCTTATATCCCATGCTCTGGTTCAAAGGGATCTTTTCAAAACAGAACATTTCATGCCCCTTTTTTAAAAAACTTAGTTAATTCCCTTTCTACCCACAGCATCTGAAAATGCTTCCTGATGGAGTATGAATTTTTTTCAGATCTATTTCTTATCTATTAATTTTCATGGAACCAATACCAAATTTACTACACCCCCAACACTGCACATAAAATAAAAAATATGCATATACTGTGTATAAGCAAAACAGTTTCATGCAAACAAAATATTAATTAAAATCTATCAGAAATGATTATCATATCTTCAATGCCCATTAGCCAAGGAGCAAAGCCCAGCTTCAATGCAATCACTATCTAAAGCCATTCTGTTTAACCAGGCTTGTTATTCTCCTTCTCCTCTCTACCGCAGTTACATACCCTCATCAAATTTCTACTGCAATACATTATGTACTGCATTCAAAGTCTTTGGCTATATGCCTGTCTCCCTTATTGCACTGTGATTTCTATGAATGCAGGGATCATGTCTTATTCCCCTTCACATCCCTCAAATTCAACATAGTACTAATTCTTAACCCACATCTGAAAACGATGTCTTGTTGGGATTCAAAATTATGTTGGAGTTTAGAAAAATAATTTGGCATACGTGATATATAATATATATGACCACTCTGAGCCTGAACTCTGTAATCACCGTAATGGTATTTCTGCAGTGAAACATAATCATTAGTACCATTTACCAAATATGTCCAGTTCTCTCTCCTACCAGGCACACAGGAGGCTCACAATTCTGTGGTTGGGAGAAGCCACATAACTAGTTCTGGTTGTTAATGGCAGTGATATGGGACATTTCTAAGTTGAAGGGGTTTTATTGTTGTTTTGTTTTGGCATTTTTTTATTGTGGTACTGAAGTTTGAACACAGGGTCTTGCACATATTAGGTATGAAGTTACACCCCCAAACCTAATTTTTCTTTTTTTTTTTTTATAAAAAAAGCTCATCATATTTTATTTCAAGTTAATATCAAAACTACCAGACCTGATACAACTTCTATTTTAAGTCTTTATGGATCACATATTTTCTGAAAATTACACTGTAAGTCAAGGTTTGTTAGTTCCAAGTTTTCACTCTCAGCAAAAGTGTTTTAAGGCAAGATTCTTCAGTTTTTTTTTTCTAGTTTTCTAGCATTACATCCAACCCTACTTGAGATAGATGCTCTACCAACTTAGCTTCTTTAGTGTCAAACTAAAATGAGCTTATTCTTTTAGGCCACTAAATTTGAGAATTATTTGTCATTGCAGCATAATGACATTCCTGTATATAAGCATGCACACTAAGTAAACAAAAAAACTATAATTATCATGTTATTTCAGATTGCATTTTGTCATGAAATGATGTTTTTTTGGGGAGGGGGTCACATTGGTTTTTTGGTGTCAATTTTTTGGTTTTTGTCTTTTGTTGTGGTGCTGGAGATTGAACCCAGGAACCAGCATATGCTATTTATAACTGATCACTGAGCTACATCTCAGCCTTGTTTTGTGTGGGTTTTTGTTGTTATTGGTGTTTTGAGATAGAGTCTTTCTAAGTTGCCCAGGTTGACATTGAACTTGGAATCTTCTTGCCTCTATCTCTGGAGTAGCTGATATCATAGGCATGAACAACCAGGCCTGGTCATATGGGTTTTTTGCTACCAAACAAGCTATAAGTAATTTACAATATTTGGATATTTTTGAATTTTGGAATTATGAAAATGATTGCATAAGTTAGTATCTACCTAAATTATAGCAGGCTATGTAGCAAGAAGCCATTAAATAAATATTTTCTTAAGATAGAGAAGAATCTCCTTTAGCACAGGGGCATGATATTTTTTGATATTTTATTTACTTGTTTAAAAAATATGTAAATAAAAGGTAAGAGAAAATAAAATAATATAAATATACTAATTAATTTCTGTTTTTTATGCACATCATTATTGTAAAATACAGAGAAAAAACAGATTTACATATGATGTAGAAGTGTCATTTTCATGAGGAAAATTTGTCTTAGCACTGTTGTTATTTCTGTATTTAAAAATAAGATGAAAATATAAATCTTTATCTTTCTGCCTACATAACTGAATTAGCTAAATTCATATTATCATAAAGAACCATAAAAATCACTCTATCTAGTATTATTAGTGGACCAGTTTTATAATATTAAGGTAATGGAAACAAATAGGGAAGTAACTAATTTTAAATTACAGAACCAGTAATTAGGTCACATCCAGGCAGAGTGACCTTAGAACTTATGCTCTTAATGGCTATAACATAGGGAATATGCAGTAACTGTAGACTTAAGGAAACAAATAATATCTAGTATTGCTTTCATCTCATTTATCCTGTGTTTTACTTTTCACCATTGTTCCATTTCAGATTCTTGGATTCTGAGATATTGATTCCAAAATTTATAAAACAATTCACACTATTATATTAGTATTGTCATTAAACATACTATTTCTATGTTGCTGATTCATATTTTGTCATCCATAAAATATAATGTATGGTCTCATAAACATGTTATAGATACACATATTTCCATTTTAAAATGTCTTCTGATACATTTAAAACTATGAATACATTGTAATAAAAGTAATATCAGCTATCATTTATTGAACACATAATGTTAGCCCAATGTGACATTAGACATTTGACATTCACTGTGTCACTCATTCTGCACAATGATCTCTCTCAACTGTGCATTCAAAATTAATTTCACAGATAAGGAAACTGAGACTCAGCATAGATTTTGCAACTTGCTCAGAGAATGAACTAGTATTCCAAATGAGATCAGCCTAACTTCAAGATTTGTGCTCTTTATTCCATGGGACAGCAAGCCTATGGATGGCCATTCCACTAGTAAATAAACTAAAAAGAATTCAACATTAGAGATTGTGGGGGGGTTGACTTTTTTTATTTCAAGAAAAATACCACAATAGTTGATGAAAAAAAGATACATTCTTAAATTAGTTAAAATACAGTGAACATTTCAAAGAGAAATAAATATGTGAATGAATTAATGAATATTCTTCTCTAACAAGAGTTCTAACAAGTCAAGTCAGTTTACATGGCATGGTGATGAATTTTCACATCAACCAGATATTGTGTTTTGGTCTCTTTAGAAGTTTATTTTATGCAATTTAAGTTGACAGTGAGGCATCTCAAAAAGGTATAGTCATTTCTTCAACTACTTTCATTTCAAAATGTAGCCCATACTGGTATTCTTTGTGCAAAGAAATATGATCTTCCTAGCTCTTTTGGACAGAGCATATCTTAATATGTGTTTTCTGTACTTGATCAGCATCGACAAGTCCCAGAGCATATGGCACTTTAAAAGAGTTTGAGGACCTTAAGTAAAAAAGGTGCACATTATTTTTTAAATTGTACATAATTCAGATGCAAAAATAGTTTAGTAGGAAATCTGATAACACTTAAATCAAGAAATCTGGTAAATCTAATTTTAATAAATCATGGTGGTTATTTATTACCAGATACTGCCTAGTTTTCCTTAGAAATAACTCCTCCTAAGCGATCAACTTCAGAGAAACTCGTGTCTGAGATAGAACACCAGAAGCTGCATAAATCCCCTAAAAGCAATAAAATACCTTTGCAAAGAAACCAAACCCAGATTCCATACCATAATTCAGGCAGCACGGCCCATCATAAACAAAAATTCATTATGCCTGCTGTGTGGAAAAATGTTAAGCAAGAAGAAATAAACAGAGAATGTTTTAACAAATCATATTAGCCAAATGAAAAAAAGAGGATAAAGCCACAGTTCTGAATGAGACTGCCAATAAAGCTTAAAACTGAGCCAAAAGTTGGAAGAAATCTAAACACAGCCAGACCAAGTCTAAGTCATCTTAAGACATTTTATTCTGGGTTTTTCCTTTCAACTATTTCCTTTAGGTTTAAGAGGAAACCTTGACCAGATCTAGAGATGTGATATTAAATGCACACAGACTGTATCCAAACCTAAATTGGGGATACAATTGAGTAAAATTTAGAGACATAAAACAGAGCATCATTCCTGTACAAGAATTACAAAATACATCAGGACAGGATAAAAAATGTTTGTAGTATCAGAATGTTGCCTTCAAAAATAAATCTAAGAATGACCATTTATAATCCCATACCATGAGTAGATGCAGTGTGTGTATTCCTCAGAAGTTTAGCAGCATATTGAACTTTGTTATGAACATGTGATAAAATATCCTTTTGAGCAGCCAGATTCAATCCAAGTACTTTCTTATTTGACATAACCCATACAGAAAAGACTAGCTGCCTGAGAAAATCCAAGGAAAAATTAAAATCCTCATCATGAAATAAAATCTGTCATTTGTAGAATGCAGCAGTCTTAGCTCTTTTCCACCCTGTTAATTTAAATAGAAACTCTGCCAAATGAAATTGACAGATAGAAACTGACATCACATACTACTCTCTAAGGGGTGAGAAGATCCTCTTTATATGTAGGTCAGTGTCTTGTAACTGATCTTGGAACATCGAAGAGGTAGAGGAAGGGAGGAGAGAGGAAAAAGGAGAAAGAACAAATCTTAGGGACATCACTAGAACTTAATGGACTAGTCTCTGGTGGAGTAATTGTGAAGCTGGGCATGTATTTCTTCCTTGGGAAATATCTCTTTTACGTGCTTAGGGACACCCCAGGCTGCAAAGTTAGGCAAATTGAGACTTCGTGAATTACCCTGAGATCTTAACCATCATTTTAAACATTACTCACTTTTGGGAAATAAAGGTCTATTAAGTTCCAATCAGTCAAATTATGGAGGCATTTTTAGTACAGCCTACTTTCAGAGGTTGTGGATTGTTTATATACAGTGGAAAGTCTTGAACTAAAGACTATCAACCATACCAACCAACTCAAACAATTGAAATGAATCACATCATATCCACACCTGAGACACCTATAACAACCAAAAAAAAAAAATAGACCAATCACCTGGAAAGTATAACTGATTAGATGATAATATATTGCAAATGTCTCTGTCATCTTTAATGTGAATTTTCTTTTAATCTTCCCAATACTAAATTCTCTACTCAAGAACAAGTTACCGAGCTAAGTTTGTGCTTATAAACAATTCTTGTTTTTCGTTATCCTTCACACGTACACATATTCAAGTAATATTAAAGAAAGGAAGAGATGAGAAGAAATAAAACGAAACACCTACCCTAAACACCTGCCTGCCTTATAGCTCACATACTAAGATAACTTTTCTCCTATTGTTCCTTCATCTTTTCACTCTGTTTTTCTATATTCTGCACCTCACCTATTTCATCTAAATTACTGTTATCCAATCTTCCCCCTTGAAAGAAGAAAGCACATTCTGGTAGATAAAGAGATTACAGAAGGAAGAAAATCAATAGAGATAATGAGAGTGTGAGAGAAGGCACTTCTGAGAACCAGACTGAATAAGCATCAGAACAAGACACCTATATCATTCATGCTGATAAAAAAATAAACAAACAAACAACAAAAAAACCCCACACATATGTCTATGTGTTCATTAGGGCCTTAATCTAAAGCATGGCATGGTGACAGTATGTAGTCAATTTTTTTAAAAAAAATGTCCTAACCCCTATTTTTGGTCAATACCCAGTTTCATTGTTTTCTTTTATTTTTTGTTATAGTTGGACACAATGCCTTTATTTTATTTATTTATTTTTATATGGTGCTAAGGATTGGGCCCAGGGCCTTGAACATGCTAGGTGAGCACTCTACTGCTAAGCTCCATCCCCAGCCCTCAATGTTTTCTCCAGTGCTCTGTTCCCACCAGAAATGCTAAAAAGTTAAAATAAGGATTTCAGTTTCCTCTGGATCTTTTGCCCCTGCAATAAAATGAGCATGTGTATTAATATATATGAATAGTTCAAAAGAAATAATGAGGTCACAGTCAAAACAATTAAATTGAAAAAAAATAGACTCAGAGAACCTGAGATAAGGTTAATTCATAAATATTTCAGGCCATGTTGGGTGGACATTTTTTCTTTTGTGACATACAACAAGTTTGAAAATTACTAAATTCAGTCAGAAAACTGGTTAGTAACCCTATTTATTGCCCAAGTGTTGCCAAAAGCCTTACTGGTTAGTAACCCTATTAATTGCCCAAGTATTGCCAAAAGCCTAAACTTTCTTAAAAACAGTTTTTGTTTGGGAAAGGCTAAAAGAAATACACTTACCAATATTAGACTAACACTAAATACTAAACTAAAATTGGCTCTTCAAGTCCTAAAATAAAAATTCCAGAAAACAAACATGAGATTATTTATTTTCATGACATCTACTACTGCATATCCTTTAAATGCTCTGAGAATAAAAATTGTAGCAATGAATCTGATTCAGGTAGTAGCTGAACATTTCAGTTTAAATAGACATTCTTTCTTCTGTGTACTCTTCAACAAAAGCTTTCCTTATACTCTTCTCAAGTCTGACAGCTTCTAGTTAATTTACTGAAACTGTAATGTCCATATTTATATTATCAATAAATCATTTATGCTTCCATAGGCACAGAAACAAACATTTTACTGATCATATATTTTTAAGAATCACATATTTTTTTATTTAGTCAGATGATACTAAAAATTTAAGTGATATTCTTTATAAGCAAATACAACTTGGAGTTACTGGCAAGAGAAAAAGGCTTATGAAAAATTAGAAATTAGAGAGATGAGGATCATTTCTTTTGGGGGGAAAATGGAGTGGTTCTAGGGGTTGAACCCATGACCTCATATATGCTAGGCAAGCACTCTACCGTGGAACTGTATACTCAACTGCATACTAACTCTTCAAATATGATATTTGACTAAATAGTCAACATTATTTTAAAATTTTAGATATCTTGCTTGAGGGAAAATAATTTTTATGCTTTGCATTTGATGTTGAAGGTTATTCTCTTTACATGTATGAGATATGAAATCAGGTTACTGAAAAAAATAATAGCAATATAAAATTTTATACAACAAATTTTAAAAAGTTTTCTGACGTTTTATTTTCTTTAATTCACATAGGCATACCAAACAATTGGTTCTAAGAATAAAATCCTGGGTTTGTCAAATTGATCAAATACGTATTCTGATTTGAGTCCTCTGTCTTTTTGAAATAGTAAAAACATTTCAATTTTTAAAACTCACTTGTAATATAAAATCTCCTTATATTTACATTTCAATTAATATGTCCATACTGTTAATATTAAAACTTAAACCTTATATGATTATATAATTATATCATGATTATTAATGTCTATAGTAGTTTTTAATAATTACCATTTTGGCAGCATAAATATACACATTAAAAAAATTAAAACCCAACTGGATGTGGTAGTGCATGCCTGTAGTACCAGCAACTATGGAGGCTGAGGCCAGAGGATCACAAATTCAACTTCAGCCTCAGTAATTTAGCAAAACCCTATCTCAAAATAAAAAAAAAATAAGAAAAAAGAACTTGGATGTACCTCAGTGGTAAAGCACCACTGAGTTTAATCCCCAGTACAAAAAAAAAATTAAGTCACATACAAAACAGAAGGAATTTTTAATCACTAGGTGGCATAGATTTGAATATCGAAAATGCGCTAACAAGGTATATAGGTAGTTGCTTATATATTCTAATGTTCATGGATCCATTGCCAGAGGCAAATATGTATACAGATGTGCCACCTAACAAATTCTTTCGTTTGCACACATATTTCTCTCCTCTTTTTATCTTATTTCTTATCTTTCTTCTACCTGCAAGTGTTTGAATGTTTATATGTAATATAGAAAGACATAGGTGCATTTTGGTAGATGGCTTTTATTTGCTAAATATATTTTATATTTAGCAAATTTTAGAAGTTATAAAGTGGGAGAATATAAACAGATAAATAGGATTTGTATCGTTTTTCTATCTTTATCTGTAAGTGTACTGTGTACACATTCATATACATAGACATCCACAGAGCATATGTTATCAATTAAAACCTACATAAACTTAAATCTAAGTAAAAGCTTCAAAGCATGTCAGCTTCTGAACAATGCACATTAAAAAATACTTTCAATAGATAAGTACAATAATTCTTCTGCATTCATTTTACTGCAGTACATCTGTAAAGTTGAGAGGGGAGTAAGCAAAGATGAACTATTTCCAATTTTCGTTAAGTATAATCTATTAGAAGGACCAACAGTACAGTATCTATTTTCCTTTGAAATCAGGTATTGTACTTCTTGCTGCCATTTGTTGTTTGTAATCAATGTTTTGTACAGTGATAACTTAGCATTTTACTTTTTTAAATTGCAAAGCAAACATCTCATTTTAAAGCATATGTACCTAGAAACTTACTGAACCAAAGGAACTCTTCGAAATATTAAAGGTATATAAAAATTACTGTCACAAGAAACCGTAATCTAACAGAGGAAACATTTCATGTTCAGCCAACTATAATGCATGAAGTAACAAGGAAATGATCAAAGTGTAGTGGAAGCATTCAGGAAGGGTTGACGTGTTCCAACAGGGGGGTTGCAAAACTGGAGACTTCACAGATATCTTTCTTCACAAACAGTAGCAGCAGATTTCAAAGAAAATGTCGTAACTCGAAATTTACAAAGATGTCAGGGAACCACAGCATGTCATAACAAACAAGACACAGAGTGATGCTGTCTATCACATAAACCAGTTTGATGTTTTGGCTGACTTAATCAGTCAGGTCAGAACAAAAAAGGGCTCATTCTGTGATTGACAGAAAAAATACATAAAAAACAATTACACTTGTTTGTGTGTACAAAGAGCTAGTGTGTACATGTGTACACAAAGCACAAGTAAGGAGGACACAGAGAGGCACAGAGGTGATAGGAGAGGATATGGTAATTATTCAATGATCAAATCATCCCCTTTACCCTGCAATGACTCTAGAGAAGAGAAGAGGAAGGCCAAAGGAGAAACACAGTAGTCAAACCTGGTGCAATTATTTGTGCTATAGAAAGAGAGAGGAATGCTATTGTGTCAGTAGTAGAGAAGCAGAGGGTCGAAGGATAAAGGCAGAACAAGATTTTACAAAATGGAAGCCATGAAGAAAGAGAAGAAGAGGGAGAGAAGAAAGGTGGGAGACAGGGAGGGAGGAAGAAAATGAGAATACATCACTGAAGGAAAATATGAGCTATTGAGCAAAGCTGACCCTGAACCATCTATAAAGTTTAGGTTGTGTGAAAAGAGAAAGGGCAGGCTAGTTTAGGCTTGCAGACAACATGACTCACACACTAAAATGCTTTCTTTGATAGTGCACATTCAGGAGATTATTCCAGTTAGTGCATGCTTATCAGGTAAGGCTTAGGTGATACAGTTTCTATGATCTAACCATCTTAAAATCTCTGCTGGATTTCTCTACTGAAAATGTAATGCATATCTTCAATAAAAATGAGCTAGGCAGCAGAGCCAGGTGGCACATGCCTTTAGTTCCAGCTACTAGGGAGACTGAGGCAGGAAGATCACAAGCTTGAGGCCAACTTGGGCAATTTAGCAAGACCCTGTCTAAAAATAAAAAAGGGCAAAAGAACTTATTAAAAGAATTTGAAGGAAAATATTTTATCTAAAGTTTCTGTGTTTTTAGATCATAATAACAAACAATGAAAGATAACTTGCCTTTTACCAAGTTAATGAATAGTATTAACTGAGCCTATTTAGTCCTGTTGAACTGCTTCCTTGCTACTTGTTCCCTCAACATAGTGCCCTAAGGCATTCTACCTATTACTGATCTTCAGAAACTATTTCACCTTTTCATTTATTATTTTTGATGTAAAACTAAATTTGGTAAATAATAACTAAATTATAATGTATCATTATATTCATCAACTATCTTCTACTTTATGAACTAATCTACTATTTAATCAGGTCAAAAATCAGATTTTGTATGTTCAAACCACTATTTAAAGACAATACTTACATAGCTTTAGAGGATGCGTTAGTCAGCTTTTCTTCTCTGTGAACAAAACGCTTAACATCTTAGGGAAGGACAAGTTCATTTGGGTTCAACATTTCAGAGGTTCAGTTCAAGAGTTGCCAAATGAATTAATTCCTCTGGGCCAAAGTGATGCAGGACATCATGACAGAAGGGTATGGTAGCCAGGAAGCAGAGAATGAGGGTGAGTGGGGGACTTGCATGGAAGATACACCCTTCTAGGGCAGGTCTGCAGTGACCCACCTCCTCTAGCCATACCCCAACTGCACGCAGTTACCATCAAGTCAGTCCTTTCAAATTAGGATTGACTGATTAAATCAAAACTTTCATAATTGAACAATTTCACCTCTGAAAATTCCTGCAGTAACACAAGAGATTTTGGGGGACACCTCAAATCCAAATCACAATAGATGGTGTTCAATGAATACATACTAATTTATAGGTGAGTCTATGTTTTAGCTTCAGAACTGGGAGGTTTTGTGTCAACACACTTATCTTTTAATTGAGCAATTCAGGTGTGGAATACTAACTGCACTCTTACCTTTAATTTCTCTTCAAGATGTCCAAAAGTCTTTTCTTTTTAAAAAAATATACAGTTACTGTGAAAAGATGTAGTTCAAAACATCTTAATAAATTGATTAGCTGTTTCTTTGGACTTTCTTCCATTTGACAAAATATCTGAAAAGAATATGTGTCAATGTATGTAAAACAACTAGATAGTGACAAGCATTTAATCACAAAGCAAATCAGTGCAATAATTAATACATCTGTGGTCCAACTTCTCAAGCATTAAGGATAGCAATGTCTCCAAATCCCAGAATGTGTGTCACAGGGGAACCAGTTCTTCTTTTACTATGGTGGTAGTTCAAGCTGTTTCCTTGTTTCATTGCTTTAATTCATTTCTTCAATCCTTTGATACAAAGAGGACACTAAGCAGGGCTTTCTGATGCCTAGATATTGTACAACTTAATGAATTATGAGCCACAGTGATATATGTCACTATTTCTTAGTACCCGTAACAGTAGTCTAATATCTAACATGTGACAAAGAGAAATTCTAAAGAGGACCATCATATAGGAATATTTCTTATTCTTAGATTAAAAGTCAGAGTCCTGTGTATAGATCAGCAATCTTAAATGGCTTTGTCTATACACTAGGCTTAACAAATAAATTGTAAATAACAGAAGCTAGTTTTCTCACTGTCAGAGAAAGAGGTCATCAATTTAAAAGACAGAAAGCTAGAATTACACTCTGTGAAGCTGGATTGGAATCAGAGATTTTATAGAAATATACATAGAAAGAAACAGAGAGGGGAGGGTGTGAGGGGAGAAGGAGAGGTGGATACAGAGATATGTGAACACATCCATTAGTTTAAACTGCTGGGGCAGGGAAGATGCACAACGGGCCTGAAGCATGGTGTGCTGCCTGAGAGACAGGAAAAGGCTCAACAAGGATCAGAACATGTCAAAAGGACACAGAAGCCAGACTGAAAGTATCCCAATAGCAAAAACTAAAACAACTTGAGAAATATAATTTAAAAAGATAGCTCTGTGTATGTGTTTGTGTTTGTGTGTATGTGTATGTGTGTGTGTGTGTTTGATAAAATACTCATAAGTCCATCTGGATATAAATAACTGTGTGAATAAATTATTAGGGAGAAGGGAAATCTTTTTATTGAATCAAATGTATGAAATATGATATGTCAAGAGCTTTGTAATGTTTTGAACATTAATAAAATAATAATAATAATAATAATAATAATAATAATAATAATTTTAAATGATTTGTATTATGGTTTGGATATGAGGTATCCCCAAAAGTTCCTGTGTCAATGAAGGAATGTTCAGAGGTAAAATGATTGGATTATAAGACCTGTAACCTAATCAGTCTATTCTAGTTTGAATGAATTAATGGGTAATAACTTAGGCTGGTGGGGCATGATTGGAGGAAGGGGTCACTTGGGGTGTGCCCAGGAAGGCTTCATTTTCTCTGCTGCCTCTTTCCTCCTCTCTTTTGCTCTGTTCCTTGGCTGTCATGAGCTGAGTAGCCTTCCTCTTCCATGCATTCTGCCATGATACCCTGCCTCAACTAGGGCCCAGCATAACGATGTTGGTTGACCATGGAATGAACCTCAGAAACCATAGCCAAAATAAACTTTTCCTCCTCTATGTTGTTCTTGTTAGGTATTTTGTTCATAGAGATAAAAATCTGACTAACACAATAAACAAAGAAACAAAGTAAAGAGGCAAGATCCACTAATAAACTCAAAAATTAGTAAGTGAAACTTTAAAACAAAAAAGATATTTGCAAAGTTGGGAAATATCTTAGTGATCTGGTCCCCTGTTACCTGTTTGATCTCTCATCTGATTACTCATCCTTTCATACAATGGGTGCATCCTGAATCAGCCTTGTAATTAGGGAGACCATGTCAAAATTAAAAAAAAAAAAAACTGGGGATGTAGCTCAGTTGTGTAGTGCCCCTGGGTTCAACCTCCAGTAAGGAAGAGAGAGAGAGAGAGAGAGAGAGAGAGAGAGAGAGAGAGAGAGAGAGAGAGAAGGAATGAAAGAATTCTACAAATACTGCATTTCTACTGTTTGATGTTTCTACTTTGCTTAAAGTTCCAGATATTTTAAACAAAATTGGCATTATCCCTAGGTTCTTAGAGGATTATAGTGCAATGAGGAGACAGACACAGTACAAACTGTAATAAATTACTGTAATTGATATAACCAGGAAAACAGAAGTTGCTAGAGAGAAACTGAGCTCAATCATTGAAGTCAATGTCAGGAAAGAATCAGAAAAGCTTCATAAACCAAGTGACTTTTGAATTCAAAGAATAGGAAGACCATTAGAAAAAGAAAAAAATTTCTCATGAAAGTTAACATATAGGAGGAAAACCTAAACACATTTTATCTTGGTTCTCAAGGAATATTCAGGATTAGCAGTTTCTTCAAACTGATGTTAGTCATTAATTCATGAAAGAGTTGTTTAGTATTGGGCTTAGAGCACATAATTCTTTCTTGCTTTCTTTCCTTCCCTCACATGTACTTAGCATGAACACATACTATACATACATATATACACATGCTCATATACACATAAGTTACATTGAGATATATTTTTAAATAGCTGATATTGGATTTGAGATAATTCTTTTACAAGGTACTGATACCTATATACTTATTTAGTAATTAATGTTTAGTTTTTGTCATAGCTACATTTGTTTCTTAAAAAGCTAAAGTATATCTATCCCTACAACTGAAAATACAGCACAAATTTCTTTGGCATGAGTTTTTCTCCACAGGTACTCAAGGTTTTTGCATCGACTAGATATAAGGCTGACTTTCAAACATGCAATATAGTCATAGTTAGACCATGAATCCCTGGAGGACAGAATCAACACCTAAGTATGTTTTCCTGTATCCTGCATGATACATAAGACACTGCTTGACACAAAGTAGATATTCATATTTTATATATATGTTGTCCATGCATGACACTTAATTTAAATTCTTCCTATATGCCATTCCTTGTGTAGTATATTTCTGTCCTTTAGACCTTCACAGAACCATAAAGGGATACACATTTCTACACTCTGCATCTGTCAGACCTATCACCATATTTAATCAAGATGATAAAGCTGATTATTTCATTAGAAATCCAGTATCTATGCAACCATTCACATGAGGTGATTTTAGGAAGATAGGAAGCAGACAACAATAATATTACAAATGGAAGGCATTTTTTTTCTACTTTCTTGTTTTTTTCCCTTTCCAACATCCTTATTTTCAGCATGTCCTTCTCTGTGCTCCACCTGGGCTCTAGGGCTCTCCTGGGCTCAGCCTCTAAAGCTCTGTCATGAGGTCATCTGAGCCAGAGGGTTCTCAGTGTTCAAAAATCCCTTCTCTCCCTTCACCCAGGACAAAGAAAACCTGAGATCAGTATTATGGAAAAGCATTTCTGGAAACATGCCAGCCTCTACCCTAGACATTAGTGAGACTTGGTTTTCATTCCATTCATATGAACTTATTTTTCCTTTAAAAAAAACCTGATGGATTTTTCATAGGTGTAGCATTAGTAGCAAAGACAATAGAATTATGGATTAAGGTTATTTAACAGGTTCCAAAAGAGAAAGCGAGAGAATTCAATGTGTTTAGCACTCACTCTTCTCTTCCTTTGAGAGACATATCACGTGTGCTTATGATTAATTGCACATTTGCTCTTTAGATTATCCCATGGTGAAAGAGACTGTCAAAAACAAACTATTGACACTCTATTTTTTGCTATGAGTCTCCTACCATGTTTAGCTATACATTTATTCTCTTGTCTTTCATTCCTCATGACCTTGAAAGACAGAAATATCAGCACACAATAGCTTGATTCACATTGCAATGACCTGGAAAACACCCCAGAACCCAGTGTGCCTTTCTGGAACTGTGCTACAGGAAGAGTCCAGGAAACCCTGTAGATTCTAGGGTCTGATCCCAGGCTCAGTGAGCTCACATGATGTTTTTCCACCTGGGTAATAAGCTCATAGTTAGGTTGCTGAATTAGAGGATACTTAACACAACTTGGAGGAACTTTCCTGGTCAGTGCCAGTCACCCCATCTTCTATAAGCCCTAGGAATCTCTAATGTGCATATTCAAAGTTCAAAAAGGTGATTAAAGACTTGGGGGCAGCAGATTTCTTGCAAACTTGTACCCAAACAGCCATGGAAATCAACATGGCCAGCACTCCAAAACATATGTTGAAAGTGAAAGGTTAGTTGAGGGTCAAGAGGGGGTGACAATTTACCTCATGTCATTTCAAAACAGTTCACAGGCAAAAGATCCTTGTTCTCGAGGCTACCTAATTTTCTCCTTCTATCAGCAGAATCAAAAGTCACAATCCAGAGGGAGATCTCTTCCTCCTCTAAGCAGGAAGTTTCCACACTATGCCACTCATGTGTTCCTTGCAATTGATTAAGATGGCCTTAGATGTGGGGAAGCTGTTTCTGATCCCCTTATCACAGTGTAAAGTAAAACATGCTTGACTGGTTAATGAAAAGGAAAAATAGGAGTTACAAAGTTCACCAGAAAACAAAGACTAAAATCCTTTGGTCGCACCCAAGACATTCATATAAAAATATTTGAGAAATAGAGCATTTAAAGGTCCCTGTTAAAAGTGTTCTCCCCATCAATTATGAATATAACTAAGAAAAAAGGACTCCATGTTAACTGTTGAAATTCAAATACCTAAAACAAAACAAACAAACAAAAAATGTTTTCCAGGTCTAAGTTCAATGGTCTAGGTATGCAATTGCCAACGGCATCTGCAAAAGCAATTTTTTCCCTATGTATGGGGTACACTAAATGAATTCACTGTATTTCAGAAGTTATAAATATGTATGATTTTAACTTCCCCTTTCATAAATCACCATTCATTTTCTCTAGATTTCCATTTATAATACAACCTATATTGGGCACTGCACAAGTAGTCATTTCTCTAAGGTTTTGCTATAAAATTAGAAAAAGTCATAAAATATTAAGCCTCTAATGGGTTTTAGGGGTCAGCTAGATGAGCCCTTTATATGTAAAGGATGGAATCCAAGGTTATGGCAGAGTGAGAAGTGGGTTCTGATCCATGCCTTTTCCACAAGAGACCATATGCTACTGATGCTGCCAACAGATTTTGCTACAGATACTGCCTAAAGGATGCCAGAGTTTGAATGCTGGCTTTTCCGTGGATTAGCTGTATGACTTTGGATAAATTACTTTCTTTCTCCAAATTTGTTTTCTCATCTGTACACTAGGGATAATACCAGTAGGTGGCTCCAAGAATGCCTTTTAAAATGATTGTTAAAGTGCTCAATAGGGTAATAATTTGAGATATTAACCTTTGCAATATATCAACTTTATTTATAATTTCACCTTCTTTTGTGCTTTGAGAAGTAAAACTAACATTTTTTCATGGGGAAGTTTGCTGAAAAGGAAATGTTTGAAATCAAACAACCGCCATGAGAAAATCTTAGTTTCTATAATCCAAAGCTTCTTAGCAGCAGTGGCTGATATCACTGCATGTACTTTTTTATTAATATTAATAAAAATTACCCATTCAATAGGACATTGCAGAAAGAACCATGAGATAGTGCTTACATAAAAAGAAAGCACAGAAGTTTAAAATTGATTCTAGAGTATAAAGAACATGAAATATAAAATGTTTAATTGTTTGGATCTTATAACTTGATTTCTGTCAATTAAACCATTTTGATTTTCAGCAGGGAGAATATCATTTATTGTTTTTCAGTAAGGAAACGCAAAAACTCAACATCTGGCACTTGTCATATTATTCTAAATATATTCTGAATATAGAGCACACCCTCCCTGTGGTTGGAAACATCACAAGAGGCCCCTTTTCCTTTCTCAAGCCTCACATAAATGGAGGCATTTCAGGACGGTGCTGGGCACTTAGAAAGAGTTTGCAATGTGGTTCGTTTTAGTGCTAGGAAATTCTTTTTGGTGTTACCCTGACCTCAAGTGGTCTATTTCCTAATGCTTTCAGCAGGAAAAAAACATCATATTCTTGTTAAACTTATTTTAGTACATATACAACTTATATGTTAGATAGAAAACACCATCTAAAATAGCCAGGATTTTTTTTTTCTTAAAGTCTAAAACAGAGTTTTTGGGAAGGCCAATTTGGTGTTTGAGGTTCGTCCTCCTCCATTTTAGTTCTTCCCCTTCACCCCTTCTCTACAAAGTCAAATTACATGTTCTTATTGGTCCAGACTTCACACTTGATGTTTCTGCTAACTTTGGCAGTTTCACATAATACATACCTTCATATTCCCACAGTGGAGCCCATGTACCTATTCCCTCGAGAACTTATGCCAAGCAGGTATATTTTCTTAGCTTCAGTTTGTTCAGTAGTAAAAAGTGATAATCATGCCTACCTTGAAGTCAGTCTGAAATCTATCCCTATTGGGGTATTTTAATAGCCATGTATTTTATGAATGCAGGCTCAAAGGTCAGATAGAGATAATTTCAAAGCCATCTCAGTCATTACTGTACCTCCTGAGTAAGTCACTTACATGTTCTAAGCCTTAGTTTCACCATCCATAAAATAGGTGTAACAGTAAGATCTACTTCAAGGGATTATTGAGAAAGTTAAACAAAATAAACCAAGTTGAAGTGTTCATACTGCATGCAGCAAATACTAAGCAATCAAAAATGTTAGCTATGGTCACTGTCATGTAATCAGCGGGCACTTCACTTGGCATCTGTGGTTGAATGAATAGTAGCTATTTTAAAGATGAGCACTGTTTTGCATAATGACAATAGTAATATACCCATACTAATTTACAAGTACTAATAGCTTGATGAGTCACTGTTTATAGGCAGATACACACACACACACACACACACACACACACACACACACACACACATACATACTAACCCCTCTGGTGACACTCACTCTGATTCAAACGAAGAAGGTAATCACAATTTGGAAAGCAGATAGGTGGATTGGAGTCCTTGGACTGCAGCTCACAGGTGGCCATGTACTCTGATCACACGTCAGTCCTACCCTGACTGTTGCCTATAGGGATTTCGGCCATACACACATGTGATTTTCATTAGTGAGAATTGTATTTTACCTTTGAAGTTCCTGTTTTAAAATCCAATAATACTGAATGTTCAGCAATCCAAATTATATATAACGACTCAGGGATTTTACATAACTCCTTATGAGCTTACCAATTTCTGTGTCAAATAGGAACTTTATTTTACATATACTAAATCCCAAGGACATTTATTTTGGAAACTTTTTGGTGCTCTAGTTCAAAACAGATGGACATGGCTGAAGAAAGCTAGGTCTATTAGATAAATTATGTAATCACATCTCTTGAGTCAGGCATTCCAAAGGTCCTGTATTTAACAATAATAATCTGCTTGATATATATATATATATATATATATATATATATATCACACACACACACACACACACACACACACACACACACATACACACCTTGAGGAGTACATAAAATCTAAATCAGTGTTTTCAAAATTAGGTGTTACCTAACAAAGAGATTTTGTGGCTAATTAGATTAGAAAAATCACCTATGTTACACACCACTTCTTGGAGATACACTATGTACATTAGCATATTGAAGATCTGAAAATTCACAGAGGAAAGAATGTTTTTTAAAGCTCCTTTTACCTAGCTTATACACAAGGGTACAATTTACTTTTGAAGAATACCTATGAACAATCTGAGAAATTAATATTGCTTAAAACATAATCAAAGAAGAATATTAATCTAGATGTCTAACATGGAAAAATAGTAAATTTTTCCCTTCTTAGATTAAGTAAATAAGCACTATTTTTTTTAATCTTCAGCTTTCAGTCCCTGGGAAGGGAAGAGAAGTCAATCTTTTGCTACTCTAGATAAATTACATACTTAGCAGGCTTTGATGAAGTTCTGAATACCTTTGTTTTTGTGCTTAGGGGAACTAAGGTGTCATGGTTTGAATGTTGGTATTTCTTCCATAGCCATATATTGTGAGCTAATCTTCATTGTGATGGCATTTGGAAGAGTAACATTTGATAGATGATTAGGTCATGAAGGTGGAGCTCTCATGAATGGGGTTAGTGCCCTTATAAATTACTAGAGAGACCAGAGTTTCTTGGATCCACATGAGAAGAAACAGTGAGAAAGTGACGTCTTAGCTAAGAAGACTGCACTCACCAGACATTGAATCTTCCCTGCCTCTGCCTTGATTTCTCAGTCTTCACAACTGTGAGAAATAAATGTCTGCTGTTTATAAGCTGCCCAGTTCATGGGATTTGTTATAACAATCTGAATGTACTACAACATAAAGTTTGCCAGTAACTACTTGAAGATAATTCACATAATTTCAAAAGAATTAGAAGCCAAGAACTTAATACAAAAGAGGATAGGAAACGCAGCAGAATACAACAGACACTAGTATGGCAATATGTAAATCAATGGAAGTGTAACTGATGTGATTCTGCAATCTGTATACAGGGTAAAAATGGGAGTTCATAACCCACTTGAATCAAAGTGTGAAATATGATATGTCAAGAACTATGTAATGTTTTGAACAACCAACAATAAAAAAATAAAAAAATAAATTTAAAAAAAAGCGATTTCTCCTAAACATACCAAAGTGAGATGTAAGACACATCTAATGATTAGAGGTAAATATGTCTAATCCATTCCTTTAAAAATATTTAATAACTATTTATCATCCAAGCATTGGATGTCTACATACTAGAAGCATGCATCTAGAAAATATATATCTCCATCCCTAAGAATCATGGTAAAGATGGAAATATTATAGGGATAATAGTTTAAAAGTGAATACTATAATGGGATAAACTCAGGATGATATGGGAGCAGATCAGAGGGCACTTGGCCAGATCTTAATGGAGGGGGTTTCAGACATTGATTTACCAAATAAAACAGGGTATGCCCAATTATATTTGAATTTCAGATAACAATGAGTAATTCCTATGCAGTATTTACAACTGAGTGTCCTATATTTTTATTGGTGCATATTAGTTACGCAGAATGGCGGTTTTCATTGTGAAATATTCATACATGCTGAAAACATGGCTTAATCAAATTCATTCCACATTACCTCCACATCCTTCCTGTGGTCACCTTTCTCAAAAGTCTGCCTATTACATTCATAGTGTCCCTTTTCCCCCTTCTTCTAGTTTCTACATATGAGAGAAAACATGGGATATTTATCTTTCTGAATCTGCCTTTTTAAATTTAACATGATGCTCTCAAATTCCGTCTATTTTCCGGAAAATGATACAATTTTATTTTTCTTTAGAGTACAATGAAACTCCACTGTGTATATACCACATCCATTTCTTCATCCATTCATCTGTCAACAGACACCTAGGCTGATTGTGTAACTTGGCCATTGTAACTTGGGCTCTTATAAGTATGAATATGAAGGTGCATCTGAAGTTTGCTGACTTTGATTCTTTTGGGTAAATTCCAAGGAGTGGTATAGTTGGATCACAATATGATAGTCCTAGTTTTTTGAGGAATCTCTATACTGATTTCTAGTCACTGTACTAATTTATATTCCCCAAAACAGTGTATAAGAATTCCTTTTTCTCTGCATCCTCTCTGAATTTATTGTTATTTGTGTTCTTAATTGCCACCTTGATTAGAGTGAAATTAAATCTCAAAATAGCTTTGATTTGCATTTCTGAAAGGTTAAAGGTGTGGAAATTTTTTAAATAATTTTTGATCATTTGTACTTCTTTTGAAAAACATCGGTTTAGTTCATTTGACCATTTATTGAATAGGCTATTTGGTAATTTGGGGGGGGTTACTAGAGGGGGTGTTTTTTTTAGTTACATTTTCTGGATATTAATCCCCTATGGGAAGGGTAACTGGCAACAATTTTCTCCAATTTTATATGCTAATTGCACTGTTAAATTGTTCATTTGCTGTGAGAAGCTTTTAAATTTATTGCTATCCCATTTTTTTGTTCTCATTATTATTTCTTGAGCTTTAGAAGCCTTTTTTAAAAAATATTTATTTTTTAGTTTTAGGTGGACACATATCTTTATTTTCTTTTTATGTGGTGCTGAGGATAAAACCCAGTTCTTCATGCATGCTAGGCGTGTACTCTACCATTTAGCCACAACCCCAGCCCTTTAGGAGTGTTATTTAGGAAGTTGTTGCCTGTGCCAATGTGTTGAAGTGTTTCCCCAATGTTTTCTTCAAGCATTTGCAAATTTTCTGGTCTTACACCTTAATCTTTTATCCATTTCGAGTTTACTTTTGCACAGCAAGAGAAATAGGGATCTAGTTTAACTCTTCTACATGTGGCTATGTAATTTCCCCAGCACCATTTATTAAAGAGGTTGTCTTTTCCTACCCTATGTTTTTGGCATCTTTGTTAAGAATCAGGTGATTAAAGGTGTGTAGGTTTATTATTGTGTCTTCTCTTCTGCTCCACTTGTCAACATGTCTGTTTTTATGTCCATACCATGCTGGTTTCGCTATTATTGCTCTATAGTATAATATGAAACTCTGTATCATGATGCCTCCAGCATTACTGTGTTTGCTTGAGATTACTTTGACTATTCTTGTTCTTTAGTTTCTCATATGAATTTTAGGGTTTTTTTCCTGGTTCTGTGAAGAATGTCACTTGTATTTTGAAGGGGATTGCATTGAATCTGTAGATTACTTGAGGCAATATAACTAATTTAAATATATGAATTATTTCAATTCATGAACACTGGAGTTTGTTCAATTGTCTCGTCTTCTTTAACTCATTTTTCTCAGAAGTCTGCACTTCTATTTGCAGAGGCCTTTCTCATCCTTGGTTAGGTTTACTGAGTTATTTAAATGGCCATACTACCAAAAGCACTATACAGATTTAATGTAATCCTAATCTAAATCCTAATGGCATTCCTCATAGAAATAGAAAAAGCAATCATGAAATTCATCTGGAAAAATAAGAAACCCAGAATAGCTAAAGCAATCCTTAGCAATAAGAGTGAAGCAGATGGCATTGCTATACAAGACCTTAAACTATACTACAGAGCAATAGTAACAAAAACTTCATGGTATTGGCACCAAAACAGACTGGTAAACCAATGGTACAGAACAGAGAACACAGAGACTAACCCATAAAATTACAATTACCTTATATAAGACAAAGGTGCAAAGACATGCATTGGAGAAAAGATAGCCTCTTCAAAAATGGTGCTGAGAAAACTGGAAATTTATATGCTACAAAATGAAATTAAACCCCTATCTCTCACCATGCACAAAACTCAACTCAAAATAGATCAAGGATCTAGAAATTAAACCAGAGACTCTCAATCTAACAAATGAAAAAGTAGGCCCTAATCTTCATAATGTGGGATTAGGCCTCAACTTTCTTAATAAGAATCCTAGAGAGCAGACTCTTCACCTAGAGAGCAGACTCTTCACCGCGCGAGTGAGCTGCCGAGTTAAATGAAACAGCTGATAAGATGAGTGACAATTTAAAATCTAAGTGATCCGAAAACACACACTGAGCCCTGATCGGCTGAATTCAAGCTCCTGTTCGCCTGCTTCCCGCAGACAAACAGCTGTGACTCAGCACTAATCCATCCGGCTGAAACAACTGGTCAGCCCTTCTCATCCTACGGAGGTAAATGCCTACCGAGCCTTCATAAGTAGTGGCCACAGGTTTGAAACAGGGCTTGGGAGAGACAGTAAGGACCCACCCATTGCATTGGTCGCCCGGCAAAGGGAAAGGAACTGCTGCCATTTGCAAGAGACACCACTATGGCAGAGAACTGACGTCATCAGACTGCGGCAGAGGAGATAACTTCATTGAAACCTGCAGCTACAGGTGTGTGATCCCCTAGCCTTCCCTCTCCACACATCGGGGAAACCTTAAGGGCCCCTCCCAGCTCTCCCGTAAGGGCCACTCCCAGCTTTCCCGTGAGTGCTACAGCCAGCCCGAGGGAATCAGAGGTGGTGTGGGACCCGCGGCGCGGGACTACCATTCCCACCAGGGCTGACAGCTGAGGTCTCTTGCACCAGCTACGGGGGAGTGGCTACCGGAGGGCAAGTAAAATTCCCTGAGGATTCTCAGCCCCAAGCTCTACAAACTTAGGGTCTGAGGGAATGGCAAACTGGAAGAGTGTGCCCAGTCGTTCATGAATACAGGGCTCCCGGGAGCAGCAGACCTGGCGTGTAGCCAGTATTGTGGTGAGAGGGGCCTAGCTAGAGGAAAAGTGGGAAGTGACTAGACACAAGAGGAGGCCCTAGACACTCAGGATTGGAGACTCGCCCAGTCTGGGAGGAGCTGCCGCACAGTGATTGGTTCCCGCGTATTGACAGGAGAAACTTGACCTGGTGGGCACAGCGCCACCTACTGGAAGAGAAGTTAATCAAACTCTAAGACTACATTTATTAGTTTTTTTTGTTTTGTTTTGTTTTTTTCTTTTTCTTTTTTTCTTTTCTCTTTTTTTTTGATTTGGGTTTTTCTTTCATTTTCATTTTTCTTTCTTGTTGTTTTATTAATTTTTTTTTACAAAATATTTTTTTTAATTTTTTTCTTCTAATTTTAATTTTAAATTTTTAATTATTATTATTTTTTTTAAATTTTTTTCTTTTTTTAGTTCATATTTTTTTCTTCTTTAGTCTTTTCATTTTTCTTATCCCCCTTTCCTTGAATTCTACCTGCCTACTCTCATTCTCTTTAGTGACTTCTTCCCTTCCCTTCTAATACCTTTCCTACAAGCATCAAATAAATTTATAGGAGTAAACAGTAACTCAGCAGTCAAACAGAACAAGAAGTAACATGAGCAGCTTCAAAAAACAAGGAAGAAAAGGAGTACAAACAATGCAGGACAGCCTAAATATTCAGGAGGACCTAGAGTCATCAGATAAATGGTCATATAAAGAACTCAAGGAACACCTTAGACAGATGGAATGGAACCTTAAAGACGATACAAGACAGCAAATTCAAGCAGTGAAAGGACACATTGAGAATGAATTTCATAAACAGATAAAAGAAGAAGTTAAGCATCTTTATCAGGAGATAGAGATTATAAAAAATAATCAAACAATAATTCTAGAAATGAAGGAAATGATAAACCAAATTAAAAACTCAATTAAGAGTATCACTAACAGAGTGGAGCAAGTAGAAGCCAGAACGTCAGATAATGAAGACAAAATATATCATCTTGAAAAGAGTCTAGCCAACTCAGAAAGGCTGGTAAAAAATCACGAGAAAAACATCCAAGAGTTATGGGATAACATAAAAAAAACCAAACTTACGAGTCATCGGGATAGAAGAAGGTACAGAGATTCAAACCAAGGGAATGAGTAACCTGCTGAATGAGATAATTACAGAAAACTTTCCAGAAATAAAAAAGGAAACAGATATACAAATTGAAGATGCATACAGGACACCGAGCACACAAAATCACAGTAGACCAAAGCCAAGACACATTGTTATGAAGATATCCAACATACAGAACAAAGAGAAAATATTAAAAGCTACAAGAGAAAGGAGACAGATTACATTCAGGGGTAAACCAATAAGGTTAACAACGGATTTTTCATCACAGACACTGAAAGCAAGAAGGTCATGGAACAATGTATTTCAAACATTGAAAGACAATGGATGCCAACCAAGAATTCTGTATCCAGCAAAATTAAGCTTCAGGTATGACAATGAAAGAAAAATCTTTCATGATAAACAAAAGTTAAAAGAATTTGCAGCCAGAAAACCAGCATTGCAAAGCATTTTGAGCAAAACACTACACGAGGAAGAAATGAAAAACAATAACCAAAACCATCAGTGGGAAGTGCCTCAGTAAAGACAGAGGGTGAGGGGAAAGATAATCATGGAGAAACAAACTAAATTTTTTTAAAAAAAGGATAAACAAT
This sequence comes from Spermophilus citellus, assembly GCF_964194105.1. NCBI lineage: Eukaryota > Metazoa > Chordata > Mammalia > Rodentia > Sciuridae > Spermophilus > Spermophilus citellus. The sequence goes on along the minus strand of NC_138197.1, from coordinate 103,142,342 downwards.
CAAACATGGATGGAAGTTCAAACCATATATCAATAGTAACTCTGAATGTTAATGGCTTAAACTCTCCAATAAAGCGACATAGGCTGGTATCATGGATTAAAAAAACAAATCCAACAATATGCTGCCTCCAGGAGACACATCTGATTGGAAAAGACATACACAGGCTGAAGGTGAAAGGATGGGAAAAAATATACCACGCATACGGTCTTCGTAAGCAAGCACGGGTGGCCATCCTCATATCGAATAAAATTGACTTCAAGACTAAGTTAATCAAAAGGGATAAAGAAGGTCATTATATACTGTTAAAAGGAATCATTCACCAACAAGACATAACAATTATCAATATTTACGCACCAAATAATGGTGCTGTGACATTCATAAAACAAATTCTCCTCAAGTTCAAGAATCAAATAGACCACAACACAATAATTATGGGTGACTTCAACACACCTCTCTCACCATTGGACAGATCCTCCAAACAAAAGTTGAATAAAGAAACTATAGAACTCAATACCACAATCAATAACCTAGACTTAACTGACTTATATAGAATATATCAACCATCATCAAATGGATATACTTTTTTCTCAGCAGCACATGGATCCTTCTCAAAAATAGACCATATATTATGCCATAGGGCAACCCTCAGTAAATATAAAGGGGTGGAGATAATACCATGCATTTTATCTGATCATAATGGAATAAAACTGGAAATCAATGATAAAAGAAGGAAGGAAAAATCCTCCATCACATGGAAAATGAACAATATGTTACTGAATGATCAATGGGTTACAGAAGACATAAAGGAGGAAATCAAAAAATTCTTAGAGATAAATGAAAATACAGACACAACATATCGGAATCTATGGGACACAATGAAAGCAGTTTTAAGAGGAAAATTCATCGCCTGGTGGTCATTCCTCAAAAAAAGAAAAAACCAACAAATAAATGTGCTCACACTCCAACTCAAAGCCCTAGAAAAGGAAGAGCAAAACAACAGCAAATGTAGCATAAGGCAAGAAATAATTAAAATCAGAGCGGAAATCAATGAAATTGAAACAAAAGAAACTATTGAAAAAATTAACAAAACTAAAAGTTGGTTCTTCGAAAAAATAAATAAGATCGACAGACCTTTAGCCATGCTAACGAAGAGAAGACGAGAGAGAACTCAAATTACTAACATACGGGATGAAAAAGGCAATATCACAACAGATGCTACAGAAATACAGAAGACAATTAGAAATTATTTTGAAAACCTATATTCCAATAAAATAGAAGATAGTGAAGACATCGATAAATTTCTTAAGTCATATGATTTGCCCAGACTGAGTCAGGAGGATACACACAATCTGAATTGACCAACATCAATGGATGAAATTGAAGAAGCCATCAAAAGACTACCAACCAAGAAAAGCCCAGGACCGGATGGGTATACAGCGGAGTTTTACAAAACCTTTAAAGAAGAATTAATACCAATACTTTTCAAGTTATTTCAGGAAATAGAAAAAGAGGGAGCTCTTCCAAATTCATTCTATGAGGCCAACATCACCCTGATTCCGAAACCAGACAAAGACACCTCAAAGAAAGAAAACTACAGACCAATATCTCTAATGAACCTAGATGCAAAAATCCTCAATAAAATTCTGGCAAATCGAATACAAAAACATATCAAAAAAATTGTGCACCATGATCAAGTAGGATTCATCCCTGGGATGCAAGGATGGTTCAACATACAGAAATCAATAAATGTTATTCACCACATCAATAGACTTAAAGATAAGAACCATATGATCATCTCGATAGATGCAGAGAAAGCATTCGACAAAGTACAGCATCCCTTTATGTTCAAAACATTAGAAAAACTAGGGATAACAGGAACTTACCTTGACATTGTAAAAGCTATCTATGCTAAGCCTCAGGCTAGCATCATTCTGAATGGACAAAAGTTGAAGGCATTCCCTCTAAAATCCGGAACAAGACAGGGATGCCCCCTATCACCACTTCTATTCAATATAGTTCTCGAAACACTGGCCAGAGCAATTAGATGAAATAAATTAAAGGCATAAAAATAGGAAAAGAAGAACTTAAAGTATCACTATTTGCAGATGACATGATTCTATACCTAGAAGACCCAAAAGGGTCTACAAAGAAACTACTAGAACTAATAAATGAATTCAGCAAAGTGGCAGGATATAAAATCAACACGCATAAATCAAAGGCATTTCTTTATAACAGTGACAAAACTTCTGAAATGGAAATGAGGAAAAACACTCCGTTCACAATATCCCCCCAAAAAATAAAATACTTGGGAATCAACCTAACAAAAGAGGTGAAAGATTTATACAATGAAAACTACAGAACCCTAAAGAGAGAAGTAGAAGAAGATCTTAGAAGATGGAAAAATATACCCTGTTCATGGATAGGCAGAACTAACATTATCAAAATGGTGATATTACCAAAAGTTCTCTATAGGTTTAATGCAATGCCAATCAAAATTCCAATGGCATTTCTTGTAGAAATAGATAAAGAAATCATGAAATTCATATGGAAAAACAAAAGACCCAGAATAGCAAAAGCAATTCTAAGCAGGAAGTGTGAATCAGGCGGTATAGCGATACCAGATTTCAAACTATATTACAGAGCAATAGTGACAAAAACAGCATGGTACTGGTACCAAAATAGGCGGGTGGACCAATGGTATAGAATAGAGGACACAGAGACTAATCCACATAGTTATAACTATCTTATATTTGATAAAGCGGCTAAAAACATGCAATGGAGGAAGGATAGCATCTTCAACAAATGGTGTTGGGAAAACTGGAAATCCATATGCAACAAAATGAAACTGAATCCCTTTCTCTCACCATGCACAAAAGTTAACTCAAAATGGATCAAGGAGCTTGATATCAAATCAGAGACTCTGCGTCTGATAGAAGAAAAAGTTGGCTCCGATCTACATATTGTGGGGTCGGGCTCCAAATTCCTTAATAGGACACCCATAGCACAAGAGTTAATAACAAGAATCAACAAATGGGACTTAATTAAACTTAAAAGTTTTTTCTCAGCAAAAGAAACAATAAGAGAGGTAAATAGGGAGCCTACATCTTGGGAACAAATTTTTACTCCTCACACTTCAGATAGAGCCCTAATATCCAGAGTATACAAAGATCTCAAAAAATTAGACAATAAGATAACAAATAACCCAATCAACAAATGGGCCAAGGACCTGAACAGACATTTCTCAGAGGAGGATATACAATCAATCAACAAGTACATGAAAAAATGCTCTCCATCTCTAACAGTCAGAGAAATGCAAATCAAAACCACCCTAAGATACCATCTCACTCCAGTAAGATTGGCAGCCACTATGAAGTCAAACAACAACAAGTGCTGGCGAGGACGTGGAGAAAAGGGTGCACTTGTACATTGCTGGTGGGACTGCAAATTGGTGCGGCCAATTTGGAAAGCAGTTTGGAGATTCCTGGGAAAGATGGGAATGGAACCACCATTTGACCCTGCTATTGCCCTTCTCGGACTATTCCCTGAAGACCTTAAAAGAGCACGCTACAGGGATACTGCCACATCGATGTTCATAGCAGCACAAGTCACAATAGCTATACTGTGGAACCAACCCAGATGCCCTTCAATAGATGAATGGATAAAAAAAAATGTGGCATCTATACACAATGGAGTACTATGCAGCAATAAAAAATGACAAAATCATAGAATTTGCAGGGAAATGGATGGCACTAGAGCAGATTATGCTTAGTGAAGCTAACCAATCCCTAAAAAACAAATACCAAATGTCTTCTTCAATATAATGAGAGCAACTATGAACAGAGCAGGGAGGAAGAGTAGGAAGAAAAGAGTAACATTAAACAGAGACATGAGATGGGAGGGAAAGGGAGAGAAAAGGGAAATTGCATGGAAATGGAGGGAGACCCTCATTGTTATACAAAATTACATATAAGAGGTTGTGAGGGGAATGGGAAAATAAACAAGGAGAGAAATGAATTACAGTAGATGGGGTAGAGAGAGAAGATGGGAGGGGAGGGGAGGGGGGATTGTAGTGGATAGGAAAGGTAGCAGAATACAACAATTACTAATAGGGCATTGTGTAAAATTGTGGATGTGTAACCGACGTGATTCTGCAATCTGCATTTGGGGTAAAATTGGGGGTTCATAACCCACTTCAATCTAATGTATGAAATATGATATGTCAAGAGCTTTGTAATGTTGTGAACAACCAATAAAAAAAAAAGAATCCTATAGTGCAAGAAATAAAACCAAGAATCAACAAATGGGATGGAATCAAACTAAAAAGTTTCTTCTTGGCAAAAGAAACAATCTGTGAGATAAACAGAGACCCTACCTCCTGGGAGCAAATTTTACCCCTCACACATCAGATAGAGCACTAATCTCTAGGGTATATAAAGAACTCAAAAAGCTAAGCACCAAAATAAAATAAATAATCCAATTAAGAAATGGGCCAAGGTATATTTTTCCATCTTCTGAGATCTTCTATCTCTCTCTTTAGGGTTCTGTAGTTTTCATTGTATAAATCTTTCACCTCTTTTGTTAGGTTGATTCCCAAGTATCTTATTTTCTTTGAGGATATTGTGAATGGAGTGGTTTTCCTTATTTCCATTTCAGAGGTTTTGTTGCTGATATACAGGAATGCCTTTGATTTATGCGTGTTGATTTTATAACCTGCCACTTTGCTGAATTCATTTATTAACTCTAGCAGCTTCGGGCTGGGGATGTGGCTCAAGCGGTAGCGCGCTCGCCTGGCATGCGTGCAACCCGGGTTCGATCCTCAGCACCACATACCAACAAAGATGTTGTGTCCACTGAGAACTAAAAAATAAATATTAAAAAAAAATTCTCTCTCTCTCTCTCTCCTCTCTCACTCTCTCTTAAAAAAAAAAAAAAAAACAAAAACAAAACAAAACAAAACAAAAAAAACTCTAGCAGCTTCTTTGTAGACCCTTTTGGGTCTGTTAAGTATATTATCATGTCATCCACAAATAGCGATAATTTAATTTCTTCTTTTCCTATTTTTATGCCTTTAATTTCTTTTGTCTTCGAGAACTAAATTGAATAGAAGTGGTGATAGAGGGCATCCCTGTCTTGTTCCAGATTTTAGAGGGAATGCCTTCAGTTTTTCTCCATTTAGGATGATGCTAGCCTGATGTTTAGCATATATAGCTTTTACAATGTTGAGGTAAGTTCCTGTTATCCCTAGTTTTTCTAGTGTTTTGAACATAAAGGGATGCTGTACTTTGTCAAATGCTTTTTCTGCATCTATCGAGATGATCATATGGTTCTTGTCTTTAAGTCTATTGATGTGGTAAATAGCATTTATTGATTTCCGTATATTGAACCAGCCTTGCATCCCAGGGATGAATCCTACTTGATCATGGTGCACAAGTTTTTTGATATGTTTTTGTATTCGATTCGCCAGAATTTTATTGAGAATTTTTGCATCCAAGTTCATTAGAGATATTGGTCTGTAGTTTTCTTTCTTTGAAGTGTCTTTGTCTGGTTTTGGGATCAGAGTGATGTTGGCCTCATAGAATGAATTTGGAAGAGCTCCTTCTTTTTCTATTTCTTGAAATAGCTTGAAAATTATTGGTATTAATTCTTCTTTGAAGGTTTTGTAGAACTCCACTGTATACCCATCCGGTCCAGGGCTTTTCTTGGTTGGTAGTATTTGATAGCTTCTTCTATTTCTTCCTTTGTTATTGGTCTGTTTAAATTGTGTGTGTCTTCCTGTTCATAGATAGGCAGAACTAACATCATCAAAATGGTGATATTACCCAAAGTTCTCTACAGGTTTAATGCGATGCCAATCAAAATCCCAATGGCATTTCTTGTAGAAATAGATAAAGCAATCATGAAATTCATATGGAAAAACAAAAGAACCAGAATAGCAAAAGCAATTCTAAGAAGGAAATGTGAATCTGGAGGTATAGCGATACCAGAGGTCAAACTATATTACAGAGCATTAGTAACAAAAACAGCATGGTACTGGTACCAAAACAGGCAGGTGGACCAATGGTACAGAATAGAAGACACAGAGACTAATCCACAAAGTTACAACTATCTTATATTTGATAAAGGGGCTAAAAACATGCAATGGAGGAAGGATAGCATTTTCAACAAATGGTGCTGGGAAAATTGGAAATCCATATGCAACAAAATGAAATTGAGTCCCTTTTTCTCGCCATCCACAAAAGTTAACTCAAATGGATCAAGGAGCTAGATATCAAATCAGAGAAGCTGTGTCTGATAGAAGAAAAAGTTGGCTCCGATCTACATATAGTGGGGTCGGGCTCCAAATTCCTTAATAGGACGCCCATAGCCCAAGAGTTAATAACAAGAATAAACAAATGGGACTTACTTAAACTAAAAAGTTTTTTCTCAGCAAGGGAAACAATAAAAGAGGTAAATAGAGAGCCTACATCCTGGGAACAAATTTTTACCCCTCACACCTCAGATAGAGCCCTAACATCCAGAATTTACAAAGAACTCAAAAAATTAAACAATAAGATAGCAAATAACCCAATCAACAAATGGGCCAAGGACCTGAACAGACACTTCTCAGAGGAGGACATACAATCAATCAACAAGTACATGAAAAAATGCTCACCATCTCTAGCAATCAGAGAAATGCAAATCAAAACCACCCTAAGATACCATCTCACTCCAGTAAGTCAAACAACAATAAGTGTTGGCGGGGATGTGGGGAAAAGGGTACACTTGTACACTGCTGGTGGGACTGCAAATTGGTGCGGCCAATTTGGAAAGCAGTATGGAGATTCCTGGGAAAGCTGGGAATGGATCCACCATTTGACCCAGCTATCGCCCTTCTCGGACTATTCCCTGAGGACCTTAAAAGAGCGCACTATAGGAATACGGCCACATCAATGATTATAGCGACACAATTCACAATAGCTAGACTGTGGAACCAACCTAGATGCCCTTCAATAGATGAATGGATAAAAAAAATGTGGCATCTATACACAATGGAGTATTATGCAGCACTAAGAAATGACAAAATCATAGAATTTGCAGGGAAATGGATGGCATTAGAGCAGATTATGCTAAGTGAAGCTAGCCAAGCCCTAAAAAACAAATACCAAATGTCTTCTTTGATATTAAGAGAGCAAATAAGAACAGAACAGGAAGGAAGAGCATGAGGAAAAGACTAACAGTAAACAAAGACGAATGGGGGGAGAGAAAGGGAGAGAGAAGGGAAAGCATATGGAAATGGTAGGAGACCTTCAATGATACACAAAATTATAAGAGGTTATGCGGGGCAAGGGGGAGGGGGGAAAAAGGGGAGAGAATTGAACAACAGCAGAGGAGATAGAGAGGGAAGATGGGAGGGGAGGGGAGGGGAGGGGGGATAGTAGAGGATAGGAAAGGTAGCAGAATACAACAGACACTAGTATGGCAGTATGTAAAAACGTGAGTATGTAACAGTTGTGATTCTGCAATCTGTATTTGGGGTAAAAATGGGAGTTCAAAACCCAATTGAGTCTAATGTATGAAAGATGATATATCATGAGCTCTGTAATGTTTTGAACAATCAATAAAAAAAAGAAATACAATCAGTAAACTTGGTTTTATTTGTTCAGTAAATGTAATATTCAAATTTTTCTTTTGTACTCTATAAGCTTGACATAAAACTATTCTGTTTACTTCACCTAATAGAACTTCAAAAGTAATTGAAGCATTTGTCAGCTTATTTTAAGGATTATTTTAAGAAGGGGCTTTGTATTTGCTTATTTTTCAATTGAAATAGAATTTGATTTAATAAATCAAAATGTTATCTCAAAAAAAAAAAGAAATGGGCCAAGGATCTGAACAGACATTTCTCAGAAGAGGATATACAATTAATCAACAAATATATGAAAAAATGCTCATCATCTCTAGCAATTAGAGAATTGCAAAAAAAACTACTCTAAGGTACCATCACATTCCAGTCAGAATGGCAGCTATTATGAAGACAAACAACAAAAGTGTTGGCAAAGATGTGGGGCAAAAGGTACTCTGATACATTGCTGGTGGAACTGCAAATTGGTGCAGCCAATATGGAAAGCATTATGGAGATTCCTTGGAAATCTGGGAATGGAACCACCCAGCTATCCCTCTCCTCGGACTATACAAGGACTTAAAAACAGCATACTACAGGGACACAGCCACATCAATGTTTATAGCAGCACGATTCACAATAGCTAAACTGTGGAGCCAACCTAGATGCTCTTCAGTGGATGAACGGATTTTTAAAATGTGGCTTATATACACAATGGAATTTTACTCAGCAATACAAGAGAATAAAATCATGGCATTTGCAGTTAAATGAATGGTGTTGGAGAAGATAATGCTAAATGAAATTAGCCAATCCCAAAAAAACAAATGCCAAATGTTTTCTATGATATAAGGAGGCTGACTCATAGTGGCGTACAGAGGGGGAGAATGAGAGGAATAGATGAATTCTAGATATGAAAGAGGGGTGGGAGGGAAAGGGAGGAGGCAGGGGATTAGCAAGGATGGTGGAATGTGATGGTCATTATCATCCAAAGTACATGTATGAAGACACAAATTGGGTGTCAACATATTTAATATACAAACAGATATATGAAAAATTGTGGTATATATGTGTAATAAGAATTGTAATGCAAAAAAAACAGAGTACATGTATGAAAACAAAAAAATAGCTAATGTGAATTTAATGATGTTCATGTTTTCTTCCTTGATATATTTATTATTAGTATATACAGAAGCAATTGACTTGTATATTGATTTTGATAAATTTCTTTATTAGCTACATTGATAAATTTCTTTATTGGCTCTTTAATAGTTTTAGTATCAGGGTGATACTAGTGAAACCTTTAGGGTCTTCTACATATAGATTCATATCACACGTATATAAGGATAATTTGACTTCTGTTCCTATTTGTATCCCTTTTATTTCTTTCTCTTGTCTAATTGCTTTAGCTAAAATTTCAAGTACTCTATTGAAAAGGAACAGTAAAAGTGGACATCTGTGTTGTGTTCCTGATTTTAGAGGAAATGCTTCCAGTTTTTCCCTATTCTGATGTCATCTTCGGTTTGTTATACATAACTTTTATTATGTCGAGGAAAGTTTCTTTTGCCCCTAGTGTTTCAGGGTTTTTACCATGAAGTCATGCTGAATTGTTCAAGGTTTTTTTTTTTTTGCATCTATTGAAATAATCATATTATTTTCCCCTTAGTTCTATTTATGTGAATTGCACTTATTGACTTGAATATGTTGAATAATCCTTGCATCCCTAAAATGAAACCAACTGATCATGGTGTACAATTTTTTGATGTGCTGTTGAATTTGGTTTGTAAGTATTTTTATTAAGGAATTGTGCATCAATGTTCATCAAGGATGGTCTATAATTTTCTTTATTTGATGTGTCTTTAATAGTTTTAGTATCAGAGTGAACTAGCTTCATATAATGAGTCTGGAAGTATTCCATCCCTTTCTATTACATTGAATAATTTAAGGAGCATTGGTGTTTTTTCTTCTTCAAAGATCCTAGTGAAATTCAACTGTGAGTCAGTTAGTGCTAGGCTTTATGTTGGGAGGGTTTTTTTTTTACCACTGCTTCAATCTCATTGCTTGTTATTATTCTGTTTAGGTTTTCTGTATTCTTAGGTTGTGTACATCTAGAAATTCATTCACTTCTTCCAGACTTGCCAATATATTGAAATAAAATTTTCAAAATACTTCCTATTTATCCTCTGGATTTCAATGGTATCTATTAAATTATTCCAATTTTCATCAAATTTATTAATTTTGGTCTTCTCTGTCTATATTTTCTTTAGTTTGGCTAAGTCTACTAGTGAGACTCAATTGAAATTTTTATTTAACTTATTGAATTTTTCATTTGCAAGATTTCTGTTTGGTTCTTTTTCAGACTCTATATCTCTTTATAGAAATGCTTTTTTTGTGTTATGCATTTTCTCCTTTAGTCCATTCCTAAATTCTTTAATTCATTGATCATTCTAATCATCAACATTAAATTTTCTTATACAGCGTTTCCTCTACTCTAATGGCCCTAGGTTTTTTTTATTGGAGAGTTATGAATTTTTGAAAGTGTTTTATTATCATGTTCTGTCATGTTTCCTGTTTCTATGTTGACATTTGTTGATTTGCTAGGATGGATCTCTCTTCAACTGTTAAGTGGGGATGTTTTAGTGAGTTGCTTTCTCTTTGCTATGTGCCTCAGGCTAGGGGTCTATGTCAGTATCAAAGCATATATTCAATACGTTCTAAGTCCTATGATCAATGCCCAGCACTGGTCTGAGAGGAGGTAATAATCATCAGTAACTGAACCACTTGAGAGCAAGTCATACATCAACCAACCATAAAACTTATTGAAAAAGTTTTATACAATTTTACTAAAGGGGATTGATAATCAGAATACACTGGAGTATTTGCTATTAAATAAAGTAAAATTAATGCTAAACCACAGAGGACATGAGACGAATTGGGCAAGAAGAAACAGAAAACAAATAAAAGGAGGTAGAAGGAAGAGACACAAAGGAATAAAAAAGCAAGATGAGAATGAGAGAGAAAAAGAAGGATAAAGTATAAAAATGATGGGAAAAAAACATTGAGAATAACTCCAACTACACATTAAAAATACATAAAATGGGAATAAAGTATGCAATGTCATGTAATGGGGGAAATCAAACCAATCAACACAGAAGATAATACTAGTGAAATAAAAAAATAACATTGAAAAGATTAGGATTCCTCAGGGTCTGGTATTTATCCAAAGAGACCTCACCCCACCCACTTCTGGTGGGAACCTAAGTTGCTCTGATTGTTGGTGGCATGCCCTTGAGCTAATGTGTTCTCTTGTGGCTGAGAGGAAATGGCCTAGGAGTATAACCAATTGGCAGCTAAATTCCTTCTGGCTGCTGTTGGTGGGTGGAGGTGGGAAGTGACACCAGGTGTTGGCAGTAGCAGCAGATGCTGACAGCAGGCTTTCACAGGTTTGGGCTCTTTGGACCCACATAGTTTTCAATGGGAAGTTGGATAGTTTCACCACAACCTTTCTAAGATGACTCTTGGTTCCTCTACTGCAAACTTCTCCAAAAGGCTCCATGATACTGCAGTAAGGATTATATTTTAGGAAGCCGAAAGTGCCTTCCCAGTGCCAGTATGCTGTGCAGATTCCAGGTGTACTATCTGTTTAGACTGTACCTTGTATAGTGTTGAGATCTGGCTCCTTATGTTCTCCAGATCTCTGTGTCTTTTTTTGTTTGTTTTATTTTGTTGTTGTTTGTTTGTTTCTTCCTATATCTTTTCAAAACTAATGTTCGTGGCCTGGAGATTTTGCTTATGGCAGAGAACATGCCTAGCATGTGTGGGGCTCTGAGTTCAGTTCCCAAGACTGGAAAAAAAAAATCTTCAGCACATTTCCATAGTTGCACATCTCAAAGAGCAAGGAGTCCCTGATCTTCACTTGTTTTGATTCAATACCCTGGCAGAATTGGCGATCACGGAATGCTTTCAGTCCACCATCTTCCTGTACTTTGTTTGCTAAATATGGCAAGCATATTGGAACATAATATTTAGATTGCAATCTGAAGGGAAAAAAAAAGAACTAGATGAAGAGACAGAAAAGACTAGTAGAAGCAAGTGGACCTGCATGTAAAAAGATGCAGATTTAAGCATGGACACATTACCTACAGAGAAGTGTGAGCAGGTTGGTAGGAAGGATTAGAGATTTGGACAAAGAGGGACTTGCAAACAAATTTTGGAGACTGCTTTCTCTAGAGATGATGGGAAGACATGAGATGATTTTATGTTAAGTGATATCAGATTTGGGTATTAGAAGCAACTGAGTACAGACTGGATACAAGAAATATTGAGTATTGTTAGTAAACTTATTGAAGGATGACAACTCAAATTAAAATGGTGGCAATGACAATGAAGAAATATTTATGACTTCAAAATATGTTTAGCAGTTGCTGTAATGCTTGAAAGTTTAGGTCCTGAAGATCAATTGCTCTGCTGCTTATGAGCTCTTCATGGTAACAAACTTTAGAAGTTAAGAATAAATTTGTTTCAGTCTATTTATGTAAATAAAATCCCTCTCCAAGCTCAGACTCTCACTATTAATGTGGGCCTGGTAATATACAGGATTGTTGTAGGAAGAAAATAAATAATTTTTTACAAATACTTAGTACACAAGAGTTGGTGGCCAATTGGCTATGAGGGAGAATTGAGAGGAGTAAAGGATTACATTCAGATTTCTATTAGGGAATTTAAAATAACATAGGTATATAAAGTGAGAGTCATCCAGAAATAGACTTATACAAACAGCTGATCTTTGACAAAGGAACAAAGGTGATTCAAGGGATGAAGGGCAGTGTTTTCAATAAACACCTCTGAACAACTAACTGTACAACCATATACAAAAGAAAATTAATTTATACTTTTAACAAAAATAAACTCATATGTGTCAAAAATCTAATTATAAATCACAAACCTGTAAGATTTTTAGAAAGTCACACAGAAGAAAGTCTAAGTGGCCTTATGTTTGGCAATATATTTTTTAATTTTTCAAAAATATTTTAGTTATAGGTAGACACAATGTCTTTTTTTTAAAGAGAGAGTGAGAGAGAAGAGAGAGAGAGAGAATTTTTAATATTTTATTTTTTAGTTCTCGGCTGACACAACATCGTTGCTTGTATGTGGTGCTGAGGATCGAACCCGGGCTGCACGCATGCCAGGCGAGCGCGCTACCGCTTGAGCCACATCTCCAGCCCCCACAATGTCTTTATTTTACTTTATGTGGTGCTGAGAATTGAACCCAGTGCCTTATGCATGATAGGCAAGTGGTCTATCTCTGAGCCACAACCTCAGCCAGGCAATATATTTTTAAATACAGCACCAAAAACACAATCCATGAAAGCAAAAAAATGAATGCACTGGACTTTCTTAAAATTTAAAACTTTGCCTAAGTAAAAGACTCTGTCAATCAAATGAAAAAAAAAAAGCTATAGAACAGGGAAACCTGCTAAATGCATGTCTGACAAAGGTTAATCACAAATACACAAACAGCTCTTAAAAGCTCAAAAATAAGAATATAGTCCAATTTTTAAAATACAGAAAATATAAATACCTCATTTAGAAAACATACAGGTGGAAATAAGTATTTTGAAAAGATGCTCAGCATTGTATACTATTATGTTGTGAATTATAAGTTAAAATAATACTGAAACAGCATTGCACATTTTTCAGAAATGTTAAAGTCCAGAACACCGACAACAGCAACCAGTTGAGAAAACATATAGCAACAAGAACTCTCATTCATTGCTTATGGGAATGCAAAACAATATAGCCATTTTCAAGACAGTTTGACAGTTTCCTATAAAACTAATTATAATTTTACCATATGACACAGAGACCATGCTCCCTGATATTTACTCATGTGAGTTGAAAACTTATGTCCATACAAGAACCTGCACATGAATGCTTTTAGTAATTTTATTTATAGTTGCCAAAACTCAGAGCAAATAAGATGTCCTTCAATACAAATGAATAAAACTGTGGAACAATCATTCATATAAGTGAATATTATTCAGTGACAAAAAAAAAAGTGTACTATTAAATCCTGGAAAGACCTGGAGGAAGCTCAGATAATACTAAGTTAAGGAGGTCAGCCAATCTGGAAAGGACACATACCTTATGATTACAACTGACATTCTGGAAAATGCATTATATTTCCTTACTAGGGAGACAGTAAAAGGTGAGTGTTTGCCAGAAGTTTTATAAGAGGGAAAAAAAACAGGTGGAGCACAGAGGATTTTAAACCAACGAACTATTCTGTGTGCTACTATAATGGTGGACAGAAGTCATTTATCAAAACCCATAAAATATACAACAAAGAGAGTGAACCCTAAAGTAAACTATGGACCTTAGTTAATAATAATAATGAATATATATTGGCTCATCAACTGTAAAATTGTGCCATCAATTGTAAAATTGTACTAACTCAAGATATTGACAGGAGGGAGCACACAAGAACTTTCTCAATTATTCATTAAATATACAACTGCTCTAAAAATGAAGTATATCAGATATATAGCAGGAATAGTTTGGGATTTTCTGTTTCATTTTGAGCTTTTCCATGTTTGCTGTGCTTGTAAGTATAGTAGTAGGGGATCAGATATATACCTCTGCTCTTCAAAATGGAGAGCCAGGGAGCAATGTAGGGCACCGGTATTGTAATAAAAGCACCTGCAAACAGAACAGGGAATGAAAATTTCAAAAGAGCTCAAAGAGTAGAGAATCCTGAGAATGGCCAATACTTTAGGCATAGAGAATGAGTAAGCTGTGAAGAAGAGGGAGAAGGAAGAGGAAGACCAGGAGAGTGTGGTACTGTGGGTGCTAATATGGAAACAGAGCAGGAGGGAGAAGCCAAATGATTCTAGAATCTGTACAATGTTAGTTTCCATAACTGCTTTAAGAAAGCACCACCTATTGGATGGATAAGAACAACAGAAACCTATTGACTCACAGATCTGGGAGCTAGAAGTCTTAAACCGGGGTGTTGGCTCATAGGAACTGCAGCTCTCAAGACACTGAGGAGGGAGCTGCCACAGCTCTCTCCTAGCTTTGGCGCTTGTTAGCAATCCTCAATGTCCCCTGGCTTACAGACTCATTATTGCAGTATCTGCCACCCTCATCACATGACAGTCTTTCCTTTGTGTCCAGATTCTTTCTTCTTATGAAGACATCAATAATTGGATTTGGATCCATCCTAATCTAATATAACCTTATCTTAATTTGATTGTATGTACAAAGAACCTACTTCCGAATAGAATAAAATTACATTCACAGGTATTGGAAGTCAAGAGCTGAACTTATCTTTTGAGAGGATACAGTTAAACCCAACACAGAACTGATCTAAAGAACTGAAAAGTGACCAGTGGATTTAGATTAATGATCTGGGGTCGGCAGGGTGGGGTGGGTTGCTGGGGGAGGTGGAAGCAATGTCTGTGGATTGCCCAATTGTACAGGTTTGAATAGTGAGCTGGAGGGGCTACTGGAAGAGACAGGGAATGTAGACCCAATGTTTTAGGAAGTTTGGGGGCAAATCTGGAAGGAGTGCACGATAGGATTTCCTCTGGAATTTTAACACTGTTATTTTTAACAAATGAGAAAGTGATGGAAAGGATAAATTTAAACATGAAGAAGATGCCTTGAAAACTCTGAATAGTTGAGAAGAGGTGTAGTACAAGACACATATTAAAATTGGAAGAGAGAATACACCTCTTCCCCTAAAATAAAAGACGCTTGTAGGTAGATATAGTGTATTGGCTATAGGATTATTTATCGACGTAATGGCAAGAAATTGCCAGAGTTACATTAAGATGTCTTTATTTATTTATTTATTTTGTATGTGAAGATGCAGGGAGGTGGGGGAGCACCGAGGTAAGACATTTGAAGAGTGAACAAAATTTGAACTTTTATAGTGGAAAATAGGAAGGAGAAATGACTAAATGAGTTCTGGCACAGAGTGTCCCTTTATGGCTGATGACCCACATTGTCTATGGAGTTATTCAGCATTCTTTTGGCAGGACTAATCTATACACTTTGCTGATTTTATTTACTTACTTTCTTATTGTGTTCATTAGCCCAGGTGGAAGCAAGTGTGACAAAAAGAAAACAGCAGGAGTTTGAAGATATAGACCAAAGAATAAAGAATGAGCTGTGATGTTTAAGCTGATGGGAAAGGAAGTGAAGATAGAAAGGAGTGTCAGAGAAAACATGCAGAGTTCAAGGCACTGGAAGATTTGATGGGATTATATAACAGGCACATCGAAAAGACTAAGTAAAAATTTGGGGATAGTGTAATGTTCTGCCAGAATGGGAACTTCCATTTTAGCATAATTCTACATAAACTGAAGCTTTGGAGTGTCAGAAGGGTACAGACATCTAAAGTATGGGAGAGACAAAATCTACTGGAGGTGAGTCTTCAAAACAACAGGCATGCAATAAGCTGCTTAGTGAAGTTTTAACAAGTATTTTCTAAGTCATCCAGAATATACAATATAATTCAACAATTTTAAGAGTGCATCTGTGTTAAATATATCTAACAAATTAAGTCCTAAGTTTTGAACTGGTGGATTTTTTAACATCATTTTCTTCCTTTTTTTATGTTGCTTCTTATTGTTGGCTTTGCCCCATTTTCCTCTTTCCAGACATCCCCTTCCTCTTGAGGACACTTGTTTTCCTAAACATTATCCTTATACTCCTAGAATTTCTCTGGCTCTAGTCAAACTGTTGACAGTTCTAATACCTTCGATTTTCAAGTCTGCTCCTTAAAAAAATATGTTGAGTAGATAAATGAAGATTCACATTAGTGAGTTAAGAGGTAGCAAGGCAGAGAGAGTACTGACTAGGTCATATGCCTATGCCCAATCCTAGCCCTCCCACTCACTACCCTGTAGCATTAGGGAATCTGAACCTTTCTGTGTTTCAATTTTCTTTCCTGCAAGGAAAAATGAGAGAACTTACTCATTCATCATAGATAAATACTGTTTAAGTGTTTGATAAATAAAATTAGTATTAATAAATTAGTCCCTCCTGCACATAGAACGATTAAAACTCCTAGATACTATACTTTAATTGAAAGAACCCAGTTGGAGGATATTTAACACCTGACAATATAATTTATGATTCTCTTCCCCAAATCATATTAGAAATAAATATATTTCTTATACCTGTGCAGTGCCATCTACTGGTTAAAATTTAAAAAACAAAAAAATGGATGTATTATTTCCCTCATTAATAAATTTTCAAAGCTTCTGAATTTTTTAATAATACATCAAGATTTCAGCCTTTTTTTAAATATGATTTCCTTCCCCATGCTTGTTTAGTTTTAAAGACAGACAATGAAAATTTTTCAAATTAAATAAATGTACAAAAGTTTTAAAAGAAGTCCGTTCTATAAATGCCTTGAACTAACTAGACTATTTGGGGGTTAAAAATAATTACTTCTAATCTATATCAAAGTGTTCAAATTGTTTAATGGTTTACAAACTGAGTCAAAAAGACAAATGAAAGAGCAAAACCGAAGTATGGTATGGCAATGGTAGATGTGCAGTCTCCATGTGGTTTATCACCTGGGTTCACTCAAGATTGTGTCATTGACTTCAGTTGCATTAGTAAACATGTGCACCAGGGAAAGTAAGAGAGCCTCCTGTTACTGTGCCACCTCAACCATCAAAGGTGACTCTTCCCTTGAATGTCACAAAAGACTGCAGACTTGAAGAATGGGTATAGCTAGCTACAGGCTCCAAGAAAAAGGAGAATAGATTAGAAAAAAACAAACAAAGGAGAGATAAGGAGTGGAAGAAGACACTACTGAAGACAGATCATTGACTATGAGATAAGTATATTAAAGCTCAAACAATGAGCACAAGATGTAAAGTACAATTAATCTTTGATGCTCCAAATTGGACTTTAATTGTTTTATAACAGGCTTTAATGCCTATCCCTAGCTCAGTTCATCAAACTGGTTTTATATATCTCTTTTAATAATTTCCTGAATAATCTGACCCATGATAATTGAGGATAAACCCATAAAATGTTTTAAAAAGTCCTTCAAATTGACTTCCACAGAACAGCTTAAATTAGAGATGATCTTTTTCATCCATGTTTTGGATTATTTTCAGGTGATCAGATCCAATAACTTTGCCATGAACACATTAAGAAGGTTGTGGGAGCTTCTGTCAGAAGACTGGGATAAAGGCGATCTGCCCCAAAGGGGTTTGTTTGTTAATTGCTTTGGTCCACTTTACAAGGTCAAATCCATTTTCCTAATGACGAATCTCATCTGTTCTGGCAGAGAAAGAAATGTTTTCTTTCACTTCTACGTGTGGCAAGAGCTCATTCATCTCAGTAAGTTCTGAAGAGAAATCTAGCTACATCAGAGAGAGGAGTATTCAAAGGGCAACTGATGGCCAGGAAGATATATGGAATTCACTTTCTGAGACAGACATTCAAATGGTAACAAGTGATAGAAAACAGCTCTATATTTCAGTGTGATGTGTGTCTGCTCCTGATGATTAAACCCCCTGTGAGCCATCTGTGTTTAATGGGTTAGAACTACTTTGTAGCTGCAGTTTTTTCCTTCTCCTGCTTTCTTATTTATTTGAGAGGAGACTGATCTCAACTCTTTAAAAGTTAAGCATGTAAGAAACCCTGCCAAGAGAATCAGAAAGAAAAGGCAAATTTATAGTCTAGTGTTGTTTTAAGCATTTAGTAGTATAAATAAGAAGTGTAGATAAATGTGTACCAGTAGACGCATAAGTGACCCTATGTTTATCTCAGTTACATTATTTGCTTAAATTCCAGAGCAAAATTAACCCAATTAGTTTACATAATGGCTAATGCTAGTCCTCAACTGAGCTATTAGGGATGTGCATAACTGATGCTAGACTGGGGGATGGCAATCTATATGGATGGCTTTACCTATAAGTCAAGTCTTGGGAACTGCAATTTGTATCTAGTGATTTCTGCCGATAAAAATCAGAAGAATCCAGTGTAGAAATTATTGTACCTTGAAGCAATGTACACTATTGGTGTTATTAATGCAATTAAATTGAACTTGTGGTTTAAAGTAGCAAGGATGATAATGGCTTTTTGTATATTTGGCAGTCTTACCCAAGACATGTCACATTTTACTAACATCTCATTATTTTTCTTTGACTTATAAAAGTTGGCAGTCATAAGCACTCAATAAATATTTGTTGAATTGAATTGAACTCTGAGAACTGAGAATTAAAGATGGCACTGATCATCAGTGATACATCTGGGATCAGAATCTTGACTCTGTCCTGCCAAAAAGTGATCTCAACCAAAGCCAATGCAAACCCGACATGAAGAATTTTGAATCTAGGTAAATGCTACATAAATGCTAATTTGAATCATGCATGTACTACAGCCTAGCAATTTCTCTCTTGTAATTTATTTTAGCTCTGGATAACATGAACTAATTTCAAGGTCTTCCCTCTTATTAATATTTAACTCTCTTCTAAGGTCTTTAAGAATTTGTGTAAGATATTTCCCCAATTTTTTCACTTTTTCTTCTTCCTCCTTCCTCCTCCCTCCCTCTCTCCCTCCCTCTTTCTCTCTCTTCCCCCCCCCCTCTCTCTGAACCACAAAGTATCTACAAGAGGAAGCTCCTTAGAGTTTTAAAACCATCAATCAGTTTCACAGCTGGGAATAGAGGGATCTAGATAAGAGAGAGTAATTCCTCTATTAAACTTCTGTTTATAGGCAACAGTTTTATATAAAGTGAGAAAAATGTTGGCCAAACTGAGGTAGATAAAGAGTTAAATTAAAGACACAAAGCAACTAATTCCCAGCTGCTTCTTTTTCTCCTTTCTTAGAGTAGGGAGTATTTTTTTTTTCTATTATGACCTCAGACTCTTCTCTCTCTCTTTTACTTGGTCAGAGATCAAGGGGTATACCAGGGTGAAACCGTCTTATTGAACTTTTCCATCAGCCTTCTGCAGATGTGCATTTTGCAGCTGCACTTACACTTTTACTACTTTTTATTTTACATATTAATATTTAGATCTTATTTAAAAATGTATGCTATCTTTTTATGCCAGTAAAATTTCAGCAAATGCAATCCTTCCAACTTCACTGGATATTATTTAAAGATAAAGGACAATGCTTGAATTTATTCATAATTTCTGTCATTAGCATAGCACATTGTAATGTTAAGAGCACAGCACATACTCATTGAATTAGTTGATAACAGAAAAAACATTATCAACTAAAACACATTATATATATTTCTGTTGAAACTGAGAATGTTGGTCCCGTTAATAAACATAGTAATAATAAAATAAGGAAAACAAATATTTTAAATCAAAGAAAAGTTTTGGTATGATATAATCAAATAAGGATCACAAATATTTTAACTGCCATGGAAATAGCATTTCAAAATTTATTTAGGTTCCCTTTGAAAGAAAAGGAGGAGATAAAATGCTGTTCTTAAAAGTTCTTACTCATCTTTCAAGGCCTAGCTCAAATGTCAACTCTTCTCTGTAGCTTTCTTTGAGCTATAAAGGGTTGAACGCATTGAATTAGTTGAACTTTTACCTGTTTTCTAATAGCATTGTGCTTAAGACCATTTCCAAATTATATTGTATTGTAATGACTACTTTTACCTTTTCTTCTCACCAATTAACATCTTAAGTTTTATACTGCCTTAGCACAGCTGGTGGGTGGATCTCAATAATTGTTTGAAAAATTACATAAAACTGAATTAAAATACTTTTTTTAAATGAGAAGTAAAGGGGGAAAAAATCTACCA
The DNA here is from genome assembly GCF_964194105.1 of Spermophilus citellus. Taxonomy (NCBI): domain Eukaryota; kingdom Metazoa; phylum Chordata; class Mammalia; order Rodentia; family Sciuridae; genus Spermophilus; species Spermophilus citellus. The sequence goes on along the minus strand of NC_138197.1, from coordinate 103,121,949 downwards.
TCAACTTGATCAGAGGAAAATTAAGAGCTTATTTAAAAAGTATTTCAAGTCTGATCCAGTGGTGAAGACCAGTAATCCCAGCCACTCAGTAGGCTGATAGGAGGATCAAAAATTCTAGGCCAGCCTTAGCCACTAACCCATCCCTAATTTACAATTAAACACTTAGGGAGACTGTGTCACAAAACAGAACTTTAAAAAGGGCAGGGTACAGGGGATTTATCTCAGAGGTAGACCACCTCTGGGTTCAATCTGTAGAAGCACACATACACACAGAGTATATTTCATTTAATTACTTCACAGACTACAATATTTTCCAAATGTATATTTATTTTTCCTTCCTAATTTTTAAGAAAAGCTGATATGATAACACAGCAAGAGAGGACTCAGAAGTTCCTTATATTGTCTAATCCTAAATTTCCTCATCTGTGAAATACAAATAATTATATCCAGTGCCACAGAATTGTGAAAATAGTATGAGGAAATAAATTTAAGAATTCATTAATTGAAAACTTCATGCAACTTTTTTTCAATTACCAGTGGGAAAAAAAATAATTCTCAGAAGAACTGAATAACCCATCTAGGGGTCAACTAAAAGGCTGTAAAACTAAGATTCCTAAGGCCATACTCCTACTATGATACTGCACAACCATTTCTCCTCTTCCTGAATGCCTGGTCTCCACTTACTGTATCCTGATTCCTTAGCTATCCTCATTAACATGCCTCCTGCATTCCTTCAAAAGAATGCACTGGAGCTGTCTGCTTTGAAAAGTCCCCTTCTTTTTAATCTCTACCCTAGACCAGGGAAAGATAATCTGACAAATTACTATCTATCATGTTTTACTCCTTTCATAATATATGACGATTGCACTGAGAAAATTAATCTACAGACCTGACCCCAGAATGGGGATTCTTCATGCCTTGGATCTCTAGCAGTTTGGGAAAGCTTGAGAATTTCTCCTTAGATAATGTTACTAAATAAATAGAGTAAAATGCAGATACACCTCTCCTAGCCACTTCTAATTTACAAATTCTGCTCTAGTAATATGGGGAGATTTTGAGCATTTGAATTTCTTTATGTCCACCAACTTAGACTGTAAGAAGCCTACAGGGGACTCCTTTTTGCCTTCTGCTGAAAAGCTGTTATGTGTTAACAGTGCTGGCAATTGTCTGGATTATTCTTTTAAATCTTCAAAGTGACTGTCAAGGTAAATAGGTAAGATGAAATATTACAGGCATACACTTGGTGAAAATGCATTTTAAAACCCCAATAAATAATACCAATACCTCTTATTCTAATGCCAAAGACGTGCTGTAAAATAGTACCACGATAGAATACTAAAGTCATTTATTTGCCCCCTTGGACTTGGAAATTGCGTAGCAATGTACAATTCTAAGGTTAAGAAAAGGTTCTTTCAGCTCTCCAGTATTTTAAGAAGTATTAAGTAGGATTAAATAGTGAGTAACAAGCTCTCCTTGAAGCTTTGCTCACTATTTTTGTAATAACCGTTCCAGAATAAATGATGCAACATGTTTATTTAAAAAGAAAAGTTATTAAAAACAAAAAATCCCATTTTATTATTTGTGGTACCCTGTAAAATATCACATTTAATCAGTTTTTGGTGTATTGTGTCATATTGGGCTCTACTGCTAGACCGTCACTTCTGACTTCATTTTCATTTGGATCCTCAGTGACATCACTACCAGGCTCTTGGAAATGTATATAATAAGACTTCAAGGCTAAGAACAAAAATACTATCTAACATTATAGTTTATTAAATTCTCTTGCAAAAAGTCATAGTTCATTCACAACAATATATGAATAGCTATAAGGAAAAATATGTGCTAAAATTTTAATGTTTAATATCTTAATGTAAAGATGGGTTAAATATAGCAAAGATGCTTTAACTAATAAAGGTATATTTTTATATTCTAATCAGAGGAAAAAGAAGTCAGCCCAACTGGTGTTTTAAAAATAAGACCATTACCATCTTTTTTTGTAAAATATTTGACAACACAAGGGTTAATCATTTTAAATAAAAAAACATATCTCACATAATGACTCATTGTATAAAATATTATTTATATCAAATGCTGAAAGACAAAAGTCAAGGTCACAAGTAAATTTAGAAAATTAAAATTCTAAACAGCTTATGCAAATGCTACAATTAATCTTTTTAGTTCTTCTTTTATCCAAGCCACTATTTAATTCCTGATGAACTAAAATTGCAGCATTTTATATAAAATAAAACATAAAATACAGGGGTTAATGAAAGAGTTGTATTATGGAAATCCAAAAAAAAGCCCCCCGGGCCAGGGATTGTGGCTCAGTGGTGGAGTGCTTGCCTAGAATGCATGAGGCACTGGGTTTGATTCTTGGCACCACATAAAAAAATAAACAAATAAAAAAAATGCTACTGTGTCCATCTACAACTAAAAACTATTTAAAAAAATTCACCAGTATTTGATATAAGAAAGTAAAGATACAAAATGGGAACCACACACCATCTTTTAAGAACATGTATTTAATGAAGTATTCTGCCCTTTCTCCCTTCCTTGAAGGTAAAATATCAAGTTGGATGGAACAATGAAAGAAATCCAGTCTCATAATTTACACACCCAATTTCATGAATATCCTCATGGCTATATAAGTAACTTTTTTATGAGATATGTTTTCAGGACCCAGGACAAAGATTTCAGTGGCTTTGTTTTTCTACTTTCATAAGATGCTTTATAAGAAGAAAATACACACTATTTAATATTCACACAAAATAAATGAGTTTCTTCAAAAATCCAGAAAGCATTTTCTGAAATTTAATTTTATGTTCAAGATACTATAAACCTTTCCTAATTCTCCTATAAACTTATCTCTTATAATTATGAGACTGGAAACTTAACCACATTGCTCAGGGAAAAGATGACAAGGATCATCTCTTAAACCATTAAAGTACGAAATGTATGCTGAAGGCGCCAATAGGTCATGGGAACAAGTGTCCATGTGGATCAAACCACTTAATGTACCCAAACTCTGGGAAATCAAAACTGTCCATTATAATTCCAAATAAAGTACTCCTTACTTTTATTTTCCTTTTAAGAGCTCAACATTTTTATGAGAAATAGGTTAAGAAAAGTTTCATATACTAGAATTCCTAAGTTCAAAAAAAGAGCAAGAGAAAATTGAGGATGTGTGTTTTATGTAGTTTTATGTACTCTTGTTTAAACTTCATTTTATCGTATTACATCAAAGGTTCAGTTTTATTCTATGTTGGCAATTTAAATACAAAATAAAAATTTCAGTCAATAAAAAAGTAAGTTGTAATGTCATCATAAAATAATTCCTGCATTTCTTAATACCATCATATAGAGTGAGGCTTGTCTGATGGTATGAACTTCATGCATTTGTCCAGGAAGATTGAGAGCTTAAGAAGAACACGAACCTTGGCCCCACTGTTTATTTTATTATCTCAAATAGTACTTCACACTCTGCAGGTGTTTAAAAATGTGCTAATTATATTACACTTATACAGAGCATTGCAGGAAGAAAGTTTGAATTGAGGAAAAAAGCCGAGTTCCAGATGCTCCCACTATTAAATATGAGGAGGAGAATAAAATAAGAGCAGGAAAACTAAGAAATGAAGTGACATTCAAACTTCATGAGCTTTTCCCCTCATTTGAAAAATATTAGCAATCTGTATACGGGGTAAAAAAATGGGAGTTCATAACCCACTTGAATCAAACTGTGAAATATGATATATTAAGAACTATGTAATGTTTTGAACGACCAACAATAAAAAAAATAAAAGAGAAAAAAAAAGAAAAATATTAGCCACGATATTGGTCAGAAAGCACTAAGTTCTGAAAGCAGAAAAAAATTAAAACTATTAATTTGTTAAATCCTTAAAAACGAAATGTTACACTTCAAGTCTAAGTTGTAGGTCATAAATTCCTATTAATCACATATGTGAATATGTTAAAAGAAGTAATTCTCTTCTAAAATATGAAGGATATTTAACAGCTGCCTAAACAATCCTTTAACTAAAGCTCATGCACTTAATAAGCATAATATGAGGACTAAGTTGAATGAGTTTTTTTGGGGGACAAACTTTAAAAGAGAGAACACAAAGGCAATAAAGAACAGAGTTATTATTGAGTTTGGGAATGTTTGTTCAGGACATCACTCCTTTCTATCATTTGCTTGATTTAAAATTTCATCACAAAAATGTCTACTTGCTGCATATATTTTCCCACTAAGAGACACTTACTGAAGTTAAGTACTTTTCCTGAAATTTAATTTTAGAAGTTCATTTATTCTTGTCCTTTAGCTGTTATGGTTTCCAAGCTGATGCCTAAAGTCTGTAGGAACCACAGGAAGATTCTAAGAGACTACAAAGAGCAGATCATACTCTGATCCTAGCCATGAAAGTCATCTTCGTTTCAATTAATTTATTTTGCCTTTATGAACTTAAGAGTCTTTCAAGGAGGCTGACATTTCACTCATCTGAAAAAGCTTGGAATGTGACAGGGGAAAGGGAGGAGAAGTAAATCAAAGGGGTTAGCAATTTTCCAGATGCAATGTATTTTTCTTCTTTTCTTTTTCACCAGAAATTTTAGTCTTCTTATATTTTAATTCTCTGTGCAAAAACATAGAGTAGCAAAAAATATTTAAGGCATAGTGCCTCAAGAAACAACACACACACACACACACACACACACACACACACAATATAAGCATGCACACATCTACAAAATAAATATAACTGAAATACATTTTAACAGAAAATGTAATTCTAATGTATTTACTAGATGTTTGTATGTGCTGTGCAATCAACACAATTTTAGTCTAAAAACAATGGTGCATTTCGTAGATTTTCCCCCCTTGTTTGTGATAACATTGTGACTGAGTCATGCTGGTTTTTCATTAAAAAGTGGCATTTATAAAAACTTTCCTCATGACTCTATTTTAAATCATACCAGAATATTTCAGTTATCACCTTTAGCCACATGGTTTCAGAAAACTATGACCAAATATTTCATGAAAATGCTGATTATTTCAGAAGAGTTTTTTTTTTTTTGGTTGGAAATTCACTAAAACATCAAGAGGTTATAAAAAAGAAGTTTAAAAGTCTTTGAGGCTTGAAGATTAATTCTCAGCAACAAGGGATATGCCCATTTGCTTCTCGAAGCCAGAGAGGGAGAAATGGCAGTTAACTCCCCAAAACACCCTGGTTCAATATTTACCTGACAGCTTTGGTATCTTGACATTTTCCCCAGTGCATTTCCTCCTTTATCAGGTATTATTTTACAAGGGATTTCTTGTTATACAGAACTAACATAAATCAATCTATAACAGAGGAATTTGTTTAATACATTTATTCTTTTAAGAAACTGCATGGCCATATTTCATCAACTTGTACAATAGGGGGAAGAAAAAAAAACCTTACTACTAAAACAGCATTTGTGGAGACTGGTGCATGGTAAACCTATTTAGTTTTTTCAGAGGTTCATTCTTAGATTTTAATGTTAAATAATAACAACTATTCATTTAAGCTGGTCTCACTGTATATCTTGACCTTTAGCAATTCCACACACAGCAGCTTATTGTGGCATCCTTTAAATACAAGAAATAAGAATATTTTACCTTGCTATTAAAAGAAAAATAAAAGAGTACTGTTATGTTACATGGCCCATGAAATATTGGCAGTGTGCTCCTTGGCTTTCATTCGAAGAACGGCGATACTGGAAGACCTCCTTTCAAACTCTGGCTTTGTTTCAAATGCATGTCCATTGGTAGCCCCAGTAAGAAGAGAGTCAGTGAAAAAATTGTTGAGGGGCACGTGGCTGAACTGATTCTGATGGTTTGAAAACCCAGTGTAACTGGAGTCTGTCCGAGGCGAGTGAGAGTAAGGTGTCATACAGGAGGAAGTATCACGTGGTAACATGCATGAAGTAACCACAGAACCACCACTTGCATTTCCTGCCCACAAATTGTTCTGAATCTGGAAAATATAAGAAATAAATATTACATTCATACTTTCTCACTTTTATTCACTTTCTTAAATTACATTTACTAAGTTTGGTTAACTATTCATTATTTGCCCCTATTAAGTCATCTGTTACTATAGTCCTAATAATAATAATAACTGAAAATAATTATTTGAGAGATTCTTCTAGTTTATTTACTATAATAGATTACCATAACCCACATACTAGACCACATAAAATATTCTCAAAACTGTCAACCTCTTAAGCATTCTTTTCGTAGTCATGGTTTTTAAATGCATATGGAAGATTTACTCAGGATTCGTGGTTTAAAATATACTTTTAAATTTAAAGACAGTTTTCATCTTTCTCAACAAAATGACAGAATTGCATATTTTTTCAGGTTCTGAAGTTGGACTCCTGTGGCAGTTTTTGTTGGAAACCATTGCTGATGTTCTACTGTTAGATCTGTAAAAATAGTTTTGATCAAATTCATTATGGAAAGTGTTTGCCCTCTAATCATGTATTCTATAGGTTTGAATAAATAGCTCTGAGAAATTGAGAAATATGTATGTATTTTGAACATTTTTTCAATTATTTATAATTGATATAATAAATTTAAAACAGACATGTGACAAGAAAAACAAACTTAAAATTCTAAAACATGGGTCATTACCAGGTAATAGAATGAAAAACATAAATGAAAAAAATGATGTAAATATTAGGAAAAAGATCATATGAGTATAACTGAAGTAGTATATACCTCAAATATAAGATTGAAAACTCTTTTATAGTTTGCAACAAAGATTCACAGTTCATGTTAAATCTCTAATAAAAGTATTCAATATACTATTACCCACAAGCATAATTCCTCTAAAAGTGTTAACATGTAAAAGAAACACTAAATAAAATATGAATTTTGAATAGGAAGTATCTCAATCTAAAACAAACAAGAACTTTAAACAGTAAGAAAACTGATCACTTACATTTCAGAAAAACACACAGAAAATCATAAAAAATGGCAGGAACCAGAGAAAATGTTGCATGGTCTAGCAGTATAGAGAGATACAGTCTTTGAAGATGAACTCAAATTGTATGCTTTCTGCAACATGATTATAATACATTTGAACTAAATGCAATAGCAATATACATGTCCATCCTATCTAGCTTTCTTATTTGTTTAAAGTCAAGAAGTCCATCCTATCTAGCTTTCTTATTTGTTTAAAGTCAAGATATTAAGGATAGAATCAGCAATGATTTCAACACATTCACAAGGTTTTCTTTTACATATTTTTCCATGAAGATTCAGGCAACTACATATAATCTCTGGTGTAGTCTTGAATTGTATTACAATTATATCAATTAATTATTTATAATTCAAACCTAATCTTGAATTGTATTTTCTATAACAATTTGCCTTCAATTAATATCAGAATATATGCTTATAAATTTTGTGGATCATACCGATAGAGAAGTTACTCTGTCACTCAAGAAAGGGTAGCTTAGCCAGGTTTTAAAACATAATAGAAAACCTGAACAACTAATTCCAATTGTTAGCCAAGTACTTCACTGATTGGCAAGATGTTTATTTCTGTATTGTTTGAAAAATAGTATATATAATATATATATGTAATATACTCATTATATGCTAATATTTTTATATATGACATATTTATATATTAACATAAAATATAAATAAAAATATAGAAATATAAATATAGAAATGAAATATAAACATATTAAGAGGAGATATCTCTGTATCTATATATAGATTTACCTATATCTAGACATATATATAATGATTTGTACATTTAATTAATTCTTAAAGCATAATAGGCTATGCTGTTTTACTTTTGGCTTACTCTATTGTATGTATTTAACTTTAGCTGAAATATAATTATTGGTGCCAGGGACTGCTGAGTTATGTATCTCAAACCAACAAGAAGGCTGTTATTGTCATTACTCTGTCAAACTAACCCTTCTAACTTAATCTGGGTGATTTTTCTCTGACATTCAATCAAACATTGTACTACACTGCAAAAACCACAGTCACATGTCTGACAAAGAGCTTTCAGAAAGAAAGGGAACTTGTTGGCATATTTTTGTAAAAACAAATGAAAAGCAAGATAGTGATAGAGAGAAATGGCCTACATTTTGTTAAAAATTTCTTAGTTCATACATAATATTGCTAGAATTTGTTAAAATAATCTAGTTATACCCCCCACACACAAACATATGTTTACAAAAGTAAGAATAAGAAGGATAAAGCAAGAAAGGTAGTCCACAAATGCAAATTAAGGCACCATTTTCTCTCTTAAAAAATTAACATTAGTCTACCTGTAAATTGGGGGGGAAATGCTATAAAGTCTATTATACTGAAACAAAGTAGAGAAAAATAGTTTTGTTTTGATCAGAACTTCTTATCTGGACATGATCAAGCATGTTAAACTCTTCTGATGAAAGAATTTCTAACACATAGTTGTTTTCTGAGCAGAGCAAATTGATAAAGCAAATTATCATAGCAATGTTTTAGTTGGGCTTCAGAGATACCCAAATATTTTTAATAACTTTCCATTTATTCATATGGGTAGAGATATGCTCACACATTTTTCCTGATATAGTTTGTTTTCATGATGTCTTTCTCTTTTCTCCCCACTCCAGCCTGTCAGTCTGACTTTAATTTTTAAACTTCTGGCATGTCTTAACTTTGAGGACCTAGTAGGTTTCCATATCAATAGTTTAGATGAACATCACAAAAGATAATTTTCTCCAGTGTCTTGTGATTTTACTTCCTCTGAAATACTCCGTCTGGATGTTAAAACATTTGATGGTGAAGATCAGAATCATGCACATGATAGCTAATGGTCATCAATTAATCACCATATGCCATGGATAGACTATGGGCTCTTTTAATTGTTTCAACACATTAAAAGAGGGGTGATTTTACCATCCCCATTTTTTAGAAATTACTACAGCTATAGAATGGAGAGTCAAAGACCCTAACTCAAAACTGCATAACTCCAAAAGTGGTCAAATCTGAACCCAGGAAATCTGAAGAAATGCTATAATAACATAATTAGTTTATAAGGTGCAATTGCTTATTTACCTATTCATAATCTCAACTTGGTAGTGGTCCATAGGCTGTACTATCTGAAAGCAAACCCCATGGTTATTGATCATATTTGTTTCTTCCATCTTGAGTTCTGATACACTATAATACATCCTTTATAAAATGTATTGAATGGCTGAAAATTCCTAATAAAATTAAATGTGTGTAGATCCATTTTGCAGATAGAATCAAAATTTTATGAACAATTTATACTAATATACCTAAATTTTGTTTCATGATTGAACTCTAAAGTTACCATACTCCATCAGCTTAACAGAAATCATATTTACATTCCTAGACCTTGATAACTATATTTTACCTAGAAAGTTTTTATTTCTTCTATTAAAATGTATCCTCTATCACAGATGCATTTCCCTGGAAATTCTGAATCATTAGCATGGGGTTATCAGTTCAGGGTATCTGTATTAAAATAATGGTAATAAAAACAACATGATGCAATTCTAAAAATCAATTGAAATTAAGAAACACTACCATAGTCCAGTTTCTTCACAGATGCAAAGATTCTCCATATACCTTTAATTTTGTTCATTTCCTGTAATAAGAAACTCTGCTGCTTAAAAATAAAAATCCATCTTTTGGAGAGCTCTGTAAGGTAAGCTATCTTCCTCTACTTATAGCTTTTATTTATGCTTCCTAACATAATAAAGAATAAGTATTCAATCTTTTACATGTGAAAATCTTAAAATGTCATCAGGCAATTATGACACAATCTCCATCTCTCCTCCAGATAATATCTCCAGTTCTTTTAATTTTCTTCATATGACCTAGCTTTTAAACTCTGTGCCATTCTTGTCATATTACTCTGTTCACTTGAGTTTCCAACAACCTCCATGCTTAACAATGCGTGGCGTTTACAACAGAGGGTCATATAATAGGTATTGTCTGGCCTCTGTAGGGCAGATATCATTTTTTCTGTAGACCATTTACTCCTGGTAAAATTTGAAGGCATTTTTTTTTTTTTTGTATCAGGAATTGAATTCAGGGGCACTCAACCACTGAGCCACATCCCCAGCCCTATTATGTATTTTATTTAGGGACAGGGTATCACTGAGTTGCTTAGCGCCTTGCTTTTGCTGAGGCTGGCTTTGAATTCGAGATCTTCCTATCTCAGCCTCCCGAGCTGCTGGGATTATAAACCTGTGCCCCCCTCGCCTGGTTTGAAGACACTCTTTGACTAAACAACAAGGTTATACTTGATTAAATCTACTGCTGTCAAGGTAGGTTCTTTCCACTCTCCTCCATCCATATACCAATTCTATTCTTATATAGGTTTCAATTTTAAACTGTGTGCTGGCATCTACAAGTTGCATTAGTTAAAAGGCTTATTACCTATTTGTCAACAGAAGCCCGTAAAATCCCACCCTTTGACTCGTTAAAAGAAATAGTAAGGACTGGAAGTGAGCTCAGTGGTAGAATGCTTGCCTAGCATATGTGAGGCCCTTGGTTTGATGTCCAGTACCAACAAAAGGAAAAAAAAGAAATAAAGAAAAGAAATACTATATCTGTTATTACATTTTGGAGCAAATAATTCTTTTTTTTTTCTTTCTATATGGGGGGGGGCAGCTATTTTGTTGACATTACAATGACAGTACCCAGTACCAAATGATTTTTGGAGTATATATATTTTTTTTTTTTTTTTTTTGGGTAGGACTCTCAAACTGTACAATACTCAGGGCTTTCCAACCAGAAACACTATTAAATAATGCTCACACCCTATTTGAGTTTTTTTTTTTAAATGAAGGCCTTTATGTTTTTTTTTTTCTTTATTGTGTTTAAAAGGAGTGGAGAAACTAAAAACACTCCATGTTTTAATGTGCCCCACAACATTTTTTGAAAGTTCTAGGGGCACTTTCAAAGAACTGTCCAGGGAACTTAGCCAAATGCCTCCCATTAGCATGAATGGAAGTTCGGCTGACTTACTCCATTCCACTTTGAACATTTGCCCCTGAATGTTTTCCTAATCAAATAAAAAGTTAACACTTAATTAGCCCATGACTTTGGAATTATGAAGGAAAGTTGCAGTTTTGTCTAATTCTTCCCAAACTGGAACTGAATTCACTTAGCATTTGTTTTTCTTCCAAGAGATTAGAAGCAATAGAGAAGGAGAGAGGTAAATAAATATATACCTACATATTAAGACTTTTTCACTACAGATATACACTTGTAATGAATGAAGTGAAGTATTATGGTAAATCGTGGATAGGAAATTGCATGGCTCATTCACCTTAGCAACTTGATTTAGATAGATTCTTCGCAATTAAAACTGCAAAACAGATCTCATCATATAGAATGTGATGCATATTTCTAATACATTTGCTTAATTTATTGTAGTAAGTAATCTTTAATATATTTTTTAAAACTTTTAAAATAAACACAAGGTTGTTAGTCTTTTTCTTAAGTACACAGTAGCATGGTCTAAACAAAAATCAGCTTCACAAAAGCATTTTCTATTCTGTATTCTAATGAGAGAACTATTCAGGAGATACAGGCCTTTTGAATTTAATTGAAACACTGAACATGAAAATAATTAAGTAACAACCTTCTCTTACTTTTAAGAATCTCCAAAACAACTAATTAATAACATTTTTCTACTAAAGTAAGTTTAGTACTACTTATCTGCAAACAAGACTACACCTACTTCCTGCCTCTAACATCTATAATATTTATAGGCAAACACACACACACACACACACACACACACACTCATCATGTGAACATTCATGCTACTCTGCCGTCAAAAACTCACACACTTCCCTGAGAGACTCATATTAAAGCTTGTTCTAAAAGACAGTAATGAGGGGCTTACAAAGAGGTATTTGTGATGATTTATAGCAACACCTTTTATACACTAACCCAAAAGTTCCTTTTGATTTTTCCTCTTTGACAGAATGTTTATATTTATTGACTACTGTGCATATTTTAATGATTACTATATAAATTTATTAGCACATTATCAATATGTAATTTATTCATATGACCTCTTAAAATGAAAACATCAATTTCTACAAAAGAATTTTTAAATAAACAATTTTTAAATTCTTTAATTTTTAAAGAAACAATTCCATACTTTATTAACATGTCTTTTCCTATAAATTTGAGGGTAACAAAATATTAATGAGTCATATGCTTAGAAACTTGCAAATAATTTTAGCTGTTGGATAACTTCAGGTTCCCATTAACTTTTCTAATTACTGCATCAATAAGTTAGTGGCAAGAAGGAAGTATATATCTCTAAATAGTGAATTTTCTACCAGTGACTAACGTATTCTAGATTTTCCTGGAAAAACAAATCCAAACTTGAATTAATTATTGAAAAGAGAGTATGTTTTTTAGCTACTACTTGAGATAAAAATGAGAGTATCTCATCAGTACATATTATGAGGTCTAATTTTTATCAAAAATGTCTAACATGATATATGAAGTAAAAGGATATTTTGGAATCAATTTCAAAAATTCCCAAGACATATTTTTGAGTATGTAGTATTACAAAACTGAAATGCTTTTAAATTATTTATTCATTAGAAAAAGATCATATTATTAAGTATAAATTAACCTGTTAAATTTCATTTTTAACAAAATTCCATCTTAAAATGTGTACAGGGACTTGGAACAAGAATGCCATTTTCATTTTAAAAAATAACTATTAGATATAGTAGTCATAGGAGACTGATAAGATAACTGCTTAACAGAACAATAAAATTTTATCTGTTCTGTTAATTCAAACAAAAGCTCTAAGTTTCATAAAAAATGTTTCTGCCTAAAAATTTCAAAATAACTTCATAGGAATGTTTAATTTTTATTGTTCAAATAATATTTAAAAGATGCTCCAAGTCAAAGATGTAAGAACATTAAGGACATTTGTACCTTTTCCTTCAGAGTTGCACTGATTCTTAACTGTTATACTAATTGTGATCATTAACAATTATTTATGGGCAATCTCACCTCATGTTTTTAAAATGCACCTTTTCAAATCAATTCATCTAAGGAGGAAATAAAATAAGGAGGGCTATTTTATTATTCTCAAGCAACAATATTCTATGGAGTATTTTGCAGCCATCCCTTACACTATTTTTCATATATTTTAATGTATTCATGCTACTATTACTGATTTGTCAGTTTTTGATTTATTTTAATGACACCATTAACCTAATAAAATAAATTCATAATTATAATAAAGATAAAAATGTTAATTTGTGAATAATGTTTTTCTGGCACATTTAAAACTAACAATATAAATCAAATATGCAAATTCTTAAATTGCACAGGATATTTTTAATTTTAGAAATACCCACTTTAAATCATTCATCAGTTTGAATTAAAATCCTGAGTCAAACCGATTTCAATCATCTTGGATTTATACAGTTAACAAATTGTAATTTTATTTTTGTGGTTTTAAAAATCAACTGTGAATTTATGCAAACTTTAACCTATTTAATACCCATGATATATAATAAAAAAGAAAATCTAGACAAACATGAGGCTTAATAAATAAGTTCAGAACAGCTTGAACTACATAGCAGAACTTATCTCAAAATATAAAAATGAAAATAAATATTAATATGGCATACATAATAATCTGGATTAAAATATAATGTAAGGTTTGCACTGACAATAAGTGTATGAATTATAGATTTGAACCCACAGATCTGTTCTCATAGAGTTGCCACTCTTTGCTGACTTTATTTTCCACCATGTTCTTCTCTATTTTCCTATGAAATAGGTTTTATATATATAAGTTGATGATGGCATTCTGAGGTAATTTAGTTTTATACCTTTTCTTATTTGTTTTGGTAATACATGCAATTCATTGGTTTAATTTTCTTTTAAAAAATGTGTGTGATAAATTTAGTTAAATTCAATGGGTTAACAGTGATTACCTATTAAAAACAACAAAAACTTTGTCATGGACTCATTGAATCATACTAAATTAAAATGTTACATTCTTTTCAAAAAATAAATGTAACTATCTTCATAATCCAAAAGACGAATGTACTTCACTTCTTTATGATGATAGTGTTTATCTCTTTAACATTTTTATATTATATATTTCAATAAAATTTTTTTATTATATTTACTGTTACTAGTTGCACTCTTACCTAGTAGATACTACCAAAGAAATATTGTATACTTATATAAGATATATATCATACATTTAATCAAATCAACAGTTTTACCTATTGTGAAACCTAAATTTATTGAGTAATATAGAATATCATTTTTTCTATGACTTTAAATATTTATATTTATAATTAGTGACAAATTGTGCAATATCAATATAATTTGTTTACCTCATGAAGGCAACATTTTTGTCCCTTCACTTACTTTAAGAGAATTTTTTTGCTATAGAATTATATGACCTTCTCATTGGTTGTTTCATAGACATACAAACATTCATTATTCGAGGTATTAATTACAGTTATATTATTGACATTTTAACAATTTTGGATTGTTTATTTTGAGTATGTGGGGAAAAATAGAAATAACTGATAAAAATATGATATTTTCTTCAAAGGAAAGAATTGCTCCAAATGTCACTAAATTGCTATACCACAATGGCTAGAGATAATGTTTCCTATTTCTTGTTCAGTTTAAGTGAAGTAAACTTTTAAGATTAGAAGAGAAACTAGTGAATGGGAAAAGAGGGATGAACAATTATCTCAGAATCACCATTAAATTAATCTTTACATTTTCATTTAAGAAAATTATTTATTTATAGTATGTGAAATAGAATTTCTTAAACTAGGAACACTATGTAGCTTTAATCTGTTTTCAGTTATTCCAATGACAACAAATTACCTATAACTTGAATCCACGTCTTGGTATGTTCAGGTTCCTGGTGGCATATTTTTATAATGCATCATTATAACCACAGGTTTGAAGATATAGTGTGGGTCTCTGCACATTTATAAACGTATTTAGTGATGATTCTCAATATAGACTAAGTAAGACTTCCTTCATAATTTAGGTGAGGAAAAAAACTTCAACCTTTCTTCTGAAAACTTTGATTAAAAATATTTTCTTTCTAAGAAAATTATTCTGGTGAACAGAAAATACACCTGAAATCCTAAAGTGACTATTTTGTTTTCCTAATTTAAAGTGCAAAGTATATTTAACGGAATGTGATCCTTCCCTAGATCCTTAAAAATTAAATTTATTCATTAGCTTAAATGCTACAGCATGAGAGAACATTCAAATGAGAGGTAAGTACTTTAGAACAAAATTAAAATTGGCTAATGGATACTATGTAATCTCCACATTTCTCAAGAATTTACTATATACCATACAATGTTCTGAGGACTTTGCATCAACTATTTTGTTCAACACTCACAAACATCACGTAAACTTTTTTCCTAATTTTATAAATGAGGAAAAATGTTCCTATTTGTTAATTCACTTTCCAAAGGACTGAAAGCTATAAAGTGGCAAAGTTAGGTTTGAACCAATGACTCCCTAACTGATGTTCATAATCCTTACATTAAACCCCTAGCTCTCCTCAAGTTCTTAAATTCAGCTCCATACACTATAAACACGGGGCTTTTCAATTCAGAAATCTATTCAATCCTCACAATTAACTAAATAAATAAATAATCATCCTCCTCATCATCTAAATTACCAACACCTCCAACACTAATACCAACAATATCTCCATTTGAAAAATAAGGAATCTGAAGAGCAAGGAAATCAAGGGACTGATCCAAGTCATCTAGCTAGTACATAATCAAGCTGATGCTCATATAATCCAAACCAAATCAACAGCATGAAAAGAACATTACCTGTAGGAATGAAAGTTGGCTACAAGCTTCCAGAAAACATTCAAGAATATTTAATTCACCAAAAAAATTAATTTTAAAATGCTTTGATTTTAAAGTTGATATATCCTTGCTTGCTTATTAAATTTAAGGTCAACATTATTTTGGTCTCTGATTAGTTTGCACCAAGCAGTGCTTTCAGAATTTAATACAAACATTACCTAGTTTATTATCTTCCTATAATGCAAACATTCCACTATGCCCAAACCAGTACCTATCAAACATCTGTTGATAAATACAAATAATGTTGGAAGAGAAAAAGCTAAGCTGAAAGGGATCTGCAAAACCTGGCTAGTCTGTTAGAGAAGAAAATTGAGGGAAATTTAATTGCTTAAGACCACAGTGCTGGTTACTAACACAGATTCAAAAACAAGCTATTTCATTGAAAATTGATTACTTTTTAAATAAGGTACTACCAAAGAACTATTGAAGTACGTCAGTACTTAAGTTTATATCTATTCAGTGACTATGTAACTTACTTGATACTATAGTGATACAAAGGTGATAAGAAGTTGTTCATATTTTAATACTTCACATTGTAAATAGAGGGGAGATCTTTTATACAACCCACCATAGAACCCATGAGAAAAGGATGTGCTGATGGTGAGAGGATGTAGAAGCTTCAAGGCATAACTACAGTTTAGATGAAGGGAAGGGAATTTAAGAAAAAGGAGACAGACTCAGAACAAACAATGACAATGTTTTTTAAAATGCTACAACTGGAACAACATCAGATATTTTAATTTAGCTAATGCTATCAAATGGTAAGTGATAGTGTGGGTCAAAATAAAGAACTTTTCTTTATTCAACTAACATAATCATTACATAAAACTATACTACCTCAAAGTTCATTACTGTGGATGTCACAACTCATATTTTCTTATTTATTCACTGTCAAGAGATAGCAGGCCTAAGAAAAATATCAAAAAGAGTCTAACAGGTGTCAATGTCAAGACTTTTTAAATAGTTTAAATCATTATTTTTTGTATTTTTTAAAATGGAAGCATTTTTGGTTTCCAAAGTGATGGAATGTCTTAGGGTCAAAATTGAACAATTCCATTAAGTTGCTGAATTAAGAAGATAATGTGGCAAAAGAGCCCTGAACTTCTGAATTCAGAAAATCTGGCTTCAAATTAAATGAGTTAATGGCCTTAATAAGGATGCACAGTACCTGTCTTAAAATAAGCCCCCAATTTTTACTATTTTTACTGCTATGGCTTTTGTTACTGCAGTGTAATAAAAACCATTTGAAACAAAGAATTTAAAACATTTTAGTAAGCATTCATTACTATTCATAAATAAACACATTACATGTTATATATAGAAGTCTGTACATTGGATACAATGATTATCCACACTGAGCAGGCTTGAGTAGAACATATTTTAAACCATCTCTGTTTTTCATGTATTTCTGTGTATGTTTCTGCTTTCCAGCCAAATTGTTAATTTTTTATTTCTGTGCTGCCTTCAACATTTTCTAGTTTCCAACTTTTCTGCAGTTAATAATTTTTTTCTGTAATTAGTAACAGTAACCAAATTCAATGTCTAATTGCATTGAGTTGTTGGATTCTATTTCCATTCCTATTTCTCCCATTATGTTTCTATTTTCAAGCCTAATGATTAAAAAAAAAATTCCCGTAGGCTGAAGCTTGACATAATTATTTTTTTCAACTAAACTAAATAGTCTACCATGTACTTTTACCTTAAAGAGAAATTTCCCCTAGATTTATCCAAAATCTATACAAAGGAGGTACATGCAGTTCATTTCAGAATTTTTGGCAACCAAACATGAAGTGACTTACCAATACAAGAATATAGTTCAAATTTTGCAGCTATCTTTTTTATTATTATTCATGAATTCTACTGTCAAAACAAATTCAACATAATTTCTCTGTGTTCCCATACTTTGGTACAACCAACATCCACAAAGTATGGAGAAGACACAGGAGAATTGTTACAAAATTCCCGTGATTTGTGCCCAGAAATTTTTCAATTGATCCCTGATGGAGTAAAAAAAAAATACTATCAAGTGTATAATTTGATGTACCATTTCCTTTCTTTCCTTAGCTACTAGGTTACCTTAATTTATTAATTGATATCTAAAACTCTGAAGCACAATAACACATAAGAAAATATCCAATAAAAATGGATGACCAATCAGAGTATATTAAGCCCTTATACACATTTTAATTTGTGATAGATTTTACTCAAAATGCTTTATAAAACATCAAAGAAAGGAATCAGAGTTAAAGCAACCAACAGCTAAGAAGACAGAAGTGAAAAATAGAAATGGGATTTAAAAGTAAAGGAATAAAGATTGAAAGAATAAGATGCAGTAAAAAGGAAAAAAAAAGGTCTATCAGTCAAGTGTTGTGCAATAAACATTATTAAGACTGTTTAAAGTCCATTTGATAAGAGTTCATAGTTTCTTAAAAACAATAAGGTCCATCTGAATTTTCCTTTTTATTATTTCACTGGTTGTGGATACATTTCCTGCTCCTTTGAACTAAATTTCAGACTTGAACAATGCAACTCAAGCCTTAGGCTTTTTTGGTATAAATGTATTAATCATTCAAACATTTATATATATTCACTGGGAGAGACAGTCTAGTGTATGGGTTAAGATCTTGCTCTTGGCAGGCAAGGTTGTTCTGGTCACATCTGGGGTTCATCACTAGTGAAAGTGAGTTAATACCTCCCCTCTCTGTGCCTCAGTTTCCTCAACTGAGGAACAGATATTTAATAAACACCTATCCCATAAGGTTGTTGGGAGGATTAAATAAATTAATGTGACTTGTTCAGAACAGTGTCTGGACACATGATGAGGATCATTGTGGTGTTAACAACTGTAAGATGCTACAGTCCCTGTCTTCATGGAGCTTGTGGCCCAGAGGAGAAACACCCACAGAGCATTTTGTTTAAAACTCAACTAAGACACACATTGTGTGGTGAACAGAATTTCCCTAGCTCTATGATGTTAAGTAACCAGAAGTATACTTTATGCTTTAAGATAAATTGTAAAACAGAAACAAGACACTTCTTTTGACAGGCATGGGATATGTACATTGGTTTCCACAGTGCTTGGACAGTTGAGCTATATAGCAGCTCTTTAGACACTGGCCCTGAAAGAGCCACTGGTGCAATCATGGATCAATTCCTTACTCAACATGGTCTGTTACTCTTTTAAAATGAGGGTTTTGAACAAGGTGCTCTCTGAGGCTTTTTTAACATGCAGTATTACTTTAGTAAATTTGGTGAATTGGTCTGGAGGAGTGAAGTTCCCAAAATGGGTTTTTAGGAACATAAAAGACAAGAACACTAGAAAGGCACATTAAAGGATTGAATTCACACTCACAAGGTATGAATTGACCTTTATAGGAAATGAAAACCCTTCCATAAATGGCTGGATGACCTAGTCACTTAACTGTCACAGTGTCCCTTTAGCATATGTGTCATTTTTTCACAGAGGCCCTTTAGGATTCATATCACCAAGTAATGAAATAAAAGCATTGCCTGTTCCTTATAATATGCATGATCCTTATCATATATCAAAATACAGTTCTGAATATCATTATTCAGTATCAGGGAAAAATAATATAATATGAAATACACTAGGAATATGAAATACATTTACAAGTATATATATCACAAGGTATGAAAAAAGAAAATATACTCTTAATTAAAAGGAAAATAAGAAGAAAAAGAATTACTAATGCTTTTGAAATAAGGTAAAAGATATCCCACGATGAAGGCAATATTTCCTATGCATGGTTAATTTCTGAAAATTATATTTATAAGTCATAAGGATTACATGTGTCCTTGACACAATGAAAAATATCAAATCTGAAAAAAAAACATAGAAGAGAGATTTTTAAGTAGAATAAAGGACTTAAAGGCCACATTTGACACCAGGTTTCAACACAATCCATGAAACAGTAGCCACCCTGACGGCAACACTATTGTTTTTAAAAATTAGCAAAGGAAGAAAGCCTGAATAATTAAATGTAGATACAATTAAGAGGCTTCTTCAATGAAACAATATTTCATTTATTAGTGTATTAAAAAATCCATAAGGAAGAGATCATGTAATATTTTTATGTGAATGGCTGAAAGAAAATAATCACAAAATAAATCTTTTAATAAAAACAAATTTTAACAAATATGAAAAAGGTTAACTAGAAATTGAACTGTCATTATTGACTATTGTATTAGGTATAATAAAACCTATGCTCACCTTTTGAAGAATTTATAACATCTACTTTTCTTGATCAGGAAACTGTAATTTACCATACCTGTGGGTAGCTGTCAGTTCTTGGCAAAACTGATATATCGTAGGTCGCAGCAAAATGGCTTTTAGCTTGTTGTATTTGGCCATAACGTTCCCTTTTTCTCCACTTGGCCCTTCGATTTTGAAACCAAACCTAGTTTTTTAAAAAAGTGAAATTTCATATAAGGAATATTTGATAAAGCAAATTTGCTATTAAAAGATTTCAAACCAGAAAGGAAAACCACATCAATAAAATCACTAAGAAAAGAATTTCTTATGTCACAGAAGGATACTTTCTCTCATACCCTGATGTGATAAGTAGTGTGTGGGTGAGGAAATAAAATTTAATAAAAAGAGCCATTAGGCTTTCAGCAAATTTATTTGATATGTTATGCCTCTAACGTATTTCATTGTATCATCTCTAGAAAATGAAAAGGGATTAGATTATATATGATCCTGAAGATTCTTTGTTTCAACATTATAATGGATAATCTGCTTCCAAGAGAATACTAAAGTCTGGGAGATAATCATAGCTTTTTAGTTTGGGGAATGCAACAACATAAACTCAGCCAATCTATGACCAAATAAATATCTATTTAAAAATTATCTTAAAAACATCACAAAATGAAGATTGTTCTGGGATGTACCTATATTTAGATAATATTATAAAAATTAAACAAAGATTGCATCTAAAATATACAGCTTTAGTGGAAATGTCTTAAATATTTAGAAATAGAAAAACAGAAGACATTACATTGAATATGGTAAGGACTATAGGTAAAATATAATCATGTAAAATTGAAATGTCATTTTAAAATACATAAATGTACTTATTACATAAAGTATACCATTTATTTTTCCTTATAGAAAATGCTTGAATATTTTCACAATCATACCTCTAATTTAAAACACTTACAGGTAATATAAATAATAAAATAAATAGGGTGGACAGAACCAAGTGTCAAGAATTCCAGTAAGTTAGTGTGGCCCACATCTTCCATAATTTCTCTAATTATATATTAGAAATATTTATCCAATGAACCACCTTCCTAAGAATGTTTTAATTCACACTTCTAGCTCTCAAAAAAAATCTTCATTTAATATTTTAATGTATTCAAGGGAGATACAATAAATTACATTCGATAGGAAAACTTTGATATTTTTGAGTAGACATTATACAAGAAGATTTCAGGAATCTCTTTCATCTTCTTTACACTACTATGTGCAAAATATAAAATATTAAGAAACTGGAAATTAAACACAAAAATGCAAAATGTCAAAAGTCTTTCAGTAAAATTTAGTTGAAAATTTTACATTGTCTTTCATACTCAATTCTAATCTTCTATAACTTTATACATTCATAACTTTGGCTACCTGTTAATACACAATATGATAGTCAAGTATATATTGGAAATTTAAGATGACATATTGAAGAGTTTTCACAATTAAAACAAGATAAAAATAAAAAGATACTTGTTTAGTATGTTACTTAGTACAATGTCTATTATCCATTATACCCAGAGCTTGAGACAACAAAACAAATCACATTTTCTTTCTGTCTCTACAAATGGGCATCAAAAATGTATGAAGGGAATTTAGTAATGAAGGTTTTGGGGGGTTTGTTTTTCCGATTGTCAGAAAGACCTTGGTGCTCTCCTTAAGATGGGTGCTAATTACCACTCTAATGTAACAGCAGGAAAGGGAACAACCTGAGTAAATTAGGTTCAGGTTGGCTCCCTGTACATGTTCTCAGACAAAAATTAATCAGGACTTCAGGGGAAAACATGCATTGCACCCAGCTGATCACTCTGTATGTAAATATCTTTTTCTATGGTTACAAGTATAACTAATTTAAATATATATGACACAAAACCGAAAAACACACATAAAGGCCTCGTGTTAATACTTGACAATTCTAAAATTCTTGGTTAGTACAACTTTCTAGATTTTTATTTCCTGAACTAAGATAAAATAACCGTTTATTTCCAAAAACTCAAGCAAAAATCTGCTGCTTGTTATCCCTGCACCACCAGATGTTGTCTTTAATGATGTATGGAGACTTACAATGGCTTAATCCTAAAATTTCCATTTACTTCACTGCACTCAGAACAAAATTTGTCACTATTTGTTCATTTTTTCCGTTATGGTGGCTTATCAGAATTGAAGAATACAGTATTTTCCTAATTAAAGTAAAAATATACACACAAAGGAAAAAAACACTCTCCTGAATTACTGATTCATTTAAAGCTTTTATTTATTACTTGGAAACTAATAAAATGTAATTTGAGAATGTCAAATCTAGCAAAAAAAATACTACTAAGGGTCAAATTTTCACTTATTATAAATTTTCTACTTCAAATTATTAAAAATTTAAGCACATTGAATCATCTAATTTTGATAATTTGAAATAACTGAGTATATACAAAAATTCACTTTAAGTACATACTTATTATTTACTCTGTAAAAACTATATAATTATCTAAATTTTAGAAATCAGAACACATTATTGACAACTACTGAGACCAAAAAATGGTAAATGAGCTATCTTGTATTTCTTTAATTATGTCAGTGAAAATATCTTATGGTATATACACATAAGAATTGAAAGTTTGTGGGATTGTTTCATTTTTTTTCTTTTATGAAAACCCCATTCCAAGAGAAACTACAGATTTGTGTGCTATTATAAAAATAATTCACAAATACTTGGTATATAAACTAAAAGGAATTTCAGTGGCTGATAAAACAGAAAAACAAATTTATTGATTACCTAAAGCCATAATTATAGTTTTTTACTTTTAAAATTTATGTTTTTAAATTAGAGAAATGTTATCAAATTATGTTCTTTTTAAGTGAGTGTTAATTTATATGCCTGTATAATAACTGGTTTTGTTAATGTTTTGAGTTTTCAGTTTTTTTGCAAGTAAAAAGGTTTTTTTTTTTTTAAATGGACTTATATATTACATTGTTCTGTATCTTCAGCTCCAGAATCAGTTTCTTCACTTGTGACAAAATGCAATTATTCTCAAACTATTCTTCTTTTGATTACCACCCCAACAAGGCCTCCATTTGGCTCCTACCTGGACTCTGGCCTCAGTGAGTTCTGTTCTCAGAGCCAGCTGTTCTCTGACGTATACATCCGGGTAATGGGTTTTCTGAAAGACCTTCTCCAGTTCCTCCAGCTGCAAACTGGTGAAGGTGGTTCTATGTCTCCGCTTTTTACTGCTAGACACGTTGCTGTCACATTTATCCCCAAGTTCATCCAGTTCTCCCTTCTCTGGCATCCCTTTCACGGGAGACATCCGGAGATTGCTGCAGTTGTCCATAGCTCTATTCAGTTCGGTGTGAAGGGGCTGGCCTTCTACTTTGGCGATCCCATAGTTCACTGTACCCAGAGGGGAAAATAGCAGTTCTCAGGATTGTCAAACACATCTTAAAATGGGAGTTCAAAACACAATTTGAGTCAAATGTATGAAAGATGATATATCATGAACTATGTAATGCTTTAAATAATCAATAAAAAAATAAAATAAAAAAAGAACTAAGTCAAAGCCATTTAGAGCATCAGGATGTAGTTCTGTTAATGATTTATTGTGCCAGTATTAATTGGATGATCACATTATGTAAAATTATTAATTCGATGTGGAACAGGTTTAAAAAATCATTTTAAAATGTAGACATTGAATTAATAATTTATGGAAATCCACAGTTATATTTTATAAGGTTAATGTAAGGTTCATACATATAACATATATTCATTCAAGTTAATGTAATTAAATTGAATGATGCTCTAGACTTAAAAAAAGAAAAACCTAAAGTGACCATGATTTTTGAAAAGTGAACCAAACTTGGTATGTTTTCAAACATAATTAAGCCACTTGCAAGGCTCAAAAAAGATATTTCAATTTAAAATAATACGTACACACCTATTTCCACACGTTATTTTCCCCTCCACACAAAACTTATTGCTTGTAGATTTAAATGGGGCATTTTGAATATTTCAACTGAATACTCATGACTGAATTTAAGTTTCTTTCAAAGAGCAATCTACTAAATTGAAAAAATGAAATTTCTATCAATTTATTAAAATGTTTAGTATAGAAAATAATAATATTTAAGTATACATCTTTACCTTAAAAACTCATCTTGTGGCTCTTTCTTAAATATCCCATTTTTTCTGTTTAACTCATGTAATATGCTTTAGGACAAAGTTTTATTGTCTCTTCTATGAACGCATAGAAATTAAAACATCTATTAAAACATTACAAAGGATGACATCTGGCATTATGTTATGTGGTATTTTAATTTCAGTAATTATCTTCAGATTTGATTGCATGCATGCAATATAAAACAAAAAAAATATATCATATTATGCCACACACACAAATAACAATGAATGCACATAAGGAAATGGTAGGCATTTTTTAAAACATAAAATCAATCCAGTCAAAACAGAAACTTCCAAAGGATGATCATACTTTTTTCATTTGTTTCTGTTTTTAAATTATTCCTATTTTAAGAACTGTCTTATTATGAAAATATATTCGACTTTAATGCCTATATAACTTAATTCCTAATAGCTTTTATGCAAAGTAAGATGTGATATAAAATTAAATTTTAAAAAGGGGCTTGACTGATTAACAATATGGTTTTGTCTCCGTGGAGTGAGTTAAACTAGGAACTGCGGCAATTAGGGATGGGGGAGGGGAAGCCATGGAGTGGCTAAGGGCATCTCAGGAGAAAGACAGGATCTTTCCTAAATTAAGCAGAAAGATGCCCGTGTTCATCTCACTCAATACTTTCTTGTCAAAATTCATCCTATAAGTGTGATATTCGGTTAAAAGTTAGCAAAGTATCAAAAATCACCATTTCTCTTCTAATTTTGGATTCCCGACAATTTGAAAAATGATTGAGTCCATCTAGCCGTCAACAGGGGACAATGCAGAACAATTAAAGTCCCGTCAAGTCAAATAAGTTCAGTATACATCTGAGAATTCCAAAAATACAGTCAATAATTTAAATGTAATGTATTAAAAAGTCCACGTCTTTAAAATAGAAGATTGAAATGACTTAACCGTTATTTTCTCTCTCACTTGCGCTTCTTATTTTGTTTTACCCTTACAAGTCAAGAGTAGCTCGCCAAACTGGATAAAATAAGTAAAACATGAGATTTATTTAAAGTTTCGGTACAAAGTATTTAGTTAATGAGCTTCTTCTACAAAGCCAGTGTCTTGCCAGATTTTGGAACTTCCAATAAAATAGACGGTGGAGGCTTGTTATAAATATTTCACACTTAATTCGTTTGTTATTTTAAAGCAACCCACTTCTTACAGCTTAACTGTGGAATATATACAATGATAAGGAAAAGTCCTCTCGGAATTGTAAACGTGCTTTAGCTGTCGCGATCTGAAATAATAGGTTTGTATTGGGTTACAAGATAGAAAAGATAGATGGTTTGTTTTGATAACATTTTGACTTTGAGATATTTGGGCATTCAAAGTTGAAGATTTCACCCAGAAGCATTCCGAAAGGCTTCTTAGGAGTCTTTTCATAGGGAATCAGAAAAATGGACAACACAAATCCTAGAGTAAGAGATTATACACCAATGATTTTTTGCCCCAAGCTATCTAAAGTTATTTGGTATTAAACAAAAATCTATGTATGTTGTGTTGCATAAAAGCAGAAATCCACACAATCTAATTATCTAGCAATACTCCCCAACCTCACAATGAAAAAAATCGCCACGTCTTGGACAATAAAAAGTTTATCACCTAAAGGTGCTCAAAGATCTCTTATTTTCACCCCAGAGGATAGTGACGTCTTCTAAGGAGCTGTGATCGATTTCATCTCCTCCGCGCCAGCAGCGCGGCTGGTTCACAGAGGAAGCGCGCTATCTTGACTCAATTACGCTTTCTTTAGCGCCCCATCAGTTTACGCTGGGATCCTGGTTAGAGACGCGCTAACCTATAACTTGGGCTACCCAACAGTGAAATGAGAATCACGTGGAGGTAACTGGGTTCTCTAATTCCTTTGCCCAGCAAAAGACCGCTGCAGCGATAACGCCGCTTGGTAAAGCGCGCACAGTTACGCTTGCCACCCTTAGCTCGCTCTTTCTCTTTCCTTCTTTTCTTCCGCCTTCGCTCTCTGCCTATCCTGAAGGGTCCCACTTTTCAGATTTGCCGAGGGATGCCGCTGCTGGGGCTGGAGCTGGGGCGCTGACTACTCACCGCTGCTGTCCTGACAGGGTGAGGTCCTCTCCAAGCGCACGTGATGTTCGGCTCGCGGCAGGGGCCCAAAGGCCTGCACGCATTTGCCTGCCGACGCTTTGCTGTAAAAGGACTCATTGTCCAGCGTCTCCATAACGTGCTCCAACGCGCCTCCTGCGCCCATGTAAAAGTCACTGTTTTTACTTGGCGGGCTCTTAAGGGCAAACTTCTCGCTCAGAAACTCCATAATCCTGGAAGGCTGTTTCGGAGTTCTCGGGGCGCCGGGGCTGGAGAGCGCTGGGGGAGGGAGCGAGTGGGCGGGAGGAGGGAGGGCCAGAGAGGAGGGAAGGGGAAGCCAACCCTGCGACGCCGGGAGCTGCCCGACTTGGAGCCCTTTAATACGTACGGGCTGGAAAGGGGGCACCCGAAGTTGCTTTTATATCTTGAAACTCAGCTGGGCTCCTTGGGCAACCTCCCAGTTCTAATGAATATGAAAATAAGCAGGCGACTAACTCCACCCCGGGGCCCCCTCCGCCCCCACCCCACCCCCATCTTCCCCACTTACCCAGGCAGGGCGCGTCCAGGCCTGGGTTAGACAGACAGTTCCATTTCATACAAATACCAGAAGAGACAAGGCCCCAACACCCAGAAATATTGTCGCCGCCGCAACAGTGGACTGGCATTTCGGAAGAGCTTGGTGAGATCGCGAAGCAGTTAACCCTCCATTCCCGTCTCTCGGCACCCTCCCCGGGCACCCGCCCCACACCCGGTCTCCACCCCGCCCCCACGCCAGCCACTCACTACCAGAAAGATTTAGAGGCATCTTAAGAACTTGAAAGGAAGTATTGCTCTAAAGGGCTTTTATTTCATCCGTAAATCGTTTACGTGGAAGATCCACATTAATATGAAGCCCAAGAAGCCGGATACGTGGGCAGCTGTTAACTGGGAAAGCGGTGGTAAAGGGGCCGCTTCTGCTTCTAACCCGGAGGAGCTAGGCTTCTGGGCGGTCTCAGCTCTTTACCAGGCCGTGTCCTTTTTCTTTTTCTTTTCTTTTCTTTTCTTTTTTTTTTTTTATGGAATGCAGCGGCATGGGACAGGGAAGGTGAGCAAGAGGCATTGAAACGATTCAATTTATATCAAAACCAACCGATTTCCACACCACCTCGTACCCACCCCTCCCCTTGGTCCATTAGACCAAAAGTATTTTAACCAAACCCCTTGACAAGTGCCTCCCCAAAAACTTTGGTCTAGGACAGAGGGAGGTTCACTATTCAAACTGTTTTATGAGGAGGAGGAAGACCTTATTGTGTTTTTTATTTATTTTATTTTATTAGTATTGACGCTTTTAATGAGTCCAGGTGGAGTTACTCGAAAAGCGCATGAGGGGAAGCCAGTGGCTCCCGCGCGCATGCGAAGCCGGGCGCACTCTGTGGACCAGGACCTCTATTCTACCTTAAGCGGGAGGAAGGTAGAACGCGTAGGGCAGCCTTGCGGAGTTTAAAACTTCACTGTGTGACTTTGGGCCCGATTCCAGCTTCCTAGGACCCTGCAGTATCAGAGAGAAGTGCGTCTAGTGTTTTGGGCACTAAAAAGCAGCTGTTTCCAATGGGCCCCTTAGGCGGACAAACATGTTGAAAACCCCGCACAAGATTTGGACCAGGGAGTCTTTGCTGATGGGTCCTGACATAACCTTTCTGGACACAGGCCCTCACAACAGAGGTCACGCTTCTCCGGACCGGACCAGCACTTATGCCGCGGCCTTGGGCACGCCTGGTAACCCCGACTTGGGGATGGCGAAGCCAAGCCCAACACTGGCGGGCATCCGAATGGGTTCGGGAATTTCTGCCCACATCGGGGTCTTGGTTGATCCACACCTCACAGGTGAGACCCTCTTTGAGGCCCGACCAGGCCACAGCCCGGGAGAAAAAGTCAGGGAGAGTCCTGCACGTTAGAGGAGCTTCTCAGTACTGCCTTAAGGCGGGGCCGGCAATAAAAACTGATCCCGCGGGGTAAAACCTGAGCGGATGGGCCGGGAGCAAGCCCTGTAGACTCAGGCTCGGCCCAACGTCCACTCAGATTCCCAGAGGAGGGATACACACAATCGATTCACGTGGAGCCTCGCTCAGCCTAGCATTGAGCGTGCACTCAGGCTCTGGGAGTTGACACTATTCCGGGTTTAAACAGCTTCTGCTATATTATTAATTACTAGCTCCTCAGCATCTTAGCACCAACATGAATTGTCGAATCTCAAAGGGGTTAGGTAGGTCAAAGAAAAAGGGCTGGGGGAACTTCACTCAAGGACAAAGCAGGCTGCATCCTGGAGAGAACTCAAAGCTAGGCATCCTCTGCATGGTGAGGCCAAGGCTTGGGGGTCAGGGGGAAGCCAAGAAAACGCACGCGACAGCGTGCCCTGAAGCATTTCGACCTTACTTAAGGAGGAGGAGCTGTTATGGCCTGTCCTGGACAGTTTCTAGAGGGTTCTTGGCCAGCCATTTTAGAAAACTTGGGTGTTGAATTAGCCACACACTCATAGGCGGGTCGAAGATTTTCAGTGATGATCTCCTATGCCCATTTATATTTGTATTACTTTCAGGCATTCCAGATGTCTGACTTTCTCTAATGAAAACGGGAAAAGGTAAGGCAAGAGTCGTTTAATGGGTTTTTCAAAAACTCAAAGTAGCAAGAAAATCTATTGCTTACTTGAGGAAATAGACAAGGGTTTCCTAGTTAGTAAACTTAGTTATGTCTTAGAGCTATGTCAGCTTGTTTATAAATATGTTTTAAGAGCACTAAATTCTCTGAAAAATATTCGGTGTCTCAAATGAAAGACATATGATGCAAGCTCTGGAGTACTTGTATACCAGTGAAAGTCCAACTCCTAGAGGAAACTACAGTGTAGCCCAGGACAACATCTGCCTACTAAACCTGTTCCCACCCCATTACCCAAAATCCACTTGTAATGGTGGTGGTTGAAGGAGTGGAGTGTCAAGGTGTCACCAACCCCACTTAATATCTCTGAAGCCTCCTAGAAACGCAAATCTACTACAAGGAATCCCGTGTGTTTTGTGACACGAAACCACATGTACCCATAACAGAGGGAACAGTTAATGGCGAACTCCCATAACAAATGCTTAATCTGCAGTTTTTGGCAAGAAACTGAGTCTTTGGTTGCCAAGAGCTGCATTAAGTGGATTTTGAGAGGTTGAGATCGAGTTTATAGTAATGACACAGTTCTAGCCATTGGAACACTAATATTAAATTGAAAATACTACTAATTAAAACAATAATAATAAAGTGATTTCTAGAAATCACAAGAAGGGAGAAGAAATCAAATTGGAGGTCAGCTGGCCTTTCCTGAGAATTACCTGAGCCTTTTCTGCCTGATGTTTTGAGGAAAACCTTGGAAATTGACCATAACACTTTGATAAATGCTTTCCGCTACTCCACCAGAACCATCATGAGTCCTAACTCTTTTTTAACCTTGCCTTTTATGATCTTTACCCCATTCCAACCTTCCTAATCCAACCAGTCTGCCTGTGGCCCCCCACTCGGGGATCAGAATTCTGAGGAGTGATCAGCTGGCAAGACCCAGTTTATTAAGTCGGGTTCTAGCTGGGATTTTTTTTTTCCACAGGCTCAGCTAGTCAGTCATCTCCAGGCTTCCATTTCCTTTTTCACTTGACCTTTCTACTTCACCTTTGAGAGAGTGTTGTTCATCTCTGACCATATTCGGAACTAGGGATCTAAAAGAAGATCCAGCTCTCCCTCTTTCACATCAGTAAGAATTTTACTCCAAATAAATTGTTGTATACCTTGTTTGTTTCCTTTATATCTGAACCTTGCAGATGGGGACCAGCATTTACAGGAGGTGGTTCAAGTTAGGGTAGAGTGCAACAGAGGTAGGAATTCATTACTTCTTTAAAATGCCTAAAAATATTTTGGACATCCCAGGATTTTAGCACTTTCTGATCTCTGGGCATTATGTAGCCTGCTGCTTCTTTACATCTCCTTAGTGGGAATGAGGTTTGGTGCCTGTAAAGGAAGGAATGTGAAGAATCAAGAAAGCAAAGCATGAGGGTGAACAAAATCTATTGCTGGTTCAGATCTCAGACTCCAAAAAAACTGTTTTCTTCTCTATAATTAAGATGTGTTGGAGAAACCTAGATCATTCCTCTGGCATCACTGAATGCGAACAGTGGAAGAGCTATTTCATGAAAATGATTCTGATGCTCGTATCACAAGTTGCATCTGACATTTCTGCAACCAGTTTATTGCTGATGTTGTTAGGTGGCAGTTTCTCCTAAGTAGTGAGTTGCAACGTTCTAAAACTTTTATTTATATGCTTCCATTTAGAGCATACAAGTAACATAACTAAATAAAACTATTTGAAAAGTTCATTTAAATGATTATTTGACACTTTCTCTCCCCACAAGGTAGTAATTCATTAGAAAGGAAAGATCTGATGAAGGATTAACAGTCCAAGGCAGCTTGACTCATTTTACATTAAAAAAAAATTTTTTCATGCACTTAATGCTGCTTTTAATGCTTCTCTCTCCTGTGCAAATGTATTTTGGGAAATGAATAGTATTTCTGCAAACATACATCAAAGCAATAGTAGAAGCAATGTGTAGACTACTCTAGTTCCTTTCTTTGTCAAATCATTAAAATAAATGTCACATCTATATAGTTATAGTGGGAATGTCAAGATGGAATTGCAAGAATTTTAGTTTTAGCACTTTCTTTTTACAGTGAGAATTTGAGGCTTATTGGAAGTAAAGCCGGGGGGAGGAAAAAAAAATGCATGCTGAATCAGGCCAACTGTGCCAAATGTAGAAAAGCAACAGTGGAGAGGGGAGGAGGAGCTGATGGAGGGAAACTCTCATGAAAAAGTACTAAAATAATTGAATGTCATGTATCATGGCAAGAAGCCAGGGAGCCTCGTGTTTGTGTGTGCTCCGCTGCTGTTTTTCTTCTCTGGCTTCATCTTCAAACTTCCCATAGCTCTGTGGACATAACAGATACAGAAATATATTTTGCACTGAAGCAGCTCAAAGGATTTTCATCAAAATAAAAATATATTCAGACAAAGAAATTTTTACATTTTTCTTTTTAATCTATATCACTAGCCATCACCATCTTCAAAAATACATGGCTATAAACTAATATGTAACTGACACATTTGTGAAGTTTGTCTTTTACAAAACTATCTACCCCATTGTAAATGGATTTTCTAAGTCTTTCAAGTGTGTTATCACAAAGTTCCCATAATGTATTAAATTTACTGATTTCAAGAATAATATTACTTTGATAATTCAAAACATCTGATTTTTCAAAGAGCTATGTTTATTTTTAAATTTCAACTTATTTCAGTGCTTTTTCATATTGATGGCTTTTTCTTAAAAGAAAAATGGACTTAACATTGTTTAATATTCACTACAGAAATGTATTTTGTTACAAAAATTAAAATTAAAATTAAACTGCAATAATCTAGTCATCTTTATTTCTTTTTCTGAGTGTCCTCATTGTGCCAGGAAGTTTTGAACATAAAAGACCAATAGATTGTTTTCTATGACACCTATGCCTTTAAATAGTGCATTATTATACTATTCAATTAATAAACCAGATTTCACTAGTAAGTTATTGTTTATCTAAAATGTATTTCCAGTATTTTATTTGATAAGTGAGTTATTTAAACTTATATTCAATATATTTTGAATTCATTTTTTTCCTGCTGATTCACTAGGTATGTCTTAAAGACACTGCTGCATATTTTTATGAAGGTGTTATGTGTGCATCCCACACATTGAGCTTTCACATTTCAGGGAAAGACTTCCTTATGCATAGATACCAAGGCAAAATGACAGATGTTTCTCCTTTGAACTCTGATTATACAACTTTAAGTGTAAAGTTCATGGTCATTTAACATCCTGATCTTGGTACTTCTAATAGATAAAACCAAGTCTGATCCAAACAGAAACAGATCTCCCTCATATGTTCCTCAAGTACCCTGCTCCTCCCTCGTTCATCAATACTCTTTACTTCAGGACAAGAGGACAAGTTTTGGGCGCGGAGAGGGTGCATTTAGAACGTCATCGTCATCGCCTTGTAGACGTGAAAACGGCGAAATCTAGTTTAACACCGTAGGTTGGTGCCTTATACATTCGACAAAGAAGACAATGGCAAACATAATTATTACATCGAAAGAGAGAGGCGGGGCTGAGGGAGGTAGAGAAAGAAATGGAAAGGAGGAGCGAGCGGGAGCCAACTTCTTTATTTTGAAAATTAGAAAAACTTCAGAGGAAGGTAGAAGTTGATATGGGTTGAGTCTTCCAACCTGTCCTGCTAGCCCCCAGCCACATGAATTCCTGATGTGAATTTTAACTTGCAAAGTGTTTTAAGATTCGGAACAAAAGGCTCTCTGTGGCTCGCGGAAGAAAAGTCGAGCTTGTGGGACGCCTTTCTTCCAGGGTGCAGGACTTGGGGCTACAAAGCAGCGCCCCTGCCTGTGCGACAGGCATCCCGAAACCTGAGCCTTACCCTATGACCACCGTAGGTCCAGGTCTTTCTGGTTCAGAACTTGTGGACTGCTGGAGTGCGGAGCAGATTTCCAGAGGCAAATCAGTGTTCCCCTGGGCTTGGGTGGACCGCCACCTGGTGAGCACCTCCGTGAAGACCACCCTTCCAGCTACCAGTCCCTGGAGCTGCGCGGGGCAACGCTGGGCAATTGGGGTGAGGGCTGGGTCTCCAAAAGCCACCTGATTTGACTGCAACACAGTGGGCAAAGTGACATACAACCAGAGAATCTGTGTTAAAGGGTGACTATGTGGAAAACCTCTATTCTAAGAAAGAAAAATGAAGTTTCACTTTTAATGCAAACTTAAAAGATACTCTACGAATACAGAAAAAAGTTAGCGGTTAACCGATTTGCTGCTAATATTTCATCGGGGTGCTTTCCCCCTTTTAAAGTGTATCTCTTGGTAAAACAACATATTTTAAGCTTTCCATCCAAATATTGATGTTGGCAAATAGATCATCTAACCGTTCCTTCCTAAGGACAGTGCCCTTTTTGTTTCACCGGTTGGCAATTAGTTAATCCATATCAAAAATTGCTGCAGATTTAGATGAGTAAAGCGGGAAACATGTTAACTATTTTGGACAGTAGTGTCCTGCTCTTGGTGTGTGTGTGTGTGTGTGTGTGTGTGTGTGTGTGTGTGTGTGTGTGTGTTTGAGTAAAATAACAAATATGTCACTCTTTGCTACCTGGTCCACAGAAGCAAATGATCCATTCTCCCTGTTGGGGAATGTCAGGTTTCAGACTGACTGAAAGATGTTCCTAGCTGATTTGTTAAATACTAAGCCACATTCCTTCTAGGCTCCTCTAAATTTTGTCTTTTTTTTTTTTTTTTTTTTAACAAAGCCACCAGTGCTGTCTCCAGCAGGGTGGCATCCATGGCATTCGAAGACTTTTACTAAAAAAAGAAAGCTTCAGAGTCTCAGGAGACCATGCCATCTTTGTTTCCAGCATCAGAAGCCCCCAAATGGACTCATAAGAACAATTAAATAATTTCCCACCTGCTCAGTTGCTCTCTAACGTCCAAAAAGCCTCAAAAGTGCACAGTATTAATAAAGTTAAATATAATAAGCAATTAAAATATTTACTCCTATTAACTACTTAAGCAAGGATTTTTATACCATGCCAAAAAGAAAAAAAAATGTTCTTTAGACAATTCATTTATTTCAGTCTCTTTGTGAGGTTTGGAACTCTTGTGTAATACCAAAAAGTTATAATAAGCTAAGTTTTTAAGGAGGACTTAATTTTAAAAGGAACTTAGTTTTGAGAAAATTTCATTAATGCAGTAAGTTACAGGGAATCTAACTCCAATAGAGTATATTTTTAAATTAATGTTCTTGAAATTCTTTATTTCACACTGTATTTGAATCATATGTGCTACTTTTTGAGAAAGAGGTATACAGTCGTTCACTACATTGGAAATTGCTCAATAATTGAATTGAATTAAGTAAAATCTAAGTAAGTCATTATACTGTTTTGAGCAGGAATGTCCTTTAATCTTGCATTCTTTCTAATGTTAATAAAACTTTGAATACTGTCTTAGAGCTTAGAGAGAAATGTAAATCTTAGCAAAGAGAATTAAGGGCAGAAATTTTATTATACTAAAGCATTTTTATTTTTATGAATAAAGTAGATCTGTAGGCAATTTCTTATTTAAGGTATAGAAACGTCTTTAGATATTTCTGACAGATTAATCACAGTTGAGGCAAACCATGTGGGATATAAAGATATCTCTACAGTACATCATACTTCCCCCCCCCCCCCCTTAAGCTCCAGAAATAAACACTGTGGAATCCTGTAAGCCATTTAAAAGTTTTCCTTTGGGTATTTTCCATAAAAAGTGAACCTTTATTTTAATTAACATTTTCACCCAAAACTCAAACATAAAGACTACACTTCCTAGGTTTTACAAATTGTTCATTCTTAAGAGGATTAATTAATGTTTTAGAATACAACAAAAATTGGGATGCAGATATCTTTCGAGAAGGTAGAATGATGGAAATCAATCAATAGAAACAAACACAAAGTTGTAAATTAAGGTTTAAAAATATAGGAGAGAAGGAACAAAGTTTATAAGGGTCCAAATAGTAAGATCTGAGGATATTTTGAGTCTACTGCCTTAGTTGCTAAGGAAGTTAAAAACAAATTTAGCTTTAATTTACAGAAGTAAAGCAGTTATACATTAAGATGGATCAGATTCACACTATTCGCTGTACTATGCAGAAACCTTGAGAATTGAGAAGTACTCCGGAAACTATTTTTATGGAGAAAGAAATAATAATTTTGAGCTTTTCTAGTGAATACTGGCTGATTCCAAGAGAATTTGGAAGCCATGTTATAAGAAGACTGGTTGAAAGAGGCAGTGATTTTTAGCTAAGAGAAGATATAAGAATGAATGATCATTCAGTTTAGCCCCAGTGGTGGAAATAGGCAGATAGGCATAAACACATTGTTCATGTAAAAGGCGAGATTTTTAACAATAAAAGTTTCCTATGACTAATGTGGGCTGATTCTCAAAGCTGTACCACTACTGGACAAGACATATTACAGAGGTAAATCTTGGTCATGTGAGCCTCTTTCAAATCAAAGCTGCCAAATTCTGTCCTTAATGCTTAAAATAGCTCACATCTTCATAATTTTCTTCATAAGAAAATTACAGTACTATTTTTTTTGAAATTATGATTAATTTTCTCTAAGGAGAGAAATAATAATAACTCATATTTTACTTTGATATAAAATTAAAGACTACTTAAAAGGAAGTGATTTTTGCTACATAGTTCCTGGGTCTTTCTGGTTTGCCTATAATTTTACTATAGAGATAACCTTTTGGATTTACTATTGGCACAATTTGGCTAACTGATATATATTTGTGAATGTCCATTTGGTCTGTAACATAAAAAAATGTAATAATCTATAAAGTAGATTTACACTCAATGGGCTCAAGTCCAGATCTAACACCTGTTGATTATGGGTTGATGGGAAAATTACAGAACAATTCTATGATTCAGTATCATCTCCGTAAAGGAGGGTAAAGTGGTATCTATCTCAGGAGCTTAAAGTAAATATAGAGTTAATATACCTAATGCATTTAGGACAGTGCCTTGACATAAAACATTTTTATTGTTACTATGATTTTTCAAGTTCAGAATGTGAAAAGAATTTAGTAAAGATTATCAACATAGGAAAAACAAACTAATGGTGCTATGAAATGAAAAGCAACTTAGAAACAAACAAATTTCAATTATTTAAATTAAGAAAATCAAATGCATGATTATTAGTTAAAAGATGGAAAGGGGGAAAAAACAAAGAAAAAATAATCACATATGGAAAACAAAACTTCATTAAGTTGCTAGGTCCTGAGGTGTTCTACTACTCTAAGGTAAGTGTGCTTGCCCATAACTGCTATTCAGTTAGTTAGGTTTTAAACATAGGTATTATTTCTAACATAAGTTTTCCAAGACTTGTGTGATTCAAGAAACTAGGGTTGTGCTCCTAGTCTTGCCATTAACTATCTTGTATAACCTATGATAATTACAATTACCACTTAAGGACTCTGCTTCTCCTTTTAAAATGTTACCCTTCTAAACCTGTATATTGAAAAAAAAAAACCTACATTGAAATTATCTATCAGAAATCCAGTTCTTAAGTCTGTACAATTTTAAGAGGCTGTTATGAACTGATTGTGCCCTCTCCCACCAAATTCATGAGCTGAAGAAACTCTAGTTCCCAACATGATTGTATTTGGAGGTGGAGTCTTTGAGAGGAATTTAGGGTTAGGGTTAGGTCATGAGGGTGAGGCCCTCTTAGTGGGTCTAATGCCTTAAAAAGTGATGGAGAGAGAGCAGATCTCTCCCACCATGTATGAAGACAGCAAGAAAATGTCTTTCTGTAAACCAGGTCCTAACCAAGACCTGACCACATTAGTGCCCTAATTCTAGGAATTCCAGCCTTCACAACTATGAGAAATCAATGTTGGCTGTTCAAGCCTCAGTTTATTGTATTCTATAATGCACCGGCTGACTAAACAGAGGCTTTCCAATTCTTGTAAATAATATTAGAAATTCTAGCTTTATCCAGTCTTTATTTGACTTAGAGAACTCAGCACAGTGTTCCTGACAGCCATAGGGAACTCATCCCCTGGGGTAGAACAGTTTGTTCTGGAAATCACTGTCTATATCAATATCCCTGTGAGGAAAGTATTTACAATTGTTCTGCTAAGGTTTAGAAGCAGCTTCACTCAGATTTACGAAGCATTGGTTTATATTAAAAGACAAAAAACAAAAATCTAACAATTCTCAACAGACTTGGAAAAATTAATACCTCTGTAGGTCATTAAAGTTTTCCCCACTAAATATAAATAAATGAATCCATGTACCATTATGTAGGGACTTCAATGTGGGTGTCATTATAATTTGAGATGTGATATAAATTAATATTTTCCTCTACCCATGCCAATTTTTATTTCAAAATATTATGATATTATGTATCTGAGAATAATGTTGTCTTTTTAGTTTTGAGAATCATCACATAGGAATTTTCCACTTAGAAGTCACACAAATGACATAGGCTAGATGGGTCCCAGGGTCCAGCCTTTATGTGGTCCTCCTTCCCAGTCATATTTCCATTAACTTCCTGTCTCACACTAGGGATTTCTCAGTTTTGTCCAATAATGAACTCCTTTGGTTGTTCTAGACTTCATTCTCTAGGCATGTCACTGTTACCCGTATCCAGGTATTCTTGCCTGTCTTTGCCTAAAGTGTTTTCCATATATAAATTCATCCTTTATGGTCATTTAAACAGAATATGTAAACCTTTCCCTGTCCACACTGATTTGAAATGAATCATTTCCATCCCATTTTTTATTTCCTTTAACATATTAAAATAAATTTTCTTATAATATTGTTTATTGAGTCTAGGTTAATCGCTTTTTAAAAATTAGCATAACAATAATAAAACCTTTTTCATTCTTAATAGAAAAGATAACTGAAAATTTATTGGTTGAATAAAGATAAATAAAGTTTATCATGGAATAAAGATTAACAAAGAAATTAAACCAAGGGATAGATATCCTTTTATGTTTGTGCCTTGAGAGGAGCCAATATTTCTATTTGAAGGGAAAGGAATAAAAAATGGAGAATGAATCTGTTAATGACCTGGCATACTGTTTGAGACTCTGGTAGTAGAAACATTTTATGATCTATTTTGGAGTACTGAGTATTATCTAGAGAGCTCTGATGCTCATATTTGCAGCTATTTCCTAGATATATCTTTTATTTGCCCCTGTAAAAATATAACTTAACAACATGTTATCTAGAATGCATATCTTTTACATTTCCAAAGGTTTCTGTACATTTTTAATGGAGGGAGCTTAAGATGCATTTGAAGCATTGAATTCTACTGCCCATTTTAAAGACAAATCTAAAGAAGTCAGTTCTTAATGATCTCTTAAAAAATATTATCCCATACTTCATGGATATATTTTCTAAATAAGATATGCAAAATTGGCTGTATCTCAATTGGTTTAGAAAATTTTTGGTTTAATTTTGGAAGACTGGCTTGGAAAGGTTTATATGTCAGTTGTTTATTAAGTAATTATAAGACATATCCAATATATTGACCCTGGGGCTTCTTATATATTTTATCCCTTGCCTCTTACTTAGCATCCTATGAGTTATATAATCTTTTTTTTTTTTTTTTTTGGCACTGGGGATTGAATTCAGGAGCACTTAACCACTGAGTCAAATCCCCAGTCCCCCCCCCCCCTTTTCTGGTAGGGCCTTCATAAGTTGTTGAGGCTGGCTTTGAACTTGCAATCCTCCTGCCTCAGCTTCCCGAGGCACTTATGTATTATAATCTTAATTTAACAGTAAGCAAAGAGGTTCAGGGAGTTTGTCACTTGTATAACATGACTCATCAAAGTGAGCATTATAACACAAGACAGTTAAATTACAAGAACCATATTCTTTTCACTTTCTTCCATATGCTTCACACTAAAATATGTACTTAGCAAAACAAAACTTATGGTTGATTT
This sequence comes from Spermophilus citellus, assembly GCF_964194105.1. Lineage (NCBI taxonomy): Eukaryota > Metazoa > Chordata > Mammalia > Rodentia > Sciuridae > Spermophilus > Spermophilus citellus. Next base: position 103,082,962 of record NC_138197.1, on the reverse strand, counting down.
CTTACTTTGTTCTATGTATCATATTGGTTTATTCTAAACATTGGTTTCATTTTGAAGTTCATAGAAAATCCAGGGTTAGAACAAATCTGAATGATGCAAAGAGATGAGAAACAGACCTAGCCTTATTATATCTCCTTGTAATTTTCTGTTGATACATGAACTTTGGTGGAAACATCTTTAATTCAATAACTTTGAGAAGAAACCTCAAATCCATATCAAAGGTTAAAGTAGTGAAGCTAATGTTTATCTGTTTGATTTGAAATACCTATGGTTAAATACTTACTAATATTTATACTTATAGATGTCAACAATTTAAAATAACCTAATTCTATAACTTTTTCTTTTCTCTGAGACATATAACTTTAATAGCTAATATAGGTGAAGTTTTCTCCTGAGAAAATATCCTTACATTTCTACTTGATAAAAGAAATAGTCTGACCTCCATATATCTACACATATGGAATCTACAGATACATAGTGCTAACTTAAGTGACTTAAGCGTCGAACTTGGTATTTGTGGTGAGATCCTAGAAACAATCCCTGTGCAAACTGAGGAATTATCTATATATGGGGGTATATTAGATTAAGGAAAATAATTATTAAATTAATATTATCAATTTTTTATATCCTAAAGTGGCTATTAGAAAGTTTAAAATTACATATGTGGGTCACAATATTTATAAATGCTGATCTAGACCAATTTTATGAGGATCATAAAACACGTTTGCAAGTTTCTATTAACACCCTTTGCAGGAAAATTACTTCTCAGTAATTCCAATGAGAAATGGATTCATTTAAGAAGCTTTACATTTACTTACCTGGTTACCACTGCCACATACATCAGGCCTCTGTAGGGAAATCATGGGCTTGAAGTGGTTTCTCACCACTACTTTTCAATGTAAAGGTGATAATAATACTTCCTAAAAGGTGGGGATGCTATGCAGATTATATTCTCTCAGTAATGGTAAATACAAGCCATGAAGTACAAGGGGAACCTTTCCTGTTGTAGATTAATTGGATTGGTTCAGTTTTCTCAAAAGTTTCATAGAAAGGATCTTTCTATGGTACTTTGGTTAGTTTACCTAAAGCAAAGATGACAAGCAGCAAAGAAACTCTCACTCAGACCTCCCAATGTTATTGCAGGCAATACCAATAGTGAGTGGTGCATTCATGTTGCTTTACACATACTTCCTTACTGAGCATCATTATTCCTTCCCATAGGAGGCCATTCCAGATCTGCTTAGGGAAGGCCCTGGAAATTTATATGCCCCTTGCCATAAAGTGCTACCAAGGATATGAATTACAAATGGGATGTCACACAAAAAGTTTCTCTTTACTCTTTGCTTTGGGTGAAATTCTGGCTCCTAGGAATAACAGATGGGAGTTTGTATTTGGCAAGGAAGGAAAAATGGTTGTCAGGAGGTGTCATACAAAGTTTGTGTGGCTGATATGCTTTTTAGCAGTTATAAAAAGACTACATTTATTATCATTCAAAAGCAGTATATTCATTTATGCAACAGTTATTGCCTTTTATGTTATGTGTCTTAGGTTAAAACTGGATTTATGATATAATAGAATGTCAGATATAATATGGTTCCCATGATAAGAATCCATCTGTATCAAAATTCATCTCATGCTATTTGAAAAATTAAAATCTCTACCCATGCAAAGCTTGATAAAATATAGATTACATGGTAGGTACTAATCCTGTTTCTCAGCACCAGTAGCAAAAAAAGAACTTCAACTTCACTTTAGAAGATGTCTCTGATTAAAACCAAATAAAAATAAATAAACATAAAAATGGACAGTTAAATTCAACTATGTCAAAGTTAAATTCAATTATGCCATCTCAAAATCTAGAACCACACCAATTGTCTCCTCTTTTTATTTTATAATATTTACTATGTTTAGCAGAATCAAAGGGCCACTTTTAAAAAAATAAAGTAGAATTTTTTTTGCACTCTTTCCCTCCCATTATTTTCTGCATCAAAACACTACCTAGGTCATCTCACAAAATGGCCTCCAGATCAGTACTACCCAATGAAATATAATATTAACCAAATCTGTAATTTAAAGCTTTCTGGTACATTTAAAAATAAAAACAAACAAAATGTTGTTATTTTAGCACAACCAACAGAAAATTAGAGATCAATTTTATATTTTGTTCATATTAAAACCTTGAAATCTGATTTAATTTACACATCTATCATATCTCAACGAAGATTAACCATTTAAAAAAATATGTATCTTTTAGATATAGGTGGACACAATAGTTTTATTTTTATGTGTGCTGAGGATCTAACCCAATGCCTCACGCATGCTAGCCCAGTGCTCTTCATCTGAGCCACAACCCAACCCAACCTGAAATTAACCATTTTAAAATGTATTTTATAACCGTATTTGGAAAGGTCCTTTCTCTGAATCTTATAATGACAAAAACAGCTTTGTCTAGGTAAACAAAAATATCATGGTAGAAAACAGATTTTATTATATACCAAAATAGACAATAGAATTACATCTTTATATCAGTGATAAATTAAGAAATTAACCTTGACAACTCCTATCCTATAGAATGCTCAATGGCATTCCTCTAAATTATATACATATAGCCAAGAAAATGATAAACCTATATGATGAATAATTTTCTGGTCTTTAAAGGTGTTGGAAACTGGTTTGGGTTGTAGCTTAGTGGTAGAGTGCTTACCTTGTACATGTGAGGCACTGGGTTTAAGCCTCAGCACCACATAAAAATGGAAAAATAAAATAAAGGTATTGTGTCCATTTACAATGAAAAAAATTAAAAAGGATGATGGAAACTCCATTAATGAGAAACATGATAATATAGGAAATATAATAATGGAAGACTTTATTCTCTATTATGTTAAGGACAATGAGTTTTTCTTTTTAAAAGAACAATGAACAATTTAATATGTGTCTCTTATCAATAAAACTTATTACTTATCTTGATCATAGCACACTACCTGTAAAATATTATAAAATATATATCCTAAATTTTAAATCTTATTAATCTGAACTTTGGATGGATGCTACCCAAATTTTGAGAAAAATAAGAAAAAAATAAGTAAATTACAAATGAAGAGAAAAAGCAATCGTCAATTTAGTAACTGAACAGCATAGTCAAGAGTTATAAGAACCAAAGCTTATACTAAAGATGTTGTTTTTTAAATGTAGAGGAAATTCTCTTAAAAGACTATTTTTTACTTTATAATGTAAACTTCAAAACACTTTAATCCCTCTCAATTTCCAACATATTCTTTCTAATTAAAATTGCTTTCTTCAAAAGTGAAAGCTCTAAACTAACTTCCAGGAAAGTTGGTATCCTATTCTTTTACATCTAAGGAAAAAAATAACAATGCCTATCACAATACCTTGTCTTCTGTTATTTTTTCCCACCTTTTAAATGAGAGTGGTGTACGTCCAATTCATTTATGAACAGAATAATAAATTAGAAATTAGGTAATGATTTGAAATGCTTTGCATAATACTTAATAAGGTCTGTTATAGTAAACTATATGCTCAAAGATGTTGATTGTAGAGCAGACCCTGGGAAGGGGTTATCTATATAAACTAACACAGCTGACTCATATCAAAACATTGTGAGATCCCAAACAGCCCAGCTAAGACTTTACCAGGCTTTTTATGACAAATGATTCACTTTGCCATTCTTAACTAAAAGTGACTGATGATAATTTTTAAATGTAGAGGAAGTAGGAGAGAGGAAAGTGAGAATTGAGGTGGGAAGGGATTGGGGTTAGGGAATAAGAGTGCAGGGAAGGACAAAGAATCATTTGTGGTCATGCATATGAATAATACCATTGCCTGGATACATCATAATCAGTATAAAATTCCTTGTCAAGGAAATCATAAGACAGGCTCATATTTCCACCTTCCTGAGTCTTAAAGATAAGTATTAAGATACTCCATGTAAGGATAATATGTTAAAATAAACTCTATTGTCAGGTGTATCCAAAAAGAACAAATAAAAAAGATACTTCCTAAAGAAAATGTTTCATTACATTTTAAAAATTTGTTTGCTATTTTTTTCTATTTTTCTAAAACACAACTAAACTGGTGCTACAAAATGATAAGTTTGAGCATCTATTCTTTAAGTGATTATTTTAAAGCTGGACACAATAAACAACACCATAGAACTTCCAATTTAACACCATAGTTAGGAAATTGTTTTATTGACATACGCATCAATCATCATCTACAAATCTAAAAGCATCTGTATCAATATTCATAATTGATATTATGAAACAATTACACAGATTATAGAATAAGAAAACTATAGATTAAAATAATTTTTCGGTACTAACATAATAATCATAAACATCTCACTTCTCATACTAGGCTTTCCACCTCATTGATTTGAGTATATGAACCTTAAAACCCTATCAATATCAGCTTTAATGTGTTTTTTTTTTCCTGCAGAGTTGACAGTAACTGAGATAAAAATTTCCCATTGTTTCATTTTGCTGATTTGTGTATGCTGTGAGTGAAAGAAAGACATGACAAGCTGTTCATTAAACAACAACACATGAAGCTCAATTTTTAGTCTGCAACATATGAGTCTATGCTTTTTATTAATAGATTGACAGCTTGAGGCTCATTAACATTTCCATCTCAATCAAGTTAAAAGAGATTTACAGGTTCAAAATGCAATAAGACTCCAAAATTAGATGGGGGCACAAGCTAAATAAATGTATTTCTCAATCTGGTTAGTCATCTTTAAATGAAATGTTTCGGTAAAGAGTAGAAAAAAAAAAAGGAAAATCTAAAGTTCATTGGATCTTATTACACAGCAACACAGCTATAAAAAGTCAGTGGAGAACAATGAATTTAGCTTTGTGAAAAGAGTTCCAGATTCAGGAAACTAATAGATTCTTTGTACACTAAGATATAACAGAAAACCAACATTACAATAGTAAAACTTTAATAAAACTGGTAATTTTATAAAATAAATTAATATTATGACAGATTTAAGCTTTGAAAATATATTTTAAAATTATAATTTAAAGGCACCTTAACATGGTAGAGCATTTTTGAATCACAATAATGTTGATGAAAAAAATTAATATCCACCTCTTATAAATAGTAAGGATAATACATATCTGATGAAACATTACAGATAAATATTAAATTTATTAAATTGATAATTTATTAAATTTATATCTCATTCTAACTTAAACTGCATATTTTCTTATGAAAACTCTCTAAGATGGTTTAAAATTAAAAATAAAAGGCCATTTTTATTATTTTGCATTACTTTCTCTTTTAATTTGTCTTTGAAATACTCAATTATAATAATAATCTCTTGGATTAAATTTATTAACATATTCATTATTAATTAATACTGCATTAAACAATTATAATAAAAGATAGTTATATTCTTACATGCACATAATATTAAAATGTATTATTGGTAACAAAAATCATCTTGAATATATGTAGCGTAAAAATATAAACTAAAAAAACTGAATATATAAATTCTATTGTGATATTTCAAGAATTAGTTTTCTGGAGGCCATTCTTCATGCACACAGGAAGAACTGCATACTGTATTTTATAGATGGGAAAGAAGATAACTACACCAGAAAACAAAATCGTAAAATATGTATAATAAAACAAATTAAACACAGTACTCTAAAACTTTGTATCCAATTGGTAACATGACCAGATATCCACAGACTTCTTTTAAATAAACCATTTGCCATATGTTTTGAATGCTGAAGCTTGAAGGATTAGTTGGAAGTTTTCTCCTTCTTTCTGCCACTTCCCCATCCACCACTGAGTCGCACTGGATTGTCACGGAATGATATGCGTTCTTTTTTAGAAGGTCTTGAATTTGTTATTATGGGTGCAACTATTCCCTTAATTGAACAACCTAGATGATGATATTAAATGTACACTTTCACTTAATATGATCCCAGTAAAATTATATTTTAAAGAAAGAAATACACTTAAGTCAACAACATGCATTTGAAAACTATGATCTTTGGATTTAATAAAAATGTCTTTGTTAGGAATACTTTTGTTTGCAAAGTAACATAATCAAAGATTGGCATAAATTGTGTTCAGGTTAAACAAAGGAACTAACTAAAAAAAAATTAAACAGATGTAACAAGTTTCCTACTCTCTACAGATTCAAATGTCATAGTCTTTCAATGCAATGAAATGATAAAAAGAATTCTTGGTCAAATGGAGAGTACATGAGATCTAGAATGTAAGCACCTCTATGGGATCTGCTCTGGCAGCATAAAATACAGGTCACAGCCTTTCAGAGCTTAGTTTATCAATGAAGGAAATAATATGCATCACAGGGTTACTGTGAAGACTGCCTTTCTGAGAATATTGTATTTGTAGCAAGAAGTGAAATGGTTTTGTACACAGGTGCTGTAAAATGGGAGAAATTACTGTTTATGTTGAACATAAATTATACAAAGAAAAGTAACAAAAACATTAGAGGTTAAAGGCAAGCAGTAGTTTTAAGAATGGAATAGTGGATTAGGCATGTTTTTATTCAGCAAGACCCCAAGTTGCAGTATCAAGAATACTATTAAAGAATTATGATCATCTGCTTTGAATCTCCTGAGGATTAAGCAAGAGTACAGGGCTATATCTGTGGGGAAAGGGTTTGAAAAGCAGTGAGGCATTCCAGCGCTTCCTCAGTACTGGCTTGAGGCAAAGGTTCAAACCACATGACTCACCATTGTGATGCTTCTGTAGTTTAGAGAAAAAGTATCTTTTTTTTTTTTAAAGATCAATATCTTTCCAAATAAAACTCTTAAGTATTTAAAAACTATAGGTCCAAATATAAGAGCTAGCAAATATGAGATCATTTGTGCAAATTGGTCTTTAGTCTTAAATTTGGTATAATATGACGGTGAATCTGATTGTGAAAGTTCATTTGATATTCAAAATTTCTTTAAAAACAGAGCATTGTATTGTGGCTTTTAGTCTTACCACTGTGATTAGAAAAACAAATTCAAAGAACATATTTTACCTTTAGTTTACAAAGAACGTTTCTGAACATCAGGGAAAAAATGTTATTGTTTTAGGAAAGGGTATGCTGAGCATACCTGGGAGGCTGCTACCCTCATGGCTACAGGCCCATGACTGCAAAGGACCCAAGGACAGAAAAAGCTGAGGAGTCTAGACACCTTCACAACAGTCTCTCCTGGAGGCAATCTCAGCACAGAGGAACAACTAAGAGAAATGACAACTAAAGTCAAAATTCCATGTGTGGGCCAGATTTATCCTGCCTTAAGCTGCTCCCTATACAACATTGAGGGAAACAGGAAAACTTCAAGCACTCTTTCAAACAACAGTAATATTACTGGGCCTAAAGCAAGAATTTCCTAGTAGATAAACTTGCGGTCTAAAAAACACTAAAGAATTGCTTCCTAAAAGCTTATCCTCCTTTTACTTACTATTTATGTATTGGAAAGATCTAATTTAATTTTTCCCCCAAATAACCAAATGGAATGTCTACTTTGGTCCTTTTGAAAAAGCAACAACAGTAAGGGTAAACCCTCATCTCACCCTAGCAGTTAAAATTCTTTGATGAATAAACTATTTCCTGAATGACAAGAACTTATTTATGAGAACACAGTACATAGCAGAAGGCTGGGGCTGAGGATGAGTGAGAAGGCAGTGTGTCTGAAAAATGAAGAGTTATTGGGACATCTTTATGATTTAGATATATTTATTTCAGGTAAAAATAGAGATTAATAAAGAGTAAGCAGATCTTCATGAGTGACTAACAAATATTTTGTTCCCACAGAGAAAGGTGAATCAAGATCCTTGCAAGCATTATTCAAGGGAATAAGTGGAAATAAGTATGTACTTTAAATTTAATTTAATAGCATAGCTCATGATTGATTAATAATATTTAAAAAAAAAATAATATTTTTGATGAAACTATTTTAGTATAAAAATGTATTATTTAAGGACTTTACTCAATGTAAGCTTTTTATCAAAAATGAGTAACATATAAGAAGAGTAGCACTTCCTGTACAAAGAATTGAAATATTTATAGATAATTTCATATATTTCTAAAGTAATTATTTTTAAATGAAATAGATTGAATTGCACTAAAATAGTTTTTTTTTTTTAAAGCATATCCTAATGTTTAACAATTTCGGCATTCTGAAGGATTTTTCTTCTGACTACAAGTTTACCATTTGGTACAATTTGTTTCCTTAATACTGTTCTGTCATCTTTATTATTTTGAAGTTGCTGATACATCTTCAAATCTTGTATTTGTTCACACTGTAACCCTATATTTAAAAAGGCAGTTTGTAAAACTTTCCTTGTTTAACAAATAATAATTATAGTTCAGAAAAACATTGTGTGATATTATAAAACAGCTTCACAGCAATTTTGAAGTATATTTTCAGTGGAATGAAAATTCTATAGGAAATTCATCTCTAAAATTACAAACACTAAGTGAAGATAGTGTTTTTGCTATGACAATATTTTAGGTGTGATTAAAAGCTTGAGTTTTAGAGCTGGGGTTGTGGCTCAGTAGTAGAACACTTGCCTAGTATGTGTGATGCACTGGGTTTGATTCTCAGCACTGCAGCCTAACAACGGCTAAAAATTTTTTTTTAAAAAAGCTTGAGTTTTATTGTTGTGCTGTGTAAATGGACAATTTGAGCAGTTTATTCTATCATTGCATTTACTGATTCTTTTGTTATCATATAAACTCTCAAATTACTAGAGCTGCAGAAAATAAATTGAGGAGTAAAAAACACATCTGTGAAGGAATCACATATTGGCATTCATTGAAAAGTCATTACTTTGTCCTATGATTACCAGAAATCAAAAAAGAAAATAAAAAGCAATTTAATATTGTCAATGTATAATCATTCTAAAATTACTTATCTATATGAAAATAAAATTGCAAGAGACTCTTGTTTCAAAAAATTGATATTAAACTTACTGATGGGCTCCTAGAACAGAAAAATTATAACTAAAGGAACGTTAATAGTTTTTTTTCTCTTTTCTGTGACATTAACGTTATAGATTTTGTTTTTTTTCAACAGTCTGCTGCATATTTTCAGGTGATGATAGAAATCAACCAATCAGTCTCTTACGTATGTGCTGAAAGTATGTTATGAAGAGAATGCTTTATTTTCTAAAGAAGTCACTTCTTTGCCATATAATCTGTGTTCTGCTCAAGATTTGTTCTGGTTCTTTAAAAAAAAAAAACTTTTTTTTTTTGGTTCTTTAAAAAATGTCAAGGTCTATATATACTGTGTTTTGATAAGTAATTTAATATGTAAAATGCTTTGAATGACTCTCCTGGTATGTATAAAAAAACTGTTAAACGGGTCAAAATAGAAATCTCATGATGTATGGTAATACGTCATTGGATTTTCATCAATATACCCAACACTATGGGTCTGGATACAGAAACTTTTTCAAAGGCCTTCCCATATTGTATTACTTAACAGCAGATACAGCATAAGTAAAGCATGGACAAAAAATTCAACATTTTAATGAAAGTGACCAGAACAAATTTTTAGCAGCAAAGCGTTTACATCAATTTAAGTGCAATGAATTAGTTACATTGGGCATGTTTGGTGTTGAGGTAGATAGTACAGCCTTTAAATAACAGCCACTTTTTAAGACCGTAGCTATGTTCACCTTTTAATCAGAATCATCATTTTCAGTGACCTTCACGTAGATAATTTAAAATCTAACACTGAGAATAAAACTAAAGTAAATAACACTTAGGTTTTTTTTTTTAATGTAAGCTTCAGATTTCTTCTGCATAATTTTGCTAGTTCTTGAGATTTTTAAGCTTTTTCAGTGAATGAAATTTTTAAGTTATAAAAATATTAATAAAATTTTTGTTTCTCAAAATTCCAATGGGACAGTGACAGAATTATTCTACTTACATAGTACTTAAGAGATAAATGAGAAAAATTAGTTTAGTACACTTAATAGACACAAAATATCCACAGTATTGGTTATTAGTGTTACTAATCAACGTGTTTGCTTCCATTTTAAAATTTATTTTAAATTTTATTTAGAGTTTTTAAAAAATTGATATGTATAACACAATTTGTTTAGACAATGTATTTTTATTTTGAAAAAATAATTTCCTAATGAGCACAAAAGCTATCATGTGGAGCTCGGACTCTTATTTTGCTTGACATATTTTACTCTAGTATTTTGCCTGTTTTGATCTTAGCAACAACCATGTATATTTGATGTAGATTCTTTGAGGTCACCTTATTATATACACAGTTTCCCAGTTATTATTATTATTATTTTTAACACATTGTCATTTTTTGTTCTTCAAGACCCTTTGTGGCTACGTTTGCAGTTTTGTAGGCTAAAACGTGGTGTCAAGTGTGTGCTAAAAGAATTATCTTTCTCCTATAAATTCCGTGGTTCTTAGACTAACATTTCTCAATGTTGATTTCATTTTTTCCCCCTAAGGACTTTTTAAATTTTTCCTTTGAGTGCTCTGTCTTTGGTTTTAAAAATCTAAATACATTTTGTGATTTGTTTCAGACTACTTTGTCCTTCCCTTAGCGTGGCCCTTAAGTTAACTAAAACCCTTCTTTCTATTGATAACTCTCCTTTACAATTCCGATGATTGTGGCTTTCTAATTTCTCACTGATATAGTAGATACATATTAGGTATTTAGACTGCTAAGCTGAAGAGGCAATCAAACTGCAATTCATTGAGTAAAGAGTAGAATTTAATAAAAAGCTACCTGTCACTCATTTTTACTGGACACTGTTGGTTCTAAAAGTCCCATTTCTCTTGTCATTTTGGGAAAGGTTCCCACCAAACTCTTCAATCATTTTTTTTTTTTTTTGGTACTGGGGATTGAACTCAGGGACACTCAACCACTGAGCCACATCCCCAGACCTTTTTTGTATTTTATTTAGGGGCAGGGTCTCACTGAATTGCTTAGCGCCTTGCTTTTTGCTGAGGCTGGCTTTGAATTCATGATCCTCTGGCCTCTGGAGCCACTGGGTGTGCAACATTGTGCCCAGCTTTTCAATTACTTTTTAAAATGTTCATTCTAGGACTCTATTCAGTTTCAGTAAATTAATAACAAAGTGTCTATAAGTATTTGTAACTGAGGAACAATGGAACAAATAATGCAAATAAATGGAAGTATTTTTCACCCTAGATCAATGTGCTTATTCATTTGAAAGAACCTGGTTCTTATACCAAACTATATTTCAACTTTTAATTATCCTCTTGCACTTCTCCTTTTCCCATGTTACTTAATTTTGCCAAAGTAAATTTTTAGTAGAAATATGCATTTTAAATTCTCAAATGTTTATTGTACTTTAGAATATAAACATTTAAAACCCAAATTAGATTTTCAAAATCACTTAGGTCTTTGAAAGTTTTAATTTAAAATCTTTCTTTGATTCACACATTCATTCATCATGTATTTGTTTAGCATGTATTATGTGGCAGGCACTTCTCTATTCTTGACTTCCAATGAGCTTTCTTGTCAATGTTATTCTGTGAGCCAAATAATATTAGTAACTGTCACACTGTAGTTGCTTTCCATGTGATTCTATTCTCTAAATTTCATCTTTACAGTCCTCATATGGAACTAGTATAAAACACTTATTTCCACATTCCCAGATAGTGAAGACTTGTGGATAGGTTTCCCAAAAATTTTTCATGGAAACTTTCATTATCCCTTTTCATGCTTATTAGTTCTTAGCAGGGAGACATTTGGCAACAATAAACATGACTAGCCTGAGGATTTATTATATTATTGCACTTCGGTTTCATTCATTTGACAAATGCATTTCACATTTGACCATACCCATTTATTTTTGCACCACATTAGCTAGTGTAAGAAATTGGTTTGAAAGCAACAATAACAATAACTGAAAAAAGAAAAACATCAGTGTAAACCAATTTATTTAAGAAAGAAAATGATCATGAAGGAAAGGGTGAGAACTAAAATATTATAGTTAGAAACATCACGCTTTAATCTATTATCAATAGAGCATGCATGGATCCTGTCCTCAAAAATGTTAATTTTTCTTTACAAAGAATAAATGTAGCTGACATACATACAACTAGTTCTCTCACATAAACACAGATGAAATTTGTCTTTCTCTGGATAATGTCAATCTCTGTTGAAACTAGCTACTGTCTTAGATCTGTAAACTTTATTTTGTGGTTAATAACAACTGTTACATTTAACCATGCCTGGAATCATTGTTGACTATTACATTAAACTGTCTCAGATTTTGAAATGGACAGTATCAATTTGCTCAAGGACATTAAATCAACAACTATTTATTGTGTATCTAAGAAGTAGCTTTATAAAGTACTTCTGCTAAGAAGTAGCTTTTTAAAATTCATCAATATTACGTGAATTCACTAATCATGTAAATGTGCTCTTGATGTGATAGTAATTAATTTTCACTATCTAGTTTTGGTTACTAGAGTATTTTAAGGTTAAAATATTAATGTGTTTGTTTAATTAATGGCCAAAGTTCAGGGACAAAATATCAAGACTTAAACAAAAATCTGTATTTTAAAGTCCTTGCCCAATAATTTCAGATTAACAAAAAGATCAGACTAAAAGGTTTAAACTTTTAAAAAAAGAAGCCTTAAAGCTTAAATTTTTACATTGTCAAAGACCAGCTCTTATGAAACAAAATACAATAATAATAATTCTTATAATTGCAATAATTCTATGAGAGGTAGCTGTAGTTTTTTTACTGATATGTTTTTCAAATTGAATACTTCAGATAAAAAATAAAAAAGAATAAAAACCTCAGATTTTATTAAGTATGGAACAAAAAGATTAACTTGGCCACAGTAATGTATAAGATCTAATCTTTTCTTTGTTTTTTATTTAGAGAAAATATAATTTGTATAGTGAGACTGAAATTTGAATCTTTTTGATGGAAAAATGTAAAGTCAATTTTGACTTCTCTACAGTGAAATTTCACAATTATTACAGTAAAAACGAAATAATGGTTTTAGTACAAGTTTTTGTAGGCAGAACAGCATCACCAAAAGTGTGCCAATAATTAAAAGTATTAATAAAATATACATACTTAAGAATCTATTGTGCATTTAGTATCTACAAAAATCCATAGTTTTTATTATTAAATCTAGCTGCTAAAAGAACATTTTGGGTATTTCTCTTATTTTCTCATCATCTATTTGCTCTTTGATTCTCTGCCAGTGTCAATTCACTCATATACCTTTACTGAAAATGTCAGATTGAAGGAACAGAGGGGATCTGAGTATACTTTGTCCCAGGCTCTGGCTCCTGTCTTTATAGTCACGATCTCTTTCATTGCTATCACAGTTTCACAAGATACATATCACCATCCTCATTTTAAAAATGAGGAAATTCAGGCAACAAAGTTACATTTTTGTCCAAAGTCAAGTGACACTAAGCACAATCAAAACATGATTTTACATGAGTATGGTTTATCTTTAAGAAGTCAGTATCTTATTTAATATTCAGTAATAAAGTATGCCTCTAATATAAAAGTGCCATAAAGTAAATCATTAGAAAATCAAATGTGAGATGAATATCTGTTTTTGCCAGCCTTGGAATGGAAGGACTTGTCCATTATCTGGAAATAAGGCATATAAAAGTGAATAAAAGTTATTAATTTTCATAAATGAGAAAATAAAATAGGAAATACTTTTCCTATATCTATTTCATAGCTCCAATATGATTTTTTAAAATTTAAGATTATTTTGTCCAAAGGTTTTTCAGATTTTTATATCTATTACTTATCTCACTGACCTCCTATTTACCCTGCAAGGTCTTTGTAAAGTGATATTACCAGAAGTCTTAAAGTTGGCCCAAGAATACTATGATATTTGAGTGGCATTGCATCTATCTATTACATAGATATATACTTTAATAATATAAAGTCTTTGAACCTTGCAAGAAAAGACACAGAATAATAGGGACTAATATGCATCATTTTCTTTAAGATAATATCCGAGAAAATAGCATCAGAATTATATAATCATCCAGATTTATAAAGGTCAGGTATTACTAAAACTGATATGCTAGTTAAATAGTATACAACTGGGGACTAGGGTTCTGGCTCAGCGGTAGAGTACTCCCCTAGCATGTTGGAGGCCCTGGGTTTGATCCTTAGCACCACATAAAAATAAATAAATAAATAAAATGAAGGTATTGTGTCCAACTACAATAAAAAAATATTAAAAAATAGTAGACAATTGAACCATCAATTTGTTCTTTTTTAAATTCAGTTTTAATATATTTTAAAACATATGGAAGCAGGGACATAATTAAATATAACTTAAAACTCACTTTTTGAACACTTCATGCAGCAGAAAATCAGGTTGAAAACATCCAATGCAGAGGTCATTTATTTATAAAAGTAAATTATGAAATGTAAGGGAATGGTAGGAAGTAGCAGAACTGCCAAAATAATCAAAATTCTAGTTAGAGATCCTGGGGCCTTTAATATGGAGAATTTTAAAGGAGATGTCTGTTAGAAGCAAGTGACAGTAACAAGAGGAAAAAAGGAAGCCCTCTAATGAAATGTCAGTGATAAATTAAATTGTAGTTATAAATGGCAATGTGGCACACATTGAGAGTCAGTTTCTCTCTCTCTCTCTCTCTCTCTGTGTGTGTGTGTGTGTGTGTGTGTGTGTGTGTGTGTTTATATGTTCTATCCACATTTTGGGGGCCTAAAATTTTATGTAAATGTATGAATTATAGTCCAAACAATAATTGTGGTTTTCTCATCCTTTAACGGGAAAACACCACGATGACAATGACAATGTTAATAGTTCTGGCTGGTAAGGGGAGCAAGTATAAATATCTCTATATTCTTTGTGTGTCTCAGGCTCCTAAGATGATTTTTAATGAAAGGTTCTAGGCTGTTACCAGAGCTACAATAAAATATCAGGGTCCATACTTGAGTACTGTATGGCCCACATGTGGATGTCTATTTTAGAATATCCTTATTGATAGTACTATTGTTAATTAGACTGTGACTTGTTAAAATAAGTCCTAAGAGTCTGGCCCACAGTGAAATAATGGTTGAGATTAGGTGGGGGATCCTTGGAAAATACACAACTGTCTCATCCAATCAAGTTTGTTTAAAGTAAAAGTGGAAAGAGACAATTGGTGATCACAATTTCAACTTTAAAATTAACATTGCAAGTAATGAACATATCTTTGCATTAGTTGGAGTTTATTACTATTGCTTTCAGAGAGAAACCCAAGCTAATTTACATGAATGATATTGCTTATCTTTTTGAAATACCATTACAATATTTTTTTTAACTTTGGTAAATAAATTTAAACATCACTTAAAGAATGCAATGTTTACAACAGTAAGTATGATTATAAGGTACAGGGTATCTATATTTTTTAAAATTTCAGAATTTAAATATTTAGTTGAATTTGATAAATATATGTACAACACAGAATAGTGTTAATATGTGAGGTGCTCAACAAATTTTTTGTTGAATACAACAGCCTCAGATAACTTCCAAGGTACAATTTGTTTAGGGTAGAATTATAGTTATTATTAAATTCATCTTCAAAAAGAAAATTCTTTCATGAACTTTCATATTTGGCCCATTAATATACTAGAGTTCTTTTCAAGGTATATAGTTTCCTTCAGGAGAGATCACAAGACTCTAATTAATATTCTGTATATGAATTAATCAGGTTTAAAATGAAGGCCACTTTTTATACAATCACATAAATTGAAAACCTGAAATTTCTCTTAAACAGGACAGTTGTCTAGCATCATAGTTCTTTGTTTTTCTTATTACAATATTTTACATTTGTATAAAACCTCCTAGATTAGTAACTATTTTCATGATAATCTAATTACCTCATATATATATATATATATATATATATATATATATATATATATATGTCTTACCTAATTTCATCTTTAATATTCTTTAACTTTCAATTTGTAAACAACATCTTTCTAAAATGTTTAGATCTAAAGATTAAGCTAGAGATCATTTTTAAATGCCATCCTATGAATCATTTTCTTTCTCTTTTAAAATGTTTTGGGATAATAACTTATCAAGTACTAAATATTCATAGTAGAATTAAATCATATTATTTCTGTAGGTGTGTTCATTTTTATAATCAATTCCTTTTTTAAAAAATTCTCAGAGGAGGACATACAATCAATCAACAAGTACATGAAAAAATGCTCACCATCTCTAGCAATCAGAGAAATGCAAATCAAAACCACCCTAAGATACCATCTCACTCCAGTAAGATTGGCAGCCATTATGAAGTCAAACAACAATAAGTGTTGGCGGGGATGTGGGGAAAAGGGCACACTTGTACACTGCTGGTGGGGCTGCAAAATGGTGAGGCCAATTTGGAAAGCAGTATGGAGATTCCTGGGAAAGCTGGGAATGGATCCACCATTTGACCCAGCTATCGCATTTCTCGGACTATAACCAGAGGACCTTAAAAAAGCGCTCTATAGGGATACGGCTGCATCAATGATTATAGCGGCACAATTCACAATAGCTAGACTGTGGAACCAATCTAGATGCCCCTCAATAGATGAATGGATAAAAAAAATGTGGCATCTATACACAATGGAGTATTATGCAGCACTAAGAAATGACAAAATCATAGAATTTGCAGGGAAATGGATGGCATTAGAACAGATTATGCTAAGTGAAGCCAGCCAAGCCCTAAAAAACAAATGCCAAATGTCTGCTTTGATATAAAGAGAACAACTAAGAACAGAACAGGAAGGAAGAACAGGAGGAAAAGACTACAGTAAACAAAGACGAATGGGGGGAGAGAAACGGGGAGAGAAGGGAAAGTACATGGAAATAGTAGGAGACCTTCAATGATACACAAAATTATAAGAGGTTATGAGGGGCAAGGGGGAGGGAAAAAGAGGGAGAGAATTGAACAACAGCAGGGGAGGTAGAGAGGGAAGATGGGAGGGGAGGGGAGGGGGGATAGTAGGGGATAGGAAAGGTAGCAGAATACAACAGTCACTAAGATGGCATTACGTAAAAATGTGAATATGTAACAGATGTGATTCTGCAATCTGTATTTGGGGTGAAAATGGGAGTTCAAAACACAATTTGAGTCAAATGTATGAAAGATGATATATCATGAACTATGTAATGCTTTAAATAATCAATAAAAAAAAAGGGAGAAAGGCAGGAAAGGAAAAGGGAAGATGGACATTGAAATCAAGTCCCTATATGCATTATTTTGTCAAAATGAACCCAAATACTATACATAATTATAATGCTCTATTTTTTTTTAAATAAATTAGATGTTATATGGAATTTTATTTATTATTCCTGCTAGGAATTGAACCCAGGGTCTCTTGCATGTGAGACAAGTTCTCTACCACTGAGATTTATTCTTAGCCACCGGAAGGAATTATTTATAATTTTATACTTCTTCAGCACATGGTACCCTTTTTAGAATATATTTCTATATGGGTATCTAACAAACTATTATTTATATTTATAATAAAAATAATAGTGCTTGCAATAGTGAAGAATTCATTCATGAGTCATTATATTCTTTAAATATGATTATTTTTTCATTTTATACTCTAATTTGTAATATATGACAGCAGAATGCATTACAATTCATATTACACCAATAAAGCACAATTTTTCATAAAAAAAAATTCAACTTGATTTTGTGAAAAAAAGTTGTCATTTCTCACAGATAGATTTTTTTTTATCTTTACTTGGAAAACACTTAAAGAAAGATTTTATTTTTTCCCATGTAGGTTGATTGCACTTACCTGAAGCAATTAAAGACAATTTAAACAGTGTTTGAAATCAGGGTCATTTAGAAGTATTTTGGCATGGAGAAAAGTTTGTTACAAGTATGATTTTCATAAGGTAAAACATCAGAAATAATAGCTTCAGCTACTCTTTGGGAAATTATCATGTATAAGGTTTTATTGTTCCAGTTACAGAATTATAGAGTTTGAAAGCTATATGGACTTTTATATTTTCTTTATGTTTGTTGGTTTTCTCCCCACCTTCCCACATGAGTCCAAAGTGTGTGTGTGTGTGTGTGTGTGTGTGTGTGTGTGTATTTACTCATATATTTCTCACTATAATATTCTTTTTAATGGAAAATCAAACCTCTAAGATTATATATGCGAGAATGGAATTCAAATTATTATCTGGTTTACTTCAAATTTCTTTCTACCATGTTAGGCTGCTTTTACCTGCCAAATTTACATAGGATTTGCAAGTGATTTACCTAAGATCACAAATAAACTGGTGAAGAGTGCAGCAAGATCTAAAAATTAGATTGGCCACAGTCTTACCAATACTGCACTACATCCTGTTTAAAAATGCAATTGGTAAATTAATCATCCTTTACCTCTGTGAATCTCATAATTCTAGTTTGGGTAGAGCTATAGTTTACTCTTATAGCCATCTCTTAGCTAATTGTTTTCTCAAGCTCATGACATAGTTTCATAGGCTGGAAATAGTATACAAAACTTAGAAGAAAGTAAAAAAGGGTAATGGAATGATAGCTTCTTGAAAATTTCAGGCATTCTTAAACTTTTCTTCAATTTTACTGAAGTATATTTTCTAGCTTAAAATACTGTGAACACCAGGACTTAATTTGATCCAAGATGTGAATCTCTTTTGAAGGGATTCCAGTTTACTCTTTATAATGATTTCCTTCATACACACACTTTTAATAAACATATATAAGTTATTGTATTCAGAAAGTAGTAATTTAATGTATGCATAGATATTCATTATCAATTTATTGCTTCTTAGCAACAAATGCACCCTTATTTCTATAATTTATGATAAAGGAATTCCTTTCATAATTTCTCTCTTCAAGTGAGAACATATTAAGCCTGCTAAGGATAGGAATATGGAAGCATTTAGGAGGAGGGGGTTTTGCAATTTCTGGCATAGGTTGGGACAGGTTAGTCCTGTGGGTTTATGATGTAGTCTGCCTGAGCTACAGGCCCAGAACAGGATCCCTCTGTAACCTTGTAACTTCAGCTTAGCAATAACGTGTGTGCCATCCTTTCCGCAGGGAAACCAAGTCTTGCTGCAGCCTCTGCCATAGCCAGGGTGAACTCTCATGGCATGCCTACAACACCGATTGCTAGTCCCTGCTCCCTCTCCCATACTTTGGAGGGTTACCCACCATTTACCTCATAATTTCAGATCAGCCTTGCTATGGCCTAATCAGAGAATTTCTTTGCTATCTGCTGGCAGAATCGTACTTTCTCCAATGAGGTATAAAACTCTTCCAAGTGTATGCTTCTTTGGGTGATCTCCCTCAATATTAAGGTAAAACTTAACAGTCTTATTGTTGTTCCTTTAGCAGAGTTAATAATTTTTATGCTCAATTTGTTTTATTTAACCTGTGATATGATATCTACTTCTTGACTGGACCCACATAATGACAGCATCCATTTATATGCATCAAAAACTTCATTAAGCCTGGGAATACACTGGTCTGGCTCAGTACCTCTTCCCTTATATAGTGTATAGAATCTCCAAGAAGCACTCCATTTTTTTTTTTTTTTGGTACCAGGGATTAAATTCAGGGCACTCAACCACTGAGCCACATCCCTAGCCATATTTTATATTTTATTTAGAGACAGGGTCTTACTGAGTTGTTTAATGCCTTGCTGTTGCTGAGACTGGCTTTGAACTCACAATCCTCCTGTCTCAGACTCCTGAGCTGCTACAATTGCAACATGTGCCACCGTGCCCAGCCAAAAATATTTTTGAATTAGAAAAATGACAGAATTGGCTTCATGTAACCCGAATCTATAGAAACTTGCATCTCATGATCAAGTTATTTGTAAAACTCAGAATAAATCCTTAACAAATTGATAGAATATACTCACTGATGCTTACAAATACTATGATTTTGGACAGGTCAAAGTGATTTTATAGAAACAATGGTATATTCTACAGAAAGTTTACCAATTTTCTAACTTCCTCATCCATACAGTCTGCCTCTACCTCTGGAGCAAGAAAACATCAGATACTCTCTTCCAAAGCTCTTAGACACCTAAAGGATGACCGCATTCATTTGTCTATCCATCCATGCACCCATGCAATATACATTAAAGGGCCTACCATATACTAGGAAGTTTTTCTAGGTGCCTAGAATGCTTCATTAAATTCCCTGCTTTCTGGAACATACACTCTAGGAGTGGAGAAGAAAAAAACAATCCCCCCAAATTAATATGACATTGTTGCTAGTAATCTGAAAGGAAGCTTGTTTAGGGTCTTCTGAGAGAAATTTTCCTCCTTGATAGAGACCAAGCCCTTCAAATTCCCATTATCATGACTGAATTTCATCAGAGCGCTATTTATAATATACAACCATCTTACTTGAATATCTTCAATCATTTATTAGTCTAAATCTCAGACAAATATTTTGGCAAGAAATCTACAGAAAGATAATGGAAATGGTTTTCCTTGTTTTATAAAATACAATATCCATTGAAAAATAAAGCGATATAAATATATGATACAGGAGCGGAGCAACAATGGTTTACATATTCATCTACATTCTCTTAATGTAGGTGCCTACTATGTGTTAGACACATACAAATCACCTTTTTTATTTTCTTAATGGCCTGTAGAAGTTATTTGCACATTGTAATCATGTAATTGCTTGCTACCATCATGTATAGTTTATATAATAACACCCAAATATATGCAGTATTTCATTCATAAGTCTACTCATCATGGGATTATAAATGCAGGTAAGCACCAATCTGACAGTCATATATATGTGCATATTTAAATATATAGACATGGACATCCTGTCAATAATTCTTGATTTACAAATATAAAATTTTATCATTGGAATAAGCTTTTCTCACATGGAATAAACTTAATGGCCATTTTTGGAGTCTACTTTTGCTTTAGCTACCACCTGTAGTCTCTCAATCCACATAAAATATTGGGTATGGACATTTCCTAAATTATTTCATTTTGTAGTTTTGATAACAAAAATTAATACTTTCTGAGTAATAGCTGTAAAATTACTCTGTCAACATATTGGAGGCAGTATGCAATGTTAGGAAAGATTCAAAATACTTTTCTTCAACTAAACTTCAGCTTTTAAAACCCTAAGCTATTTTCAAAAGTCTTCATTAATTACTCATTAGTAGCAAAGTTCAAGTTTTCCTCTTTACTTTCAAACTTAGATATAATTAGGCTTCCTTTTCAATCCAACCTTACTTGATACTATTTCAGCATGTAGAACCTCTGGTGTAAACAGATTCCTCAAAGTCCCACAAATGTACAGTAATATTTTACTCTTTGCCTTAAAAAAAAAAAAAAGAAAGAAAAGAAAAGAAAACATGGCTTCCTTCCACTCTTTTCTTTCACTAAATCCCACTTGTCATTCTTGGTACAAATTAAGTACATTGTCTCCAAGATGCACCTCACTCCTCACTCATTGCAACCACATTAATTGCTCAACTCTGAACAACATTTATTTGCATTTCCAGAAAATTCCGAAACATCACCTTGAAAGGTCTTACAATTTATGAGAGGTTTAGATATGCCCAAAGAAGAACTTGACTTGAGGCTGATTATACACTATTATAGGAATATTATGGGTTCTCAATCCCTGGCTAACTGAAAATGAAGTATATCCTAATAAGTGTAGAGATTATCAGAAGCAGACACCTGGAGAACATTATTGTGTATGTAGTAAGCATCCAATTAATGGCTCCTGAATGAATGATAATAACTAAACTATTTTATGTTCTACTTTTCTATCAACTAAGCTACATACAAGAAAAAATAAAAGGCAACATATAAATATATTTATAATAAAAAAGATGGGCTCAAATTGGTATTTAATGTTATTATTTTTTGCATGAAATGCATACAAGTTAAATTCTTGAATCTTATATTTGCTGTCAAAGAAAAGAATCATAAATTAGAAAAGCTAATTAAAATCAAATGTAAAATTAT
The DNA here is from genome assembly GCF_964194105.1 of Spermophilus citellus. NCBI lineage: Eukaryota > Metazoa > Chordata > Mammalia > Rodentia > Sciuridae > Spermophilus > Spermophilus citellus. Next base: position 103,060,962 of record NC_138197.1, on the reverse strand, counting down.
AAATTAATCTTCAAATAAAGCTATTATTTTAATGAATATTTTAGGTATTAAGTGAAGAAATTGTGAAAACCAAAATCATTATGTGAAACCAAATATTTTGCCTAAATATTATCTACCTAAATATTATCTTACCATTATTTTATGAATGGTAAGTTTTGAATGAGAATGGATTTTTTTCCATCTTTTTGTAAACCTATGATGGATTAGAAATCTAGATAACAGATGACTGTGCTGGCTTCTTTTTTTTAATATTTATTTATTTATTTTTTAGTTTTTGGCGGACACAACATCTTTGTTTGTATGTGGTGCTGAGGATTGAACCTGGGTCACACGCATGCCAGGCAAGCGCATTACCTCTTGAGCCACATCCCCAGCCTCTGCTGGCTTCCTAAAGGGAGCAATAAGAACTAAAAGGAAATGGACAGAAAAATTAGTAAATTCTCTAAGAAAAAATTTATTGCTTGAAATTGCTGACATGCTGCAAGGGTGTTGGTTCTTGTTTTATTTGAAACACAGAAAAGGAAGACAATTCTACTCTGGAGTTGTTTTTAAATTATGCAATAGGAACATAAAATATAAACAATGAAAACAACAGATAATATTCTTCAAGCTCTTAGAATATGCTAGGCAATATATTACATTTTATGTATACTTTAACACATTTCTTTGTTAGTAATATGTGATAATTATTATTATCCCCATTTTACAAATAGTAAGTCCACCCCTAGAAGTTAAATAATTTATCCAAGGTCATATGATTTACATGTGATGGTGAAACTGGGACTTTTAGACCTGAATTCATCTGATTCTAAAGAATTCATGTCACAGTATGAGAAAAAAGTTGAAAGAGAAATTTGTAGAAAAGTTCAAAGACTCAAAAAGAATTTTACACCTGGAGCCCATAAACTACTCTCTAGATTTGGCTTGCAAAGCAAAAAGAAATGTTTTAGCTTTAACAAGGTGACAAGTTTTGTGGGAGAGAGAAAGCTTGAGGAAAAAGGGCTTTCAAAATATCAAAGCAGTAAGGGGTTGGGCTATGGCCATGGAAGTCTAAGATACAAAATCTTTGAAAGGTTAAAAGATTTCTATAGAATAATAGGCTAAGCCCATTACTTTGGTTAAGCAACTATTAAAAGTAGTTTTCTTATAAGCAGAACCAGTTAGCCCATGTTCCTAGGTAAATGACAATTCAATATCTTAATTAAATTGATTATTCTTTTATAGCTATATAAAAGGCTGTCAATAGTAAAACATTATTAAGCCCTTCTGTTGTGCCAGATATTGTTCCAAGTGCTCTACATTTTGATCCTAACAATAACTCTTACAGGATAGTACTTTTATTATCATTTCCATTTTAAGGAATAAGTCATGACTAATGTCAGGGCTCACACTACTTACTGTTACACTGTGCTGATGTTACAGTAGGTTAGTAACTACTATAATTAAGTAGTATTTTATTCATAAATATTTTATAATTTAATAAAACTCTATTTTTCTAAAGTTACTTGTCATACTATCACTTAGTAAACCTACTTAGCAGTATTTTCAATAAGGTAAGTTATTGACAACTAATTGTAATTACAGAAAGAATAGCACTATTCTAGTGTTTCAGAGGATATGCTATGAAATGAACTCTAATGCTCTTCTATACTTTAAAATCTGTGATTCAGTGACATGTAAGTGAAAGATGAAGGTTGTGTATTTCAGGATAGTTGCTGGTTCATTGAGTTATTTATTTATGCTTTAACATTCAAAATGATACTTTACAAAAAGAAGTTGTGATATTCTGTATAATTACAAAGCAATTTTGTTCCTACTTTTGGTTTGTTTATTTTTACCTACAATGCTCCAAATTGATATGTGTTAATAATATACAATGCATAAAATGGGTAGCATGAATAATGAGATTTATAATAGGTTTGATTCCTTCTAAAATGAAATATATATTTGAAAAATTGATGTCATTAACACAACATAAAAATATGTCAGAAATTAATTAGATGAGTAATTTTATTTAAATGAATAAATCTAAAATATTTCTTTCTCAATCACATAGAATAATCTTTCAATGATCAAATTCTATAATCAAGCAAGAAAAAGTCAAGCTCTCTGAAGACTGGGAAATAGTTTTAGATTAGACATATTAAAAACTGAATTTTTTATATCAAATCAGTTGATTTTGTATAAACATAATATCCATGAAATATAACTTTTCCAAGAAAAACTCAAGAATTATAGTACATTGTAAATTTATGTATAGATGTTTGAGTCTCACAATACATTGGGAAGTTAACAAAATATGATATCAAATGAAATATTTTATACTAATTTTAGGAAGTATTTTAACATCTCTAGATTTAAATTTAAAGAAGACTTTTTAAAAATTAGATTCTATTCCCCATACCACAACATGCAGTTATTTTATAAATGTTTATATTTGTTCAGAGTTTATAGCTGCAATGTAATTTTTATTAGATTATACACACACACAAACACACACAAAGTAGGAATATATACAACCCCCGCAAATAAACTCTTCTTTCCTAAATTAAAGTTAGTAGGTATGCATGGCAGGTTTTATGAATATGCAATCATTATCAATAAACATAATCAAACTGTCATGTATCAAAGGAAAATAATTTTAAAAGCATATCTTTGACATTATACTATCAAAAATTCTGATGTACTTGAATTTTTTTCTGTAAAAAATAATTTTACCTACAACATTTATTAACTACAAAAGGCCAAAATACACTAATGATAAATTCAACTTTAAAAAATTAGCCTAAAAATTGTTTTAGGAATAAATTATCAAAGGATTCAACTCAACATGATCCATAGAGTTGGGGGTGGGGAGCAGAGGGCATTGAATCACATAGTATAATTAAATAAAAACTGATGCTGTAAATTTTAGAAATAATTTAATTTTGTTTATACGCAAGGAGACATTTAAAGAAAGAAAGAAAGAAAATTCAAATACACATTCTAGGGCAGCTCTGGTTGCTGGCATTCTACCCCCTATCTGTAAAAGAATGCTTGTTGGCATTAAGTTCCATCAATTCATTTGTGATTTCTAAATTAATTCTGAAGGAAACCACAACTTACTTGAAGATCCCGCTGAGTATCTGTGTGCCTGATTTTTTTTTTCTCTGTTCACAGACAAAGCACTTCCACTGGTCATGGAAAAAAGGTCTAAATCCGTGTCTTCTCTGCTTACAAGTCTTGCCTGGGAGCAATGGGAGAGAATGTATACAATCATGAAACAAAATATGGCATTTTCTGAATGCAGCTCACATTACCCCAAATAAACAAACAGGCTCTGTCAAACAACCTTCTTCAAAATGATACCACAATCCTTTATTGCTGCCCAGGCAGAACAAATGCACTATGTCAAAGCATTTTTTTGCAAATAAGAGCCGATTTTAAAATTGAGGTTTGCTATTTGAGTCTGTACAGCAAAAGAAAACATTTTAGTATAGTAATTTTGATGAAAATCAATCTTAAAAGCAGCTGGTGAAACTTTAAACAGCTTAACATCACTTACTTACCAAGTATATTATTTAATTCTTAATTAAATGGTAGAAATGTCATACTAGATTATTTTCTGCGATATTTTTATTTTATCACATGAGTATTACTTTTATTCACAGAATATGCCTTTCATTCCATATTTGTGTACTACAAAGTCATAGATGATACCCACCTTTTCATTACAAAAATATTAATTTTAATACAAAAATATTACACATTAAGCTTAATTTGGAGATAATGCTAAGTGTATTGAAATGCCAAGGTATACTAAGGATATAAAAATTAGACAATTCATTTCATCTAAATTGCCTTTGCACTTTTAAAAAACTATCTTAGATTAAACCTAAGAGTCAAAAGAATTGCTTCTCACCTATAAAATCTTGTTTTACAGAATATCTATCATGAAGTGAGGATTTATCAGGATTCAGTTCTGAAGTGGGAGAAAATGTCATTATGGAAAGTAAAGCTGCCTCTAAGTGGCTGGGATTTAACCCAAACCACAGTGTGCTTGAAGTCCTGTGCCAATGTGTTGTCTTAAATGTTTGATGTGAGGAAATTTAAGTACAGCAAAACAAAGACATGAAACCACTACTGTCGCTAAAAAACTATGTACATTTGATGAGCTACAAAGACTGAAGGACTCGGGATCTAAAAAATCATCCTCCTTCAAATTCAGATTTTTGCCCATCTATACATTCCTCTTCTCACCTTGTTCCCACACTCACGCATATGAATGAATGAATGAATCAATGAATTTATCTTCCTCTAATTTATTTTTTAATTGTCCAAAGTTGTATATATTTATTTTATACATCATGATGTTTGGAATAGGAACACACTGTGGAATGGCTAAATTGAGTTAATTAACAGATTCATTTTAATTCAGATAAGAATTTTCTAATATGAAATTTAATGGCAAATATATGTTAAACAGCAATTTTGCAAAATTTTTCTAAATCTTTGTTTTTGAGCATTTCTCTTTTATAGCCTACATACAAGGTTTTGTAATCCCCCCTTTTATGTCACATTGGCATAAAGGAAGTAAATTCTGGAAGGTGACTTTCTAAGTATTTGGATTTAATTTCACCTCTATCCTTGATATCTTAAATACAAAATGAAGATTCTCTTTCATTTAATTAAAACTAGGAGTTCCTTCTTCTGTTTTTTTAAACACAATGTTATTAAATATTTATTTAAAAACTGTGTACTTTTGGAAGTTAAGACATGCTAACAGCATACTTTGAAAACAAATACCTATGTACTTATTACCTAGATATTTTTAAAGAAAAATCAAGTGTTATAAAGATGAAGTACCCTTTTAAGCTACCTGGTAGTTTTTCTACATATATGTATTGAAAAGGTTTTGGAGTACAGTCACATAATAATGTTAGTTAACAATGCCCACATACGTGACCATGGTCCCATAAGATTATATTGGAGCTGAATAAATCCTATTACCTAGTGGCATCTTAGTCATTGTAGTCTCCTGATGCAACACATTACTCATGTGTTTGTGGTGATGCCTGTGTAAACAAACCTGCACTGTCAGTTGCATAAAAGTATGCTCATGCAATTTTATATATCTATATCTATCTCTCTCTCTATATATATATATCTTATAATAAAAATAAAAAGCTGGAGTATTTACTGGTTTATATATTAATATATAATATTTTTTATCAGTTTTGAGTGAAATTCTATCATAACAAAAGCTTACTGTGAAATAGTTTGCTGTGTTATGCCAACAGAAGCCTCAGGCATGTCTTGCTTACTGTGTCTCTTGCTTATATCAAGAAACCAGTTTAAGTGATTGACCTATGCCACTGAGGTTTGTGTAAGTACCCTATATGATGTGCACAATGATTACATGAACCAATGGTGAGTTTCTCAGAACATGTCCATGTTATTGCATTCATTTTAGCTACTTAAATGATTTATAAATTGTGGGAAAATTATATTGCTATGACATCATTATTCTTGCTATTCCTAGACATATGAATGATTGAAAAATCTTTTTAAGAAAAACGGGGAAGTTTCCATCAAAATAGATGAGAGATCCGTGGAGTAGAATAAGGATTTTGAGGGGGAGGAAAGAGAGAGGGGAAAAGGGAAGAACAGTGTTTGAATCTGACCTAACTTTCCTATGTACATATATGAATATAACACAGGAATATCATCTTCATGTATATCCACAAGGCATTAATTTAAAAGATGATATAAGTAAATAGCAGAAAGATTAGTAGAGTGGAGTGAAGGGAATAGGGGAGGGAGGTGGAGAGGGAAAAGAGAAGTACTGGGGACTGAATTAGAGCAAATTATATTCCATGCTTTTAAAATTATGTCAAAATGAAACCTAATATTCTGTGTAATTAAAAAAGAATTAATACAAATACAAAATATAAAAATATTATTTTAGTTGCTGGAGCTTAGTTATACATATCCCTCTGTTCATAATACCCTTCATCATCATTGCACTAACTCCTTTTAAGCCAGAGGTCTTGTTATATAATTATGTGAATAGGAAAGATACTTTAAATGTTTTAAAAATATACAGATGTGATTTATATGCATTGAAATTCACAAATCTTAAATATGAAATTCAATTGTTTTCAAAATTTTTAGAATAAAAATTTTTAATGTAAAACTCCCATATAAATTGCAAAAAGTTATACTTAATATTTCCTGTGCATACTACATTAGGCTTACCCAATGACAACAGTTTACATAACCAAAATACAATTAACTTTGGTTTCAACAAGCCAGGTCATTGACATTGGAGTAATATTATTACTAAACTACAGACCTTATTAGGACTTCACCAGTTTTTACATCCTGCATAGACTCATGTAACTACCAGTAGCACACAGGACTCTTCCGTTTTCCCCAAGAAACTTTCTTACTGTCCTATTCAGATATACCCTCTCCCTAGCCTAACCACTTGCACTTTTGTGCTGTTGCACCACTATGATTCTGAGAATGTTATGTGAGTAATATCATAAAATATATAATCTTCTGAAATTGGCTTTTTTCATTCAACATAATGTTCTTAAGATCCATAGATATCTTTCTAAGTATCAAAAGTGTTTTTTTGATTACTGTTCTTACTCTCTCTTTCTTTCTTACCAAGGACTTAAATCAGGGGCACTCAACTACTGTGCCACACTCCAGCCCTAGTTTGTATTTTATTTAGCAACAGAGTCTCACTGAGTTGCTTTAGCACCTCACTTTTGCTGAGGCCGGCTTTGAACTTAAGATCCTCCTGCTGTAGCCTCCAGAGCTGCTGGAATTACAGGTATGAGCCACCATGCCTGGTGTTTTTTATTTATTTTTTAATGCACATCCATTTGTGTCAGTCAAAATACCTAACAAGAACAACTTAGTGGGGGAAGTTTACTTTGGGTTCACTGTTTCAAAGATACAAGTCCATGCATTGCCAACTAGACTACACTGCTGTGGGCCAGAGGTGAAGCAGAACAACATAACAGAAGGGCGTGGTAAAGGAAAGCTACTCAGTTCATGACAGCCAGGAAGCAGAGGGAGGAAGAATGTGAGATGCCAGGGACAAAATATAAAACCTAAAAGGACCTACACATCCTTTAGTTACACCCCACCTAGCCACAGTTTTCAACTTGTATTATAGTCCTTGCACATTATTAATCCATCAAATGGATTAATCCACTGATTAGGTTACATTTCTCATAATTTAATAATTTCATCGCCTGCATTAACGTAGGAACTTTTGGGAGATACCTCGTAACCAAACCATAACACTATTATATGTATGTACCACCATTTGTTTATCCTTTCACCCACTGAAGGGGAATTTGGTTGTGTTAAGTTTTTGGTTATTACAAATAAAATTGCTAAGAACATTACTGTACATTTTTTAGATGAATGTTCACTTTTCTAGAAAAAATTATCAGTAGCTGTTGTTACTTCATATTAACATATGTTTATAGGAAAATGACAAGATTTTTTTGAGAGTCGCTATACAATTCTCCTCAGCAATGACTAGAGGAAGCAGTTGCTCTGCATACTAGTCAGCACTTAAAAATTACAGTAATTTTTATTTTAAATACTCTATAGGCATACAGTGTATCACATAAAGGCTTTAATTATTTCCCTAATTAGTGATATTTAAAATTTTTCATGTGTTTATAAAAGAGAGGAAGGATATGAACTTTTTTTCTATGTGTTTTGACTTAACTTTCTGAATGGTGCTTTTAAATGAAGTTCAATTTGTTTTTATCTTTTTTCATTATTGGTTTATGCAAAGAATTCTTTGCCTATTACAGGTTTATGGAGATACCTTACTATATTTTCTTTAAGATGTTTTATAATTTTAGTTTCTACACTTATGTTTATAAGTCATCTTAGATTCTTTTTTTTTTTTTTTTTTTTTTTTTTTTTTGGTATGGTGTGATAAAGAGGAGTTGTTTTCCCATGTAGGTTCACTTTTTCCCCATATAGTTATCTGGTTGTTCAGTATCATTTATTGAAAGGTTATCCTTTCCCTCTTTGAATTGCTTTGGTACCTTACAAAAAACCAGTTGGCCTTATAAGTATTAATATTTTTCTAGTCTATTCCCCTTTATGGTAATAGAGTCTGCTATCTTTTTGCAAGTAACAAACATTATTTATTACTGGGGCTTTATAGCAAATCTTGAAAGCAAGTAGTGTGGAACTTCTTAATGTTCTTTTTTCATGATTGTAAATTGGCTATTTTATGTCTTTTGCATTTCCATGCACATTTTAAAATCAGTTTGTTCATTTCTATGAGAAACCTTTTTGGGACTTCATTGGATCCACAGATCATTGACCTCATACATTTTCCCAAATAATTGACTTAAAGAACAACAGGGCATACAAAAACCTACTTTAAAACACTGAATGAGTTCCTTCCAGAATTACAACAGCTTCTACTTTCAGCACCTGTGCATAAGCATTTACACATTATTGACAGCCCTTTGAATTATTGTTTCCAAATTTTAATATTCAGGTGATTATAGTCATGAGGCTTCTTAAGTTTTCATTCTCATTCCTCTCATCTAGAAACTGATCTATTGTACAGCTTTACCTTTCATGTTTGGATATTCAAGCCTTCTGAATCCCATCCACTGTAAAGGCTATGTATGATATATATGTATTGCTGTTTTGTTACATTCTTTCTCAATGTCATTTGCTGAAAACTCTTTACTAGACAATCTAAGCTCTCCTGCCTTTATCATATAATAATTTGCAATACAGACATAAGCCTATTTCTAAACTCACTACTCTTTTTAATTGGTCTGCCCATCCATGCCTGTGCCATAAGGGTCCGTTAGCTTTGTACTAAGAATTCATGTGTTGTGACAAAAGTTGTTCTTATTTTTCTAAGTTGACATATATATTCTTGTTTTTATTTTATTTCTCAATACACATTTCAGAGAAGTTTTCTCAAGTTCCTCAAGAAATGAACTATAATATTGGTTGAGTTTAAAAAATATATACATTTATTTGAAGACTATTAATATATTTTATACAATAAGTTGACAAATCCATGAATAGTAAACTTAATATTATATCCTACCTACATCATGTTTAATAACTAAGAAACTTCTAGTTGCTGACAGAGTTGCTGACTAATGGCTCTCTGCTGTACCTGTCTCCTCTATATAACATTGTCTTAGCTGAAGAGAACTGCTTTGCCCAAGTCACATTTCTCTTGAGGAGATACAGGAGTATAAATCCTGTTGCTCTGGCCTCAACTGTGCTTCCACTACCAGAACTCATTCCTTTGCTACAACTCTTCTCTCTCAGTTCAATCCTACTTCTTTCATTTTTCAAAGGAGTTGTTTCTGAAAACTTTCCTCAGTAAACTTTCTGTACTCAACTTTAAAAATCTCAGAGTATATTTCCTGGAGAACATGAAATATGACTGTCTTCTGGAAAATCTTGGAACTTTGGGGAATCATTTAATATAACTGACAACATAATTGTCTTTTAACATCTTTGACATGCCTTCTGATATCTTTTTGAAAGTAATAAAAATAATATTTTCCTTCCATTTTTAATTCCTCTCATGCAATATTCTTTCTATTGCTTAGAAGACAGAGACATATTATTTACTTATCCAAAATACAGAATTTGAATGTTTATGCCTTATTCTGTCCTCATTTTTGAAATTTAGAGAACAGTATTTTAATGCTATTTATATTTATTCCTATTGGTAAGAAACACATCCAGTATCTTCTGAAATTCATTGTTTCTGATATGAACTTAGCAGGCTATCTAATTACCATTCCTCTGTAAGTAATCTTCCAATTCACTAATCTTCTTTACTGTATCCATCCTAGACTACGTTTAAATAATTTTATTTCAATAATTTATAGGTGGTTCATTTGTCTACTCATCTGACTTTACTCACAGTTGATCATTTTTGTTCTATAATTTTCTGTCCTTTACTATGGGTGTTATTTATCTCTGAAGATTTTTTTTTTTAAAGAGAGGAGAGGGGGGGAGAGAGAGAGAGAGAGAGAGAGAGAGAGAGAGAGAGAGAGAGAGAGAGAGAGAGAATTTTTAATATTTATTTTTAGTTCTCGGCGGACACAACATCTTTGTTGGTATGTGGTGCTGAGGATCGAACCCGGGCCGCACGCATGCCAGGCAAGCGCGCTACCGCTTGAGCCACATCCCCAGCCCCTCTGAAGATTTTTTACTAGCTGCAGTTGCAGCCATTTGTTTTCATTGTTCTTTTTCTTAGGGGCTAGTCTCAGTTGGGCAATTATCTGCCTCTAGTTTCCTGTCCTAGGTGGGAAAGTGTTTTCATTCCTGAATACACTGCAATATACCTATTCTGGGCCTTCAGTCAGCCCATTATCCTTCTGATATTAATTTATTGATCTCTTACACTGCCTCTACTCACATACACAAAAGCCGTCTGTGTATTTTTTGTTCCAGTACAGTTTACCTTGTTTAATGTTCAACTGTATCTCTTATATATGAAAAAGCATTTATTGTTGCCACTTACTTGTCATATATTCATACACAGAGGAACTAGAGAGGTCTATAAAAAGAGGACTGATGACAGAGCATTAATTTTAAGTAACCATTAGATCAGTAATCTATCCACTCTGTTTTCAACCACTTTTGTAAGTGTAATAATTAAATTTTTTTATACTGGATTCCATGGCACTTATTTATTTATTTATTTATTTATTTATTTATACCAGGGATTGAACCCAGGGGTGCTAAACCACTCAACTATATCCCCAACTTTTTAAAAAATTTTTGTATTTTGAGACTAGGTCTTACTAAGTTATTTAGGTCTTTGTTCAGTTGCTGAGGCTGCCTTTCAAATTGTGATCCTCCTGCCTTGGCCTCCCTAGTTGTTGGTATTATAAGTATGTACCACTACACCTCGTTTATACTCTTCATTCGTGCTCCAATGTGTACTGAACAATCTGTGTCAAATCATAGCCAATAAGACATAGTGTTAATTTGAAGTATAAATTTTTCCGAGTAATCTGCTTGATACTCTCTTAGTGTATTCTCCATTAAAGTGCAGAAAATTATTTGATGAGTGATTATTTTGAATCTGTGAATGGATTATATATTTTCATAAGCAACATAGTTTTAGCTAGCTATTATGTTATCTTTTACTCCTCTTTTAGGAAAACTCCTATTCACAAGAATGATGAATATAACTGTTCTGGAAACCACAATATTCATTCATATCAGAAAACACATCATCTTTTCATGCAAAATTCTATATGGCAGGCTAAATAATAATAAATTTTCTTGGCAAATATAGAATCTGAGAAAGAGGTAGTAGTTGGTTGGTTTAAATGGAAGTTATTGTATAGATGGATTCACCATAGGCATACATTTTTACCTGCCAAAGAGACTACACACTTCAGTCAGTGATCAAGGTACCATCTTTTCTGGAAATTTATGGAAGCACACTAAAAAAATCTCATTTTATGGGATCTATTTTTATAGATCAAATATTAGACATTCTTCTTCTGTTCAAATAGTTTTCCTTCTAATAGCATATAGTACAATGGAATTTAGCAATGTACATGCAGTTCTATTACCTTGAGTCTACACTTTGGTCACCATATTTAGAATTTGGTTGTCTCTATGCTTCAATAATTTACTTAATGAAGTATGTAATACTCTACTTTATATTACTTAGAGTGCTTGAGTTCCCAAGTATTTGTTAATTTTTGTATGATTTGTTTATTTGAGTTGTAAGAATATTTTGCCATTTCATCAAGTATAGTCTATGAATTATATTCCTAAAATTTTCAAGAAAATAATTTCATTGAGCTTCCCATTCATAATAATGTTATTTTATAATATAAAAAGGTGAATATTTTTACATACTTTAAAGCAATGTAATAACGTAAAGTTATATCAGAAGTCAAGAAAAAATGTTATTATTTTACCACATGGTATTTTGACATTACTTCAAATAGAGTTATATTTTCATTTTTATAGTTTAATTGTGGGCATATTTTAAAGTGTCATTCATTGAGCACTGGTATTTACACCATGTTTCCATAACTTTAAACACATTTCTTACCACGAGTTGGACTCTTCCACCATTAAGTACATCTGGATCTAACTCAGGCAAGAAGTGATTGCTATGTGGCGACAAAAACAGAAAACATTTTATAATATGAAAGTATAGGAAGAACATGAAAGAAATGCTCACATAAGAAAATCAGGAGATATCATTATTTAAAAAATGTTAATAATATTTTTCTTAAATTAGCTTCTATAGAAAGATAAGCACGAATTCAAATCTTTCAATAGTAATTTTAAGTTAAATTTGTCATAATATTGATACATACTGTAAACCACCTTCTTTTTCAAAAGAACCCATCAAAGAGTAAAATCTTAAAACTATTAATAATTAAATTTAATAAATTATAGAAAAAGTTTTTATTCACATTTACTTATCCTTTGTCTTTTAAGAAAGATGCTAGTAGATTATTGTCATGTTTATAATAAACTTCTATTTTAAACCAAAACAATTACATTTGGCTTTTCAAAAACATATGTTCTTGAAAATATTATATATTGTGTTATAGTTTCATATGAGAAATTTCATAAACAATTGTTTACTTTTTATCATATTTACATAGATTATTTATTAGTAAAGGATATTATTAAATGTTAAACATATCTAAAATTCACCCTGAAACATTTTGTTAAAAGTTTTCACTATACTACATCTATACTAAGGCTTTTAAATTTCTGAAGAAGACCTCTTATATTGGGTTATTAAGATGGTATTAAATGGATTCTATTAAATATGCTTACAGTTCCAAAGATGCTATGCTGTGAACTAAGTCAAACTGATTAATACTAACATAAAAAGCCTCCACTAATTTGAGTATTTAAAAAATGAAAATTCTGAAATATGGATGGCTTTATTCTGACTTTCTTCATTTATAATGAAATATGACAATTCAGACTAAAATGTTTTACTCTATTTTCATTTTTGCTATCATATCACTTCCACATTTTGAAAGGAAATGGATAGAACTCACTGTATATTAAAGTTTAGTTCATATATGTTATTAAAAGGGGTAAATTAAGTTCTTAATTGACAAATTTATAATAGCACTAATAAATTAAAATACAGCCTACAACATATTTTACACTCAGAAACAGTTAATGGATCTCAGACCTTTACTTTAGACACAAAATAATTTGTATGATTCACTTGTTGGTTTTAAGCATTACGAATAAAGCTCTTCCCAAATATTTTATGGTGAAAAATATAATGAGTGATTGAATCTCTTCTATATGAAAGGCTATTTTTTTTTAACCTGGGAAAGTAGTGTATATAAGCCTTTAGCTATAAAGTCATGTTTCTTTTACACAATTAACCCAGGTTTCACTTTTCAAGGTATGTTTACAATACAAAAATCTAATTTAAAGGAAATGACCTCACCATTTCATATTTCTGGAACTAGCTGCATGAACCCCAACCTGTGTATGAAGCCATTGGTATGTATATTCTTTACTCCTTTCTAATTTTTCATTTGCAGTAGTATCCTTGTAGATAAAATCTTCTTCCTTACCTGGGAAAGAGATATGATTGTTTATTTGTAATTTAAAGAGACCAAACTTTGGCCAGGTCATTCAGTTGAGGCTAGTAATTTCACCACAAGAAATAAAAAATGTAATGATTAATTCATGGTAGCTAAACCATCTGTAAGAAAAATAATGTCAGTCACTCTGCTTGAGTTTCAGATCCAACTCTTTTGGAAAATAAAGAGAATGTTTTTTGGTAACCCACATTTTAAAAGGCTTTATTTTATTTTTTATTTAGAAAATTCAGAGTTATTTTTGGTAGATAATACAAAAAGAATATGTATCACTATCATGTATATTTAGGCATCCTTTAAAGTTAATTTTTCTTATACTAGCTTTATCCATATGAAGACTTTATACTGAACTTATTTGAGGCAGAATATCATATAAAACTGATTTTGGTTTGTGTAAGTTAATATAATATTTTAAACTAGAAATATAATCTATATCAGGTTTCAAGGAACCTGTGTTTATGATATAGCAGCTATGTCAAGAATAGAAAAAGCATAACAATGAAGATGTTATGGAAAAAATTTGAAAGGTGAGAAATTATACCAGGTAAGAATAAGAGGTAACAAATATATAATGTATTTTTTTAAAAAGGAAAAGAAAAATCCAACCCTTATAATCAAATATAAAAATTATTACACACACACACACACACACACATATATATATATATATATTACACACACACATATATATATGTGTGTGTGTTTATTAAAAAATAAAACTGCAGATATTGCTGCTTTGTCAATACTATACATTTCTTTCTTGGAGCCATTACCATATTTAGGAGCTTGTTAGCTTTGTAGGCTTTATTGATAGTATACCAGAGGGAGACACTTTGTGGAACTAACACATGATAATTAATCTCAAAATACTTAAGTTTGAAACCTGGTTATTTAAAATGTTCAACTTTTAAATTTGAAGTATTATTTCACTCTGGATGTTTGAACACAATAAGTCAACATAACTACAATTTGTTTGGAAAATAAAACATGGTGAAAAGCCTATGCTGAATGCTTGGTCAATGCGTACATGTACACTCAAACATATACACACAAAGTGTAATATGCATCATTCTGAATAAATGGAAAACAATACATCTAAAACACCTTTTCTTTTCTATACAAGTTACTGTTATAATTCGTGAAATGGCTCATATTCAACTTACAGAGATGTTGGATCAGTTCTCAGTAAAGCTAAAAGTCAGGATGTTTTATTTCTCTAAACTTTTACTTACCAAAGTTAAGTTCCTGTCACTTCTTATGCCACAATGTGTTTCTAAAATGGACACAGTCCAAGCTTCCTGAGCTTAAGCTAATAATTCCAAAGTTGCTATAGAGGAATAATTAACATGCTAGGGATGACCACTGTATCTGTGAGCAGAACTGTTTTGAACAATAGCCTTAGGGGTACACAGAAACTATAAAACAGATTCAATCAAAGAGGAGATTTGGTGTTGTCACAACCATTTACTGCACACAATTGTCTCTCCTCTGCAGAACACCAGTTTCTGCTTTATCTTTCTTGGCTGATAGATCATATACTGATCCAACAGGGCAGTGTCAGAAAATAGTTGGGACTCAGTGACCCTAATAATCAACAGAGACCAAGGGTTAGAACCTTACCTACTCTTGATATGGAAAAATCCTTTGTTAACATGTGTACTTTAGTTAAGATAAAAAAAAATCTCTTGTTTTCTGTTTTTTTTTTAAATAGTGACATGTACTTGCAATATTCACTTTTAAAACACTATGGAAAAACTGTGCAATAACACTTCCAAAACCCTAAGTGGTTTTACATCAGAACTCAGTCAAGATTCTGAACAATTCCTGGGTAAAGAAGAGAGCTTTCATTTCAACAGTCCAATTCATATTAACTATTTTTTTCACTAAGACATAGATTGTATATTGACACAAGCTTGACATAAGAAACATTACAACAGAACAAACACAGTGGTGAAGTTGGCTAGATTGAATTGAAAGTACTGCAATTCAAATGCTGAAGGAAATGATTCTTTCTCAGGCAACTCTTTTCAAGATTACTCCTGCCATTGAGCAGCAGAAAGTAAGATATACTCTGAAACATGCATAAGTCCTGCTTTTAGCATCTTAAGAAGAATAATGGTGACCTGAAGTACTTAACAGATACTTATAGTTCTCTAGTCAGGCTATTCCATGAATCCTTCCTTTCAATGTGAAAGGAAGTATTGTTCTGCCTGCAGAACACTAACCCCTTTACCTGTCCTTTCTTACATCTCTGGGTTTTGGTTCATCAATTTCTTGTATCGTAAGCCTAAGAAAAAATTATATTTCTTTGATTCTGGCTGTACTCTAGTTACTACTCTCTCTGTATGCTTCTTTACTTCAAAACACAACATTGAGTAGTTTTATTTAGATAAATTGATAAATTTCTGATTATCAAAATAACAATTCTCATTATAGATAATTTAGAAAGTAAAAAGTCAAATAAATGGAAATCTGCAAGAACTCCACCTTCAAAGACAGCCACTAGATAGCATTTTAAGGCATTTTCTTTCAGTTTTTTCGTATATGCTTGTTTTGTTGTTAGTTTACATTGCAATTACATGTACTCTTCATATCCAATTTTTCAGTTAGTATTATAACAAATGCATTATATGCAATAGAAATATCATCTTAAATAATCTACCAACTGGTTATATGATAGATTTTTGATTATCACAATTATTTAATCCATTTTAAAAGATGGAATTAAAGAAAATGTCTATAAGTATTTAGTGGTGTATGATCTATAAGTAGAATATTATATTGAAAAATAGTTTTATAAAGACTTCACCAATTTACCTGGCAATTGCTCCTCTCACCAAACCCTTACTCAACATTGACATGATAATATTTTAAAGCTGTTGATACTTTGACAACCATATTGTCTTAATTTATGGTCTTAATATATGTCTTATTTCTAGTAAATTTAAGATTAACTCATATGATTATTAACTAGTTTCAGCTTGTATATTATAAAAAATCTTTCTTCTTTTCTCCAATTAACTACTACATCTGAGTATTTTCGTTTTTGTTTTAAATTAACAACTGTAAATCCTTTCTCTGTTTTTACTGGTACAAATGTTTTCCTTTGTCCATTGATTTTAGTATCTACTTTACTTTCAAAAGAGGAATCATTTTTTTTCTCTAGGTATGAATATTTATGTATTGGTAAATATATTTTAAATTATATGTCATTTCCTTTAAAATTTATAGATTTGCATCTCCCAATTCAATAAAATACATGAGATATAACAAAATTTCTGGGACAAATTTTAGATTCTTCTCATATTTTTGTCTTTCATAAAAATTTCTTTAAAGAGAAATTTATTCTCTGACTCTATTCCTTTACTTTCCATTCTCTCCTTAATTTATTGCCATCTGATTTTGCTAAATTAAAACTGTGCTTACTAGGAAGGCCTAAAATTGTTTTATCTGAGAAGCACTCTTACTCCTTATCTTCATTGACTTTTCTGCTGAATTCAACTATACAGACCATTTCCTTTTTCCTGAGTGTCTTCTTTATAGACCTTCAGGAAACAAGATTTTTATGTTCCCTTTTAAGCTCCTTTATAGATTCTTGCCTGGCATTGTGTGGACTTGTGATGATAGTTGATTAGATAGACAAAGTTTCTTATCTCATAGAGCTAGCAGCCTAGAAGGCTAGGTATTATCTATAGGACTAGTAACTTCTATCTTACTCTTGTGCTCCTATATCTTATTTCCAGCTATACTTCAAAATCACTTGTCTTTACATCATTCTCTTTCTGATGCCTGCTTTTCCTCTTGAATTTCCATATCACCAAGACCAGACATTCTGTAGTAGACCTTGGTTAGTCCTTCCTTTAGTACCAGTATCTTAACAGAAACTAGATCTACTCTGCCTCCTGAATATCCCATTAATCTAGTTCCATACAACTTTAACCATTTTACTTCAGACTTCACTTAGTACTGGAAGGAGCAGGCTTGTATATGGCAACATGTGCAATTGCATATTTATTACTTGCCACAATCAGAGGTACGCCTTCTCCTAAAACTAGCACCCTAACCTGTGCTCTAGATCCCACCCTTCCACATAATCTAGAACCTCTTGTCAACATATTCTTTTGTATTTTTAATAACTTTTAAAAATGGCTTCTTATCTATCCCTCTCCTCATTCCTTAATCAGATAATTTTCCTGAAATAGTAGACTGTAGTCAATCTCTGTTGACTTATTTGCCATTCACATTTCAGATCTCTTCAATATGGTTTCCTTGTAATACCATTTCACCAGAACTGTGTAAAACAATGTTGACGAATTTTGGGGATCTTTTGGGGTTATTATCTTACTGACTCTTCTACAGTAATTAGACACTGTTGTCTACTCCTTCCTTCTTCAAAGGCTATTTCTTCTGGATTTTGTTGCATTATACTCTGCTTTTTTTTTTCTCTAATTCTTAGGCCAAACTCTTCAGTCTCTTTCAAGGGCTTCTGTTTTTGTCATCCCTTGCAATCTCAGGATTCTTTTCTGGAATTTTATTCTGATCCCATTTCATTCTTAGGGTACACTGTCCCTGTCAAATGATTTTCTGTCAAAGTTTTCAGTCACCATTTTTATCTCTTTCTGAGACATGTATCCAAAGTCTCTCTTTTTAGGTAGTCCACAAGCACTGCAAACCAATGGGTAAAACTGTTTCTCCACTTCCTTGGTTCTTGGTTTAGCCCTTGAGACACATCTGCTGGGTTCCTGCCTTAACCCCCAGGTATACTGTAGTTATACAGAGTGTTCTCTTTTGTCCATAGATCTTTGCCCATAAAGTTTTCTAGGACTAGGATTATTCACATTGCCAATGGTATTATTGCTTTGGATCTTCAGGTTTAAGTTTAGAAATTACATTCTTTGGGATAAGCTCCCTGATCTTCCAACACTGCATTCCTTACTTAAGTTACGTTACGAATGCTCATTCTATACCTCATGACAACATTCGTTACATTATACTTCCAATTTATGTATTCTGCTTTCTATAATATAAGCTCTCATAGTAGTGTGACACTCAATCAATAATGATGAAATAACGGAAAAACTGCCACAGTTGATGCATGTTCTTTTTGTCCTGAGAAAAGTAGATCTGTAATGTAGAGACTTTTAGCATTGTTATGGTTTAGATATGAGGTGTCCCTTCAAAGCTCATGTGTGAGATAGTGTAAGGTGAAATGAGTGAATTATGAGAATCCTAACCTAATCAGTGCATTAATTCACTAATTGAGATTAATTGGGTGACAACTGTAGGCAGGTAAGTTGTGGCTAGCCAAGGTGAGTCCTTGGGGGCTCTGAGGTTTATATTTTGTCCTGGTAAGGAGAGGTCTTGAGTGTCAAGTCCTGAACTTTCTTCATTTCCCACAGCCTTCCATGATGATGTTCTGCCTCACTTTTGGTTCCAGGGAAGAGAGCCAGTCATCTATGGACCGAGACCTCTGAAATCAAGAGAGCCAAATAAACTTTTTCTCCTCTAAAATTGTTCTTTTCAAGTCTTTTGATCTCAGCAGCAAAAAAAGCTGACTAATTCAAGCATATAGACAAACCTATGTATTGAAAAGGATAATACATGTCTGGGCATGATTGTCTTAATTATTATAACAGAAATTTCAGCTTCAAAAGTCAGAATTAGATCGGGATAAAAACTGACAATTAAGATAGCAAATTAGGACACAGAACTAAAACAAACAAACAAACAAACAAACAAAAAACTACTCTTCATATGTCCACAAAGTATAATCCTAGAGGAAAGTGCTTTAAGAAGTTCACAAAAAAAATGAAGTACTTTTTAAATTAATGGAAATATTATTCTTTTCTTCATGAAAAGCAAAATAAAAGTACTCATTAAACCCATATGCTTCAAATAAATCAGTTTTCTAAATTTTCAATATAGTATAATATCCTACACTGAGGGAGATTATGATTCAATTATCATTTAGGTCACATAAAAATAAGCTAAGTATTTATATTTTTAATGCACATGGAAACTTTCCCATGACTATTTTCTTTTCCCTTAATGTTTTCTCTCAGTAATAGAATGTAAAAATATTTTTGGTTTCATGGACAGAGAAGAGTTCATTTCTTTACCAAAAGCTTTTGGAAAACATGATGGTGGCTGAGCAAAATGCTTCTACATATTGGAAATGTAATGGAAATATTTTTGATAATTTTAATAAATGGGTGATTCTATGTACCTACCTTACACTGGAAAAACTAAAAATCCAATTACATCACAAAGTATAGGCAGCCTGTATGTGTTTATTAAAAGAAGTTATTGCATCATACCTCACATATAAAGCAAAACTAAAATTTGAATTTGGCATACATGTTACACTAACAGAATTTTAAGTTCATTAGCATCTGTATAAATACTTGTTGATAGGCTGTTTATGGCTTCTTCCTTAACCAATCCAATCTGCTGTTGGAAAGCTGACAGCACTGGCAAGAGACCAACAACTCTCTAAGAGCCATTTGTGTGTACAGGCAACATCCCTATTCTTTATAAATATATTTAAATATATATGTAATTCATCACTAAGGAAAATGATTTCATGAATAAAGAAGAGGATTGTTGCTACAAAATTTTAAAAACAGAAAATTTTGGAATAGAGCCAGTGCTATATGTAAGGTCAAAGGCTAACAGCAGCATTAATCACTCCTTTACATATTTCACTATATTTTATGGCAGAGAGGGTTGGAAAAAATGTATTAGAATGACAGAATCTTCTATTTTTGACATTTGAAGGAACTTTCAATATTGATTTGTTTTGGGGATGGGGTACATAAGGTACATGAATGACCTTTATGAAAACAAAGAAAAATAAACATGAGTTACTAAATTATATCTTTTAAAATATTTGGATTTTGCAAGACTATTTTTTCATATTAAAGAATTGCTAGATTTAAGTGAATCCGCCTGGAATAATAGAAAAATCCATTTGCCAAGTAAATATAGTTTTGCTTATTAACCAATTATAATAAGTACTTTGTATTTGACTTATCTATAATATTACTTAAATGGCAAAATGTTTCAACATTTATATTACAAATTTATACTATACATTGAGCTGTATCAACTTGCTAATATCTCTATAGTGTAATATCAAATACTATATAAGGATAGATTTTTGTTTTCTTCCCTTTCTGCCACATAACCAGGAAGAATCCTACCTTGTTGAAGTCAGACATAGACAAACATGCTTGCTGTTACCAAGGCTATGACTAAGGTAAGGTGAAGAGAACAATGATACTTGCCTTAGGTACAAAATGAAAGGTTGTACCAAAAAACTCAGTAATAAAACAAATAATATTATGCTGCCATATTTTAAAGTAAAAAATTATGTCAACATCCATTGTTAACAAAATATTAAAGTTTTAAAATGACAAAATCAGCAACAATGCTGAGTTAGTCCTACTGGAGTCTGAGGCATAAAGAAAAATTAGTAATATCGATTCTGTCTCTATCCTGGTATTTATTTATTTCTAAGTAATACAAATAAAAGTGTCATCAGGATATTGCTTTTAGAACTTCCTTACCAATAGGGGTTTAAATTAATTTTCTACTGTGTTCTATGAATTTTGCACACCATTTCATTTTCCATTAGAAGAGCTCTTGAATTTTGACATGTGGAAGTTAATTATAAAATAAATTCATTTTGTGAAAGTAGGAGATATAACTCATCTAGCTTAGTATCAGCCTAGGAAATAACTTTCACATAAGCAGTTGTCAATGTTACACAAATTATCTACCTTCTCATTACCTAGGTTTTTCCTCTTTCAATATAAACATAATACAAAATTAACACAGATGGTGTTCAGTGTATAGTAAGGAATTAATAATGGTAGCCATATTGCTATTATTTTTTAAAGAAAATGAAATGAATTCCATTATGCAATACCTTAATGCCATTTTCAATGGGCATAGGACAGGACTTAGCTGTCCTGGAGGTAAGACAACTTATATGAGTCAACTCCAAGATTCTAGGGGCTCACTAGCAGGAGGGGAAAATTCTAAGATTAACCCCATGAAATTAGAGTAGTTTTCTGGGGGTGAGCTCAAGAAGTTGCCCTTACCAAAATTTGAAATACAGAATAGACATTTTTCTAAAAAATATATTTTGTTTCATTATATAAAAGGATGCCAGTGTGTCTTTTAAAAGGAAAAAAAATAATTCTCAAGACATAAGAAGGGTATATGGTCCTAATTGATTTTAGGTTACTTCAAATAATTTTTAGCATTTGCTTAATAATAACCATGAAGGAGGTTCCATTGACACAATTCTCTCCTGTTTCACCCTCTCAATTTAATTATCCTTACAAAATACTCCTCTATCTAACCTAGACTCCCTCAGGGAGTGTTAATATGGTAGGTCATTCAAACTAGGGTCCATCCAATAGAAGAATAAAAGAGAGTGATGATGTGAATAGGCTGGTTTTTCAGAATAATGGTCATAGTGACCACATAAAAATTATTTTCATCTACTTGTTTAAAAAATAGCTTTAGAGTTTAGATTCCTGATCTGTGTAAAGGTTTTACTCTTTGATAAAAAAGACAACTATGATTCTATTCAATCATGTATATTTATTACTTAAGGGTCAAGTAAGCAGTTTAATTTCCTTTACTAGTTCCGAAAGTGGCCAATAAGTGGTATTATATTGATACTTTAATGATAGAGTAATACAGAGTCTTAAAATACCCAACTGAACATTTCTTTATATTACTGTGATCACAGATTTTTTATATACCTACATAACAGAAATGCTCATAGTAAATATGTCTATTCATAATGCACTTACTATATCTATACTATTTATAATATTTTCTTTATATCTACATATAGTAATTTTTATATTTGTCAACTGAAATACAGATCTTCATTACAGAGAGATGTTCATTTGAAATACTGAATATATATTAAAATATAACTTGTATAATAAAAAGAAATAAGTAAATATAGTTTACTTTCACAATTTGAGTGTTGCCATAGCTTGCTGAATATTTAAGCAGTTTTAAACTAGATATTTCATGAGGAAAAAAATTGTAATTGTTCATTATATTATCTTTACAAACTTTCATTTTACATATCAGAACTTCATTGTAGATGAATCAGGTCTTTCTTTCAGGGATTTTACTTTTAATTTACAACTATTAAAAGCATTTTGATCTATTCATATGAGTAAAAAAAAAGAAGTCAACAGAAGCATTATATAATCTTCCTTACAAAATTCACTTTAATATTAAACTAGTACTAATGCAAAAATGATTTATAGAAGCTCTTTTTTATTTTATTGTGAGACACGGCACCCACAAAATATTACATGTAGTATATGTATATCATTCTAAGATTTATAAATATATTATAAAATATATACAGCTATAGAAATCATGTATAAATTATACAAAATACTACAAATAGTCCATGGGAACTCTGATCAAAAAAAAAAAAAAAACAAAAACAGAACACAACCTGCACACCAGAAGTCCTACTCAAAAATCTCTTAGTTTTCTTAAATTTAACCTCTATACTGAAGGTTAGAATCTTAACTTTCTTGATTGACTTTTACCTCCTATGCTTTTAAGACATATAATGTAGCTTTCCTTGATTTTGTACTATATGCATAAATAGGGCAACTCTGTACATATTTTTTTCTTTTATTTGTTTAGAATTTTTTATGAGGTTTACCTGCATTGCTGTGTATAGATCTATTTAATTACCATTTTATTGCTGTACAGTATTGCACTGTGTAGACCTGTTATAGCTTATCCATTCCTTTGTTGGTAGACACATGGGCAGTTCTATAACAAGTTGAGTTGTTTCATATAGCAAGTTCTTCCATTTTATTCATTTTTGTCAAATGTGTTTTGGCTATTTGTGGACTTTGATTCTTCTGACAAAGTTTAGATTCCACTTATCAACTTCATAAACACTTGGTGAAATTTAATTGAGACTCCATTGTATCCACAAGTTGATTTGGGGAGAATTTAAGCATTCAAAATTTATGATCTTCTAATTCATAAATATACTTTCATAAAAAAATAGAAGTAGTTTTTGGCTACTAAGCAAACACCGCCCTGACTATCCTTGTACAAGAGTTTCTACTGGCAATACATATAGGAATCTATTAGACTGATCACAGCGTATGCATATCTTCAATTCCACCAGAGTGTCCAACTATTTTATAAATAAGAACACCAAATTATATCCAGTTAGCAAAATATTGGTTTTGTTGGTTCATATCCTAGCATTTAGTTTTGTTTGACTATTTTTTTCTTGTTTTTAAATTTATGGTTTTAATTTGCATTTCTCTGTTTGCAAATGAGATTAACTACCTGTTTATACGTTTATGAGTCATTTGTACTACTTCTGTGGAATATTTGTTAAAACCATTGTTTTGCTCATTTTGCTCTTGAGCTATTTGTGTTTTGTTAATTGGGGGGATTATGTACGCATTCTGGATACAAACCTTTTGTTGATGATTATGTGTGACAAATTAACTTCTCTATCTCCATGAGTTGTCATTTCATTACTATTATAACATTTTTGGATGCATGGAGTTTTGTAATTTTAATGAAAATATATTTATCAAAATGACCAGTATTTTGCATATTTTAAAGAAATAATTCCATATTCTATGTTTTAAATATATTTTCCATATTATATTCAATGCATTTTATATTTTTGCTTCATATACTCAAGATCATTAAGGTATACAAAATTACTTACTTTAGTATATACAACTGTTCAAGATTTATTGAAAAGCCTACCTATTCTCAATGGATTTGGAAAACATTTATTATAATACAAATTAAGTATAAATACATGGCTTCTATTTTGGCTTGCCATTTTCCATTTCCGTGTTTAACTCTAAAATCTTACCTTTCCTTACCCTAACTATTTACCATACCATACCATACCATATTAAATTCACTGTATTATTTTCTGCAGTTCTTTAATAAGTTGTAATGTTTGGTATGGCAAGTTCTCTCACTTTATTGATCATCGTTGAATTGTTTTTGGTATTTGGGGATTTTGTTCTTCCACTCAAAGTTTAGATTCTGCTAATCAATTTCATTTACATTAAGTTCTTTTAGAACTTAATTGAGATTGCACTGCATCCATAAGTTGATTTGGAAAGCCTTAAAATCTTTGAAAATTGGGCTTCCAATTCATAGGTATATTTAAATATTTCTTGGCATTTTAAATCATTTTTCATTATTTCCTCCATAAGGTATTACACATACTTTGTTAAACAGATTCTTTGGTATTTGAGTAGAAAATATTATTATGGATTGTAACTTTTTATTGCTTATCCATAGAATTAGCTTTATGATTAGGATTAGGGTAAGTTTGGTAAATTATATTTTTCTAGGAATTTTTCATTTCTTCCAAATTTTCTAAAGTATTGCCATAAAGTTATTATACTTTATTTCAGCTTTAAAGTTTCTGTCATCTCGCATTCTACCCTTTTCCACTCCTGATACTAGTTATTTGTGCTTTCTTTTTTATTTTTTTGCTCAAACTTGCTAAAAGTGCATCCAATGTATTAGTCTTTTCAAAATAATTTTGTCTTTATTGATGTATTGTACAATTTTTTCATTAACTTTTTTTTTTTTTTTTTTTTTTGGTTCAAGGGATTGAACTCAGGAATGCTTAACCACTGAGGCACATCCCCAGCACTTTTTGTATTTTATCTAGAGACAAGGTCTCACTGAGTTGCTTAGGACCTTGATAAATTGCTGAGGCTGGCTTTGAATTCACAATCCTTTTGCCTGAGCCTCCTGAGCTGCAGGCCAACTATTGTTCATATATAATGTTTTGTTATTGTTTAATTTTTTAAAACAATTCATTATGATTACATCCACTCACAAATTTTTAATTTTCAAACAAAGAAAGGAGTTTTATAGTTATCTTAGTATTGTTCATTTATAATTTAAAAGCACTGTATTTAGAGAATACACTACACAGATTTTTGTCCTTAAGAAATCTTTGAGAACTAATTTAAAGCTAGTATAAGTTAAAGTTTTGTAAAAATCCTTTGTGTGCTTGAGGATAACAGGCCTTTACCTGTTGTTAAAAGTTCTTTATATTTCACTAAGGCAAATTTTATTAATTCAATTTATCAAAGCATACCCTAATTTTTTGCTATCCTAATTTATTTGTTCTATAAATTAATGAAATAAGTAGCTTTAAAAATATCTCAACATAACTGTGGAAATTTCTAGTTCTTGGTACATCTTAAATTTTTGTCTTATTTTTGAGGCTGTGTTATACCATTCATAAAAATTCTAAGTATTATATCTTCCTGGTAAATTGAAAACTTTATCATTTTGAAATGATGTTTTCTAATGATTTTTTTTCTTCCTAATGTCTATTTGTTAACTTTCTCTTCATTAGTGTTCTTGTGGTATGCTATCTATTCATGAACTTATTATACCTTTATAATTGTCTTATCTCTTGGGTTAAAAAAAACTATAAACAACATTTATTTGCTAACTAGTTTATTTAGCCATTAATATTTAATGTACATACTGATGCTATGGTTTGGAAGTGTTCCTCAAAGGGTTATGTGTTAAAGGCTTCATCCTCAGCCCATGGCACTACTGGGAGGGGGTGGAATCTTTAATAGGAGGGGAGTGGTTGTGAAAAATAGGTAATTGGGAGCATGCCCTTGAAGAGAATATTGGAATCCCAGACCTTTCCATTGACTTTTGATTCCCAGCCATTATGAAATTAAGGTTTCCTCTGCCACATGCTTCTGCCATGGTGTACTGTCTTTTACAGGTCCCAGAACAACAAGACCAAATGATCATCCACTAAAACCTCTGAAACTGTGAACCAAAATAAATCTTTCCTCCTTTAAGTTGATTTTCTCAGACATTTTGTTAGAGTGACAGAAAGCTAATACAATTGATATATTTGGTAAAAATAATATCATTTTGTGCTATTTGCCTACTTGTAATATGTTATTTTTCTTGGCTGTAAATTGTACTAATTTCTTTTTTCATTTCTAGTTTTTACTTTTTAATAGATGGAAATTATATCATTTGTATCTATTCATTTATTTTTTACCTTAGAAATCATAATATATAAATTAAACTTAATAGACTCCAAAATTAACCAGTTTTCCCTCTTTTAATGGAATGCAAGAATCATAGAACATTTTTAACTTGACTTAGCTCCATTCTGACTTAAATATTAATATTTCTCTGTACTTATACTTAACTTCACAAGACACTGAATAGTTAGTCATATCATTAATTTATGCTTGATTTTGCCAACATATTTTCTTTTTTTTTTTTTTGATTTATTGGATGTTCACAACATTACAAAGCTCTTGACAAATCATATTTCATACATTAGAATCAAGTGGGTTATGAACTCCCATTTTTACCCCAAATACAGATTGCAGAATCACATCGGTTACACATCACATTTTTACATACTGCCATATTAGTGTCTGTTGTATTCTGCTACCTTTCCTATCCTCTACTATCCCCCCTCCCCTCCCCTCCCATCTTCTCTCTCTACCCCATCTACTGTAATTCATTTCCCTCCATGTTTGTTATCCCATTCCCCTCGTAAACTCTTATATATAATTTTGTATAACAATGAGGGTCTCCCTCCATTTCCATGTGATTTCCTTTTTTTTCTCCCTTTCCCTCCCGCCTCATGTCTCTGTTTAATGTTAAACTTTTCTTCCTGCTCTTCCTCCCTGTTCTGTTCTTAGTTGCTCTCATTATATCAAAGAAGACATTTGGTATTTGTTTTTTAGGGATTGGCTAGCTTCACTAAGCATAATCTGCTCTAGTGCCATCCATTTCCCTGCAAATTCTGTGATTTTGTCATTTTTTAGTGCTGCGTAATACTCCATGGTGTATAAATGCCACATTTTTTTTATCCATTCATCTATTGAAGGGCATCTAGGTTGATTCCACAGTCTAGCAATTGTGAATTGTGCTGCTATGAACATAGATGTGGCAGTATCCCTGTAGTGTGCTCTTTTAAGGTTTTCAGGAAATAGTCCAAGAAGGGCAATAGCTGGGTCAAATGGTGGTTCCATTCCCAGCTTTCCCAGGAATCTCCATACTGCTTTCCAAATTTGCCAACATATTTTCCTCCCTATGAATTTTTCTTTTGGCAGTTTGGATCTTTTATATGGGACTCTGCCCTCTCCCAAAGCCTATACATTTAAAATAATTTTTTGATAAGGATCAGCAAGTAACAAACATAATTTTTATTTGAAGATATCTATATTTTATCCTTATTCTGGAAAGATATTTTTAAAATATGTATTCTAGTTCACCTGTACATTTTCTCATTCATAGAACTTTCAAATAATTGATAATCTTCTACTCTTTTCTATTGATTTTAAGATATCAGTTCTCAGTATAACTGCAATTTATGTGAAGAAAACTTGTCTTTTATTTATTATTTTGGAAGATTTTCTTTTTTACACTCTTCGGATTTACTCTGATGAATCTAGCAATAAAATTATTTTTTAAATTACTCTATCAATAAAATGTAATTGACATATTAGCTGTGAAATTATTTTAAAATTCATTCCATTATGATTCACTCAAATTCTTGGATCTATGAATTGATATCTTTCATTCAGTTTGGAAATTTCTACTCAAAATCTTATTAGGTATTACCTTTGCCTGGATCTATCTTGCCTCTCCACCTGGAACTCCAGTTGGATATAATGTAAATCATCTTTAATTTTTTATTTTTACTCTTAAATTTTTCATCTCTTTAATTCTCTGCACTATATTCTAAATCTGGTCTTCTCACATATTTTAAAATTCAATATTTCTTTAGCTCTGATTTCCAGTTATATTCACATGAGATTTTAGTTTCAATCATTTTATTTTTTGTTGATGAAATTAATACTCAGTTCTTCCCCAAATCTTTCACCAGAAGATATTTCCAAGGTAGTTTTGTTATTTACAGAAAGTTTATGCACATATCTTATAATTTGTGCCTAATAGTTTTCATATTTAAATTACTTGTATAATATTTTCTGATACCTGTTCTTTTTCTGGCTCTTTCTCATAATGTCTTATTCAAAAATGTATTTTTTTACAGAAATGCTGTATTTTCAGTTCTGCCAAGTAATACAGGTGCTATCAGATTGGGTTCATGTTACAATAAATTCACATATTTTTTTATAAATTATATTTTCATTTATGTTTCTTTCAGCAGGATTGGTATAGTTTTCTTTATATCTTCAAAATGAAAGTGCTATATAATTCTTAAATGTTCTAATTCTTCATTTATTTCTGTTCAAATTTACCTTTCTAATATCATGAAATTCATATAGTCTTTCTTTGACATAAAAGTATTTCAGCACTTTCAGTTTCCTTTTTTTTCAAACTTTTGCTTTCCTTTTATGTACTCACTATGAACATCTTTCCTAAGGTTAAGAGACCATATACAATTGAAAATTTATTAATTTATGTGGAAGAAATGGCAATTAAAATTTGCTTCCAATATATTTCATTATATTAAATATTTTATAAAGATATTGCCCATTTTTTCTTAAGTGATTCAAATTTAATATAGGTTGGGATGGTGGAGATAAAACTGAATAAGCAGAAAAACTGACTACTACCACTTTAAATCTCAACCAACTTATAATAATAAAAGTCTTGATAGTTTGTGAGGCAAAAATATGAAATCATTTGAGAACTGAAACAATACTATCTCATTCTTGTTTCATTCATGGATACCAATATTGGAAAAGGCAGTTTTGATTTTTGAGCCAAGGTTTGTACAATTCCAAGGCTTTCCTTCTTTTTGATATGGAAAATGGCATGTTTCCTGGGATAGGTTTGATTGTGCTCATTCACATAATTCCTATGTTAAAACCACAACTAATGTCAGACCAATTTGAAACATCATTATTGTTCTAAAATATTGTAAATCAGTGTTTCTTAAAATTACTATGTAATTATAATACACAGTGACTAACAACATTCCATAAAATGAATCAATCAAAAAGATGGCAATAAATCTCTAGAATCTTTAAAAAAAACCAGTCCATACAACAATAATGATTATTTATTTGGTTTCATGTACTCATTTGTGGGTTCATACATTGTGAATTTAAAATTTTTCTATGTCAAGAATTATGAGGTTTGAAATTTTATCCTACTTTCAGGTAGAAGCCAGTCTCATATAGTTTTATCAATGCAGAAAAAGATGCCTCAGATGGAGACAAAGGGCTTTATTCATAGCACAGCAAAGAGCATGAACATTATTAGTGAGTTTGTGCTGGTTTTCTTGGTCCTTCCTTCAGTTTTAACAAGTGTGAAGTGAAGGAGACATGTGGGCCCCATGCATGGTTGGTTTGTATCACAGCTGAGAATCCCCAAGCTTAGGAAGTTGAAATTGTTTTATAATTGGCTATAAACAAAACTGCCCTTTGCACTACAAGAAAACATCTTTATTATACTGGGCAACAAATTTGCCCTTTGCTTTAGAGAACTATTTCTATCTTCTAAAGTTCTTTGGTATATGAATATTTTTAAAAAGATGTCTAGACCTAAAGGGCAGTTAGCACCATACTTCCAGATGGTTCAAAAAATGTTAAGAGACTCATGGAGATTGTTTCCCTACACTTCCACTAGGACAACTTTTGATATAAAATAAACAACTTCTCTCCTTCTATTAGAATACAGTCTATATTAACACTAGAGACAGAATTAATCTAATCAAAATATTGTGCCCTGTTTAATGTCTATGATCTTGAATATTCAATTTATAAAAATTTATTTTAATTAAACTCTTCTGCTAGTTTTAAAAATCAAGCCAAAAAACCTAGTCCAAAATATTAATATTTACATTTAAGAGGAGAAAATATGAAAGAAAAAAGGCCGGAGTTCTAACTTTAGGTGAAAACCACAAGGTTTTGTAATAAATTTGCAACATAAAACACAAGTAGCTAAAAATTATTTTAGTTTTTAGAAAACATTGACAAAAAATGCTGTAAACAATCACAAATTCACTCATTTTCCAAAATGTGTGAAAAAGCTGTTGTTCAGAAAGTATACCATAGGAAAAGTACAAAATTATGGAATAGCATGGTTTTTGACCAATTCATACATAATTTCCTATGGCTAGAATTTTTATTGTGCTTTGTCATTCCCATAATTTAACATCTGAATAGGTTTAGTAAAAACAAGCAAATCCCTTTGAGACCAAATATGGAAAATTATATTTCAAAATTATTCCTTATTTTCCAAAAGTTATTCACAAGAGAAAAAGCAATTCTGTGTTATTTATTATAGCTGGTATATTAAGAACAATATAAAATGTCATTTGTTTCTATATTCAGAATTACAACATTACAGGGAATTTCATGGGAAAATATAGCTTCCTGGTACGTGGAGACATTGAGGGCTTTAGACAGATACAGATTAAGATTCTGATTATTCTCCTATTTAAGCTTGGTGTCCCTTTTCCTGGATTTCCAATGTTTAGGTGACTGATAGTTTAGGGTTGTCTAAGGCCATAATTGAGTGCTCTTTATGTTAGTATATAACATTAGATAACAATATGAAATAGAGTATGTTGCTTTTGAATTTGATATATAATTATATAGATAATGCATTGTCAGTAGACCATGTTAGTTTTAGCAATTAATCTAGTTTTCTTTAAACTATCCATTGATTTTTGTAATATTAATTATGACCTCATATATAGAAATGTTTTTTTTATTACTCATTCCATTTTCAAATATATTTTTATGTACTTAATCAAACTACAGATTATATTCTATATCTGATAAATGAACTGCTTCTGGGAGTCAATGGACAGATTTTATAATTTGTTTTCTGTTGATTTTCACTCTTCTGGCTTGCTTCCTGAGGTAATGTTGGTATTGTTTCAGTTAGTTTGTTCTTTAGATCTATATTAATGGACATTTTTAGAGGTCTGAATTTAAACTATCTTAATTCAGAAAGCTTTTTAACTGCTTCTGCTAGATTATCTGAATGCACATTCCTCTATTTCTGTATAGGTAACCCCTTAGGCAATCCCTTGCTACACCTATACAGTAGTTCCTGCCCTACCATTATCTTCACTTCCATTTTTTTTTTGTGGTTTCAGATATCTGCAGTCAACAGTAATTCAAATATATGAAATGAAAAATTCCCCCAAAAATTAAGTTTAAAAATTTGTGCCAGTTTGAGCAGTATGACAAAATTTTTCACAGTTCCACTTTAACCCATACAAGATATGAAACATCTCTCTGTCCAGCACATCCATGCAGTTTATGCTACCTGATCTTTAGTTACTTGTAAGCCATCGTGGCTATCAGATTGACTGTCATGGTATCATTGTGCTTGTGCTTAAATAATCAATTTAATCTAACAATGACCACTAAACACAAGAGTAGTGATACTGGCAATCTGGATATGTCAAAGAGAAACAATAAAGCAATTTCTTACAAGTGAAAATGTGAAAGTTCTCAATAAGAATAGAAAAAAAATTAGTATGCTGAAGTTGGTAAAATCTTTGGTAAGTTACTAATGTTAATCTCTTGCTGAACCCAATTTATAAATTAATCATAGGTGTGTAAAAATTCCTCTGTGTGTGTGTATGTGTGTGTATAACTGGGATTTTTACCTATATGTACACACTTATGATTAATATTTAAATTGTCTTTCACACACATGGGGATGATTGGGATAGAGGGGAAGAAAAGGGAGGGAGGGAGAGAAGGAGAGAGAGAGAGAGAGAGAGAGAGAGATTGGTACTATCTGCAGATATGCAGTTTCAAATATCCATTGGAAGTTTGGGATTGTATCCTCCATGGGTAATTTTTAGATACTGTTGTAAATTTGTGTTTTAATAATTATGGATTAATCCACTGATGAAATTGGAACGCTTATGATCAACCATTGCATAAAAGCCCCACCTTTTTGTATTAGAGATCATACTTGCAACACATGAGCTTTCAGGGGGACATTCCAGATTCATACCATAAGATGTCTGATGTGGCTAGAAGGTATATATGGAAGTAAAGATAAGAGAAGACTCTAGAATCAACAAAAGTATCATTACTATAATAAGGATAAAATGACCAACTCTATTAAAAAATGGGCACAAGACCTAAACATACATTACTGTAGAAAACAATAAAACAAATATTGATTGCAAATAAGTGTATGACTAGATGCTCAACATCATAAGACATCAAAAAATTGTAAAATAAATGAAGATGTGATACCACTATATACCTATTAGAAAGAAAAATCTAAAACAATGAGTATTAAATGCTATTGAGGATGTGAAGCAACAGGACACTCAGACATTGCTGATGGGAATACAAAATGATACAAGCACTTTGAAAAACAGTCTGGCAGTTTCTTCAAAAGATACTATTACCATATGATCCAACAATCATACTCTGGATTTTACCCAATTGAAATGAAAACATATGTGTACACAAAAACTTAAACATGAATGTTTACAGTAGCTTTATTTATAATTTCTATAACTTTGAAATGATCAAGATGCCTATTAGTAGATAGATGGATAAACTGGCACATACATACAGTGGAATATTATTTAGCTCTCAAAAGAAATGAGTTATCAAGTTATGAACAGACATGGTGAAAACTGCATATTACTAAATGAAAGAAGCAGATATTAAAACTTTGTATTCTGTATAATTCTAACTGCATGGCATCCTAAAAAGGCAAAATTACCAAGACTACATGAACATTTGATTTATTACACTGCCAGAAATCAAAATCTCTTAACATTTACTGAGGAAGCTGAAGGTCAATATTTCTAGGAAAATACGTGACAAATTTAGTGAGAGACTATGTCTGATGTGGCTGGAAGGTATATGGAAATAAAGATAAGACTCTAGGATCAATAAAAGTAGCAGTTATCTACTGAGGATAAGCCAGTAGTGGTCTACAGACTTTCAGCACATTATGTGGCAAGAACTCTGAGGCTTCACATTGTTGTTGCCATTTTAAGGATATGAATGCTTCAGCATAGAGAGCTTGAACATAACATCATAGAGTTAAGTGGTGCAGCTAGGAATTTACTAGTGGTCTGAAGCTCCATAAAATATTATCTTCCTTCTGTAGTTACATCTTTATTAAATTACAACCAAAGAATTCAAGTCCCAATTTTAGCTACCTTCCTATTAAATTTTGGCAATAAAGAATTTCTTGTGAACTCTGCATAAAAAAACTTAAGTTTTATTTAGTCATATATATTCATATATGTACACACTCAAGTTTTTGTGTGTATATATATCTAATATATATAATAATCTAATATGTATATATATAAGCTAATATGTATATATATAATATGTCTATATTCTACTTTTTAAAAAATATTTATTCTTTAGCTATAGGTGGACAAAATATCCCCACCTTATTTCTGTGTGGTGCTGAGGATCAAACCTAGTGCCTCATGCATGGTAGGCGAGTGCTCTGAGCCACAACCCCAGTCTGATATTTTCTACTTTTCATGATGACTTTTCAGAGACTGAGTATTATTTAGAGGATATACCTTTATGCTTCTTAATCCTTTCATCATGTCACAAACTATATAATTTTGTTATTTTGCTTTTCAATATTTCTCTTAAGTCTCTAACTACTTCTTTTAATCTTTACCCATATTTTTTCTCTACTTTAAGTTCTTTTTTTTTTCTTTTACCTCATTTATTTATGTCATTGATCATATTATGGCAAGAATAGAGGCATATCTTTGAGAACAGTGAAAGAAGCTTAGTTACAGGTAATTCTTAGAAGGACATTCCATTATTAGAGTAATGCCAGTGCTGTTCAGAGAATGTCAATATTCAATGGGACACTTTACATTGAATCTAACCACTTCCTTATTCTTAGCTTCATCTGTAGGCTCCAAACTTAGTTATTCTTGGATATAAGCTACATTGATAACAGGAAGCATACTCTGGTAGAGGTGAATCTTTGGATTAGTTAACTGTTTATTTTTTATAGGACTTTAACTTATTTTCACTGGATCGTTCAATCTCACAAATTTTGTGCCTGCACCTTCATAGATTTGCAATTCTCTACCTGGTTCTGTTTCTTTTTTTTTACCACATAAGTTCAGAATGAAGTTTGCAGAACTAGAAAAAGGTAATGTTGTCCCGATGAACACAATTTCTTCATCTATAAAACTTGGAGATCATAGCATTTCTCTTGATTCATTCTCAGATCTGAATCATATTAAATTTTTAATGTGTAATAGGTTTTTTTAGTAAAAAAAATAGGGCTGGGGATGTGGCTCAAGCGGTAGCGCGCTCGCCTGGCATGTGTGCGGCCCGGGTTCGATCCTCAGCACCACATACCAACAAAGATGTTGTGTCCGCCGAGAACTAAAAAATAAATATTAAAAATTCTCTCTCTCTCTCTCTCACTCTCTCTTACTCTCTCTTTAAAAAAAAAATGAACTTTATGACATAGACACCAATAAAATCAGAAAGGACTATGGTGTTGACCCAGAGCAGAGTTCTGGAGGGCCCCTGCTGCATATGACATTATTCCTTTAGTTACTCAATGTTAAAAACTGGGAGTGGTTTCCTAGAGGGAGGAGATAAGGAAGTTAGGGCTGGTGGGGTTGTGGTATTGGGGAGGCATTAAAGGAAGTAGCTATTTACCAAACAGTTAAATTTTATTTTAGTATCTTATTTAATTCATATTTATGTATGCCAGTATTAGATATATCCTATATGAGTACTCTGAAAATGTAAGAGTATTATCTTTCAATAGATTTACAATGCTCTGATCTTGATTTTGCTGGAAAATCTCAGTTTTTCTATAATTTGTTAAGTACCAGCTGGCTGACTGCCACTCTAAGTTGCCATCTTTGTGTCATCTACTATGCTATTTGTGCATTCTGAGTTCATCAAAGTTAAAATAAAAAAAATTCATCTTATAATCAATGAAATACTAAATAATTAATACTTTCATTAGTGCACTATTTTTGTAATATGAAGTGTCACCATTTAAAACAATTAACCTTGGATCACTAAAGTAGCCTAACCAGAACAAATATGCTGTATGATTTTTTTATTATTATTACTCTCCTTTTGAAGTGTTTTATATGGATTGCTTCATGTTTTTACTGAGTGCCTACTATTTGCCAGGCATTATCCTATATACTGAGGATCTCTCACTGAACCAATAAAGTCCTGATTTAGGTAGCATCTAGAATAAAGACATTTTAGTTACAGCTATTAAATGTAAAGTTCTGAATGTGATAATCACTAAGCTCAGATCCTGGGTAGAAAGAAAGGACAGAAAAAACAGGCTTATTTTTTGGTAAGGTCACACAAGTTTAAAATGTCCTCTGGGAAGCCATAGGAGATTTGCAAATGCACCTTAGTGGCTGCTACAGGAAATAGCCAAGTGATGAGACACCTTCAACCACAGCAGATATACTCTCAGCTATTTTACGCTACACTGAATTTTGGTTAGTGTTTGATTTTAAAAGGAGGGTTTTGGCTAAAGTATAAGGTTTGAAAATCATTGATCTGATGGACAAGCACTAAATCTTAGCATGAAATATTTAAATTAAATTTCTAACTATAGTGCCCATTTATAATTTGACTTTAAATATCCATCACATCTGAACAAAAAACAAACAAATGATTCCAAATAATCCTGAACCTACTTTTCAGTTAAGCTATATATATAGCTATGCCAATTATCCCTTTTGGGCTGCTGAGAATGGAACAGTCTTCATTCCATGCTGTGATGCAAGAATTTTTAAATAATCCTGTATCCACTGATGTATACAGTTTACCTCTGTTACTATGTGGTGAGGATTGTGATATGCCCTTTACATTACATTAATTTTCATTTAATTCTTACAAAAAAATCTGAATGATGCTCTCAATTTTTATAGTGAGAAAGTGGAGGTTCAAAGAATTAAGTAATTTGCTCATGGTGGCAGCAGTGAAGACACAATTTAAAGGCAGTTTTAAATCTGCTTTTTCTAATCATCATCCTCATAAAATTATGTCACATTACTTCCCTACATTAACTCTATGTATCCTAGACATGGTAGGATTAAGGAGATAGGGGCATAGTTCTCCAAGGTAGGTAAGGGAAGGCAGGAAAGAAATAGTTACATAAATATAAACATTTTAAATGTACAAAAACAACAAACCTGCTTGAAAACAAGTAAGAAATAATTAATTCAAGGAATTTCTTATCTGGAAAAAGAAATTTTTGCATATTTCACTAGTTATAAAATGCTACTATTATTGTTATAGAACTGATGTATATATACAAAATAATATAATAGTATCCCAAGCAGGATAGAGAGCATATGCAACTCTGACTAAGGGGACTGACAAATCTGTGCAAGCCGACTAACCTTCCTGGCTAAGAAGTAGGAGTTACGCTTGTTATATAGAACTCTCAAGGGTACCATGCAATCAGAGGTCACAATCGAGGCAACAGAAGCAATGTCACCATATCAGAGAATAGGCCAATTCAGATCTGGTTTGTGACAGTCACTGGGGTCAAGGCTTATAGCAAATAATTGTATTAAATGGGAATATTCCCTGTATACTTTTAGAATTGTCATCTGAACAAACAGGTCGAGGTCATCTATAGGTTAAATCTGAGTTCTTTTCCTGGTATGTAAAGTTTACTTTCTATTCCTTAATCTCTCACAGTTTTTAGTCTTACAAATGCAACATTTTTTTTTTTATCAAGTAGATGCTTAGTAAATTTTTGTTGTCTGACCAAAGCAATGACCACCACAACAAAATACAATTTAAATGCTTGCATTTGTCAATCAAATGCATTTTTATTATTTGTTCTCAAATGTTTCTTGATGGGATAATATTCAAAATTTAAACTTATTTTTATTGAATGAATTGTATCATACTGAAAATAACACAGTAAACAATTTTATATTGAAATTCAATAGTCTCAAATGTTATCAATTATCATTTACATGTCATTGCATGTATTTTACTTACAAGCATTTAAATTTTCAAAAAGCAATTGTTGAAAAATGATAAAATTTATAAATAGTATATAGTATGTAGAAAAGGTGAAATTTATAAGTAGTTGAAATATCCACTTAAATAAAATAGCAAAAATATGTGGGATAGAGGTGCATTCATGTTTACCTGAGATTCATACTGTACAATATTAGTTTATTATCCTCACAAAATTTGGAATTTATGAATCATAACCATTACTTTTTCAGAAACTTCAGATGACACTTGTTACTAATTTAATGATAAATGTTTACAACATTTCTAGTTTATACTATAGTTTATTATGGTTGCATTTTAATATGTAAACTTTAAGATTATTATCTTGA
Organism: Spermophilus citellus; assembly: GCF_964194105.1. Taxonomy (NCBI): domain Eukaryota; kingdom Metazoa; phylum Chordata; class Mammalia; order Rodentia; family Sciuridae; genus Spermophilus; species Spermophilus citellus. The sequence continues at coordinate 103,022,955 of NC_138197.1, read as the reverse complement.
ATAAATTTTTATTTCTATATGGAATTTCTACAAATCATGATTAAAGAAGAATACACTCTATGGACTTTCTTATTCAGTTAAACTTCCAAGAAGTAAGAAAATCAAGAGTTTGATGATTGTTTTTATTTTATACTTCACTTTTTAAGGTCAATTTTAATATTTGAATTAAATATTAAACATACATATAATTCTAAGATATAGTTCCTAATTAAAAACACAATAAATCAAACTATATAATCATCAGAATGATACAAAAGTTTAACATTCAAATGAATGCAAGTGAAATTCTCTATTTTCATGATAATTTAGTTAGTATATATTCAGTGAAAAAGTGTGGTCCTCATGAGTAATAGAGCACATGGCATTCTAAAACGGTATGTAAGGTAACATTTTCTTACTGTTTAATAAACCCTGTAGTTATTAGTTGCTTATTTTAAATCCTTCTTTAGAATGTGTTAGATCAAAACTGAGAATTTATTTTGTTTGATAGATTATGTAATCCTTATGAAAAGTGTAAATCTCAGTTTAAACAGGTCAGGATGTGTCAATTTCAAAGACTTAACATTTACTTTTTTAAAAAAATCATATTTTTAAGTTTAGTTCTAATATATTTTTAATCTATGATTTTATTAACTATACAAGGAGAAAAAGTATCAAACGTATGTTAAACATTACAAGTGTTGTTTTAAGGAAACACTTCTTGACCTCATTAAAATAATTAACATTTCATAACATTATATTTCACATCCAAGTTATAGAAAAGCAAAAAAATTATGAAAACAAACTATACTCAATTACATTTTCAGATCAGCAAAATGCACTTGTAAGAGTCTTCCTTCCCCTAATCCAATTGCCAAAGGTATTTTAACAGCTAAAAAAGGAGGTTGGAAACAACCTGTCCTACTGATTGAAATGTACAGGGTATTTTTTGTTGTTTGTTTATGACTTTCAACTTTACATAGCTATAAATAGTGTGCACTCACACACACACACATGCACATATACACATAAATATACATATATAATTGAGATTAATTTTTAACATAACTTGTTTGCAAACTCTCCTGTTTTGTTATTAAAATAGCAGTATTGGCATGTGGGCTTTTAAGAACTTATTTATTTTATTATATAAATTAATTTAATGAACTAGTGATGAGGAATTATACTGCCAGTTAATCTTTTGGAAACACTTGGTGATTTATTATTCTAGGGGGCAATAAAATTGATGATTTGATGGTTTAAAACATGATGAATATATAGGTTACAAATTTTATTTTTATTTTTTCATGTTAAGACATGTCATTTCTTCCTTTCATTTTGAAAGAAAGAATTTCAGTTGAACTGTCTTCTACTTCTCTAATTCTGTGGCATTTGACTTGTTTCTAAAATTATCTGAGTTTCACACTCTAAGACCGAGGTCACAACCTTATTTAGGGACAGGAAATAGTTATCAGGTCACCGAGTGGTCAAATGAAAAAGGATTTGAAATGCTTCAGCACTTAGTACTCAATTCATTCAAATGATTGACTTCTATGTTGTCTAAAGATTGAAGTTTCTTTACTAGAACTAGTCAGTTTATTCTTATATGATTATAGCAATTTTAAGAAAAATCTACAGTTACAAGAATAAAAACATAGAGTGAAAGAGTATAAGGGTCAGCAAAAACTTCTATGTCCACCAAAAGCAATGATCTTTGGGACATGAATAGATACTTTAATTAATAATGTATTTGAGTTCAACTCCCTTGGCAGTTGGGAGCAATACAATTAGGTAGAGAAATAAAGGGAACTGAAAAGTATTTCTTGATGCTATTCTTCTTCTAAAGTAGATTTAAATCTTGCCATGGTAATTCGGCAGCATATTTTACTGTCATACAGTATAAAGCCATATAATAATTCCTACACTCATAATGATTAACTTGAGTTTATGATAGATTCCTTTTGTTTTTATATTCACCTGAGATTAATTCAAGTAAATAATTCTATATCTGCTGATGAAACTAGGAAAAACGGAAAAGTTGGGGCAAAAAGAATCAGTTGAGTTTAGCATTATATTAGTTTCCCTAAAGTTCATAAAAATTATTGATAACCAAAATTATCATTTTTCCCAGTCTCCAAAGCATAGATTGGAAAGAATTTTATACACAGAAAAGCACATGGCTAGAAAAATTTACTTCAAACATATATGAAACATGATAGATGACAATTAACCCAAAGTGTTGCTGGACTATCTCATTTTCCAGCCTAAGAATCGAACATTACGAAAAATGCACCAAATAAAGTTGTGACATATTTGAAAATACTTTTATATGTGATCATTAAAACTTAAGAAATTGATGTTTTGTTCCACAAATGTTAAAGGCAGCAATCCTATCATTGATGGACAGAGGTTGGAAAATTAGGCACAGATTTTATTTTTAAGTTTTATTTTATAATAAGAACCCAGGCCATTAAAACTATGTAACCAAAGCTGGAGTGCATGCACTGGAAGGCCCCTGCATTCTTTTACAACTTTTCAGAGGCCGTGGTTGTGAACTGGGTTTGCACTCTGCCAGCAGAACAGACCTGACCCATGGAGAGCACTCTTTCAGATCAACACTGCCTCAGGCCTTTCTGCTTTCTCCAAGAAGTCTTACATTTCAGGCATCAAGTTGAATTTCTTCTGGAGATGATTAACCCAAACCCATGACAGATTTTTTCCAAGATATCCAACCCCTTATGTTTATTTTATCCTGGCTCTTTTTTGGATGTACTGGACACAAGTAACTTACTCATTTTACATGTTAAAGGGCTGGTGGAGAGCCATTAATTCCCTTAAAAATGAGAAAATATTTCAATGTGCAGGGCTCTATTGTGTGAGCTCACATTAGCTACATGATTTAGAATTTTAAGAAAGATGTTTCTCCTCTACTATAGAATTTTTTAAAGCATTTCATCACATTTCAAGATAGGGATCTTACACTTTTGGGGAAATGCATTCTTGTGATATATTAAAAAACACAATGTTAGAAGGATCAGTTACTGTTTCCATAAGCTTAGTTTGTAGGGGGTTTCAACTAACCTAAATCTTGGCACACACAATTTTAGTTAATAGTCAAATAAAAATATATAAAAGGGTCCATTCTCCTTTTAATTTATCAACCCTTGTCATTGTTTCTGTTCTTCAAAATTTTCTTATCACTGGTGAAATGAATTGTAAGAGGATAACTCAGGAATTTTTAAATCCTATGTGAAGTAAAATATTTTAGATTCAGAGATGACTATATGCCTTATTTTGGACATCCTCATTTTTAAATAAGAACTTTCTTTTATTCTTTGAAGAAACCCAGTGCAAAAGAATAAGGTTTTTATAGAGTTTTAAAGAACTTAGTCAAATCCCTTAAGGCCTAAGTTTCCAATTGCAATGGGATTTTTATTATTAGCATTTGAATTATTTTAAAATATTTTAAAAATTAAAATATTTCAGATATATAAATACTAATACAGATAGCAACAGTTTTCTCAATAATATGTCAACATCTATTCTAATATCAACAGAAGTACATAAAAGGAAAAACACAGTTGAATGTTGAATCTTAGTTTTAGTATAAAACTTGATAAACATGAGAAGCAATTTAAGAAAAACAAGGTATAAATTACAATTTAAAACCACATGCCAAGAATAAGAACACATTTTATAAATATGGAAGTATGTATACACACACATGCACACAAACACACACATGTGCTGATACATGAGAATGGAGACAAGTACAACTGAGATTGAAGAACACCCATAAGCTTAAGTGCATACAACGTCCCAAATACAAATAAGTCCATTTGAACATAAGCATGTCATTCATTCATAAGTGGCTATTCTGAGAAACTTTGAATTTAGCTTTGGGTGATGATTAAACATTGATTGTATAGTAAATATATTCCAGTTTCTCATGTCTAAATATTATAATAATAATGCACTTAAATTTTCAAGTAGTTTGATATAATCTTTTCTATTTAAAGGGGAAAGTCTCATGTAAAGCTTATGATCACTGGTTAAAAAAAATATGGTATATTTTAGAAAATTTCAAGGGCTAACTGCATGTCCCTATAATATTTATAAATAAATTAAAATTGTTTAAAAATTGCAAATCCTAGAATCAAAAAATAATAGAAAATCAATTCACTGATCCAGCCGAGCAATTCTAGAAGTGTTAGTTTTCTCTGTTCTTGAATAAAATTTACAAAATTTATCTTTATAAAACATATATCAATATCTGAGTCCAAATATTTTATGTCTAGGTGAGGGATAAAAACTAAGTTAATTTTTATAATTAGATTTATGACTGGAATGTTTAAAGATATCAGTTTCTTCTTTAGTTCATGCTTCAATGGGCTACCTAAGTTCAAGACCTTAAATAGGGTGAAGAAAAGAAATGACAAGGGATAGCATATAAATTGAGGGTATAGGTTAATGCCAGAAGTGTGACTGATTGATTGATTGACATCACCTTCAGGAATCTGGATTAAAGTTGCTTATTAAATTTGTCCAGATAAAATTTAGAGTAGAGTGGATAACTAACCAGAATCTCTATCTTGTGTATTCCCTCAAACATGTGCATTTATCATCACCTGGAAAATCTCTTTCCACTGTAAAATGATTGACTAAACAGAATAATAAATTTCCCTAACATGTACCCACCCCACACACATTTTAAATTTTCATTAACTTTTTACAGTTTGTAGTGACACTTTATCTTTAATAGTTATTATTCTTTTTTTCCTTTTTATTGGTGCATTATAATATATATATAACAGTGGGATTTGTTGTTACATATTTAAGCATGAACTACAATATATAACAATATAATTAAATATTTCAAAATGTATCAAGTTACTATAATCAAATTTTAAATCTCATTGCAAATGGCTACCATTTTTGATAGAAATAGCTAAAATTTATTGAACAAATCTCCAAAGAAAAATATACAACATTTACAGTTTCCTTAGAAATATTAAAAACATCAACCATAGCATGTTACCCATCTCTATTCTACCAAAAATGTTTTAAAAGCTATGGAACCTTAAAGTAAAGGGATGTAAAAGTAAAGTTTTTCAAGATCCACAACCTTAAAGCTGGTTGAGGTTTCAGTTGGAAATAATTAAATGAATTTCAAAGTTTACTAAATAGTTCTCAGGGATGGATGGGTAAGACAGTGGAACTTATAGCTTGAATGAGAACACTGAAGTTTAAGTTGGGAACAGGCCAATGTTACTTTGAGTAGGAAGGTTATTTCTGAGAATTCAAAGATGTTTTTAAAATAAAAAATGTTTATTAATTCAACAAACACTTATGGAGTTTCTAGATGAATCTAATACTATTTATAGATTCTGAGGATGGGAGGAAAGAGACGTATGATTAATATTTGCTCGCTGACCTTGTAAAGATTAATAGGTAGAAAATAGATAACAACATGTAGTCAAAAGACTTTGATACAGAGACATGGACATAGGCCCACGGGAGACTTGGTAGTATTAAGAATGACTGACAGGTGAAATGACATTTATCTGAGTCATGAAGGGTAAATGAAAGTGACACTAGAAAAGTAAGGAAGGTCATTATAGACAGGAAATAACACAAGGGTATGAAGAACAGACACATTTTGGAAAGAACAAATAGTTTATTAAAGCTGGTGATATATTGAGCTCATTTTATATAGTCAGGGAATATTTCAGGGGCTAAGGAGGAATGTCACAAGGTATTGCTAGTGGTTTTCATTATCTGTGCTTTAGTTTATGATAAAAAGGTTAAGAATAAAAATCAGTGTGATCTCAGGGCTCTGAGAATCTATACAAATGTGGGAAAATAGGGGCTTCCCAAAAGATAGATTGTAACAAAAGAATAAAATCCTTTGGGATAGTGCAAAATAATTTCAAAGAAAAATAAAAAATAAAACAAAGTAGGCTGGGAACAGTAAGTGATAAGCATTGCAGAGTGAAGACCCTGGTGTCTGTAGTAGAGGAAACAGACATTACACACTTTCAACAGCAGTGGTCTAGATGCAGAATTTATGCTTTGAAAAGACACTGCAATACAGATATAGATGATAGCATTTCCAAGACTGAGAGATGTGTGGATTTTAGAAAGGATACTACTATACTATTTCAAGGAAAGAGACATTGACTGAAATGGGATATGTGGGGTTAGTGCTTTTATTTAGGAAATGAGAATAGAATTAAATGTGATGACTTTGACTTTCATAGATAAAGCAAGTTAAGGGCTAATAATACTATGAACAGAGACCTGGAATATAAAGGATCAAATAGATATACAGAGTGAAATGAATATAATGCACTTCAGAGTAGACATGCTAGGCTTGAAAATACTTAAAAAATATCAAAGGGACAAGGATTAAAAATAGATATATGGGTGTAATTATCCATAAGCACAAGTTATAGGTGAGAATTAGGTGCTTTGTCTTTATTCTCATGTCATGACATGAAATCAGGTGTGATATGGATTTCCATGATATTTTGTTTTGCTTATTTTATGTAAGTCTCCTCAACTGGACTCAAAGACAGTTTTTAAAAGTTTTTTTCTCATCTCAGTATACCTATATTTCTCTTTGAATCTCTAGAACCTAATATGATTTCAAAAATATATGTGTATTGAGTAGAGAATAAGTCCAGAGACAAAATTCTACAAAATATAAATATTTAGGGAGCAGAAATAGGCAGAGAGATGACAAAAATGGAGTGGTGAGATAACAGGAGAACCAGAAGTGAGGTCGAATGAAGATGTAAAAAGGAAAGAGAAATCTTGGGAAGAGTAAATACTGAAGAAAGGACAAGTAGAATGAGGATGAAAAAGATGTTCCTGAATTTGGCAATCAAGAAATTAACATTGATTAGTAAAATGAATGTAGCTTGAGCAGAATGACAGGAATGTGGCCAGAGTATATACTCTAAAAAAGTTGATAACAATATTGCATATTGGCTTTATGCTATGGTCCACAAGCTAGTTTCTCACTCAGCTAAACTTCTGAAATTTTTTCTTACTTATTTGTGTCTCCTCTCTCAAGGAGAGGAGACAAATTCAATAGTGAAAAAATTGGAAGCTTGAAATGCTTTCTGAGGTATTAGAAATGCAGAATAATAGAAGGTGAGGAATAAAGACACTGATTAGACTGCTAAGAAGGTTGTCAAGGAATAAAATGGATGGGGTAGTAGAATTGCCTTTTCAGTGGCAGAGATATGGTCTTTCCATACACTGATTTAAGAGGTTATGAGGGGCAAGGGGGAGGGAAAAAAAGGGAGAGAATTGAACAATAGCAGGGGAGGTAGAGAGGGAAGATGGGAGGGGAGGGGAGGGGAGGGGGGATAGTAGGGGATAGGAAAGGTAGCAGAATACAACAGTCACTAATATGGCATTATGTAAAAATGTGAATATGTAACAGATGTAATTCTGCAATCTGTATTTGGGGTGAAAATGGGAGTTCAAAACACAATTTGAGTCAAATGTATGAAAGATGATATATCATGAGCTATGTAATGCTTTAAATAATCAATAAAAATTAAAAAAAAGAAGGTTTCACATGTGAGCATCTCATTAAAATGCAGGACTTAAATACAGAACGTTTTCAGTGTGTTAATTTTTTTTTCTGATTAAAGTAATATGTGAAGATATTGTGTAAAACAGAGGTGAGTTTATTAAAGCAACAGAAAACCTCAAAAAAAAAGAAGTTAGGGGAGATCTTTCAGATAGAAATTTAAGGAAAACAAGAAGAAAAGAGAAAGCTAACCATGGGTCCATCATGAGAGAACACTATGAGGTTAGGCAGGTTATAACATCTGCTCTAGTTTGGATGTGCTATGGTTCAGAAGAGTTCATGATTTGGAATCTTGTCCCCAGTGTTGCAATGTGAAATGTAGTACAACCTTTACTCAGTGATGCCCAGTAGGAGGTGGTTAGGTCAGTGGAGGTACTACCTTTGGAAATAATTAATGATTAATGCTGTCTCTCAAATGAGTTAGTTCCTGAAACAGTGGGTTGTTACAAAAGAAAAAGACTGGCCTTTCCTGGGTCCTTAGCTTCCTTGTTTCTATGTGATCTCTTTTGGACACATTCTCACCACTGTGAAGCCATCTGCTGTGAGGCTCTCACCAAACGCTTAATATGTGGGGAAACCATATCCAGGATTTTTAGCCTCCAAAACTTTGAGCATAAACCTATTTGCTTTATAAGTTTCTAGCTTTGGGTGTTTTGTCATAGCAAATGAAAACAAGTCAGTACAACATCTAAAGCAAGAATCAAAACTTTACACATGGAAAGGAAGTGGGGCACAAATGACCAAGGCAGAAGTAAAGAACGTTACAGGGAATTTTGGAATGATAATAGAAATAAAAAATAATGATTATACCAAGTACTAAGCAATATCTGCACTAAGCAATTATCTTACTCCTCAAAATTACTCTATAGGATAGGTATTATTCTCATTCAATTGGTAAGATGCAAGCAGAACATACTTTTGTGATCACTAATTCTTTGCTTTTTTTTTTCTCTCTATATCTCCATGCCTATTATCTTCACCTTGGTCCAAGGTACCATCTCCATACTACACTGCTGCAATGATTCTAATTAGCCTTATTATCTTCACTCTTGCTCTTTTCCTATCTGTTCTGAACACCATATGTTCCATAATCATTACCTGCAAAATCTGATTATTTCATTTTTTTGCTTAAAATATTTTAATGGCTGTTGTTCTTGGAACATAGAAAGTCAAATTCTCATTATAGATTAAAAATTACAGAATAAAATTGGTTTGTCCCTTGTGAAGTTTTACAGCTGTATCTCACTCCTTGTTCTCTGACCATACCAGTAATCTTTCAATTTCTTAAGTATCCCAGACTACCCATCTTCAAAGTCTTTCAGTAGGACCACGTCTTTATCTGGAATGCTCATTTTACACAACTTTTCCTTTTGCCTAGTCATTTTTACTCAACCTTCAAACACAGATCAGGTGTTACTTCTTTCTTCATCTCTCTGAACTAGAATTATATTGAGCTCACTTGACTTTTCCTCTGCAGAAATTTTTCAGTTGTATTATTATACACTTACATGAGTGTATCTAAATGTCAATTGCCTCCTGTTCTCTGCTTCTCTACCTTCACCTCTTGCCAAACAGTGAACTCCATTATCCATGGTGTGTATTTATTTCATTCATCACTATATTCTCATTCCCTTGTATAATGCCAAACTCAAGGTGGATATCCAATAAAGGTATAGAAATAATAGTGAAGATAAGGAATTAGGTTTCCTTCCTATATTCTGAAGGCTAGCTCTTTCTAGTGGTTTTTACATAGTTTTTTTTTTCAATTTACTCGAAGACATTATGTGGCAAATATTATTTGCTTCGGCTAACTGATGAAGAAAATCAAGGTTAGAAAGGTTAAATAACTTATCTGAAATTACACAACTTTGGGCTGGGATTCAAACTAAGTTTTATATAATTTGAAGCCAGTACATTATTCGTTGTTCCACCATTGGGGCAGAGGTGGGTAAAGATAGCGAAAAGACAAAGGAACATAAGACTCATTTAAAACAAGATAAAACAAACAAACACCCCCACCAAAAAAATCTCACGCATGAAAAGTAATTTGATTCAGAGTTAAGAAAAATAAAGTACAGTCATCCTTATGTATCTATACAGGATTCATTCCAGAATACTGCTCCACCCTTGTGGTTATCAAAATCACAGATGCTCAGTTGCTTTAAAAAGGCATAGCATTTGTATATGATACATGGACATCCTCCTGTATACTCCAGATTACTTATAATGCCTAACACAATTTAAATGTCATGTACACAGTTGTTAAACTGTATTATTTAGGGAATAATCATGATTAAAAAGTCTGTACATGTTCTAAGCTGACTAGCTAGTCATATACCTGAGAAGATGCATGATTAATATTTTTCGCCCAGATAGAGAATCACTCAATGTATTGAAACTGCATGGGAATAATTAATCACATGCTCAGTATAGTGATTCCTATGGGGAAAGAAAACATATGATCCTTATATGATTGAGGGGAAGGCATAAAAAATTATATCAGCCACTGGGATTCCCCAGAACTGATGGTTTCTCTGAATTAAAGTTATCCACACATTCACAACCCCATCTCTCGCTTCCTAACTGCGGAGTGATTAGGTCACCAGACGTGGTGCCAGGGCATCATGAAGATACCCACTACACTGGGCATCTTCATAGTTTCCTCTTCTTTATCCTTTCTTAAAGCTAAGTAAATTTATTGTTGTATGAAATCTATTGTTTCATGAATTTGTTGACTTGTGTCAACAAATATACAGTTGCTAATAAAAAGAAACAAGTGGCAAAACAGGAACAAGATTACCTTTTTCTTCCTTGTATAATTTAAAAAATCTTTTCAAATTTACTTTTTTTTTTTTTTTAAAGAGAGAGTGAGAGAGGAGAGAGAGAGAGAATTTTTTAATATTTATTTTTTAGTTCTCGGCGGACACAACATCTTTGTTGGTATGTGGTGCTGAGGATCGAACCCGGGCCGCACGCATGCCAGGCGAGCGCGCTACCACTTGAGCCACATCCCCAGCCCTCAAATTTACTTACCTCATTATTTACCTTTAATTGGTTCTTTATGTGCTATAATTAATCCTAAATTTTTGTTAGAAGGTTATATCTTCTATACATCCATGTGTTAGTTTTCTAGAGATATATCTGTAGTTAAAACCAACACTCTTTTCTAAAGACTGTATTTCTTTTCAGTATATCAGACAATCAGATTTCTTTTTCCCAGGTTTTGTGACATCTTTCAAAGATGTCCCAAATAGATGGGTTAATGTTTTTTTTTTTTTTTTCATTTTCCTAATATTTAATGGACCCTCTTCACCTGGAAGTGGGGGCTCTCAGTTATGGAAAATACTTTTGAACCCTTCCTTTGATAATTTTCTATTATTTATTAATAATAAACAACCTATTTGTTGTTATTGTTTTTCTATTTTGGGATCTTTCATTATTTATTAAGGGTGAATTTCCTTGGCCCAATCCCTTTTTTTTAAAAGTTTCCTCTCATGTTCCCTATTACATTGTATATCTGCTATTTTGTCTAGGTAACTTATTAAATACTATCTTCTATAACTTTGTCTTCTGATGAGATTTTTATTTTTTAATGCTATTGTGTTTTGATTTCCAAAGATATTTTTGGTTCTCTGGACTCTCTCTAATTAAAGCATCTTATTATCCTTGCATGGATGTAATCCTTTCTTATGTCTGTGAAAATATTCATGGCATTTCCAAAGATTTTTTTTCCCATTATAATAAAGCTTTTTCCTTCAAGTTGATTGCTAAGTTTGTAACTTTTCCCTCAATTTTTTCATGTTATAAGTTTTCTCTTAGTGCTTAAAAATCTTCATTGACATGCAAATATTGTAGAGTAGGAGTTCTATAAAACTGATGGGAAACTACAGAAGTGGGTAAAGACTGTTAATTGAGAGCTTCAACTTAAGGTGACCTACCTGAGTCCTATGTTGGATATACCTTATGTCAACAGTTAGCTGGTTCTTAGACTCATAAGAATCTCTAAAAAGACTCATCATTGCTTGCCTGGAGGGTGAAGGCATGTTGCCATGGCTTAAAAGTTCTGTGTACCAATGAAATCCATATGTTGAAGCCCTAATCCCCAAGATGATCATATTTGGAATGGAATCTCTGGAGAAATAATTTGGGTTAGATTATTCACAAAGGTGGGGCTCTCCTGGTGGGATCAGTGGCCCTGATAGAAGAGGAAGAGGTATCTCTCTTTCCTTCACTCTCCCCCTCACACCTTAGAGAATGAACCAAGGAGAAGCCAAGTGAAGGCATAACAAGAAGGCAGCTGTCTGCAAACTAGGAAGAACTTTTGTTAGGAACTGAGTTGGCTGAAACCTTGATCTTGGACTTCCCAATCTGTAAAACTGTGAGAAATAAATTTCTCATAAGATATCCAGTCAACGGTATGTTACAGAGTATGAGCTCACTCACAAACATCATTATAAATATTCTGGAGCCTTGGTGTTTAGTGTGTATACCTACATTCATTTTTCTTAGTTTTTAACAAGATGCCAGAGTCTGGTGTTACTGAGTTAAAAGAGTCTTATGTTTCTGAGTTGTGAAGTTTTGTTATTTTTCCTATTTGAAGAATTACTTTCATGAATTTTGTCAGAGTAAGGTGAACCTATTTATTAGATTTTTTAGGTTTTTTTTATGACAGTAGAATGCATTTTTATATAATCATACAAGCACAGAATATATCTTATTGTAATTAGGAACCAATTCTTATGGATATACACAATGGTAGGATTCACTGTGGTGAATAAATAAATAAGTAAATAAAAATATTTATATATATTCTCTCTCTATATATATGTCAAGTGTATATGTTTATATATACATATAAAAATGCATACATATAAATACATTCTTTGGAATAGAATATCTGTATTCTATTATGGCTGAATTTTAGGGGAAATATAGAAAATACCAACTATTTATAACTGATATAAATGAAGATGAGTTTAATAGGCTGCTCTTTCATCCTTCAAATCCCTTATCCAAATATAATTTTTAAAAACATAGTTTGTTTTATACTTCATTAGACAAAACCTCCTAATAAGATTTTATTCTGTAGAAAATTAAAAGTGATTCCAAACCTCATATTACTAAATGGAATAATGAAGCCTAGAAAATATTTTAGTGGTTTTAATTATAAGCATATTATGTGCAATTTTTAAATTCAAATGTTAACTGGGTGACAAGTGTGCTCTCGACACTGCTGTATTTGCTGTGGATATGAATAATGAACAACATTGCCATGGTTCTCCTTTCATGAAAGATATATTCTGCATAAGTGGAAACAGAATAAATAGGTAAACAGCTTGAGTCAATAAATATGATAATGGCAGATAAATGTCAAGAATGGAGCAAGGGCTGTGAGAAAGAGGAACTGAACAGAGGAAAGAATTGCTTTAGAAGGGAAGGCCCTCACACTGGAGAAGTGAAAAGTAATCAATAAAAGCCATTTGTGGAATGTGCTGAGAGCAGAATTTCTATGCAGAAAGAAGATATAGTTCAAAAGTCACATCGCTTCTCGGCCTTTTGGCTAAGATCAAGTGCAAAAGTCACAAAGAAAGGGCTTATCACAATTGAGTAATACAAAGGGGACTTGACATTTATAAGCAGGTAGGTCATAAAGTGGAGTATAACTTTTGTTCAAAGTGCAACAGGAGGCCATGGAAAGATTTTAAATATTTAGTTATTATTAAAAATATTATATTAAATTTAAAAATTAAAGAGTAATTAAAACATAGTCCTTGATCTCTCTAGGAGCCTCACGTTTTTATTTATTTTTGCTATTGAGTTTTTCCCCAGATCCTTTTCTCTCTACTAGTCAAAAAATAAAAATCAATTTTACAAAATTGATTACAAGACTTTGCTAGTTCATCTTTAATTCCTTGTAAATACAGATTTTAACTTTCAACATGGGTTCTAAAAAAAATTAAGCTTATCTCATCTCCTACATCAAAAGGTTATTGTGAGGATTTCATTAGTAATTTATATAAAACACTTGAAAAAATGCTGTGTTCAAATGGTACAGTGACAGGCAAGAATTAAAAGACTATTATTGTCACATTATATTACTTATTAAAGTTTATTTAGGATACTGTTGTCACATAGTGAGTGTTGTTCCAAACTGGAGTCAGAAGACTTTTCCTAAAGGATTAATTAAAATGACCAGAATTAGCCAAGGTGAAGAAATTTTCTGGGATACGTGGAATAGTGGGCCAAACTTGGCAAGAGAAAGCAGCATGTTCAAAGACATTATGTAAGCATCTTATAACAGATCTATTTAAGAGTAGGGTTCTTTGTGTTTTCATGTACTCATTAAAGCAACATTTATTAAGCAATGATTACGAATCAGGCCTTATGCTAAGGGCTGCAGATACAGGAAGCTTAACATTTAGTAGAAAAATAGTAATTCAACCTGTAGTATTTGCTAGAAACTGAGGTGCTGATTAAACCACATTTCATAAATCTTTGTATTCATGTCTATTTTAACTAATATAGAGTCTCTTTCAGTATAAATAAGTCTATGAGTATTTCTTCTTTATAGGATGCTTTTGGATATCCTTTGTTGGCCTGTACATACCCTGTGGCATGTATTCTGCCAGCTCTTCATACAGAGTCATTGTACATTTTTAGCAAGTACTATATACAGCTATGGAAATCCAAGACCTACTTTGAAACAATCTACATAATGTGATTCTATGCACTAAGCTGTCATTAAAAGGGAAAAAGCAGAAAAAAATGCTTGTAATCATAAAGTAAAAAATACCACAAAAGAAGATGATTTGATTAGAATGCTCTGAAGTAAAAATTATAGAAATTAAAGGTTTTTTAAATGTCTTCAGTACTTAAAATATTTTAATACAAAAATATTTGAACATCTATGACATATAAAGAACATATGGTATCTGTAAATCTTCTATTTTATAGGAGGACAAATAGGAATCATGTTAGTGATGACAGCATGACACTGGCAATTAAGAAAACCTGACTCTAAAATCAAGTAAAATTGTCCCAGAGAATAGAGAAGCTAAGACTAAACTGTCTGAGAAAGTTATTGGTCCAGACCTGATTCTTTTTTTTCCTGGCTTGTTTTCTCCAGCCAATGCCAGAAATCTGAATTTGGCACTGGCTTCAGAAGTAGCAAATTTAGAAATTTCAGTAGATGAGAAGAGGAAAGTCATTTAACTTATGTAGATAAAAACAGGACTAAATGAAGCAAAAGTAGAAAGTTTACTTAAACTGTGTGTTGAGTTCTTATATATCTGAAAATTAAAGTATTTATATTAAATGTAAGGAAAGAGAAAGAAATAACCGAAGTTATTAGTGTCATTAATGTTTTGTTTTACCTATTTTAATGATAAGTCTTTATTTTTTCTTAAGAATTTTAATTTTAAGCATATATACATTTCAGGGTTATCTAATAATCCTTGCTCTTCAGCATTTTGCATTTTGTTTTGATAAAGAACTTATCTCCATTTCCCTTCAGCCACTTACTTTCTGTATAAGCTTGGGAAAGTTACTTATTAAACTCTCAGTCATAGTTTCCTTACCTGTAAATGGTGACATTTATAAAACCTTCCTCAGAGTTTTCTAACGGACTGAATCTGAGAATATAAACAAAACTCTTAACCGAATACTTAAGAAATACATTAAATTCTACAAACTATACATAGGAAAAAATAAAGCCATATTTTTAAAATTCCTGTTGCAATGATTAAAGCTTTTGAGCAATTACTGTATACTTACTGTATGTTCCAAACATTTAGAAACATTCACAAGCATGATCTCATGTAATACTCAGAATATTCTTCAAACTAGGTACTGTTATTATCCAATTTCATAGATGCAAATCAATGCAAACAAGACATTAAATAATATCTGAAGAACACAAAGTTAACAAATGGTGGAGTCAAGATTCAAACAGTTATAACAAGTGTAGTTTATCTGTGGATGCAAAGACAGTTCAATATATGTAAATCAATAAATTTCATACATTATATTAACAAAAAGAAAAATAAAAACATGATCATCTCAATAGATACAGAGAAATAAAAATATTTGTAAAAGTTAAACATCTTAAAACTCAGAAAAGATTAGGTACAGAGGCAATGTACCTCAACACAATAAGGGCCATATGAGAAATCTGTAGCTAAATCACTGTGTAAGGTGAAATGTTGAAAGCTCTTTCTCTAAGATCAGGGAGAAAACAAGGACTCCCACTCTAGACGTACCACCGGTAATCCTAGTGAAAGCAATTAGGCAAGAGAAAAAAATAAAATGCATCTCAAAAGGAAAGGAAAATTTATTTTCTAACATCATGATCCTAAATATAGAAAGCTCCAAGACTGTCTACAAGAAAAACTATTACAGTTCCAGTGAAGTGAAACTTTAAATTAAGAAAAGCATATAAAAATCAGCATATTAAAATCAGTAGTATTTCTATACATAATAATAAACTATCCAAAAAGTAAATTAAGAGAAAAATCCCTTTTACAAGAGCAGCAACAACAAATACTCAACAAGCTTAATCACAGAAGTGAAAAACTAACAAAAGAATCAGAATAATATTCAAACAATTGGAAAGATATTCTAAGTTCAAGGTCTATAAGAATTAATTTTATGAAAATATTCATACTAACTATATCTACATATTCAATGCAATCTCCACCAAAATTCCAATGTCAATTTTCACAAAAATGGGAAAAAAATCCTTAAGTTTGTATGGAACCACAAAAGATACAAAATAGCTAAACAATCTTGAGGAAAAAGAACAAAGCTGAAGATATCATATTCCCTGACTGTAAAACATACTATGAAGTGATTATAATCAAACAGCATAAAACTGCCATAAAAACAGATATATGGATAAATGGAAAGAAAAAGAAATAAGCACAGAGATTTATATGGTCAGCTGATTTTGTCTAAGGTCCCAAGAACACTCAATAGGAAAGTGACAGTTTCCTCAATAAACTGAAACTGCAAAACTACTAAAAGAAAACATAGGAAGAAGATCCACGACTTTGGTCCAGGCAAGATTTTCAGATATGACCTCAAAGCAGAGGCAACAAAAGTAAAAACAGACAAATGGATTACATAGAATTAAAAAGCTTCTGCATACCAAATGTAACAATAATCGATATGAAGAGATACCCCCACAGAATGGGAGAAATGTCTGATAAAAGGGTTAATATGAAAAATGTCTAAGGAACTTAGACTCAATAGCAAGCAAATAACTTGACCACAAAATGAACAAGGGACCATAGCACACATTTTTCCAAGAGAGACAGGTATGGCCAACAGTTATATGAAAAATAAAACCTTTATGAAACATCATCTCACTCTAGTTGGAATGCCTATCATTAAAAATAAAGAGAGAAAGAAAGAAAAAAAGACTGAAGCTAACAAGTGTTGGCCATTATGTGAAAATAAAGGGACTGATGTGCATTGTTGGTAGGAATGTAAATTCATATAAGCCAATATGAAAAGCACTATGAAAATTCCTCAGAATCCAAAAATAGAATTATCAAATGATCCAGCAATCCTATTACTGGGCACATTTATAAAGTATGTTGAAAAATTAATTATCTATACTTCCATGTTTCAGCGTTATTCATAATAGCCAATACAATCAACAGAGGAATGGATAAAGCAAATGCATATATGTATGTGTAAATATGTATATCTATATATATGTATGTGTAGATATACATATATATCTACATATACATAACTACACAAATATATCTATATCTACTATATTTATCTATATATATCTATATATCTGTATGTCTACACATACACACATATATGTACACATACATACATACACATATGCATGTATACACACAAAATGGACTATTATTCAGCCTTAAAAAGGGAAATTCCTGTAATTTTTGGCAACAAAAATCTGATACCAGAGGATATTTTTGCTAAGTAAAATAATGTAGGCATAGAAAGACAAATACCAAATGATCTCACATATATGTGGAATCTAATACAGTTGAACTCATAGAAGTAGAGAGTAGAATGAGAGTTACCAGAGACTAGGTACAAGGGAATAAGGGAGGGAGTTGATCAAAGGGTACAAAGTTTCAAATAGGAGGAAGAGATTTTGAGATTTATTGCATAGCAGATCCACTGTAGTCAATAATGCACAGTATACTGCAAAACAACTAGGAGTAAATTTTAATTGTTTTAAAATTTAAAAAAATGATAGGCAAGCAAGGTGATAGATCTATTAAATAGCTGGATTAAATCATGCACTTTGTATACCTCTGTCAAAACATCATATTGTATCCCATAAATGCATATGATTATAATTTATCAAGAAAACAATACTATTAATAAAAGGAAATTAATATGTGACTGTGAGGAATACCAATGAAGGTGGAGTGAAATGGGCACTCCATGCACACTCTTCTGATGCTTAAACTTATAAATCTCTTGAAAAACAGTTTAATGATGTGCTACAAATATTTAAATGCGCATGCTCTGATCTGTTAATTCCACTTCTAGAAATTAATTTAATAATTAAACTGGAGCTAAAAAAGACTCAAATTGTATTACACAAACTATACCTATAAAGCTATGCTTCCTGTTACACCAGTGAAAACTAAGAAGAGTGGTAAGACAGATAAAAAAATGAAAACTAGGTAGGAGATCTTCAAGGTAATAATCAAGAAAGTGTCTGATTTGTAAGGCAATGTCATATATTGAAGCCCAAGAACAATTACAGGTGATAACAAAGGTAAACTAAGGTAGACACCTGATTGTAAAAATAACCAAATGAATTTGTTTACAAATGAATCATCAAAGTAAGCCAATGTTAAATCTGTACAGTTCCCAGTTTCTCAGTCTTATAGGAAGAACTGTCTCATCTGACACATGGAACATATATTAGGTTACACAGGTAACAAAGGTTCCTCAACCTAGATCAGGTTAAAGGTCAAAATTTTTCATGAACAAGACAGAATAATGTTATAACACACAAACTAGTAAAATGGCATTTTCCATCTATTTAATATAATTTATTTCATATAAAATATTCCTTGAATTTAACCATATTTTCCACTCTAGACAGAGACAGAGTATATCCCATCCTGCTAGAGATACTCAGAAAAATGCCACAGTAATAATCAAAGAAGTTTAGTAACATTTATTTAATTTATAAAAACCATGGAAATTTCACAGTGTCTTTTGCCAAGCGGGAAAATAAATTTTGTTTTAAATTTAATTTTTTAACATCATACAATGTTACTATAAAATAAACGGGAATTATAGAAAGCAATAGTCAAATAATACTGACATAATTTCAACAAAATCAAGGGAATTATAAGACTAGGCTGGTATATCTATCCCAAATGCAGTCAGATAATCTGAACCTACAACAAAATTTAATTGCGATTCCCCACCTTTTTTTGAAAGTCAGAAGAAGAATAGAAATTTAGTAGATTAGACAAAGGGGAATGAAGAGAATGGATGGTATAGGAAAGACAGTGGAATGAATTGGACATAACTTTCCTATGTTTATATATGAATATACCATCAGTGAAACTCCACATCATGTACAACCACAAGAATAGACTCCTAATTAGAAAAAGTTATACTATATTTATAATATGTGAAAATATACTCTACTGTCATGTGTATCTAAAAAGAAGAAATTAAAAAAAGAGAAAGAAAAAGAAGCCCAACTATTAATTTTATTTGAATGTTTTCTTAAGAAATAGGAAGTTCTTCCAATGTTTTAAAATTAGTTTGTGATGATGGTTATGTAAATGAAACTTACTGAACTATACTCCTAAATTATATTTTGTAATATGTAAATTGTACCTAAAACAGCTTATTTCAAAGTGCACCCTCTACTGGGCAGCTGGGGCAGGCTGCTAACTTGGAAGCTGTTCTCTGTGGCCTAAGAAAATGAGTATGAGCCTGGGAAGTGAGTCCAGAGCAGCAGTTAAAGATAGCATGGCTTTCAGCCTGACCAGTAATGGGTAAATTGTCTTGCCTCACTGGTCCCCTTAAAACAAAGGGCAAAAATGAACATATTAATTAGGGAAAAATTTCTTATATATAGAACTGTTTCAGCCAAGCTTATTCCTTAAAACAAAACACTAAATCCTTAAAAAAAAAAAAAACTGTGACTCACTAGATAGAAAGTCTGGTATATACATAAAGCCCATTCAGTGAAAAATGAAATGCAAGACATACTTGGGGTTTCAAAAACAAAACAATGAAACAGTAAACTAAACACATTTCACATAGGGCAAAGAAAACAAAACAAAACAAATCCTCACTCACAAAGCATATGTGGAAATGTTCCATATTCAATGGGCCACTTTTTGTCACTATTTTGACTATTACTAGTGTATCTTACATTAGAATACACTTTAATAAACATAAGCATACATATACTATTTTAGATGGCAACATCTCCTAGAACAGGAGAAAATGCAACAGAACTCATTAGGATAGATTTCTCCTTTCTGATTCTAAGATTAAAATAAATTAAATGTCTTTACTCCTAGACATTTCCTTCCTAAATCAACAATGATCCTACTTAACAGATAATACCTGTGGAGTTATTGTTTTTAGCAAAAGTTCTACTTCTCCTTTCAAAACAGTGAAATGGTGAAAACTAACAAGGAAATTATCCTAATTAAAACCTAAGCCTTATATTCATATTGGAAATATAATTTTTTATTAAAATATTAACTCATTAGCAATTCTCACAATTATATTGAGTTTTTATACCTTTAATGGACACCAAAAGTTCAAAATGTTTTCCCATAGAAAATTCTAAACAACAGCAACAATGACAAAAAATAGAATTAGAAAACAAATCTCCACATACCATAATCTATAGATTCAACAATTTTGATAATTTGGCACACTTGCTTTGTCTACCTTTCTACATATGTATTTTTTTCTGTGTACTTTCATGTAAACTCCAGCCTCCACGTCTTCTACCCCTATGGATGTTAGTGAGCATCTCTAAAAAAATAATAAATTTAGTGACTACCAAATGTTTCTTTAAATAGAAATGTATTTTCAGTCATATCATGAAGATGCATAAATTTAATATTTACTTAGTATCTACAAAAGATAAACTCTTGAGAATCCTAAATAGTTTATTTCCATTAAAATGTATCTGGCTCCTATTTTTCTATTAGAAATTACAAAAGTATAGGTAAAACATTAAAAATTTTAATACTAAAAAGAAAGCAAGTGAAAATTTTGTTTTTAAGTCAAGCTTGCCGCTGTATTACATTTATATATTTCTGTTTAATAATGTAAGTTCATAATTCTCCTGAATATTGAAATCAGAAGCAATCTTCTACCTAGATGTCCAAATACTGAACCTTAAAAGAGAGTTACCAAGCTGTGAATACTGTAAAAAATGAAAATTCTGGAGTATAATTTATAGTGTTTAATGAAATTTGTACATATTGGATATACTGGAATATCATTTTAACATGTGATCACTTTCATTGACATAAACTAATATTATGTCAGTGTATTTTTTATGTCATTGTAATTTTATGTCACTGTAAAATTAAATTACATTAATAGCACTAATGATACAGCCATTATATTTTCACATAAGATAAAAGGAATTTAAAATTTAGATAAGCATTGATTGAAATGCCAAATTATCATACCAAAATATCAAAACACTAAATTAGTATTTTAGCTCCTGATCATATTTTGACTTTTATTCATATATTTTGTACACATTTTCCATGTGTATTTTTGGGATTATTGAGGATTAAAATATATGTCTGAATATAATATCTAATCTTTTAATCTTTCTATGCATCAAGTATTAAATCCATACCTCCAAAGTAGCCATCTCTTTTAGACGGTGTCTGCTTTGGTGAGTTTATAACAGAAACTTTATTTTCATTGTTTTTGAATAATGCTAGGCGCACACTGGGATCTAGACAAAAAGAACAAGAGAGAAGATCAGCTCTGGGTCATTCTTTTTCTAAAAGGACCACATATTTTTTTATGATGGTATTAAAATATTATCCCCTCTATAGGATTCTATGATATTGATTATCTCATTTCCCAATTTATAATATGAAAAGGTAGCCAACCAATATTCTTGGTTGTCTGAATATACACATAGCCAATACTTAGCATAAAGGACAGTAACACTAATAATGTGAAAAAAGTTGCTTGTAAACTATGGCATCATATACTTTACTATTTACTAATTTACCTCCTTTTTAAAATCCCTAATATTTCTTCTAGAATAAAGCAAAATTTCTATAGATGGATAACTAGGCAATAAAGTTCTCATTATAGAAAAAAAAAACATGTGTTCAACTTTTCCTCCTCTAAATTACAGAGCTAGGATATGGAAATAGGAAAGCAAGGCAGCTATTAGATTGAGGGCCAAAGAAAAAAAGACTATTTCATTAATTTTATACATACAATTTTGGTGTTTTTTTCCTAAATATATTGTATTTACCTACCAAAGTCGTATAAATACTCTAAAGGTTTTAAAGCCTAAAATATCCTAAATCTATTAATTTTACAAAATAAAAAGTGTGATTTAAATGTAGGGCATGTAACTTTTTATTTGTAATAAATGGTTCTCTGGAGTATGAAAAATGAGAATTCAGTACTTTTGTATTATGAGGTTTTGCTTAAGAACTCTAAGAAGATAGTGATGCAAATACTAGGGAATGAAATCCAGGGTGGAAAGTTATGCATTCAGTAGGGTAGCAAAGCCACAATTTGGAGTAGCACACATTTTCATAGTATTCTGTATCATCTGGCAGAAGAGAGTTTAAGAATCTTTGATTAATATCTAGTAAAATAGAACTGAATATGCTAAGTGGGAAAACAAGATATTAAATGTCATGAATATTAAACAGTATATTTTAATTAAATGATAAAGTAGCATATTTCTTAGAATGTGTATTAGAAAAGCAGAATAAATAGCATGTGCAGAGTTATTCTCCAATATAAGCAACCTGATGATTTTCATTTTTTTAGTAATAATTTATCCTTAGTAATTTTGATTAACACACTACACCAAGATTATACTTCTTTAACATTAGAAAAATTTCAATATTTGGGTACTTCCCTAAGTTTAGGCAACCTAAAGTGTTTTAATAATTGGATATTTCTACATTAATTCATTTTGAATTATCAATATGAATAATATTGATATTATGTATATTTCATTGAATAAGTTTTATGTGTCACCTAAATCATTTAAAAAATATTGATATATCAAAAGTAGCATTACTCAATCAGGGAAGACAGATTTCTATGGGTTCACAAACTGTGTGGTACCTCACAACTTCTTTTGATAACTTATAACCATCTTTCTATTCTCCTGCTCTTCTTGCCTCTTGGCAATGACTGGCAATTCAACATTATTAGTTCAGATTCTAGTTTCAATTTTTACCAGTTGTATCACTCTAAAAACAATTGCTCTCACTTTGTGACTTCTCTGTCCATCAGAAATAATACTGACTTTCAAGAACTACTGTGAGAATTTAATGTAATAATGTGTGTAAAGCATCAAATCTAATACCCACATAAGTGTGGACACTCAATAAATGACAGCAGATAGATATATATTACAACATAAACAACTATAATATTTCCAACCTATTGTACTCTTGGAAAAGAACATAAATCTTTCATAGTATAAGAAATAGATGGATCCATAATATCTCTTTTTATTAAATATAGCAAACAAAACAAAAGCTAATGATCTTTTATAAATTCTTTGGTACTTCCTTGGGCAAGCAACAATCTATCTATGAATTTTTTTTTTTTTTTGGTACGGGGAATTGAACTCAGGGGCACTAAACCATTGAGCCACATTCCCATCCCTACTTTGTATTTTATTTAGAGACTAGGTCTCATTGAGTTGCTTAGCATCTTGCTGTTGCTGATGCTGGCTTTGAACTCGAGATCCTCCTGTCTCAGTCTCCCAATCTGATGAGATTATAGGCATGAGCCACTGTGCCAAATTTATGAGGTTATTTATTAAATATGTAAAATAGGGATGACAATAGCACTTCCTTATACTATTATCAAGATCAAAAAATTTAATACCTGTCAAATAACCAAAATAATCAGCTCAATTTATTCAATAAAATAGTTTTATTCCCCAAGTATAAATGTCCTTTCATTTCAAAACATTCTGCTTGCATCAGCAAAAATTGATTTAATACTTAATTCAGATTGCAAAGGGATAATGATAAGAAGCAAGATACACTTTGGTAATTTAAGATAGAGGAAAAAATTCACTTGATTTTGATAGTTCCTAGAAATACAACTTTGGTTAAGACACTATTCTTACTCCCCCACCACCCTGAATACAGTCTAGTAGAAAGTCAGAGGATAAGGATGTGTAAATTACAAATTGTGACAGTTTTCACGCACTGTAAAATTAGTTTTGCACATTAATTCCACTCCTCTGTGATCATTAATACCAGGTCTGCTACTTTTTTATTTTTATTTTTTTAAGAAAATTTTGAGTCTCCCAAATATGGCTTGCTTATGACAGGAAATAAAAATATTTTTAAAAAGCTCTACGTAAGTAAGCTGAGTTCCTACTATGAACAAGGCTTTATATTTTAATGCTCTATATCACTTATCTCATTTAAGTAATATAATTTTAGTTAGAAAATAGAAGTATCCATATCAATATTTCTTTTTGAATCCTCTCACTTAAAATTGTCATTTTGCAAACAAATTGCTTTCCTACAGTCCTTGAACTACTCAGTGCACATTAAAAAACGAAATTACCCTTTCTTAATTTCCACCTGGTTAATTTTTGGCTGTGATTAAATGTTAACCTTTGAGAAATTGAGCAACCTGGCGGCGGGCGCAGAGAGATCAAGTCCCTGACCTCTTCAGCTGTGCAGGCATAGGGGGTCGTAAACAACCTAAATCTGTTTGCTCAGGATCACTAGGCAATGCTGAGCTGACGTGGATCTGGGGTGAACAGTCTGGGCCTCTCAAAACACACACTGAGCCCGGATCGGCTGAATTCAAGCTCCTGTTCGCCTGCTTCCAGAAGACAAACAGCTATGACTCAGCACTAATCCATCCGGCTGAAACAACTGGTCAGCCCTTCTGATCCTACGGAGGTAAATGCCTACCGAGCCTTCATAGGTAGTGGCCACAGGTTTGAAACGGGGCTTGGGAGAGACAGTAAGGACCCACCCGTTGCACTGGTCGCCCAGCAAAGGGAAACGAACTGTCGCCATTTGCAAGAGACACCACCATGGCAGAGAACTGACGTCATCAGACTGCGGCGGAGGAGATAACTTCATTGAAACCTGCGGCTACAGGTGTGTAATTCCCTAGCCTTCCCTCTCCACACATCCGGGAAACCTCAGAGGTGGCGCGGGACCTGCGGCACGGAACTACCGTTCCCACCAGGGCTGACAGCTGAGGTCTCTTGCACCAGCTACCGGGGGCGTGGCTACCGGAGGGCAAGTAAAATTCCCTGAGGATTCTCAGCCCCAAGCTCTACAAAATTAGGGTCTGAGGGAATGGCAAACTGGGAGAGTGTATGCCCAGTCGTTCATGAAAACAGGGCTCCCAGGAGCAGCAGACCTGGCGTGTAGCCAGTATTGTGGTGAGCGGCACCCGTGAGAGGGGCCTGGCTAGAGGAAAAGTGGGAAGTGACTAGACACAAGAGGAGGCCCTAGGCACTCAGGATTGGAGACTCACCCAGTCTGGGAGGAGCTGCTGCACAGTGATTGGTTCCCGTGTATTGACAGGAGAAACTTGGCCTGGTGGGCACAGTGCCACCTACTGGAAGAGAAGTTAATCAAACTCTAAGACTGCATTTATTAGTTTTTTTTTTCTTTTTTTCTTTTCTCTTTTTTTTTTGATTTGGATTTTTCTTTCATTTTCATTTTTCTTTCTTGTTTTTTTTTAATTTTTTTACAACTTTTTTTTCTTCTAATTTTAATTTTAATTTTTTTATTATTTTTTTTAATTTTTTTCTTTTTTATTTCCTATTTTTTTCTTCTTTTGTCTTTTCATTTCTTTTCAATTATCTTATCCCCCCTTCCTTGAATTCTACCTGCTTACTCTCATTCTCTTTACTGACTTCTTCCTTTCCCTTCTAATACCTTTCCTCCCAAGCATCAAATAAATTTATAGGAGTAAACAGTAACTCAGCAGTCAAACAGAACAAGAAGTAACATGAGCACCTTCAAAAAGCAAGGAAGAAAAGGAGTACAAACAATGCAGGACAGCCTAAATATTCAGGAGGACCTAGAGTCATCAGAAAAATGGTCATATAAAGAACTCAAGGAATACCTTAGACAGATGGAATGGAACCTTAAAGAGGATACAAGACAGCAAATTCAAGCAGCGAAAGAACACATTGAGAATGAATTACATAAACAGATAAAAGAAGAAGTTAAGCATCTTTATCAGGAGATAGAGATTATAAAAAATAATCAAACAATAATTCTAGAAATGAAGGAAACGATAAACCAAATTAAAAACTCAATTGAGAGTATCACTAACAGAGTGGAGCAAGTAGAAGCCAGAACGTCAGATCATGAAGACAAAATATATCATCTTGAAAACAGTCTAGCCAACTCAGAAAGGCTGGTAAAAAATCACAAGAAAAACATCCAAGAGTTATGGGATAACATAAAAAAACCAAACTTACAAGTCATCGGGATAGAAGAAGGTACAGAGATTCAAACCAAGGGAATGAGTAACCTGCTGAATGAAATAATTACAGAAAACTTTCCAGAAATAAAAAAGGAAAGAGATATACAAATTGAAGATGCATACAGGACACCGAGCACACAAAATCACAGTAGACCAACGCCAAGACACATTGTTATGAAGATATCCAATATACAGAACAAAGAGAAAATATTAAAAACTACAAGAGAAAGGAGACAGATTACATTCAGGGGTAAACCAATAAGGTTAACAACAGATTTTTCATCACAGACACTGAAAGCAAGAAGGTCATGGAACAATGTATTTCAAACACTGAAAGACAATGGATGCCAACCAAGAATTCTGTATCCAGCAAAATTAAGCTTCAGGTATGACAACGAAATAAAAATCGTTCATGATAAACAAAAGTTAAAAGAATTTGCAGCCAGAAAACCAGCATTGCAAAGCATTTTGAGCAAAACACTACACGAGGAAGAAATGAAAAACAATAACCAAAACCATCAGTGGGAAGTGCCTCAGTAAAGACAGAGGGTGAGGGGAAAGATAATCATGGAGAAACAAACTAATTTTTTTTAAAAAAGGATAAATAATCAAACATGGATGGAAGTACAAACCATATATCAATAGTAACTCTGAATGTTAATGGCTTAAACTCTCCAATAAAGCGACATAGGCTGGTATTATGGATTAAAAAAACAAATCCAACAATATGCTGCCTCCAGGAGACACATCTGATTGGAAAAGACATACACAGGCTGAAGGTGAAAGGATGGGAAAAAATATACCACGCACACAGTTCTCTTAAGCAAGTAGGAGTGGCCATCCTCATATCGAATAAAATCGACTTCAAGACTAAGTTAATCCAAAGGGATAAGGAAGGACATTATATACTGTTAAAAGAAACCATTCACCAACAAGACATAACAATTATCAATATTTATGCACCAAATAATGGTGCTGTGACATTCATAAAACAAATTCTCCTCAAGTTCAAGAATCAAATAGACCACAACACAATAATTATGGGTGACTTCAACACACCTCTCTCACCATTGGACAGATCCTCCAAACAAAAGTTGAATAAAGAAACTATAGAACTAAATATCACAATCAATAACCTAGACTTAACTGACATATATAGAATATATCAACCATCATCAAATGGATATACTTTTTTCTCAGCAGCACATGGATCATTCTCAAAAATAGACCATATATTATGCCATAGGGCAACCCTCAGTAAATATAAAGGGGTGGAGATAATACCATGCATTTTATCTGATCATAATGGAATGAAACTGGAAATCAATGATAAAAGAAGGAAGGAAAAATCCTACATCACATGGAAAATGAACAATATGCTACTGAATGATCAATGGGTTACAGAAGACATAAAGGAGGAAATCAAAAAATTCTTAGAGATAAATGAAAATACAGACACAACATATCGGAATCTATGGGACACAATGAAAGCACTTTTAAGAGGAAAATTCATAACCTGGTGGTCATTCCTCAAAAAAAGAAAAAACCAACAAATAAATGAGCTCACACTTCATCTCAAAGCCCTAGAAAAGGAAGAGCAAAACAACAGCAAATGTAGCAGAAGGCAAGAAATAATTAAAATCAGAGCGGAAATCAATGAAATTGAAACAAAAGAAACTATTGAAAAAATTAACAAAACTATAAGTTGGTTCTTCGAAAAAATAAATAAGATCGACAGACCTTAAGCCATGCTAACGAAGAGAAGAAGAGAGAGAACTCAAATTACTAACATACGGGATGAAAAAGGCAATATCACAACAGATGCTACAGAAATACAGAAGACAATTAGAAATTATTTTGAAAGCCTATATTCCAATAAAATAGAAGATAGTGAAGACATCGATAAATTTCTTAAGTCATATGATTTGCCCAGACTGAATCAGGAGGATACACACAATTTGAACAGACCAATATCAATGGATGAAATTGAAGAAGCCATCAAAAGACTACCAACCAAGAAAAGCCCAGGACCGGATGGGTATACAGCGGAGTTTTACAAAACCTTTAAAGAAGAATTAATACCAATACTTTTCAAGTTATTTCAGGAAATAGAAAAAGAGGGAGCTCTTCCAAATTCATTCTATGAGGCCAACATCACTCTGATCCCAAAACCAGACAAAGACACTTCAAAGAAAGAAAACTACAGACCAATATCTCTAATGAACCTAGATGCAAAAATCCTCAATAAAATTCTGGCAAATCGAATACAAAAACACATCAAAAAAATTGTGCACCATGATCAAGTAGGATTCATCCCTGGGATGCAAGGCTGGTTCAACATACGGAAATCAATAAATGTTATTCACCACATCAATAGACTTAAAGATAAGAACCATATGATCATCTCGATAGATGCAGAGAAAGCATTCGACAAAGTACAGCATCCCTTTATGTTCAAAACATTAGAAAAAGTAGGGATAACCGGAACTTACCTTGACATTGTAAAAGCTATCTATGCTAAGCCTCAGGCTAGCATCATTCTGAATGGACAAAAGTTAAAGGCATTCCCTCTAAAATCTGGAACAAGACAGGGATGCCCTCTATCACCACTTCTATTCAATATAGTTCTTGAAACACTGGCCAGAGCAATTAAAGAGACGAAAGAAATTAAAGGCATAAAAATAGGAAAAGAAGAACTTAAATTATCACTATTTGCAGATGACATGATTCTATACCTAGAAGACCCAAAAGGGTCTACAAAGAAACTACTAGAACTAATAAATGAATTCAGCAAAGTGGCAGGATATAAAATCAACACGCATAAATCAAAGGTATTTCTGTATAGCAGCGACAAAACTTCTGAAATGGAAATGAGGAAAAACACTCCATTCACAATATCCTCAAAAAAAAAAATACTTGGGAATCAACCTAACAAAAGAGGTGAAAGATTTATACAATGAAAACTACAGAACCCTAAAGAGAGAAGTAGAAGAAGATCTTAGAAGATGGAAAAATATACCCTGTTCATGGATAGGCAGAACTAACATTATCAAAATGGTGATATTACCAAAAGTTCTCTATAGGTTTAATGCAATGCCAATCAAAATTCCAATGGCATTTCTTGTAGAAATAGATAAAGAAATCATGAAATTCATATGGAAAAATAAAAGACCCAGAATAGCAAAAGCAATTCTAAGCAGGAAGTGTGAATCAGGCGGTATAGCGATACCAGATTTCAAACTATATTACAGAGCAATAGTGACAAAAACAGCATGGTACTGGTACCAAAATAGGCGGGTGGACCAATGGTATAGAATAGAGGACACAGAGACTAATCCACATAGTTACAACTATCTTATATTTGATAAAGCGGCTAAAAACATGCAATGGAGGAAGGATAGCATCTTCAACAAATGGTGTTGGGAAAACTGGAAATCCATATGCAACAAAATGAAACTGAATCCCTTTCTCTCACCATGCACAAAAGTTAACTCAAAATGGATCAAGGAGCTTGATATCAAATCAGAGACTCTGCGTCTGATAGAAGAAAAAGTTGGCTCCAATCTACATATTGTGGGGTCGGGCTCCAAATTCCTTAATAGGACACCCATAGCACAAGAGTTAATAACAAGAATCAACAAATGGGACTTACTTAAACTAAAATGTTTTTTCTCAGCAAGAAAAACAATAAGAGAGGTAAATAGGGAGCCTACATCCTGGGAACAAATTTTTACTCCTCACACTTCAGATAGAGCCCTAATATCCAGAGTATACAAAGAACTCAAAAAATTAGACAATAAGATAACAAATAACCCAATCAACAAATGGGCCAAGGACCTGAACAGACACTTCTCAGAGGAGGATATACAATCAATCAACAAGTACATGGAAAAATGCTCTCCATCTCT
The DNA here is from genome assembly GCF_964194105.1 of Spermophilus citellus. Classification (NCBI taxonomy): domain Eukaryota; kingdom Metazoa; phylum Chordata; class Mammalia; order Rodentia; family Sciuridae; genus Spermophilus; species Spermophilus citellus. The sequence continues at coordinate 102,992,760 of NC_138197.1, read as the reverse complement.
AGCAGTCAGAGAAATGCAAATCAAAACCACCCTAAGATACCATCTCACTCCAGTAAGATTGGCAGCCACTATGAAGTCAAACAACAACAAGTGCTGGCGAGGATGTGGAGAAAAGGGTACACTTGTACATTGCTGGTGGGACTGCAAATTGGTGCGGCCAATTTGGAAAGCAGTTTGGAGATTCCTGGGAAAGCTGGGAATGGAACCACCATTTGACCCTGCTATTGCCCTTCTCGGACTATTCCCTGAAGACCTTAAAAGAGCATGCTACAGGGATACTGCCACATCGATGTTCATAGCAGCACAATTCACAATAGCTAGACTGTGGAACCAACCCAGATGCCCTTCAATAGATGAATGGATAAAAAAAAAAATGTGGCATCTATACACAATGGAGTACTATGCAGCAATAAAAAATGACAAAATCATAGAATTTGCAGGGAAATGGATGGCACTAGAGCAGATTATGCTTAGTGAAGCTAGCCAATCCCTAAAAAACAAATACCAAATGTCTTCTTTGATATAATGAGAGCAACTATGAACAGAGCAGGGAGAAAGAGCAGGAAGAAAAGATTAACATTAAACAGAGACATGAGATGGGAGGGAAAGGGAGAGAAAAGGGAAATTGCATGGAAATGAAGGGAGACCCTCATTGCTATATAAAATTACATATAAGAGGTTGTGAGGGGAATGGGAAAATAAACAAGGAGAGAAATGAATTACAGTAGATGGGGTAGAGAGAGAAGATGGGAGGGGAGGGGAGGGGGGAAACTAGGGGATAGGAAAGGTAGCAGAATACAACAATTACTAATAGGGAATTATGTAAAATTGTGGATGTGTAACCGACGTGATTCTGCAATCTGCATTTGGGGTAAAATTGGGGGTTCATAACCCACTTCAATCTAATGTATGAAATATGATATGTCAAGAGCTTTGTAATGTTGTGAACAACCAATAAAAAAAAAAGAAATTGAAAAAAAAATAAATAAATGTTAACCTTTTGCTTCATCTTGTTCTTTCTTTTCTCTAGGAAATTTTGATATGCATCAATATGATAAATCTAGAAAAACCATATTATGTGTGCATCCTATGTTCTTAGCCCTTAAACATTTTACCAGCTGTTCTGTACCAAAATCTATACATTCAGAACATTCTAAGAAACACTTCACATAAAAACCAGTCACCATGCTCCTTCCTCAGCTAGTGAATCTCAGACTTGCTACCAATTATGCTTGCTACCCTAAGGTTATTGACCCTGCATGTTTTCAATAAACCTGTAACTCGCCTTACATTTGATATTCTTCACTGCAGTACTGCATTCTAAACTATCCTCAGTCTCTGCTAAATTCCAATGCAGATCACCAAATTTTGTAAATACTAACCAGACAACAGTAAAGCATAAACAAACAACCCACAAAAACAATACTGGTCATTATTGGTTGAAGCTGATATCACTTATGAGGGGAAAAGCAATTATTTATTTACTGAGAAAAACAACTATAACCCAAACATAAACTGGGTAGATCATGAAAGCTCTTCCCAATTTTAGATTTCATCCCATACCTTCTAATCAATTCCTCTTCCTTGTCCTACACTCTGCCTCCTTCTCTTTAAAGCAGATGGCTTCACTTAAAGCAACAGAAGTCATCAATAATGAATCTCCCCAATAGCTGTCCACACTACATTTCCTCAGTTCCTTACATCTTTATTAAACATCTTCTTTCGGTTTCTTCCTCTATCTGCAACTGATTCCATTACACCTCACTTTTTTAAAATTTAAGTCACCTTATGCCTTTTGTCCTATTTTCACTCTCATCTTCAAATATTATTGACTTCTATTCCTTGACTAATAAAAATGTAAAGATATGAACAAGAAATATTGTTAAGTGCTTGCTACTAAATTGCTCTCAGTTTTTCATGGCAGAAATTTGAATTAAAGTTTTCATACTCATGTTTACACCCCATGTTCTTGAGGACCACTGCCTTTGTTTAATTGTAGGATATCATTTATTGCACTAATTAATAGTTCCTATTCTCTGACACCTCTCCTACCACTCTACCAACTCCCATAGATCTGGCTGTGCTCCCGGCAGTTTTATGGACAATGTTGCCCTCTGGTGGCTTGAAGTTACAAATTGTAAATTGTTAACATAACACACACACACACACAAACACACACACACACACACATCATCTCCATGTATATTTAAAGATTACTAGTATATTTAAAGTATTTCACAGGAGTTAACTATTTAGCAGGATTTCAATATTTAAAACATTGATTTAGATCATTAGTAAGTAAAATTTTAAAATTATGGCTATTATTTGGATAGATTCCAGTAAATTAATGGCATAGCACACATTGACTGATTTATAAAACTGAGAAAGGTAATAGAAAAATATCTATTCTCTAGGAATAAAACCTAAGGTAGAGACTTAAATAATTTATGCAAAACTAAAAGAAGTGACATGAGTCATTAACATAACAGAAGATAAATAAGATATGATCCTTAGAAAGGATTGCCTTGATTTTTTTTTTCGTTCCCTTTAATCCTCCCTTAATATTTTTAATTTGTGTATCTGCTGTGAAGGAGAAACAGAGGAATATAGTATAATATAAAGCTCATATGTAGAATAATAATATGGGATAATACATAAGTTATATGTAGGCATTCGAATTTCTAAGAAATGTTGCTTTTGTTTTCTTAATCTAATATAATTTTAATGAAACAAAAGAATTGTGCAAAATTCAAAATCTCACATAATAACATAGATGCACTTTGAATTACAATCCTGTAAAAAGAGTAATAATCCTCATAAAAATGATACAATTGCCACTCAGGAGTTTTATTCTAACAGAGCATGCTTTGTGAGCACTGACAAAATGTCAAGATGTAGTTACTAAACTGGATGGTTGGCTGTGCTTTTTCATTTGTTACCCTACCATGCCCCCTTGTGACTGATAAAAAGCAGCTTTATTTATTGACCTAATTATATTGAATTGTGGCCATTAAAGCAATAATATTTATGTGTGAGCATATATTGCTTATTGAATCCTTTGCTAATACATATTTCTCATGGTGATTTATGAAAAGGACCCAACAAAAACAAAATAGCCCCTCAATTACATGAATCAGTAAGAAAGAAATATTTTTCAAGACAGAATCATATGGCAAATTTGACAAGGTAAACTTTTCCTTAGCTTTGAATGCAGAAGCTACTGAAAAAAAAAAAAAAAACTAAAAATATCTTTTAAGAATAGTTCTAGAAAAATTTCTGGAACATAAATAGGTGAAAATTATTTGTTGAAAATTGGTTGAATCAGTTCTTAAACCTTTTTCACAGCTGATCTTGCGCCCGGAGTTTCAGAAAAAAATTTAATTCTCAAAACAGTTGTTTTTCTCATAGTCTTGAAGATGGATAGAAATAGACATCAGAGCAATAAAAGAATTTATCAAACCACACTGATTTATTTTACTGGATACCACATCCCCAGAACTGAAAAGAGTGTCTGACTGTTGCCTGGGTTTTGGTTACTGTTTCACCAGGTAACCACCACAGAGTTTTCTGCTCACAGAGACTTCATAAACTTAGTAGGAGTTTACTAGATGAGAGTGCAGGTCACAGACAATTTGGAAATCACAATATTTATTTATATTTTCTTTAAAAATGCTTAAAATCCCAACATTTAAAACCCAACAAAATTTTAATACACACAAAATTATAATTATCTCAAAAAGATAACATAAAATTATCATTAATGTAAAACCAACAAAGGAAACTTGTACAATTCTAAAAATGAATCCTCTGTAACTTCTCAATAGCTGATTAGTGATGTGCCAATAAATCAGTTATTTTGTGGAAAACAACAGTATTTTGGTTATTTATTTCTATTTTTTTAAACATTAAAACACACATACACACATTATTCAGAATTCTACTGAATTAGTAATTTAAAATAATACATAGAAAAACAATAAAGATAATGAGTTTTTGAGCGCTTATTTGTATGTTTACATATAAGACAGAATTATAGGAGAACATAAATTTCTTTTCTGATGAACAAAAACTCAGTTTTTAAAAAATGATACTTATAACAAGCCTATTAGTGCATCAGTTCATAAAGTTACAAATAAATGCAGTTATCTGCTGTATGTAAATAATTTTAAATAGTGCTAAATAAAGAAATAAAATCATAATAACTTGCTATTTCTTTCTCTGACATCTGTAAGCTCTTCCACATATTAATTAACTATACTAAAATAATTATTGTTATCTAAAGACATGATTTGAAGAGTAGCCTGGCAAGTAGGATAGAAGATGCCTTTGAACACTTCCCAAATTCTTCAAAAACTACAGTCCCAAACACATAAATTGTGTTTCTTTTTCAATGTATGAAGTTGAAAAATCTTCATAGCTTATTAACTCCTTGAAACTGACGAATTTATACTGTTTACTGAATAATCAAGCAATATAAGAACACACAAAGGAATATGAAGCTGATGCTCTTTAGAATCAACATTCCCCCAAATGAACCACTTTAGAAGCAAATTATAACATAATACTCAGTACACAACAGATAGAATAATAAATAGCAAAGTAGATAAGAAACAGGGTAAAAGTATTTTAAAAGTACAATAAATCCTTCAATGTAATAGCATAGTAATTTTCTCTAATTTTTTAAAATTTATTTTTGGTGTAATTATTTTAGACATTCATCTGTGCATTCATTTATTTCATATTAAAATAGTGTATAAACTATATTTTTAAAGAATTTATCTTCAATATCACAAATAGTTACTATTCAAAGAATATTAATTACTTACCTAATTTTTTCTTTAATTTCTTCGATTTCATTTTCTGTGCCCTTTTCAGCATTTGTTGAGCAGTAGAAATATCCTTAAATCCCCTGTTAAAAAATGAATTTCATGAAGGCAAAAAATATCCAGGCCTTGTATATACACATAAAGATAAATACACATCTGAATTACATGATCCTAAAATAAATTTGTATTCCCATTTAATCAGATGCTTAGTTTCTTGAAAATTAATAAAGACATTCTCAAACCCTGAAAATTATCTGTCTTGGACATTTATTAATCTCTTAATTTCTTAATTTTTAGTGTAGAACAGATTACATACCATTCTTCTGAAATTTTTTCTTCTTTTTCAGATCTTAGTAAACTCTTTCTACTAGTCTTAGATTCAGATGTCCAGGATAAAGTTCCATTTTCTGATCTGGCAATAGAAATAAATGACTTTTAACTGAATCAACACAAATATCAGCACGGTCTAAAAGTACAAGCTGTTTATGTTGTCTCAAACTTGGAAATAAAATCCATTTACAGAAAAACTTTATCTTGAAAAGTAATAAAAGTCTGCCATTAATTTTAAATGTTTACATTTCAATTACTTGAAGCATATTTCAATCCTATTGCTGAAAGTAATGCAGCACTGGGACTTTTATTCTAATTCTTATCTCCACCTATAAAGCAGTAAAGATCCACTTGTTTGCAATAATTAATTACATTATTTCGCCAACACATAAGTTTTGTAGTTGCTTTAACGCACCTACCTCACATTTTTCTTACACTAAAAACTCAAAAAAATGATATTTTTAATATTGATTGTTGTTCCATCTTTTAAACAAGTAAATTCACATCTATTTTTGTAATGCTGCTTAAGGAATATAATGTTTTGTAATTTATAGGTTGATTTCCTAAGAGAATAATTTAGCTTACCTGCCATTTAAGTGTGTGTGTTCTGATGAAAAACAATTTTCTTTGTCATTACATAACCATGCTTGAGCTGGATGACTTGGTAAATTAAGTGAGGCATCATCATATTTCAAAGTTCCAGAGATCTTATCAGACAAAAATTTAAATAAGTGTAAAGAAAATTGGAAAATTCTATCATTTATAAAGTATTGCTTTCTATTCATGTTACCAAGTAGTTTCATGAGGGAAACTCACAAAAATATTAAAAACTTTTTAAAATGAAATTTCTGGAGAATTCATACATGACTTGTTATAATGATGTAGAACACGTATTTTGGTATAGTTCACATATGTAAAATGATTAATAGCAAAGATCTTTAAAAAATATCAGAAAACAAAAACTTCAAAGATTATCAAATAAATAACAGATATTGCAGTCCATTGACCCCTGACTGAGAATCTTCAGCTGTTGCCCTTTTAATGCATATTTTTGTATTTTTAAAGTGCTGTCAACTAGTGATTTTAGTCTACTGCCAAATATGCAGCTGAAGCATATCATTATTTTTTTTTTTGCTACTGTGAAATAAAGTGTTGAAAGAAATCCAAAATAAAGAAAAAAAAATAGGAGTAAATGAAAGAAAAGCTACATGAAAAATTACATCTGGGGATGAGGAGGAAGTCAAAGGCTTCTAAAAGTAATTATGTTTTTCAAGTCAATAAATTGTATTATTAATCACTGCAGCATAGCATAACCTTAAGAAATGAACAAAGATCGAGAACTCAGAAGTTTCTATGACATGTTACCTTTGGCCAGTGCAGCTGGTTTGAGAGAAGCAGTGTTTGTGAAGGGAAGCGGGTGGAATCTAAATCTAGCCATTCTTTCTCTAAGGCAGCCTGCACAAATAGTAACATTAAAATATACAAAATTTAGTTTGCACAGCTTTCACTAAGTTTCCTTTAAATTGTCTTATATACTACAAATGTTTCCAAAACATATCAGAATTTTTATTTACAGGGAATTTGCTATTTGCTATTGTGAGAGGATATGCAACTATATAATGCAAACATACTAAGAAATGGGATAAGTCTTTTCATCTCCAGGTTTCGTATTAAGTGAAAACTTGATATTTAAGTACTCTTAAAATGAGGTACAGATTGTTCTGGGTATTTAACTGTTTAAAACTATGACTTTGAGCCAAATCTAGACCTACCCAAGTAAAATAATATTTTAGCTCTTTGCAAATTAAAGTACCTTCTAGCAAACATGATTGAAAACATTACAATAAACATATATAATTAAAAATTATATTTTTTTAAACCAGAGTATATAAGCCAGCTTTTTCTTAGTTTGTTACGAATTTCACAAATTTTCCGATAGAAACCAGAATTTTAGTCAATGAATAAAACATCACAATGAATATGGTTCATGTTATTATTATGCTTTAATTCAACTGTTTGAATAAAAATATAAATTCAAATTTAATTCTTGAAACTCCTATTTTAAATTTCCTTTCTCTTCGGCTTGAAACATCTTTGTTCCATTGACATAATTTCCAAATTCTATCTATAATGAAATTGTACTGATTATATTATCATTGTATATTTAAAATATAATTATTCAAATATTATTTAATTGGATTATCGCACATAGCTTAGAAAAGACTTCTGTGGTTCTATAAGATTTTTTGGATTGTTTTGGGGAAAAAAAACCCAAGAGCATCAGAGGAATACTGATTAATTTTTTAAAAGGCTGTAAACCGAACAAAAACAATTTTTATTTAAAACTAGAATGATTATATTCTGAGGAGATTTAAATACACTTTTCATTTATACAATTCCAGTACTTCTTGACTGCCCTTTGAAAGACTATAGGAAAGGCAGGACAAAGGCACACTGACAAAAGATTGGCAGTGCCCTGACAAATTTTCATTGTGGCTTTCAGTCTTAGCAAATCTTCTACTATTTGAAGAGTGTGTAAACAAGGCACATCTAGTCAGTAGTTAAGTACTTTGCAAGATTTCTTCCAGATAAGGATTATTAGTATGCATATTATAGTTATCTATGATTTAAGAACACATATCTGGTTTATGAATTGCTATTTTCAGTTTGGTAAGAGTAATGAGTTCAAGAGATATACTGTATAACATGGTGACTAGAGTTAATAACAGTTCATTGCCTTCTTGAAAATCAGTAAGTAATGTTCAGCATTCTCACCAACAACAGTGATAAATATATGTATTAATCCATACAATAAGTTTGATTTAGCCTTTCCACAATGCATACATATTTCAAAACATCATTGTGTTACACAATAAATAATTTTTGTTAATTAAAAATTCAAATTTTAGTTTTCCCAAATAAAGAGTACAGAGCATGTGCAAGAGAGATAAGTCATTTTCTCATCAGAACCATTAGTGTTCCTCCTTCTCATCTTCACAGAGAGAAAAGGTTTGAAAATGGCAGTCCAGAAACAATGACTATAGTTCAGAGGGGCACCACAATAAAAGGAATCAAGAGACTGTGTCAGTTTTTAAAAGAAAGAGTTGACATGAAGGGGACTTGCTTTGATATGTCTGGGGAATTTAAGAAAATAAACTATTGCAATTTATTTGCAATATATTTAAGCTGCTAATGTTAACTCCGTGTTAAATCATGCCAGGAATTCAGCAAACTCCCACTGACTTATACAATCAAAATGCTTATAATGGATGATAAATAAATTAGATGACTGAACCATTTAAAAATTGCTATTTGATGCAAAATAGCAAATGGGATTTAGGACTTAGATTTTTAATTATTCTTGATGACAAATAGATGAAAATCTAGATCTCTTTGAGGGAAGATCAAGGGCTACTGCACATCAGCTGATGAAAAATTGCTAAAATGAGGAGAGATATGAAGGAAACAATATTACAAAAGGCAACATGACAACTGACAAGTGTCTGTGGCAAAGGAACAGTGTTGTCAGGGATGGAGCCTGAGTTTTATGATAATTTTTTATGGACAATTTATTTTTTCTTAAACACCTGCCAACCCAACTCCTTTTTAAATGTTATTTGGAAATTCAGCTGTTTTCTCTCTGCAGCAGAACAAGGTCTCCCATAGCACAGTGACCTCTTTGCCTTATTATATAGATATTGAAAGATTGCTCTTACTTGAAAAACTTATATAAATAAGTCTGGGGAAAATTTTGCTTTTTAAAAATTGATAATTAAAAATACAGAAAACTTTGCAAAACACCTTTTCTTAGATGAATGTAAGATCACAAACTTTTATAGGATTTCAGGATAATTCTTTCCTCAAGAAATTTCTAGAAGCTCACAGAGGAGGTTAATACAAAATGCTAAAGGTGCGTGTAATTTTACCATTATACAATCACAACCAAAATAATTACCAACCAAAATTTATTATACAACAAAATTTATTAACCAACCAAAATTATTATCAAGTATATTTAGCATTACCTAGTACATTGAGGAAAATAAAATTTCAAAGTGCCAGGAAAAATTGGCCAAGAGTTATAAATACAGCACTGTCTTTTAAAATGCATCTTAAAATGTCATGCTTACAACTGCACATTTATACTATTTTTGGCTATTTCTAAGAAAACTTTATGTTCAGATATCCTTTGACTTACAACTAAGGGTTTATAAAGCATTCTTATTACTATAGGACTATTGTCATATTTACTTACATATTGAAAGTGAATTTGAACTTGAATATATTTGTATCTGAACATTCACAGTTATACATTTGATCCAACATACACATATTTGGCTTTTGTCCATAGAAGAAAACATTATCCTATAATTCAATTTTGATAGCATGGAAAATAAAGCTATCAGGAAGAGAAGGTGCAAATAACACAGATGTTGTAATGTGTGTGTGTGTGTGTGTGTGTGTATTTATAAAATCCTATTCTATTTATAAAATCCTTTAATTTGACTCATGAAATGAGGACCAGACTTGCTCCAAGCCTCAAGTCAGTGAATGTTGAATGGTCATAGAGATTCTAAAAATAATTGTTTGACCTCTTTCTTACTACATGACTCACTTCTACCAGTATGGCTCAACAATTTCCCTTTCTGTCTAGGTGATGCTTAAACTACACCAAAAAAGAATTACTTTGAATTTTTTTCTTCATATCTTTTATAGCATCTCACAATCATTGAGGTTCATAAAGCTGGCCCAATATGAACCCCAAGTTCTGCTTTCTAAACTACTTCTTCAGTTCTCCTACTTTAGAAGAATAGGTGTTTATATCATTAAATATGACTGTTGTATGGCAAACATGTCTCTTTCCACTACACTTATATCACTTGTCTTTACTCTTTTTCTTTCCCACTCTATTAAGTTTTGTCTATTTTCCTCCAGTGTACCATAACATATAACACTCTATGAGGTTAATTTGAGACAGGGATAAAATATAAACTCCAGATCAGTAAATTGCCCAGCTTCTCACATTTTTCCTCCTTCTTAAAATTATTCCTGAAAATAACAAATTTGACTTAAGACTGAGACAAAACCCAATTCTGATTATTATGGTTTTCTGATTTTATGGTATGACATTAGCTTTTCTCATTTTCTTTGAGTTTAAGGATTCATACATTATCAGTCATTTAAATTTAAAGACAATTAAAAAAAACTAGGAATGAAATTACCGTATGACCCAGCTATCCCACTTCTCGATATTTATGCAAAAGAACTTAAATGAGCATATTACAGTGATACAGTACATCAATATTTGAAGCAACACAACTCACAATTGCCAAGTGTGGAACAAGCACAAATGGTCATCAAAAGATAAATGGAGAAATAAAATGTGGCATATATAAACAATGGAGTTTTATTCAGGCATAAAGAAGAATAAAATTATAGCAATTGCAAGTAAATGAATGAAACCAGAGAACATCATGCTAAGTGAAATAAGCCAGACCCAGAAAATCAAGGGTCAAATGTTTTCTCTCATATGTGGAAGCTAGAGCAAAATAAGGGGGAAAAGGAGTGGGTGGGGTGGGTGTGTAGAATTCCTTGAAAATAGAAGAGATATTAGTGGAGTAGAGGGGAGGGAGGAGGGATAGGGAATTTGAGGGACACTGAAATGAAATTGACCAAACTATCCTATGAACATATAGAAATATACCACAGTGAATTTTACTTTCATAGAGATTATGTATATCTATAAAACACTAATTAAAAATTAAAACTTGGGCTGGGGATGTGGCTCAAGCGGTAGCGCGCTCGCCTGGCATGCGTGCGGCCCGGGTTCGATCCTCAGCACCACATACCAACAAAGATGTTGTGTCCGCCGAGAACTAAAAAATAAATATTAAAAATTCTCTCTCTCTCTCTCTCTCTCCTCTCTCCTCTCTCACTCTCTCTTTAAAAAAAAAAAATTAAAACTTAACAGAAGAAAGATTACTGGAGTAGTAGAAAAGGTACAGGGAGAGAGAGGAGGGGAGGGAACTAATTATCTTCCATGCTTGTATGTCACAATAAACCCCAATGTTATGTATAACTATAATGTACTAATAAAAAAGTTATATATATATATATATATATATATATATATATATATATATATATAATTTTAAAGACAATTGCATTGGTTCTTTATAAGTTGACTTCTAAATAGCATGAGTGAAAATGAAAATAAAAGATCTTAAGTTAACAAATAAAAACATCAGCTAAAGTTTATTTCAAATTAAAAAGATTAAAAAAAATGAAAGGGCCAATGTAGACCACTATATTGGACTACTAAAATAGGCTATTTTAGTGTTTCATATCTATTATATTCTAGAAAAAGTTGCAAAATTTTTCCCCAAAGGAAATAAGAGATCTTGGCTTACTAAAATTGCTAAACTTATTTTTCATCGTGGGCTCAAGGCTCTGGATAATATCTTATCCATCATTATTTGAGAGGTTCATTATGAATATTATAGATAGAAGATACTTAATGGAAGGAGACAATTCTACGGGGGTCTCCTACATCTGCATGTCCTGAGACAGCTTTTTTCTAGACTATCTTTTCAAGGATGTTTGCATAGCTGACAGCCTGGGAAGACAGAAAAACATTTCTCTCCATCACTGTCCTACCAAGAACCATTGTATATGGAGCATGTAAATTCAATGGACAAGTTTCGACTTGGCTCATGGTGGAGGCAGGAGCTAAAATTATCTGATGAGTGGGTTCCTTTAGGTCAATTCATTGTTCTCTTGTTGCTGCTTCTAGATCTGAATGCATAGTAGAAACTAAGATATTAATAAGATTACTTTTGGATTCCATGAGTGTCAGATAAGAATATACTAATAGGGAAAGAGTTGCAGATTGTGAAGTTCTCATGTGACAAAAGTTGTGTTTTGCTGCCAGTGGAATGACTGGTGGGTCAGGATTTAGTGTGAGCCTTTCCACCCTCTGATGTCCAAAGTTTTTATAATATAGATGATATCCTGCTGGTTGCCAAGTCAAAATGGTAGGTGAATTATATCTCAATTTAAAAAAAAAAATCACTTTCAGCTTGATTGTGGTATTATCACACCTCTGCCAGGAGGTGTGGCTAGTAAACCTGGACAAAATTCTGGGTCTCTTTGTCCAAGTAGTTTCTTGAGACTTTGTGGAAAAATGAACATTGCCCAGTACTCCCGGTAGACAAAGAGAAACAACTACTTCTTCAGTTCTTCATATTAAAAAAAGAGAAGGTCTAACACCCATCAATGCAGAACCTCTGGCAATAGAAGCAGAATTTACCTGGAGGTATTGCTTAGTGGTTTTGGATTTGTGACATTCCTGACACAGCCACTAGGGTTTACTTGTATAGGAAAGCACCTGTTAGTTTCCTGCTGGGCTGTTAGAAACTAAATAACTGGCTCTAGGAGACCTTGTGACTCTCTAGTTAGATATTACCAGATTTGGATTCAATGATATTAAAGGGAGAAGGTCTCCAAAAATACTCTCATCAAAAGAAAAGGGTATATCAAAATATGTTGCTACCTGGCTTCAGTGGCAGGTCAGCTTTACATGAAAAAAATGGCAGCTGTCCTTCTTAGGCAAACTTAATCTCCACTCCACAACTGGTTGAGAAGGGATCTCCATTAACATTGATACCCTTCAATTCTAGCACCTAGGATGGTTTATCTTAGGTAAAATCCAACTTACTCTTGGGCTGTTGCCAGTGTCATCACACTAGCAGATTAACCACATCCTGCTTGAGCCCTCAAATAACAAATCACAGTTGCTTATACAACTATCTGGGTTATTCATATGTATGATCACAGTAAGGGCCCATTTCCCATTGAAAATGACCAATATTATGTCATTGATTGGGTATGTCTGACTCTTTTTCAGATACGGAAACTGTTAATGTGTGTCAGACTTGTGACTCTGGAAAAATTTATCATTTGTCCTGTAGTAGAGGAGGTCCCCTCATAATCCACAGGTTATAAATCAGCTGACTCTGGCCATACAAATGTGGTCCTTGAAAGTAGTCTGAATAATTTCTCAGGTTCTGAACTCTTTGAGTATGATATTTATGTGCCTTTTTATCACAAAAGTTACTTGATAATGAGCTGACAGCTCAAGTATACCTCTTTCTTTTCTTCTCTAATTCTTTTTGTTAAAGCAATTGGAGAATATGACTATCATCAGAAAAGGGACATATGCTTGCAGTCACTTCTTAAATAATGTAGAGGAAGAAATGCATAGGAGTGATAAAGACAAATTTTTGACAACTCAGGATTTTCTCCTGGCCACTCCTGGAAATTATGAGTATTTCTTTTCCCTAAAAGCAAGCACAGCTAAGCATGACTGATCAATCCTTAGGATACAGTCTGCCTGAAAGGAGACAGGCTATTAAAATTAATTCTGGTTAAGTTTTATAAAAATGCACTGGGGACTTGTTCCCAAACTTTCTAAATGAAAATTTTAGCCATAACTGGAAAACAGAAAAGTAGTGAATTTGTGACTACTGAAATGGTACACTGTAATTTTGTGGAGTAAGTTTCAGAATAATATGCTGTACCTTTGAAAGGAACACCTTAGACCCTGGATGCATTCAAGGGAGAGGAAAATCAATCATCTTTTATTCATAGAACTGCCCCTATTGTTTCTCCACAATGAAAATGCCCAAGTAGAATTCTCCTAAACTGCTGCGAGCACTTCAAATTTACCTTACTGCTAGATCTTCCATTTTATGTGATTATATTACATTGTAAAAGTCCAAAACACTTAATTCAAACAGCATCTATTTTCTCACCAAAATAAGTGAAAAAAAGAAAATCCTAGTAAAGGCAGTCTTATATATAGAAAATTTAAAAATACAGGAGCATCCTGGTAATTTGCTATGATTTGAAAATAAAGTGATGGCAATGTCAAAGTAAGAAAAAGGAACATTATCTTCCTAACTAATACTTGGCTTTAGTCACAAGCACCCCTGACCTATTATCTCTTAATCATATACAAAATTATCCATTTAAAACAGAAATAACAACATTTTCTTCCCATATTAAAAACTTAATAATAATTTTCTATTGCATTTGACATAAAATCCAAAGTGCTTGCTTGATATCACATCATAGGTATTATATGAATTAACCCATAGCCATTTTTCTGTTTTTTACCTCTATTTATCCTTCTATACTAATTAGTTCTGCCTATTCTAAACTTTCCATTCCTTTAATATATTGTGTACATATTTCAAGGTTTGAAGACTTGCCTTATATTTAGCACAAAATAGTATTATCCTATGGCTACTTCTTCAATTTATTTTCAATCCTTATTTAAATGCTGTACTTTATACAGAACTTATTTGATATTTCAATTAAATACTATGTTCTGTCCCTTAATCTCATTTTTATAGGTACTTTCAGTATCTTATAGTATACTGTAAATTAATGTGGGTGCTGTCACCTCGAGTAAAATGTATGCCTTGTGAGGTTAGAAATATTATATATTTTGTTCACTATGGTAAAAATACTACCTAGAAAACTTAAGATACTCACTGATGATTAAAATATTATTCATTTATAAAGATAATAATACTGACAATGATGATAGTAGCTTGAATTAGAATTAAGATCCTCCTGATAATTCTATAAATATTCTAAAAGTTATCATCTAAAAAAAACAGAAGCTCAAGGCACTTAAGAGCAATCAAGGCAACCAGGAGAGAGCCAATACCTTAGAAAGTAGAGTTTGATGCTGATGTGAACCATATATTTTCCTTCACGAAAATGTTCCTTCAGTAAAGTTTGAAATTTATTAACAGGAAAGAGATGCCAAACATAAATTTGAGGACTGCTTGGAGAGTTTCACTGGAATAAAGTGAAAAATGTTGAAGTGTACAAATACTAAAGCAGTGAATAGTGAAGGACCAAGATCCCAGAGTTGAGCAAACTAAAGAAATATGAGCTCAAAGTCATGTCTACAACTTCCCTTCATGTTTTCTAATTCCAAGTAGTAAATGTGCACACAAGATGCTGAAAAGCACAGCACAACAGCCACAACGGGAAACTAAAGAACTAAGAAGACATTTTTCAATCATTTGGTGGAGTAGAGAAAGGGATTGGAATTCAGGGATAAACAAGGTGAAAGAAACCTGATATATACCCCAGGTTTTCAGATGAAACACCCTACTGTTTTAAATTTAAGAGAAACAAGAAATAGAACAGCCATACCTAAACAAACAAACAACAACAACAAAAAACAAACTTAAAAATTAGCCTCAAAAGGATCTCTGCTCACACAATAACTGCTTTTCAGAATATAATTAAATCTTCTTTAGAGAAAGAAAACAACATCTTTACATAGATAAAGTCTGGTACATAACCAAAGATTAAATGCATAGAAAGAAGATGAACTGACTAAACATCCAAGAGATCAATACCAATAGAAACAAACCTATAAGTGATCCAGGCATTTCATTAATTGAGAAACTTTCAAAAATACCACACTTGAAATGTTCAAGAAAATATATATAAGATGATATAAAACTTCAAGTTGATTTAAATAAAAGGATCAAATAGAAATTGTAGAACTAAACAAAAGAAATGAAGACTTCAGGAGATGTGCTAAAAATGATTAGATAAAGCAGGAGAGATAGTCAGTGAACTCCAAGATAGGTCAATAGAAACAACAAAATTAAAACACAAAATGTTTCAGGACATTGAAAATAAAAAGCCACAGGCAACAGAAACAAAACTAGACATATGGGATTGCACAAAATGTTTGTATTTCTACACAGTATAGCAGTAGAGGAAACAATTAATGAAACAAAGGATCAAACAACATAATAAGAGAAAATACTTATAAACTATACATCTGATAAGGAGTTAGTATTTAAAATATATGAAAAACTAAAAAAAAACCTGATTTTTTAAAAATGGATCAAGTATGTGAATAGACATTTCTCAAAAGAAGACAAAGATCAACAGGTTTATGATAAAATGTTCAACATCACTATCTTCAGGGAAATACAAGTTAAAGTTACAATGACACATCACCTCACAACTATTAGAATGAATATTATAAAGAAGAAAAAGATAAAAAGAGTTGTTAAGTATGCAGATGAAAAGGAACTGTCTAATACTGTTGGTGGAGAGGTAAATTATTACCAGTCATTAAAGGAAACACTATGGAGTCTCCTCAAAAATTAAAAATAGAACTACCAAGTTACCAAACAATCCCATTTCTGGGATCTACCCAAATGAAATCAATATGTTAAGATATCTGTACTCCCATGTTTATTGTAGCATTACTCATAACCTTTAAGACATGAAATCAACCTAAATATCTGTCTGTGAATGGATAAGGTCACAAACATATACAAGTGGATATTATTCAGTCACAAATATAAGGAAATTATGCCATTTGCAACAAGATAAATGAACATGGAGAACATTATGCTCAGTGAAATAAGCCAGGCACAGAAAGACAAATACCATATAATCTTACTTATATATGGGGTATAGAGAGTATAATGGTGGTCTCAAAGACTGCAATGGTTTGGGGGAAGCAGAGGAAACACTTTTCAACCTCATGTGTAAGTCCAATACAACCTTTACACCAAAATACAAAGATATAACTAAGCAAGAAGTGAAATTTATAGTCTCAACATCTTGAATTCAAATGAAAAAATCATAAAAAAAATATTAGCAAGTCAAATCTACTGGTATGTTAAAAAGAAAATGCATTATAGCCAAATTAGTTTATTCTAGGAAGACAAGGTTTAGTGTTAGAAATTAATCAGTTATATGTATAGAAAGTATTTGATATATATATATATATATATATATATATATATATATATATATATATCTCCCAAATAACATATATAGGATCATCATCATCATTAACAGCAGCAGCAGCAGCAGCAGCAGCATTATCATCATCATCTTGCCTTTGAAGATGCTAAGGAATAACCTCCTTAACCCATAGTTTCTATGAGATCTACAGGAACCTTCTCATTTAGTGGGGAGTATTTAAATTTTCATCCTAAAACCAGGAAGTAGAAAAGAATGTTTGTAATGACCATCACTATGCAAATTGTACTTGAGGTAATAATCAGGACAAGGCAATAAGAAAAACAACTGAAATAAAAGTTAGAAAAAAGAAAAAGAACTATCATTATCCATAGGTGACATGATTAGATACATAGAATATTTAATATACTTAACAATCTATTAAACATAATAAGCAATTTCAGCAAAGTGGCTGCATACACAATCAATAAAATAAAAATAAAGATAAAATGCATTTCCATATGCTAATCAAGCATGATATCAGCAAACACCAAATAGCTAGGAATAAATCTATAAAAATGTACAACACCACTATGAAAAAAACCTTCATAGTTTCTTGATATTGTGTATATTTCAAAAATCCCTCTATATTATTTTTTTAATCAGTATGACAATTTCAGAAAGAACAGAAATTGGCTTCTCAATAATACAAGTCATTATGTATAATGGTTTCCATATTGAAGTTCATTGTAAACAAATTCTGTTCAGTGAAGAAAGCAGGCATAAATTAACTCATCTCTTCAAAATCAAGGTAAATTAAATTTAGTTCTGAAGAACATCAGAAAGAAATTTACAAAGGCAAATAAACTGCAAGGATTTTGCATGAAAGGTGTAGGGTGATTTAAAAGCGATTTAATTGTTTTCAAGATAGCTAGTTTTTTTTTTCACTGAATATAAATAAAAATAAATTTTCCCACAGAAAAATAATTGACTTTATAAGGGAATTTTCAGAAACAATTTAATTCCTTTGAGTATTTGAGATTTGAAGACAAAATAATGTGAAATAGTTGTCAATTTTAAAATTATTTTACCTACGCATCAATTAAAAAATAATAATCTTGGCATTTCTAGAGACATACTGATTAGCAGCATGCTCTGAAAGGTGATTTTATATCCTAAAAGAACAATGTTGAATTTTAAAAGGCTTCCTTTTGATTAAGATATGACTATGTATAATTAAGAAAACAATTTAGATGTGAGCAATAGTGTTATATAAATAATAGCTTCATCTTAGTCTTTTTATTAATTCTTTTTTTTAAACTATAGATGGACACAATACCTTTATTTTATTTATTTATTTTTATGTGGTGCTGAGAATCAAACCCAGTTTCTCATACATGCTAGGCAAATGCTCTACCACTGAGTTAAACTGCAATCCCTCATCTTAGACTTACTGATACAATATTAATGAATTCATAATTCAATATTACAGTGAAATTTGGAGACGCTTGATAAATTATGTCTGACAAACAAATAGAGAAAATACATAAAATAGATTTAACTTTTCTGACTGAATTTAAAAGAAAATATCGTATTACTGAATGTCAAAATTCTCATGATATGTGTGTGTGTGTGTGTGTGTGTGTGTGTGTGTATAAATAATTATATTTAACTCCTAGAGTTATTCACTGGATACTGGTTCCAAGACCCCAGTGGATACCTGAAACCGTGTATTGTACAAAACCCAATAGATGATATAGACAACATTGCCAGCATCACTCACTGGTTTTATAGTCCAATTCCAGGTGTAATGCTAATAAAGAATTACTTGAACAAAAGCACTATGATGCTGAAAAAGTGATCTGTTAACTGTGATATCTACTAAGAAGCTAGTGGGTAGGTAGTATATACAGTGTGGATACTGTGGAGAAGAAGATGATTCATGTCCTGAGACAAAGAGATGATTCATGTCCTGGGAAGGATGAACGGCCATATGAGATTTTATCACACTATTCAGGACTGTGCACAGTTTCAAACTAATAAATTATTTATTTCTGGAATTTTCCATTTAATATTTTAGATCATGAATAAAGGAAAGACTTATGTACTTTTTAAATGAAGTATTAAGTTCATGAAATACAACAAAAACAAAACAAACCAGAATCTTTTCCAGTTCAAAGAAAACTAAAGAAAAATAACAACTAAATGTAACTTGTCTTCATTGATCTGACTAAAAATGGGACATTAGTGGGATTACTGGAAAATATGAATAAAGTCAACTGGATCAAGTAATGCAGCAATGTTAATTCCAAAATTGGTAACTTTACTGTAGTTACATAAGACATTAGCCTCTGGAGAATCTGGTTCAAATGGTACAAGGTAATATTGTAATAATATTGTAACCATTCTATGACCACCTCTAAACATTATACAAGATTATAGGGCAAATGAAGACAATGTTAGGAAAAGCATACTGACTCAAGTGTTACTTGGGAAAAATAAACTATAACATAACATTACTAGAATAAATACCTTAGAAACTGGTACACATCAAAATAGTGTACAGGTAATATTATAAGATAAATATTGTTTGTTGGAGTTGGTACTTACTTCATCAAATGTAAAATCCTCTAAATCTATTTCTTCATATTCTTCTTCAGATTCTTCATTTTTGATAGCTTCTAGAGCTGTTGTCAGTTTCTTTCTCAAAATAAAGCCTTTCCAAACTGCCTAAACAAAAATTTAAACTATGTTATACAGGGTTATAGATCAAACCCCAAACCAGATTCTCTGTGTTATCCCATTAGAAAGATAAAACATCTTAGAACTCAGTTTAATGGCTCAATAATCTGTTTTTTGAACTTTATGTGACACTTAAAACTGTAAGATAAATTAAACGACTGCATGTGTCTGAATCTCAGGAGATTTTCTTTGTGGTAAGCAGAAAAGAATCTTTAAAACTCCCTCAACTGCACATGTAGGTCAACCAATCAATTATCTGACAATTCCTCTAGGACTCATTCTAAACTAAGAAGAAAGAGATGCAAAGAAAACCAATTTTGCTGATTTTCAAATGATTGTGTATAAAATAAGCCAAAGCATATTTAGGAAAACTTCAACATATACAAACGCCCCATAACAATTAATTAATTTCATTTTAAAATAAAGTCATCACAATGAAACTAAAAATATTCAGATTACTTAATAATCTTGGAGCCGGGATGCTTTTCAAACTATACATCTAAGTATGATGAAGCTTTAGTATCTGTATATAAACATATATAGATATATACATATGTTTATATACTGCATATGAGTTTCAGAATATATTAAGTATAAAATCCAGGCAAAAAATAATTATGGTTTATTTTTCATACTACTGTTTATAAAAAAATGTATATACATATATTATAAACATGCACATTAAATACATTAAATAAACATATTGAAGTATAATGCTGGCTTACATTTAAAATTAAAAGTATAAATTATAAAATTTATTTTTAATATGGTTACATACAAAGGCAGAAAACTAGGTAGAAGGCAATAGAAACGTGACTTCTCTAAATATTCTTTGCTTGGATTTGGCTTCAGAACTATGTACATGCACACTCTGAATAAATAGCTGGTTTGTCCCATTTCTATGGTCTTTGTTTATTTCTACTTTATATGTATGTATAAACCCACTCCCCTACCTCTCCTCCCTCCGAAAAAAAGAGCAATTATGTTAGTAGGAACCAAGAGTTTATAAAGAAAAATTGCAAATGTAAAAATTAAATAAATATCATATAGTCCCAAATGTAATTTTAAAACACCTGTATGAAACGTGGTAAGTTTGTTCCTTAAAAAATTATTTTCAGTGGGGCTGGAGTTGGAGCTCAGTGGTAGGATGCTTGCCTCATATGTGTGAGGCTCTGGGTTTGATCCTTAGCACCACATAAAAATAAAATAAAGATATTGTGTCCACCTATAACTAAAAAATAAATATTAAAAAATGTGTTTTCAAGCTCAGCACATTGAAAAAAAATCTAAAAATAATGACCATATCTACATCAATTTATTCTGCTAAAATCCAGATTGGGGTCTGTATATTATTTCAACCAAGCAAACCAAGGATCTTTGAAGAAATTAATGATTGCAAGCCTGGGACAAAATGTCTACTAAGTGAACTTGAAACAATGTATTGTTTGTTATCAAATTATAAAGGAAGTAAAAATTTTTGACTACTGAATTGTATCAAAAGGTTAACTTGAAGAAACACATTGGCCAAATAAGAAACAGTTTGCACATTAACAAGAATAAATGCAATGGAAATATATACGTTTATGTACAAGATTATAGGACAAATGAAGACTATATTAGGAAAAGCATACTGACTCAAGTGTTACTTGGGAAAAATAAACTATAATATAACATTATTTATTTATTTTTAAAGTTAATGAATTCATTATAATAATATGCATTATGGTAACCTGTGGAAGATGCTAGGAAACCTCACTGATCTAAAAATTGACAATTGGGGCTGGGGATGTGGCTCAAGCGGTAGCGCGCTCGCCTGGCATGCGTGCGGCCCGGGTTCGATCCTCAGCACCACATACCAACAAAGATGTTGTGTCCGCCGAGAACTAAAAAATAAATATTAAAAATTCTCTCTCTGTCTCTCTGTCTCTCTCTCTCTCTCTCTCTCTCTCCTCTCTCACTCTCTCTTTAAAAAAAAAATAAAAAATAAAAAAAATAAAAATTGACAATTAAGGGAAAGTATCAAGCATTTAACGTGCCTTTCCAGGATGAACTGTGTAACCCAGGGTATCTAAAGAATTTATTAGAAAAAAATTTCCTGTATAGCATGTTTTAGCTAATAAACGAAGTAGCAAAAATGTACAGTATCATGATTTTACAGATCAATAATAAAATAGTTGGCATAGGAAATGTTTATAAATGAACACTAATATTCCTGAAAAGGAAGCCACCAGATATTAAGTACTTTGTTGTAACACATACCACCATCTACAAAGTATCTTTGCTGAAAATAAACAAATCTGAATCAGATCTAATGTTAGATCTTGCTATAGATTTACAAAAACAAATGAGCATGAGACATATTCAATGCACTGGGAACACAAATTAGAGGAAGTACAAATCTATAAAGGACAAATGATCTGGCTTTTTCAGTGAATAAAACTTAAGGAAAAGAAGGGAATCGCTCTGTGTTAAACTATAAGTATCATGCAAACCAAAGGCAAAGTGCTGAATTTGCTTATATTTTGATTAAGAAAATGTTATAAACTAACATTTGTAAAATTGGATAGGAAGTCTGAATATTGATATGATATTTGGAGATACTGAAAACTAATCATCACATTTTAGCAATATATTACAGGTATATATAAAGCAATAGGTCATACAGAAGGTAATAATTAAATATTCATGAAAGTGTGATTTGTGTCACACAATCTAGTGATGAAGAAGAAGAGAGGATCCTAAGATGGCGGCCGGCGAGGAAGCAGCACATTCAGTATTTCCACAGTAACGGGATCAAAAAGATCCATTAATACACCCAGATTCTACCTACTGATGAACTTTGAGCAAAATTCCGCTGAAAAGAGACCTGCCGGAAATTAGTAAGTTTATTAGAGGTGACAGTTTGTCCCAGACGAGTGAATCTTGGCCACGCGGTGCAGAGGACCAGTCCCGCTGCCAGCCGCCGCCAAACGGCTGCCGGCGCCGCCCGCCCGGTTCTGCAAATGGCCCCCGGCGGCGGGACCTGGCGCGGCGAGAAAGGTCCCCGTCCGCACATCAAACATCCCCCTGCCCGCCCAGCCCAGGAGGCAACGTGAAGGGAATCTAACCAAGCCTCTATGAAATAGCGAACTGGGCTGCGTACAGGGGTGGCTGAAGTGCTAAGCCTGGAGCTCAAAGCAGAGGCTTTAATCGAGTCTTTGCGCAGCTTGTTAGAGCTCCTTTCACCATTAGTCTGTAGTGGACCACCCGGCCAAACAGCAGTAAAAACAAAGAGATTGAAAAAGAGACGCTTGGCTCCCAGACGCTTTTCTGCTCAGAGCCACAGGCGCTTTGCGCCCATCTGCTTCCTCTTCCACTTCGCTCCCCGCAGAGAAGCTGAATGGGTAATCAGCAGTGGATCCTAAATACCTGAGGCTAAGAAAGCTCAGTACACCCCCGCCCTTTTTTTTTTTTTTTTTTTTTTTAATATTGTCTATACAGGGAGAATTAGTGGACTGAAACTGAAATTGTTGGCTGGGCTGGGGTTTCGGGGCCAAAAATCCACTCCGCGGGAGCCGCCATTTGCTTTCGGCATGCTGTCTTGAGGGCCCTGTCTACACGGTCTAGCTGCCGCATCTAGAGACTAGAACTGGGCTGCGTGCCGAGCCCTGTCCTCCGAAGGCTGGGTCGTTCGGCATCCCCCTGTGAGAGGACCCGTGCTCCGGAGGAGGCGGTTGGAGAGCCTCGGCGGCAGCCGCTTGGGCCCCGGGAGCTAGGCACTGGGCCGAGGAACAGCGGAGGCCGCGGCGGCGCTGCTATCTAAAGCCTATTTGCTCAGGATCACTAGGCAATGCTGAGCTGACGTGGAGCTAGGGCGTACACTTTGGGCCCCTCAGAAAACACACACTGAGCACGTATCTGCTGCGTTTAAGCCCCGGATCGCCTGCTTCTCGTGACTCAGCACTAACGACCCAGCTGAAATAACTAGTCGGCCCACCTGATCTCACAGAGGTTAAAAAAAAAAAAAAAAACAGAGCACCATAGCCAGACCCAGGGAATCAGGAGTGATGTGGGATTAGCGGCACAGAAATCCCGGCTATCGCCCCCACCAGGGCTGACAACAGAGGTCCCTTGCACCACCTACCAGGGGAGTTGCTACCTGAGGGCAAACAAATTCGCTGGGGGTCCTCAGCCCCAAACCCTACAAACTTAGGGCCTGAGGGAGGCAAACAGAAAGGGTGTGCCCAGGCATCCGTGAAAACAGGGCTCCCAGGAGCAGGAGACCCGACGTGTAGACAGTAATGTGGTAAGCGTCACAGGCGAGTGGGGCCTGGATTGAGGAACCACAAGAGAAGGACCCAGGCATCCAGGACTGGAGACCCGCACAGTCGGGGAAGAAGAGCTGAGGCACAGTGATTGGCTCCCACCTATCAAGAGGAGAAGCCTGGCCCAGTGGGCATAGCTCCACCCACTGGAAGAGAAGGCAATCGAGCTTTATGACTGCATTTATTATTAGTATTTTTTTTTTTAATGATTATTATTAGTATTTTTTTTTATTCTCACTTTTTGTAGTTGACGTTGTTGTGTTCTTTAACTTTCTTACTAATGGTTTCAATTTTTTTTTGTTAATTTTTCTTCTTCTTCTTCTTATTATTATTATTTTAAACTTCAATTTCCATTTTTTATTACCATTATAATTTTTTTCGTTTGTTTTAAATTTTTATTTTTTCGTTTTTTCTCTCTTTCTTCTCACTTTTTTTTCTTTTGTCTTTTCATTTATTTTCAACTTTCTTATTCCCCCTCTCTTGAACTCCACCTGCCTACACTTACTCTCTTTAGTGACTTCTTCCCTTCCCTTCTAATACCTCTCCTCCCAAGCATCAAATAAACTTATAAGAGTAAACAGTAACTCAACAGTCAAACAGAACAAGAAGTATCATGAGCATAAAAAAGCAAGGAAGAAAAGGAGTACAAACAATGAAAGACAGCCTAAATATTCAGGAGGACCTGGAGTCATCAGAAAAATGGCCATATAAAGAACTCAAGGAACACCTTAGACAGATGAAAGGAACCTTAAAGATCACATTGAAAATGAATTACAAAAACAGATAAAAGAAGAAGTTAAGCATCTTTATCAGGAGATAGAGATTATAAAAAAAAAATCAAACAATAATTCTAGAAATGAAGGAAACGATAAACCAAATTAAAAACTCAATCGAGAGTATCACTAACAGAGTGGAGCAAGTAGAAGCCAGAACGTCAGATAATGAAGACAAAATATATCACCTTGAAAAGAGTCTAGCCAACTCAAATAGGCTGGTAAAAAATCACGAGAAAAACATCCAAGAGATTTGGGATAACATAAAAAAAACAAACTTACGAGTCATCGGGATAGAGGAGGGCACAGAGATTCATGCCAAGGGAATGGGTAACTTACTGAAGGAAATAATTACAGAAAACTTTCCAGAAATAAAAAAGGAAACAGATATACAAATTGTAGATGCATACAGGACACCGAGCACACAAAATCACAATAGACCAACGCAAAGACACATTGTTATGAAGCGATCCAATATACAGAACAAAGAGAAAATATTAAAAGCTACAAGAGAAAAGAGGCAGATTACATTTAGGGGTAAACCAATAAGGTTGACAACGGATTTTTCATCACAGACGCTGAAAGCGAGAAGATCCTGGAACAATGTATTTCAAACACTGAATGACAATGGATGCCAACCAAGAATCCTGTATCCAGCAAAATTAAGCTTCAGATACGACAACGAAATAAAAATCTTCCATGATAAACAAAAGCTAAAAGAATTTGTAGCCAGAAAACCAGCATTGCAAAGCATCTTGAGCAAAACTCTACACGAGGAAGAAATGGAAAACAATAACCAAAACCATCAGCGGGAAGTGCCTCAGTAAAGACAGAGGATGGGAGGAAAGCTAATCATGGAGAAACAAACTAAATTAGGGGAAAAAAAAGAGATAAATAATCAAACATGGCAGGAAGTACAAACCATATATCAATAGTAACTCTAAACGTTAATGGCTTAAACTCTCCAATAAAGTGACATAGGCTGGTAACATGGATTAAAAAAACAAATCCAACGATATGCTGCCTCCAGGAGACACATCTGATTGGAAAAGACATACACAGGCTCAAGGTAAAAGGTTGGGAAAAAATATACCAAGCACACGGTCCTCGTAAGCAAGCAGGCGTGGCCATTCTCATATCGAATAAAATCGACTTCAAGACTAAGTTAATCAAAAGGGATAAGGAAGGACATTATATACTGTTAAAAGGAACCATTCACCAACAAGACATAACAATTATCAATATTTATGCACCAAATAATGGTGCTGCGACGTTCATAAAACAAACTCTCCTCAAGTTCAAGAATCAAATAGACCACAACACAATAATCATGGGTGACTTCAACACACCTCTCTCACCATTGGACAGATCCTCCAAACAAAAGTTGAATAAAGAAACTATTGACCTCAATATCACAATCAATAACCTAGACTTAACTGACATATATAGAATATATCAACCATCATCAAGTGGATATACTTTTTTCTCAGCAGCACATGGAACCTTCTCAAAAATAGATCATATATTATGCCATAGGGCAACCCTCAGTAAATATAAAGGGGTTGAGATAATACCATGCACTTTATCAGATCATAATGGAATGAAACTGGAAATCAATGATAAAAGAAGGAAGGAAAATCCTACATCACATGGACAATGAACAATACGTTACTAAATGATCAATGGGTTACAGAAGACATAAAGGAGGAAATCAAAAAATTCTTAGAGATAAATGAAAATACAGACACAACATATCGGAATCTATGGGACACAATGAAAGCAGTTTTAAGAGGGAAATTCATCGCCTGGAGGTCATTCCTCAAAAAAAGGAAAAACCAACAAATAAATGAGCTCACACTTCATCTCAAAGCCCTAGTAAAGGAAGAGCAAAACAATAGCAAATGTAGCAGAAGGCAAGAACTAATTAAAATCAGAGCAGAAATCAATGAAATTGAAACAAAAGAAACTATTGAAAAAATTAACAAAACAAAAAGTTGGTTCTTCGAAAAAATAAATAAGATCGACAGACCCCTAGCCATACTAACGAAGAGAAGAAGAGAGAGAACTCAAATCACTAACATACGGGATGAAAAAGGCAATATTACAACAGACGCTTCAGAAATACAGAAAACAATTAGAAATTATTTTGAAAACCTATATTCCAATAAAATAGATGAAAGTGAAGACATTGATAAATTCCTTAAGTCATATGATTTGCCCAGACTGAGTCAGGAGGAAACTCACAACCTAAACAGACCAATATCAATAGATGAAATAGAAGAAGCAATTAAAAAACTTCCAACCAAGAAAAGCCCAGGACCGGATGGGTATACAGCGGAGTTCTACAAAACCTTTAAAGAAGAATTAATACCAGTACTTTTCAAGTTATTCCAGGAAATAGAAAAAGAGGGAGCTCTTCCAAATTCATTCTATGAGGCCAACATCACCCTGATTCCGAAACCAGACAAAGATGCCTCAAAGAAAGAAAACTACAGACCAATATCTCTAATGAACCTAGATGCAAAAATCCTCAATAAAATTCTGGCGAATTGGATACAAAGGCATATCAAAAAAATTGTGCACCATGATCAAGTAGGATTCATCCCTGGGATGCAAGGATGGTTCAATATACGGAAATCAATAAATGTTATTCACCACATCAATAGGCTTAAAGAGAAGAACCATATGATCATCTCAATAGAGGCAGAAAAAGCATTTGACAAAGTACAGCATCCCTTTATGTTCAAAACGTTAGAAAAAATAGGGATAACAGGAACTTACCTTGACATTGTAAAAGCTATCTATGCCAAGCCTCAGGCTAGCATCATTCTGAATGGAGAAAAATTGAAGGCATTCCCTCTAAAATCTGAAACAAGACAGGGATGCCCCCTATCACCACTTCTATTCAATATAGTTCTCGAAACACTGGCCAGAGCAATTAGACAAACAAAAGAAATTAAAGGCATAAAAATAGGAAAAGAAGAACTTAAATTATCACTATTTGCGGATGACATGATTCTATACCTAGAAGACCCAAAAGGGTCTACAAAAAAACTACTAGAACTAATAAATGAATTCAGCAAAGTGGCAGGATATAAAATCAACACACATAAATCAAAGGCATTTCTGTATATCAGCGACAAAACTTCTGAAATGGAAATGAGGAAAAACACTCCATTCACAATATCCTCAAAAAAAATAAAGTACTTGGGAATCAACCTAACAAAAGAGGTGAAGGACCTATACAATGAAAACTACAGAACCCTAAAGAAAGAAATAGAAGAGGATCTTAGAAGATGGAAAAATATACCCTGTTCATGGTTAGGCAGAACTAACATCATCAAAATGGCGATATTACCAAAAGTTCTCTATAGGTTCAATGCAATGCCAATCAAAATCCCAATGGCATTTCTTGTAGAAATAGATAAAGCAATCATGAAATTCATATGGAAAAACAAAAGACCCAGAATAGCAAAAACAATTCTAAGCAGGAAGTGTGAATCAGGTGGTATAGCGATACCAGACTTCAAACTATATTACAGAGCAATAGTAATAGAAACAGCATGGTACTGGTACCAGAACAGGCGGGTGGACCAATGGTATAGAATAGAGGACACAGAGACTAATCCGCAAAGCTACAACTATCTTATATTTGATAAAGGAGCTAAAAACATGCAATGGAGAAAGGATAGCATCTTCAACAAATGGTGTTGGGAAAACTGGAAATCCATATGCAACAAAATGAAACTAAATCCCCTCCTCTCGCCACGCACAAAAGTCAACTCAAAGTGGATAAAGGAGCTAGATATCAAATCAGAGACTCTCCATCTGATAGAAGAAAAAGTTGGCTCCGATCTACACATAGTGGGGACGGGCTCAAAATTCCTTAATAGGACACCCATAGCACAAGAGTTAATAACAAGAATCAACAAATGGGACTTTCTTAAACTGAAAAGTTTTTTCTCAGCAAGAGAAACAATAAGAGAGGTAAATAGGGAGCCTACATCCTGGGAACAAATTTTTACTCCTCACACTTCAGATAGAGCCCTAATATCCAGAGTATACAAAGAACTCAAAAAATTAGACAATAAGAAAACAAACAACCCAATCAACAAATGGGCCAAGGACATGAACAAACACTTCACAGAGGAGGACATACAAACAATCAACAAGTACATGAAAAAATGCTCACCATCTCTAGCAGTCAAGGAAATGCAAATCAAAACCACCCTAAGATACCACCTCACCCCAGTAAGATTGGCAGCCATGATGAAGTCAAACAACAACAAGTGCTGGCGAGGATGTGGGGAAAAGGGTACTCTTGTACACTGCTGGTGGGACTGCAAACGGGTGCGGCCAATTTGGAAAGCAGTATGGAGATTCCTGGGAAAGCTGGGAATGGAACCACCATTTGACCCAGCTATTGCCCTACTCGGACTATTTCCTGAAGACCTTAAAAGAGCACACTACAGGGATACTGCCACATCGATGTTCATAGCAGCACAATTCACAATTGCTAGACTGTGGAATCAACCTAGATGCCCTTCAATAGATGAATGGATAAAAAAAAATGTGGCATTTATATACCATGGAGTATTACGCAGCACTAAAAAATGACAAAATCACGGAATTTGCAGGGAAATGGATGGCACTAGAGCAGATTATGCTTAGTGAAGCTAGCCAATCCCTAAAAAACAAATACCAAATGTCTTCTTTGATATAATGAGAGCAACTAAGAGCAGAACAGTGAGGCTGAGCAGGAAGAAAAGATTAGCATTAAACAGAGACATGAGGCGGGAGGGAAAGGGAGAAAAAAAAAAGGGAAATCACATGGTAATGGAGGGAGACCCTCATTGTTATACAAAATTATATATAAGAGTTTACGAGGGGAATGGGATAACAGACATGGAGGGAAATGAATTTCAATAGATGGGGTAGAGAGAGAAGATGGGAGGGAAGGGGAGGGGGATATTAGAGGATAGTAAAGGTAGCAGAATACAACAGTCACTATTATGGCAGTATGTAAAAATGTGATGTGTAGCCGATGTGATTCTGCAATCTGTATTTGGGGTAAAAATGGGAGTTCATAACCCAATTGATTCTAATCTATGAAATATGATTTGTCATGAGCTTTGTAATGTTGTGAACATCCAATAAAAAAAATTATTAAAAAAAAAAGAAGAAGAGATATGTTGGGTTTTAAAAGAGTCAATATTGGCTAGTAGTTTAACAATCAACATAATTTTATAAAGTGTAAAACTAAGCTTTTTATGATAGAACAGTTAGTAAAGTATACCAGAAAAATCTATGGAGGTGGGAATAAAACATAAATGCAATAAGAAAAATATATAGTATGCTTAAAAATGCCATAGACTAAAACAAATTAGGATTAGGGAGTAGGGAGTATTGGAAAGGGGTTGTTATTTTAAATATAGTATCCCAGGAATCCCTCATTGTATAGTTAACATTTGAATACAAGCATAGTGGATCTATGAAACACCAACCTAAGGTTCCAATCAGTGAGTAAGATTTCTGTAGATGCCCACAAGTACCATCTTCCATGCACTTTCATTCTGGGACCAACTTGTCTGTCAAATGTGAATCTGTACACATTTCATTAAGGAACATTTCAAATACATAGAAGAGCCCTGAGTACCTATGTCCCTTCAGTGTCAGTTGAAGGTCTTTTACTACTCAGACAAATCAGAAGCTGTGCTAAATCTATTATTGCTGTCATTAATTCTCAGGCATGTAATCCTGGGTAGGACATGCAGGCTGCTGATAAAGACTGACATACAGTGTCTTACAACGTCACACTGTATCTGGAGCTGGAGGACTGTCACCAGAGATGAATCCAATTCTCAATCATGCTCATCATGATTAGTCTCTGATACAGAGTAGTAGAGATTTTCTTTTCACACCCTGTGATAAATACTTGACTTTCCCAGTGTTTCCATCCTTATCCCCAAAGACATGAGAAACCCAGGCTTCCAAGAATAGGTATAGTTATCTATCTTACTTTTGGGGTGGGGATGGCACCATCAAAAAGATTAGTTCCTCCTAACTTAAGATCTCTACCCATCTAACATGTCAGATGTGAAAATTCAATTTTTCTCTCAACTTGAGACATACCCTTCTCAAGCATTCTTTGTTCAGCTACTTCCAATTCCACTTTTTGTACATGGAAGAAATTGGTTTCAATCAAACCTCACCATCAATCTCAACAGGCTGTTTTTCAGCTTCCTCTAAGATAACCTTACACAGAAGCAAGGAATATGGCAAACACAGTTACTCCCTCAGAAAATTTACTTTCTTTTTTTTTTTTTTTTTTGTTCTTGCACATGTTTCAGTCTTCAGATTCCATTCACAGACTGCAATTTATTTTCTGGGAAAAGTATGTGGTAGGTCTAGGAATCCAAGAGGGTCTTTATTCTCTAATATATTTATTGCCTAAACTATATTTCTCCTTTTCACTGATATATCTTTCTTTTTTCCTAACCTCTAGATTTGTGACTATGACTGTTATTACCACTAAGCCAGCTCAACTTCATCTGTAAAATCAAAATCATAAAAGTCATGAATGATTAGATCATCATTAGCCTCCTTTGTCTGATACAACATAGTGAAGATTAAATTAAATTAGAAATTTCTTACATATACTGGTAAGACCATGACTGTCACACAATGGGCTCTCATCATTATTTCCCCAATATCCTTGCTCTATTACTTCTAGAAATTCTATTTACTTAGTTTTCCAAGTAAGGAAAGCATGTAATACTCAACATAGCTTAAAGTTAAAAAATTGAAATTGACTAATCATTTTTGCCACTAAAAAATAAATTGCAGTATAGATAATATTCCTGCTTTGTAACTTGTTATGAACAATTTTTAACTTTTTAAGAGAGTACAGGATTCTCTTAAACTGAAAAGAAGAAAATATAAATTTATTCAAGAACTTGAACAATGTTAAATGATAGAAATAGAAGATGTTGTATTTTTTTTTAGAGAGAGAGAATTTTTTTTTAAAGAGAGAGAGTGAGAGAGAGAGAGAGAGAGAGAGAGAGAGAGAGAATTTTTTAATATTTATTTTTTAGTTCTCGGCGGACACAACATCTCTGTTTGTATGTGGTGCTGAGGATCGAACCCGGATCGCACGCATGCCAGGCGAGCGCGCTACCGCTTGAGCCACATCCCCAGCCCCGAGAGAGAATTTTTTTAATATTTATTTTTTAGTTTTCAGTGGACACAACATCTTTATTTTATTTTTATGTGGTGTTGAGGATCAAACCCAGCGCCTCCTGCATGCCAGGCGAGCATGCTACTGCTTGAGCCACATCCCTAGCCCCAAAGACGGTGTATTTTTGTGTAAGGAGAAACAAAATTGGAAGCACTGTTTAAAAAAGTGGCCTTAATTTCTTAACTCACTCATTTTGAAGACTATCCCCCTCTTTATGATTTCTTTCTCCCATAGAGTTGGGTCCTTATTGCACACCAGGATATGTCACATCCTCTAGATGACTAGTATATACAAGTTATCTTAGAAAGAAACATATTTTTTAAACACCTGTAATTTGGGGATTATTTATTATTATTATTTTAGATTCCTTCTTCTGGATATATTATGTTATCTTGGTTTCTTGCTTCACTTTAAAATATCTTCTCCCTAACATAGAAATAAATGGACAGATGAATTCTTGAAAGTGAAGTGCCCTTCACATTCCTTTGTCCCTGACCCTGCTCTGGCAAGGTTTAAGAATTAGGCAGACATGCTTGCTTTCCCTTGATTTTTTTTTCTCTAAGGTCATTATACTTATACACCCCCACTCTTTTACACCAATATAATGATAATATATTAAGATTAGGAATAGAACCAGTAAAATGAACAGAAAGGGCAACCTTTATTTAACCTTCAAGGACTGAGCTAAAAGATTGATTCATCATGCCTCACGATGGATCTATCCAAATGATTAGCAGGGTAGACCTTCTACAAAGCTGTAGTGTGTGTGTTTCTGGTGTGACACCTAGTGATACTTTCTTCATGGATCTTGTAAGGTTAGAAATTCAAGTCCCATTTTTATTAGAAATATAAATGTGTTGGTAAGTAATCCTCATAATTTATTAATTTCTATTAAAAGGCATAATAGTTCTCCTGGTAATTCATTTAAAATTAGTTCATCTTTCTTACACATTCAAATTTCTTACACATTTTAATATTCTAGTTCTTTGATAGTCTAATTGCACTGTATTTATTATTCTAGTCACATATAATCCTTTTTTTTTACTGCCACTATCCTTTATACTGGAATTCCACTCTTTTATATATTAACATCAATCTCTGTTTCTCAAGCTATATTTACATACTTTGGGTTGCTGTAATGTATATTAACTTAAAAATTAATTCTAGATCTCATAACAAACACTGATGGAGGCCAAAATAAAACACATAAGACAGCACTTTAACATGAAATGATTCAGGCTTTGCAGCTATTTCAGTTTTAGCAGATAGCTTCCACAGGTTCCCAGAGGTTGTCTACATTTCAGCCAATCAGAAAATAAAAAGATATGAAGGAATGTCTGTTGGAGGTTTTGGGGGGAAGTTATACAATTTGTGCATATATTTTCTACACATATTCCATTGACTAGTACTTTAAAAGAGGACCACAATAAACTTCAAGGGAAGCTGGGAAACCAACTTGGCCAATATGCCAGGAAGAAGTAAAGAATGGAAATTGTAGTCAGCAGAAAGCAGCTTCCCACTCATTCTTCATGAAATCTTCAATCTTTCTAAAACTAGGATATTTTTTCCACATTATGCTGTGTTCCAAGGATGTTTAGGCAGTCTAGAATTTATATTTTATGATAAGTAATTCAACAAACTAGATAATTATGCCCAGAAAGAGAAAAAGTGGTTGAATTCAGTGAGTTGACTATTATGATGTACAATAAAAGAAACTTGCCCTAAATTACAAAGAAAGACTAAATTATGCTTCTTTTTATTACAGATACAAAAAAGCTCACCCAGTGATGTCTTTCAGTGATATTAGTTACTAATATAGACACTTTCATAAGGTAATGGACTTCTCCTTATTGAGACGAATGAAGAAAAGTTGACTACTCATTAATTATTAATGCTGAAAAATGCATTGCACACATCCAATAATGAGGGGAATTTGGGCTGCATGACATCTACATTCCTTATGCAACAGAATAATATTTGAGATAGAAATTAGATTTTTTCTCACTTTTTCTCAAAGTTT
Organism: Spermophilus citellus; assembly: GCF_964194105.1. NCBI lineage: Eukaryota > Metazoa > Chordata > Mammalia > Rodentia > Sciuridae > Spermophilus > Spermophilus citellus. Next base: position 102,958,732 of record NC_138197.1, on the reverse strand, counting down.
CCTTCAATCAACTGCACTACCCTCATTTCTATCATTATCTGGCAGCAGTACCAGCTTTGTCTATTCACTGCTCTCAGGAGGAACATGTACAAAAAAATTACGTAATTTAAAATACTGGATATATTCATTAGAGCCAAGGCAGAGGCGATTCTCTTGAAAACTATAGCCTTAAAAGAAGGGATAGAAAATTTAGAGAAAAGATTCTCTCTTTTATTTTCTTAAATTTAAGGTTATTATTCCAGTTGTTTGTGCCAAATACCTAGAAGGCATCCCTGATTCCTCCTTATCTCTTATACATCATATGCCTATACATTAACTTTATCAGCTTATCCTTCCAAAATGCATGTCAGATCTTCAAGATAAATCAGTATAGTCTAGAATGTGATAATCTTACTACTTCCACTGGAAAGATTTTGGTCTGTATCACCATAATTTCTTCTTGGGATACTGCAAAAACCTCCCAACTCATTTTTCTGCTACTACTGCTGCCTCCTATAATATATTTGCAATGTAAAGTGACCTTAATCATGTCAGTCCATGATTAATCTTTCTAAAGTCCTTGAATGTCTTTCTGAATCATAGAAATAAAGCCAAAGTCTTATACAATAATCTATGACTTATAAATCCTATTTGTTTTCTCTTTTATCATTTTCCAGTCACACAATCATTTTGCTATTCTGTAAACACTGTATTTTATTAATTCAGGACTTTGGAACCTGATATTCCTTTATCTGGAATATCCTTCCCCTATATAGCCCATGGCTTAGTCTTTGACTCCAGTGTCACATTTTATGGTCTTCCATATCCATTCTATCTAAAAGTCTAAACTTCCCTTTGATATTCCTATCCTGCTTTACATTTCACCTTGATTCTTATTATTAACATGAACATTCACTAGCAAGATTTTTATGTCAAAAATATTTGATAAATGTATGAATAAAGGGAAATGCTAAATTTTTGTTCAGTTAATTATCATTCAATTGAGGCACAGTACCACAGATATTTACAGATCTTATATTATATATTTATTTAGTTTATGTTTGCCTCTTTCATCAGAATGTAAATGCCTTTTTAGCACAAATTTGTTTATGGTTTTATATTCTATGGCTAGAAAATTACCCATCAAATTGAAAAAAAGAATGAATAAATAAAAAAGAATATAATCTAGTTAAAATTCAGTTTGACATATGGTCTTGGTGACATTGACTAAATCTATGTACTTCTCTTTCTGAATTTTTAAATAAAATGGGTATTTGAAGACCTTTAACAATTATTTTGATAGACTTCTAGAAATAACTACAAATTGGGTCAAATGAGACCTGCTTGGGCTAACCAAATCTTAACAATTTGATAAATGACATATTTGAGGAGATATTTTAAATATGACTGTGTGGTTCACCTTTACACAGCCAGAAAAATGCTATTTCAGTTTTAAAAACTATTCCTTCAATCTAGACACTAGGCAGAACCACAGCCAATCTACAACTAACCTAGAGCCTGTATGTCACACGTCATGTAACTGTAAATCACTTAGATTTCGGGGTTGTTTTTAAACAGAATAATCTAGTGAAAGATGACCAATAAATCTTTCATGACTAACCATGTTATCAAAAGATTAAAATTAACCTGAATAAGAACAGCAGCCTTCTCCCTCTGTTCTTGGATATTCATAGTATTTTTTCTTTTTTCTTTCTTCAAAATAGTCTGAATATTGATGAAGGAATTTGGCAGGGGTTCTACTGCAGCACTATGCCTCCGTGTAGAGAAATTGATCTGTGTGCGCACAAGGTAACCACGCCAGTGTGCCTGGATTACTACCGCTGCCCTGCTACAAAGAGGAGAAAGAAAAGTTTTAATCTGTATGAATATACACTTGTACAAAAGAGGTATTCATAACCTATATTTTAAATATGAACTGCATATAGTGCTCCTTAAAACAAAGACCCTTCTTTTGTCTAACTCCAGTTATAGAAGAAAAAAAAATATGTAAACCTTCAAATTTAAAGGAGCGAATAGGCCAATATTAATGCAAGAGACACAGGTAAAAGGGGGTTTTGTTTATTTCTTTAAGAGAAATATAATAGAGATTTTGCATGATACTAAGGATTTTGATCTGGGTGGAGGGTGACAATGAGAAGAGATAAATAAATACTTAAAATATCCTCTTAAAGCCCCAAAATAAAGTCTAATGTTCTCCTAGCCCATGCCTACTTGCCAATTTCAGGCAAAAAATTAGTCAGTGCTGTGGTTTTAATATCCCCCTATGATATGCAGCAATAAAAGAAAAGTGTGATGAATATCTATGCAGCAATAAAAGAAAAGTGTGATGAATATGTACACTGATAATAAATGAGTACATGCTGTGTATATCACTCAACTCTTTCTAATTGGAATTTTTCCCTTTCCCATAAAGATTACTGTCTTACTCTTACTCTCTTTTCAAATTCCTGAATTTGGATTAAAAGATATAAGGTGGAAAAAGGATTCTATTTTCCAATGTTCTCTTGAAACAGTTTTCAATAGTTTTGTAATTTATCAAACCCAATGAAATTTTGTCCTTCCCTCATACAATCTGGTTTAAGACAAAGTCTACTTAAGGAATTCTTTCTATCATACATGACCATAGTTTATTTGTGGGAATTTAGAAAAGTAATAATACAATTATTTGCTAATGCTAGTTTGATTTATTATTGTATTACTATCATCATCATAATCATCATCTTTTCTTAGCAAATATCATAAAGTAAGAAATATCCTTAGCATAAGTGTATTCATAAATCAGGCTTAGGAAACTTTGACATAGCCTACAGTACATCTTTCTGAATTACTAAATGGCAAATTTTAGTAGGTGAGTATACATTTTCTTTTCCTTTATTCTTGAAGTCTTTGATTTACATCTCTGTTTTCACTTATTCATCCCTACATACTATTATCCTTTAGCTACTTTATTTATCATTCAGAAGTTCCAAGTATTATTTATATAAAATTTCAATAGGCAATGTCTACAGGGTTTGGAGCAAAAGTAATCAATTAAATAAATCAGTAAAGTATAAATCAGGAAACAGTAAAGCCATTTTTAAATAAAATATTATTTCTATAATAGGAAATAAACATCAGTTTTAGGATATTAAACTATTTAACAACTCCCAGAAAGGAAATCACTGCATACACTGATAACTTCTCAAAGTAGGAAGGCTGGGGAAAGGAAAAATAGCTACTGTGATATTCTGACTCCTTCCCTGTTCAGCTCAGCACCAATCACTGTCAGAAAAGCTGAGTCTGACATTTTTTCTCTCTCATTGGCTAGACACGAAGGAAAAAAAAACAAAAAAAGAGATCAAGAAGTTGATAGGCCAAAGTGAAAATCAACCTTTGCTGGTTCAATAAGCAATAAAAGCCAGCCATTAGCCTTCAAATATAAAAGTGTTTAATAATTGCAAGGAATTTTATGTGATTAATCATGAAGATTAGTTCTGTACCTTACAAAACTGTTATGCCAAGAAAATTACAGTATACAAATATCTGCACACACGCTTATTAAATGTTTTACTACAGTTGGAAAATACTTAGCAAATACAAAGGTATAGTTTTTAAATAAATTACTTGATTATTCAGAAAGTCTCATTTAATTATTTTAGAATATAATATTTTATTTCTCTTTCAAATTATCTCAGTTATTTAGAAATTACAAGGCAAGAAAAATTTCACATTTACTCAATTTTAATGAAGTAATACTAGAAATCAAATCAAAACTAGATAAAGTTTAATCAAATTAATCTGCATGGTGATTAATTTGTACACATCATAAAAACATAGTTAAGGGAATTGATATAAAATATTATAGTGATTTAAACCTTGACCAACTTATTATTTAGCACCACTGACTTAATATCATCCATCAAAAATAGTAAATATAACATCTGCAAAGAATATGACTTACAAATCTTACATTTTTTCACTCTGTTCCATATGCTGGTGATTTCTCAGCAGAGAATTTGTCGTTTCTGTTTCTATGAATGAACTTCCTTTGGTGGGGATGCTTTTTGTCTTACCATCTTCTTTCTTCAGGCCTACTAATTTTTCCTGACTTCTTCCTTCCACAACTTCATATGCAGAGGAGTATCTTATTGGGGAATTATTAAAGCAAGGGTCCATCCACTGCTCAGAAATTCCTGGTGAGTCTGTTCTATGTTTGTTGGTGCTAGAGTGGAAGACTTCATCTTGCAGTATGAAGTCACTGCTTGGAATGGCCAGATGATTTTTCTGGGTTTCTGATTCATCTCTCTTAGTGATACTTATATCCCCATGTTCATGTGCATATCTGCATTCATTACTAAGTGACATCAACTTCTTAAAATAATAACAGAAATTTTCTGCAGTATCCAAGGTGAACACATCCCTGAACAAATAAATGATGAGACCATTTAGTATTAAATACTATTCAGTAAGTATAGAACTTCAATAGATTTTGCAAATAAATTTTGTTACATGGCCTAAAATGAACATTAAAATTAATTAAAACATTCACTGTAAATTACTTCTAGTTATTTATAAAATTCACCTCATTATAAACAAAATCTTAAAATTTTTTTTTATTTAATTTATAACTGTCAGTCCAGACAAAATGTCTGGAAGATTTAGGATCATTTTTATTCAAGATATTTTTGGTACAACTGAATGAGAAAAATTCATGCTTTTATTACCATAAACATGAGAAATCATGGCTGCCTAAATTTGGAGAAGTTATTTATGAAATAAATTTAAAAAGTACTTTCTACATTGACTCTTGCCACACAAAATATTTGTATTGGACTTTTAAACAAAGAATTTATGTTATGGGAAAGTTTGTATTTCTATTTTTCTTTGGAAAAACAATCCATTGCAAAGAGATTTCAAATATTTTAAGACATAAATAGGTGAGATTCTCTTAAAAAATTGTGGATTTCTCTTTTGTATATTGTGATTTATGTAATTACTCAAACTTTCATGTGTTTGTCAGTTATGAAGCCTCCAATAACAAATGTAAAGGATACATGAGCATTATTCTTAGAGACATTTTATTTATCTTCCTTTAAACGTATCATATTTTGAAAATGTTTTACTTATTTCAAACATATATTTTATGGATATATTTAATATATAGTCACAAGTTTGTTTATTTTTTCTTCTGAAATAATGCACTACATAAAAATATTTCATCACAACAAACAAAATGGAAGCTATAATTATTTCCTAACAATGTAAAGATAATTAGATAGTTTCTGTGTTCTTAAAGTTAATTACTAGGCATTAGCAAATATTTCTTCAATATATTTTTCATATTTTGTATTTTACTCATTTTATTTACTAAAAATTAGAAAAGGTACACAGTGATAGCAAATGTTTATGGTAAGGTGCTGAATTCACTGATACAGTGCATTTTATTTTTCCTGTTATAAGGGAGACTCATCATAAGTGAAAAAAATGTGAAAACATTTCTTGTAGCTTATTTGTATTTTATGAAGAAATGCAAATTTTAAAATCCAGTTTTAAAAAGATCAATTATAATTCTATTTATTTATTTATTTATTACCATGGATTGAACCCAGGGATACGCAACCACTAAGCCACATCCCCATCCCTTTTTTGTATTTTTAAATTTAGAGACAGGGTCTCTCCAGTTGCTTAGGGTCCCACTAAGTTGTGGAGGCTGGCTTGAACTTGCAATACTCTTGCTTCAAGCAGCCTCCTGAGCTGTATAGGTGTACACTATCACACCCAGCTTATAATTCATTCATTGTAATTCCACCAGGATTCAAGGTGGGGTGGGGAAAAGAAAGTTCTCTTTCTTCAATATTTGATTACGATTCAGCTTCTGTGCTCTGAATACATGTAAGAGTTGACTGCATTTTTCCAGTGTGGTGTATCTTAAAATTTGGTCCTGTAATACCTTAATATACACATATATTTATTATATGTACCTTAAAATTTAATATATATTATGTTATAAATCTTGTTTTACTCAATTGTAACATTTTATTTACCTAATTTTCTTTTATGTTAATCTGTGAATTCTTTGAGGATAGTCTTGCCCATAATAATTGTTAAATAAATTTACAACTGATTATTGATAACTAATAGAATGAATGTTTGCAGTGTCTTGAAACTTTTTTCAAGTTTCTATTTGTTTTATCTAATATTTTAGTATTGAAATATATCAAATTACACTCAAAATATATATTGATGTATTTCTAAGAATAAAACCATGATATCTAGAAGATTTTCTAAAGGTAGAATATCCCCTGGAACACACTGATTTAAAGCAAAAACAGCATGATTGTCACAATGAGCATATTTAAAAATTATGTGTATATTTTACTTTATTTTAAATACTACCAGGAGGAGATAAGAATCTTACCTATTTCCATTGACATACTTTTCACTTAGTAAGTTGAATTCTCGAATTTGGGACTGACAAAATGCAAGCAAATGTCTTGATTCTAGATGACAGTGTTCTTGAGTGTGGATTTCTGAATGAGAGTTTACCGTATCACCATTAAGGATTTTTAGAGAAGGTAACACTTCAAGTAGAGAATGCCTATTAGAAATAGAAAACAAAATGTTAATCTTGATATGAAGAGTACAGACTTAAAAATTACCATATGTCTAAGACATAAATAAGCACACAGTGTATTTCTCAGAAAATGCAATTGATTTTGCAGAGAAAAACGTACAGTTTGTTTAAAATTTACAGTATCCTAACATGCACAAAGTAAGTTTTAGAGCTCCTGATGTGCATTTTATCATATTCTTCAAAAATGCACATAAGAAAATCAAAAGTAGGAACTTATGCTGGAATTGGAAGTATAAAAGGCTGTATTATGAAAAGAATGATAATATGAGATAAACTCTTACTTAGCAGATAATTAAAATAATATTGCTGAAAGTTACCATTTTCTTCAGAAATAGAGATGAATTTTCATTGTCTTAGTAAAATGTAGTGACAAAAGGGCTAATACAAAAGAGTTAGGAGATAACTTTCATAATCTGGAACACCTAAAATTACATTTTCTCCCAAATCTTGATAAGGATTGTAATTATAACAATTATCAAAATGTGATCAAAAGTCTGTAACAAGGGTTGGGGTTGTGGCTCAGTGGTAGAGTGCTTGCCTGGCACATGCGAGACCCTGGGTTCGATCCTCAGCACCACATAAAAAAAATGAACAAGTGAAATAAAGGTGTTGTGTCCAACTACAACTAAAAAATAAAATATTAAAAAAGTCTGTAAGAATTTAAAAGACAAATTATACTTAAAAAAAGTCAGAAAGCAAGAGTTTTCCATTAATCCTAGTCTTTAAGAAATAATTGCCCAAATCTTACACAAAATAGTGTAGTAATCTTTACACAATGATGCTAATGGTCACTAGAGAAAAGTGGACTCAATGAAGAAGACTCCAATTTTTAAGAATTAATTGGTCCTTTGAGGAAATCTACAAAACCCTGATGAAAGATTCCAAAGAAAAATACATAAAAGGAAAGATATCCCATATTCACAGGTAAGAAAACTTAGTATTGACAAGATGTCAGTTCTTCCTCTATTGATCTAAGGATTCAACTTAATCCAAAATCCCAGCAAGTTTTTGTATACATTAATAAATCTATTCTAAAGTTTATGTATAGATGCAAAAAATTAGAATAGCTAACATAATATTAAAGAAGAAAAAGTTAAGGGACTGACACTGTCCAACTCCGAGACTGAATTGGACAATTACAATAACCAAGATAGTAAGGTAATAGGTAAAAAATAAAAAGAGACAAATATAGCAACAGAATAGAATATATAGGCCAGAAAATAGAGAAATAGAATCATCTGATCTTTGACAAAAGAGAAAAGGCAGTATAATGAAGCAAAGATTACATTTTTAACAAATGGTTCTAGACTAGTTGGACTCCCACACTTAAAAAACATGAATCTAGACAGACCTTAAATCCTTCACAAAACATTAACTCAAAATTGATAAAAGAAGTGAACGTAAAATGTGAAAGTATAAAATTCCTATAAGATAACATAGGAGAAAAACCTAGATAACCTTGGATATGGGATGACTTTTTAGATCAAACATCAAACATTTGATCAATGAAAAAATCAATAAGATAAACATGTTATTAAAGACTTCTACTCTATCAAAAGACTATGTCAAGAAAGTGGGAAAACAAGCTAAAGAATAGGAGGAAATAATTGAAAAATATAGGGTTGATAAAAGACTGTTATTCACTATATACAAAGAACAATGAAAAGTCAACAATAAGAAAATGCACAGATTAATTAAAAAATGGGCAAGAGACCTGACCAGATATACTCATTAAAGAAAGCATAGAGATGGTTTTTAAAAAGTAGGAAAATATATACATCATTAACCATAATATATTATATAATATATTACTATACATTTTAGAAAGGCCAAATTTTGAAACACTGATAAAGTAAACATGTAAAGCAAAGAAAATCTTCCTTGTTGGTGGGAATGCAAAATTACATAGTCACTGTGGAAGACAATTTAAACATTTCTTATAAAATACTTACATCCTTACCATATGATTCAGCAATAGTACTTATTAGTATTCACTGAAATGAATTAAAAATTTGTGACTTCTAAAGTGCAAGAAGTAAAATCAAGAATCAATAAATGGGATGGATTCAAACTAAAAAGCTTCTTTTCAACCAAAAATCTTGGGATAAAATCTTTACCACATGCACCTCAAATACAGCATTAATCTCCAGGATATATAAAGAACTAAAAAATCAACACCAAAAAAACAAACAACTCAATCAACAAATGGGCTAAGGAACTGAACAGACACTTCACAGAAGAAGAAATACAATCAGTCAACAAAAATATGAAAAAATGTTCATCATCTGAAATGCAAATCAAACCTTAAAATTTCATCTCACTCTAGTCAGAATGGTAATTATCAAGAATACAAGCAACAATAAGTGTTGGTGAGGATGTGGGGAAAAAGATACACTCATACATTGCTGGTGGGACTGCAAATTGGTACAACCACTCTGAAAAGCAGTATAGAGATTCCTCAGAAATCTTATAATGGAACCACCATTTGACCCAGCTATCCCACTCCTTGGTCTATACCCAAAGGACTTTAAACCAGCATACTACGCCCTTTAACAGATAAATGGATAAAGAAAATGTGGTACATATGCCCAATTGAATATTACTCATAATATGAAATTATGCCATAAAGAAGAATGAAATTATTGCATTTGCCGGTAAATAGATGGAGCTGGAGTATTTCATGCTAAGTGGAATAAGCCAAACTGAAAAAAACAAAGACCAAATGTTTTTTTCTGATAAGCGGCTGCTAATCCATAATGGGGGTAGGAGGTAGGGAAAAATGAAGGGACTTTGAATTGTGCAGAGGAGAGTGAGAAGAGGGGAGTGGGTGTTAGGATGGGAAGGATTGTGGAATGAGACATATATACATGTATGATTACACTAGTGGTGACTCTGCACCATGTTCAGTCATAGGAAGGATAAATTGTGCTCTATCAGTGTACAATGTGTCAAAATGCATTCTACTGTCATGTATTACTAACTAGAACAAATTAAAAAATAAAATTAAAAAATTATGTCCACATCAAAATCTGCAGAGCTCTTTATACTGGCTTTATTTATAGTTACCAAAACATAAAAGCAACCAAATGTCCTTCAGGAGATGTGTGGATAAAGAATCTGTGGTATAAATAGCCAATGGATATTATTAAGTGCTAATAAAAGGTGAACTATAAAGCTAGGATATGGGGAAAATTAAATTCATCTAAAAAGATTACATATACTGTTAAACTATATAACATTTAGGTAAAGGTAAAATTATGAAGACAGTAAGATCACTGGTTGTCATAGGGTGGAACTGGGAGACAAGGATAGAGAGAACACAATTTTTTAGGGCAGTCAGTGGAAGTATTCTATATGATACAACAATGGTAGGTAAATGCCACTAAACATTTGTCAAGAGTCACAGAACATAAAGTAGCAGATTAAACCCCAATGTGAAGTATGAATTTGGGGTAACAATACCGTGTCAATGCATTTCATCGATTGTGACAATTGTACCACTTTGGGCAGGATGTTAATAATGGGAGAGGTGGTGCATGTGTGGTTATGGGGTATGTGGAACTTTTTGTACTTTATGCTCATTTTTCTGTAAATATATAACTGCTTCAAAAATAAATTTTATTATTCAGAAAAGATAAACTAACAATTATTTGACACAGGAGGAGGGGTGACAGGGTAAGATTACTAAGATGGTTAAGATTTAAAAGGGAAAATTCCAATGAAAACACTAGTATCAGTTATTCCTACTGGTAGACTGTATAGGCTGGTTAACATATTCATTTATATAAACCAAGTTGGAAAACAAAACATTAATAGTTTCTTCTCATGGAAGATATGACCTGCAAAGAAAAAATGCATAGGGTTAATCAAAGCCATAAGGCACACCTGCATATAATTGCAATTTATGTAATCTTGAAACTGAATTAAAGATAATAACGAATAAATCTTCCTCCATGACAACAACAACAACAAAAAAGAATAGAAAATTTCTTTATTTACCTAGAGATGTTTACCTCCCCAAATTGCCTTTATCCCTTTCCAAAAAAACATCTTTTTTGCTTACTAACATTTAAGAAAAGAGGGAAAACAATTTAGGTCTCATTCTTTAAGGGAATTATCATATACCTTACAATGTTAGATAGCTAAAAAGCTTTGTCATTGTGCTAATAAAACTTTGAAAGAATTAAGAATATTTGGATACATATATCTTGAACCTATTTAGGAAACTTGAAGTTACCAATGTTTATCAAATCATAAACTGCCACATTTACCATAAGGGGTTAAATAAAGGGCATATATTGTGTTTCTGGTTGCATTCAATTAAGGATATGGTTCAAAAGCCAGACTGTGGAACCAACCCAGATGCCCTTCAATAGATGAATGGATAAAAAAAATGTGGCATCTATACACAATGGAGTACTATGCAGCAATAAAAAATGACAAAATCATAGAATTTGCAGGGAAATGGATGGCACTAGAGCAGATTATGCTTAGTGAAGCTAGCCAATACCTAAAAAACAAATACCAAATGTCTTATTTGATATAATGAGAGCAACTATGAACAGAGCAGGGAGGAAGAGCAGGAAGAAAAGATTAACATTAAACAGAGACATGAGATGGGAGGGAAAGGGAGAGAAAAGGGAAATTGCATGGAAATGAAGGGAGACCCTCATTGCTATACAAAATTACATATAAGAGGTTGTGAGGGGAATGGGAAAATAAACAAGGAGAGAAATGAATTACAGTAGATGGGGTAGAGAGAGAAGATGGGAGGGGAGGGGAGGGGGGATACTAGGGGATAGGAAAGGTAGCAGAATACAACAATTACTAATAGGGCATTATGTAAAATTGTGGATGTGTAACCGATGTGATTCTGCAATCTGCATTTGGGGTAAAATTGGGGGTTCATAACCCACTTCAATCTAATGTATGAAATATGATATGTCTAGAGCTTTGTAATGTTGGAACAACCAATAAAAAAATTAAAAAAAATATTAATATAATAGCTAATCATCACAGTGGTGACAAGATAATCAGAGGTAATCACCAAAAAGATGAAATATTAAATACTACATAAAATCTTTGATTAGGTTCTCATAAAAGCAAAAGTCATTATCTGAAATTTAAGTTATTAATAATCAAAATAGATGAAGAGATCAATTATCCATATTCCACACTATTCTACCCTGCAAATTTGTTTATTACATTAGCAATGAGGCTGCATTGTGTTGTTGTTAAGTTTCCATCAAACTACCAAGTTTTTTAAAGATATGACTGAAAGGTCAAAATAAATGATCTAGTTAAAATCATAATATATTAGGTATGAAATAATGATGCTTTTGAGATAGATAGTAAAAGAAATTAAGTTGAGAATGTGTCTATGTTCCTTTAACATTAAAAACAGATATTATGATTCTTTGTATTGTTTCTTTAGGTTCTACTTCTTAAACTGTAGATAAGCAATCATAAAGTTTTGACAACTTGATGGAAGCATTCTTGAGCATAACCATCTCATAACCAGTGTTTTTTAATTCTTTGGGTACCAACCAAATTTCCGTCTGATGCCTTGGGGACCTGACTGGCAGAAGGAAGGAGGTATGTTCATAATACTCTCTAGTCTTTGAAAGAAAAAATGTATAGATGATAAGGAAAATCTCCTCCTTCACAGAAATTATCCAAAAATAATTTATGACAAAATTAAAACTCTTTTTAAACCAATCTAATAAAATTCTAGAGGCAAGAATGATTTATTTTAATAAATTAAGATTAATTAATATAGATTAATGAACAAATATATTACAAGTATATTTAATTTAACAAAATAATCTTTATGTTCCATGTAGCCAAAATAATAAAAAGTAAAATAAGTTTAAAGATAATTTGGCACATTAGGTATGTAATTAGCTATTCCTACTGATATTATGTGGTAGTTGTTCATATAGAATTGACACCAGATTAGCAAGGGACAAATTGATGGTTTTATTGTCAAATACTCTATTTACTCTATTTTCGACATAGTTATCATTAAGTATGATATTTTAGATATGGAGAATAAATCTAGTGAATATGAGTTAACAGGGCTTGAATTTTTATATCAGAAATTTTGATGTTACATTGATTACCTTTATATAAAATAGTTTCCAAATGGTTTATTTTAGCCATAATGTTTTGAATATATTTTTCAATGTAAAATTTTACTTGGATCTTCACAACTGTAACAATAGCTTGAAATTTATGAATTATATAATCAATATCCAGATTGAAATTACTGTTTTATTTTAAATATTTTTCTTTAATTTTATTTTAGAGAAACATTCCTCAAGCCTGCATAAGATAGCAGTACATGGATTAGCTTTAAGTTCAAAATGCAGACGTTCAGGAATTTATGGTGAATATATTAGAAAGTGCTGTAATAATTTGATTAATGTTGGAAATGAAGTATAAGAATACTGTGAGACCTCAAGATTAGTTTTTCCAGCTGGGCTTTTCCTAGTCAAGGGCAGAATCAATATTTCATTTAGTGAAAACTTCCCAGTGAATATTCTGCCACTTAAGAAGGTCTATTAATCAACAGTGAATGAAACAAATTCCCATAGGAGATTTCAAACTGAGTCTGTAGATTAAGCTTCAGAAAGAGATTTTTTAGTACATCAGTTTTGTCTGTGTTATCACTGGCTAGACATGAAAGTAAGAATCCAACTGGGAAAATCTATAACTAATCCCTTTGTTGGTACCAAGGGGGTTACATAAAGTTCACTGAAACACACTGCTTAAAGTCTGAGTTTGTCCTTTCACTCACAAATCGATGTTTTATAGATTTCTAGATTTTAATCCTTTAAATAAATGAATTTCTTCTTTCAATTAATGAAAGGTGCATTAGACTAACTGATCTAAGTAAAATAAGTGGCACTTAGTTCAGAAAAATTCATTTCAACATAGGAATTATAACAGTCAAATAAATGTATATATCTACACTATAAAAACAATTAATTTTCTTTCATTATTGATTATTTCTCATTAAATACTTCCTTTTAAACCAAAAAGCACATCTTAAGACAATAAAATATGAATATTATATTTATGAATATATAACAAATTTATTTCAATATATTTTACCACCAGCATATTTAATGCAATAAAATAACTTTAATGCTTCATACAAACAAAATAATTTTAAAAATTCAAAAATTATTTGGGACATTAGGTTTGTTTATAGTTGCTACAACTGGTAATGTATCAGCTGTGTGGATAAAACGTGATATCATATCAGCAAGAGAATTCAGGCTCTATTTGCCCAACATATAATAAAAAACCTATGACCCCTAAGGATTTTGTTTTCAATAATGAGCAAAACTCTTTATTTTTATTTGGCATCAAAGACTTGTTTCATATAGTGTGTAGTGAAAATAAAAGTACTTATCTAAAAATAAACCATCACATATTTTTATCTGAAATAATATCACTTGCCAAGAAGTGCCCTTTAGAAATAATTATAATTATAATTTTCATATTGGACATTTATATCTAAAATCTGGCTCCTAGCAATGAGGACTTAAGCCTTGGGGATTAGTACCTTAAACCCTCATGGAAGAGTAGCACATCCCCAGAACTTGAGCTACTACAGCTAAATGGAGACCTTGACTGCTTTCATTCCAGATGAGAGAGTTCCCCTCTTAGCTGGTCAGAGCCTAGCAGTATATTTAGGTGAACCTTCTATGAATAAATCTTTTAAAAATCTGAAAACTTTGATTCTATCATAATTTGAAGTTGACTATTAGCTGATATTTCATATAGTCATTTGTCCCAGAGTTGTTTTTTCCCCTCTTAAGAAACTTGTTTAATTTGATAAATACTTTATGATACTATAGAGTTTGAGGACTCCAGTTTTAGAACTCAGGATATTGATAATTACTAAGACTTGGCAATAATACAATTTTTAATTTATAGGGATTAACATTTTTAATAACATGAATAAAATCTAAAAAAGTAATAGAAAAGGTAACACAGCTGAAACATGGATTTTTAAAGCCATTACCTATTATAATGTAATTAAGTACTGTAATAAAGTTCTTCAAAATACTGTTGCATATCTACAACATAAAAGAAACTGTGTTGGTACTGTATAACCACTATAAAAATTATAGACAATTTACTTTCACTAAGAATATAAATTTTCAGATAATCAAGAGTCTTAAATTGTTTCCTTTATAAAATTTAATAGGTATAAATGAAATTTCACAACTGAATACATACTAAAGAAATGTTACAGTTCACAGTGAAGATGGATAACTAAGTACAGTTTGCACAATTTAGTATTGTAGACAAGCTGCTAAATTCTCTGTGTAAATAAGTCCTTTAAAACATAAGGAAATGTATTCTTTTTTACCCTCCAGTCTAATTCCAAGTTCTAAATAACAATTATTTTATGCTTCCTTCTGTTCTCTTTTAAAAATTGCATTTTTGTTCTTATATGTAGCAAAGATAAAGAAAATCGTCATAAAATTTATATTCAAGATGCCCCAAACTCTATGGTTTGTATAAGGCTTACCTCTTCTGAAATTCATACTAAAGTTTAATCCCAGGTATGAGGAATTAAAGGGTGAATACTTAATCTCACAGTATTTAGAGTCCCCACGAAGCATGGTAGAGTAGCTTTCAGAAAAGTGAGAGACCAGAACACCGCCCCCCTACCCTACACACACACACACACACACACACACACACACACACACACATACACATCCCTTGTCCCTTACACATGATGCCCTGTAGCTCTCTGCTGGTAAGAAGGCTATCACCAGATACAGGTCCTTGACCTTGACCTAGAACTGGGATCCAAAATAAACTGTCTCTTTTCTTCATAATTTAGCCAGTCTTTAACACTGTGTTATTAGCACCAGAAAATGAACTAATGTAGTGACAAACATCCATTCCCCAGAAAATGAAGGGAGAAATATATGCTAACTTACTAAGGTTAAAAAAAGCAAGAAGGAAGCCATGAGAAAGAAATGCCATCTAGGCACTTATAAGGACAGGGATTTTTTTCCTAAATATCCTGGGAGCTATTTATTAGGTTAAATGATCTTATGTAGCAGAGAATGAGTGGGGAAGAGTATGTTCTTACTGTAGGAGTTCAACTGACATACTTTTAATTGCCTGCTAAAATTACACCTGCAAATAGCCCTAAAATAACTTCTTCCCTGAGGGAATAACCAATTTTATCTGACAGAAATAAGAAGGGCCTAAGATAATGCCAGGAATATATTTGGAATTAAA
The DNA here is from genome assembly GCF_964194105.1 of Spermophilus citellus. Taxonomy (NCBI): domain Eukaryota; kingdom Metazoa; phylum Chordata; class Mammalia; order Rodentia; family Sciuridae; genus Spermophilus; species Spermophilus citellus. The sequence goes on along the minus strand of NC_138197.1, from coordinate 102,942,843 downwards.
AATGTAATATCCCATTTCTAGAACTACAGAATCCCAACTACCCACACTATTTCAGAATTTGGAGTTCTTGCTGATTTCTCTTTCAGAAATAAAACTCTTAAAAGTAAAAAGGATCCTGCGGGGATGGAGGGACAAGATATATATATATATATATATATATATATATATATATATATATATATATATATATATATCATGAATGGGAAAAACATAATAAATATTCTAATTTTAAAATAATAACTTTTCTTGCGCTGTGAAAATAAACAGTGTAGAAGTAGCCTATTTGTATGCTTAATACTAAAGAAAAGATTAGTACTGATCAAACATCATATGTAAATGGAAAGACTACAAATAGTATCAAGGATAAAAACTCAAAAATATTACAAGAGAAAATAGGTCCAAAGCTTAGAAGAGGTAGCCCAGCTATTAATATGAGAAAAAAATAAACCACAAAATATAAGAGTGTCCAATCCAAGGATTAGTAAACAATGTTCATTTAATGATTCAATCTAAGGCAAACATAATTTAGATTTTGTTTTGAGAATCATCTTTTAGTTTTTTGACATTAAAAACTATGCATTTGGACATGTTATAAATAAGGTATAGTAGTTTATTTCTATACCACAATTAATTTTAAAAAATGAAAATATGTGTATGTGTATATATGCATATGTGTATACATACACAGGTATGTGTGTGTATGTGTGTATATATATTTATTTCTTCTAGCTCCAAAATGGAAAAATTTTCACAACAATTTGGGGATACTTTCATTACTTTTAGCACTTTATAATACCTGTACTTGCTAATAACTTTTAATTTCATCACTTATTCTCTTATGTCTTATTATTTCTGCTGTGGAAAAATCTCTCTCCAAAATACCATTTTAATTTTAAAATAAATACTTTTAAAATAATTATTCAAAATTACACTATAGTTTATTAAAAACAATAATAACACATTTTATGTGCTGTGTGAGAAGCACTACTATGAAATGTTTTATTGATTTAACATACTTAGTCCACACAGAGTCTGTAACTATTCTCTAATATTCTTGTTCTTGACATTTCCTCTCCTAAGGTTAATTTGTAGATATGATGAGTTTTAGCTAATGGAAGCTGATTGAATTGATCACTGTCCTTTTAAGTGGCATGGTTAAATGTAAGTTGTGCATACCCCCTTGTATTTTTCCCTTTCTCACACCAGAGTCTATTAGCTTAAAACAAAAACAAAAACAAAAAAAAACAGGTGTCATTGAAATAACATGACAACACATCTGAAGCAGTCTAAATTTGAGTCTTCTCAGATTGTACAGGCTGAACTCAACCCCATCAGATGTACCATAAGCAAATAATAAACTTCTTATTATACTGAAACACATTGACTTATGGTTTCTTTGTTATAGCATAACATATATTTTCCTATGGGGTAGATATAATGATTAAAATAATTTTGTCCATGAGGAAACTAAGACACAGTAAAGTTAAAATAACCTGCACATGACCAGTTAATATAGTAGCAGAATTAGACTGCCCCTGAGCATCAACTTTCTCTTTTAAGAAAACTTTAAAGTGAAGAATATGCAATCATCTTAATTTGATCATTACTCAAAGTATACATGAATTAAAACACAATATTATAACTCATAAATATGTAAAATTATTCTATGTTGTTCAGATATGAGATGTCCCCCTAAAACTACTGTATTAATGCAGGAATGTTTGGAGATGAAATGATTGGACTATGAGAGCTGTAAACTGATCAGTATGTCTACTTTGAATGGACTGAGTGGCAACTCTAGGTAAGCAAGGTGTGGTTAAAGAATGTGGGTCACTGAGGGCATGCCCTGGAAGGCTTCTTCTTCCCAGTGGCCTCTTTCCCCATCCTTCTCTGTTTTTGGTTACCATGAGCGAAGCAGTCCCCCTTCAACAAAGCCTTCTATAATGGTTCCACCTCAACTTGGATCCACATAAATGGAGTTGGCCTCCCCTACTAACACTTCTGAAATCATGAGCCAAAATAAACTTTTTCTCCTCTAAATAGTTTTTGCCAGGTGTTTTGGTCACAGTGATGAGATATGTGTTAGCTTCTTAGCTAACACATATGTCAATCAAAAAACTTTTAAAATACAAAATATACAAAAAAAAACAAAATAAAACAAATTACAGTTAGGATATAATTAAAGTAGGAAACTTAGTGATTAAAATGCCATTTTGTCATATAAACAAATGTCTTTTCTATAAATGCAAAACCTAAGACAATAATATCACACTAAATTTGTCACATACTCAATGGTTTAGGTCATAATTATATTTTCAAATTTTCATTAATTCATACATATCCAAGAAAATTATTTTAGGCTGAAGATTTTTTAAAAATAATTTTATAAAACTTTTCAAAAATAACTTTAAATTATTTTAAAAATTATTTTTAAAATTAACTTCCCACTAACAATTCCTATTTTAGGACAATTTTCTTCAAACTGTGTTTTCTGAAGCCATAATAAAAGATGCTCAGGGGATACAAAAATGCTTCTTTAAGCCAGGTGCAGTGACACACACACGTATAATCTCAGTGACGAGGGAAGATGAGGCAGGAGGATCTCGAGTTCAAAGTCAGCCTCATCAATTTATCGAGGCCCTAAGCAATTCAGTGTGACCCTATATCTAAATAAAATAGAAAAAAATGACTGCAGATGTGGCTCAGTGGTTAAGTGGTCCTGAGTTCAATTCCTGTTACCAAAAAAAAAAAAAATCCTTCTTTACCTCCAGTTGATTTCTTGAAGAAGTGGATTTCCAGTGACAGAGAGTTCACGGAGAGAACAGCATGCATCAAACCATTTTATGGCACTTGTAAGATCTATGGAAAAAAATCATTATAAAAGGTATCAAAGATAAAGAAAGGAGTTAAAAGATAATGTCCATTTTATTTATTAGTTACCCATTAAAGAAAAGCATTATTTTTTATATCTTCTGCAGAATACTATATATTTTCTAAAGGAGACTATATTAATTACACAGATATCTATAGAATATTTTTTTATCATTTAGGAGCTATTTAAACTTATATATGTCTACTTTAAAATGTAGGTCCTTAACTATCTCATAGGCTAGAGAAAATGAGATAATATGTGCAAAAGGGTTAGAACATTTTGTGCTAGATTGAAATCACAAAATATGAAGAAATTAAATCTAAAGTAACAGGATAGGTGGTAAAATTAAATTTAAACCTATATAGGTTTACATGGACATATTATATTTTTTAAAGTAAAAACAGGCATGGTGACACATGCTTGTATTGTAATCCCATCTACACAAGAGGCTTAGGTAGGAAGATTGCAAGTTTGAGGCCAGACTGGGCAACTTGTGAAGACCTTATAAAAAAAATAAAATTTAAAAACAGCTGGGAATACAGTTCAGTATATGCATGAGGCCCTGGGTTTAATTCCCAGTCCTGGAAAAACCAAATGTGAAAATCGTATTTTTTTAAAACAAAATCTAGCAAATCTAGGGTACACTCTATAGTAATGTATACCAAATTGCTTTCCAATAGAAAACAACCATTACACTGGGAAATATCTTTATCTCTATCATCTACCCATATCTAACTATCTATGAAGTACCTAATTAAAGTCTAACTCAGAGAAATGTGCTGTATGGAGGAGTATTACTTCTTTCAAGTAGGAATGTGGAGCCCAAGCAAAGAGTCTGTTTTGCTACATTAAGGAGGCAAGTATTACAACTGAGGCTGGAATTTATTAGAAAAAGTACTGAGAAGCTGAATGTATGCAAGTTGGGATGTCTGTATGATGACTCCCCTTGTATCCTTGTAAAAGTGCTGACTTACATAGGATAGACAAGAAATATTCTCCAAAATCCAGCAGAAATCCTCTGCTGCAGAAGTAAGAGCTAAAAGTTGATACTAAAGTCCATGCAGCACTTGCAGCCATGCAAGCCTAAGACCAATTGGGCATTTCAGAGATCAGTGAAAATCTAGGGAGAATGCACATTAAAAATGAAGGCCAGACCCTGGAGTAGGGGTACCTGTTGTAAGACAAAATGAAACTAAGCCTGTCAGAAATAATGAACACTAATTTAATTGCCTGTTAGAATAAAGCTTAACCCCATTTAAAGATAGACTAGTCTATATTATCTGCAATGTTCAATATACAGTTGAAATTTACTAGAAATATAAAGAAATAGGAAAATATAAGCTATTGTTAATATAAAAGCAGTTAGAAACTAAACCAGATATAAAGTCAATTTTGACAAAGACACCAAGGAAGTTACATGATGAAAACTGTATGTCTACATAAAAAGATGAACTCAATCCCTAGCTCACCACATACATAAATTGCACTTTCAGATGGATTATAGACTTAATGATAAAAACTAAAAGTATAAAGCTTCCAGAAGAAAGCATAAGAAATTATGTTTTTAATCTGGATATAGAAAAATATTTATTACAATGGTTATAGAAAAATGACTATAAAAGAGTATACAAATTAGATTTTATCAAAATTAAAAATATCTTCTAATTTAAATAAAATTAATATGTAAAATAACATGGGAGAAAATATTACAAAGCTAATATTTGACAAAGAATTTCATCTAAAACAGATAAGGAATTTCCATAAATCAATAAGAAAAAGACAAATAACCAAAGTTTTAAAAATTTAATCATTCATAAGAAAAGATACAGAAGTCACTCATAAATATTTGTAAGAAAATTCAATATATTTCTTTATTAGGGAAATGCAAACTAAAACCACAAAGAGATAACACAGTGAAATACTAAACATATTTGGGAAGGAGTAATTGGAACTCATACATGTGGAATGTAAGATTTTACAGCTACATTGGGAAAACAGTTTGCCAGTTTGTTTCAAGTCAAAACCACACCACTTTATTTTCCGGTACTCTTACACATTTACCCAAGACTACTGACTGAAAAAAAAAAAGAAACCCTACAAAAAGAGTTGTATAAAAGTTTCCATCGGAATCTATATTTCTATATTCATTGCAGAAATCTATGTAATCAAAATATCAATCAAGAGGAGAATAGATAAATTGTTATATATTTATTTTTCAGCAGGAAAAAAAGAACAAAGGACAGAATAAACAAGATGGTGGAATATCACATGATTATTGAGCAAAGAAGCTTGGAGACAAGAGAAACCATACTGTTTGATTCCATTAAAATGAAGAAATAATTAACACGTGATGAGAAATTCAGACTGTGGTTGCCTTGGGGAGTGGACTGACTGGAAATGGGAATGGGTAAATTTTTTGAAAGGGATAAGTTAATTCAATTCATGATTCTTTAATAAACCTTTGAGGGACATCTATATTTGGTAGGAATCAACAAATTAGGTTTTTTACTCATCTTTATTAGTCTATTTATTTCACAGGTAGGACATATAGGACTTTGAAATTGAAATGCAATGGTGATGCTTACCTAGGCCTACCAAAAAGATATGGAAGCAATATTATTTCAAAAGTGGAAAGAAACTCTCAATTAAATTATTTCAACATGTTTTATTGTACAGCTTTGTTGTTCACATACCATTAGCACATGTACTTAACTCCTTACCACATATTTGGAGCTAAAACTCAAAAGCTTATTTGTTTTAAAAAATTAAATATTATTCTAAACTTACCAGAAAGACAATTGTTGCTGACATCTAGCTTTTCCAAAGAAACAAAATGAAAAAGTGGTATAATTTTTGTCAAACTGAAAACAAAACATAAAATTCATTAAAAATTTTAAATGGTCATATTCTTGATATTATTGATATAACTATATAACAATACACTTATTTAATAAAATTGTATAATTTACACTCAATTATGTATATAATTTTAATTCCAAAATACAATAACAACATTTAATAACAGTACTTATTAAAAATGTAGCAATCATAGGAGTCTAAGTAATCCTATTATGGATGATTTCTATTCATTTTTAAAGAGAAATTACCATGGAGAATTTCTACAAAGGAAGATTTTAATTCACTTGAAGAGAAAGTACAATAGAAAGGCCAAATTCAGTCACAAATATCATGGGCTTTGATGGGCATTTGCTATTCAATTTTAAATAAGTGGTTTTTGTCATTATTTTATCTTTGTATAAAGTCAATGTTTTATAGAAGTTACATTATTTTTTTACACACTGGCTCAAACATGTAACCTAAACATTTAATGCACAAACATAAAAATATCACTTTTCAATATGATAACAGATTAGAGAAACTAATGTTTTTAATTGAAAAGCATTGCTTTGTTTGTTAGATTGAAAGCATTATAAATGCTGTAAGTGTCCAAAACTATACTAGTTTTAATTCTAAATTAGAAATGTGCTTCGACTGAGGATGTAGTTCAGTTGGTGGAGTGTTTGCCTTGCATGCACAAGGCCCTGGGTTCAATCCCCAGCACCACCAAAAAAAACAAAAAAAAAACAGGAAAAAAATGTGCTTAATATATAAATACTAAGTCCATGGAAAAAAATGTTATTTTTTTATATCCATAGAATGAATTTAAATTTGGCAGAAATATATTGACATTTAAAATAAATACGCTAAAAAACATAAAATGATATTGAAAATGCATGATATTGAAAAAAGCTATAAAGGGAAAAATAAGTTTAGTTTGATTTATATTTTCAACTGAGACCAGTCTACACTTACTCTGTAACACAATATCATATTATTATAGCTATTTGGAAAATTAAAATTAAATCTGTTTATCTGAATCTTTTAAATGAGACAAAAGCCCCCTTGTATAAGATGATCTTATGAAAATTATGTTTTCTAAATTAATCCTTTTATAAAATTTGAAATTCCATCCTATTCAAAATAGCACAATTTTAAAAAGGTACTCAGTAATTTTCTTTCCTTTTCTTTCTTACTGTCCCTTCACTATCCCATCAGAATTCTTTACCTTTTTCTATGAACTCCCTATATGACATTGTTAAAGGCAATGACATTGTTAATAACAGCAACTATTACTCTGAGGTTAGAAGCCAACGAGTAACACTGTGACTTATGGGATCTTGTAGCCTCGTGGGGACTAGCACAAGACTAGCCCTTGTATTGACCTTGACTCCTCTCTTGTACTATCCTGTTCTGCATTAGCAGAAAGAAAGAAGATACTACTGATGAAAAAATAGACTAAATAATGAGGCTAGGAGAAAATCTAAATGTAGTCAATCCTAAATACAATATTACTATTCACAATTTACCTATGCGATACTATATCTTAAAAACAGTTTTCTGTGGAGAAAAAAATCTAAATTACGAAAAAAAATCTGTGAGAATATATTGGTCATTACATTTATACAAACACTTCATTATTTGTACACTCCATAATAGTAAAATGTACTGAAATTTCACATGGATTTGGAAGGGAGGGAGGGAGGGAGGAAGGAAGGAAGGAAGGAAGGAAGGAAGGAAGGAAGGAAGGAAGGAAGGAAGGAAAATGAAAAAAAGACAGGAGGAGAGAGGAGAGGTGAGAGGGGTGGAGTAAAGATAAATAAAATGTTGGAAACATAATTATAGAATTTAAGTATCCATTTTATCACTTTTTCTACCTAAGCAATTTCTGAATCAATATTGTAAACACAAAATAATTATTCAAGTGGAAATATAAAAGTATTTATTAACAAGAAAACTGTGTTCTAAGTTTAATAAATTTCTGAAACTGAACTTTGTATTTCTACTGCAAGTATTTTGAAAACTTAATAGCTAATGACATATTAAATCCTTCAGAATATAATTTTTCTATTTTTTCAGAATATTCCATATTTCTTAATAACAAGTTATAAAGTGACATATACATAAGATATTAAACTATATAATTATTTAGAATTTTAAAAAATCAATAAATATCATCGTTGCAAAAATCAATCAAAGAAATATCTATGACCAAATAATTTTAACACTGAAGTTTTATCTTGTAAGAATCCATATTTAAAAAATCATGTTCTTTATTATCTTTCAGATTTTAATCATGAAAACTAGCTATTCATTCACCTTTATGACTATACATTAGGAAGGAAGAAACCTAATCATAGAATCCCTTTTTTCAAACCTCTAGAACTTTTCTTTTACTGACATTCTGTGTATATTTTTTTTCAAGAAAATTCAAACCAGAAAGACAAAGGACATTAGTGAAAACCTAATACCATTTGACCTTGTCACATTAGCCCTGGGCATTAAAAGATATAACTTTCAAAGACGACAAAAAGCAAAAAATTTGTACAATGAGCAGCCAGTGGTAATAGTTTCCACTTTCTGCTCCTACTTAGAGTCTCATTGGAAGTAGAAAAGCTTATGAAGCCAGAGTCTTCTTAGTTAGAACTCCATGGAGTCAAACTTAAAACAGTCACATGTTGTAATGAAAATTTAAAACAGAAGTCAGGATGAAACAGGCATTTCAAACAATATGTACTAAGTATCATTCTTTATATGTATTCCATTTGTTGGGATACGAAAAGCATATGGATATATAATTTCTTCCTTGTGATGCAAATATTTATCAAGAACTAAAAGAATAATATACACAATCTAAAAACCATACCGACCACAAATATATATACATACATATATGTGTAAGAATATATGTATATATACACACACACACTCATGTATATAACTATATGCATTTTATATATACATTTATAAAATTCTCAGGTTTGTAAAATGAATTTATAAACATTTTCTATTTGGATTATCATTAACATCTTATAAAAAACAGTTAAGGTTAGCATTTTAACCCCTTTCACATGAGAAAAAAGACAAGGATTAGGTGGTGAGTTGCTCAATGTCAATTGACTGATAAGTTATAGATTCAAAATTCAACCCCAGATCTACTGACACTGAGTTTTATCAAAACTGATGTGGTTCTGAAAGAAGTCAATGTACATATAAAAGCATAATGCAAGATGGATCTTTTCTACAATTAACAGTATTAATTTTGTTGTAAAAAATCCTAAGTTTGAAGATGATTTTTTACAGTGATATTAGGAAATAATTTTATTATCCTATATGTCCATTCCACCATTATATTTTCCTGGTGCCTTCAGGCCCATTATTTCATCATCTCAGAAATGGTAGGTAGTGAGAGACTCAGAAAGAACTTATCCAAGTATGTAACAGTATTATTAAGAATATCAAAACACTCAACAACATAATTATGCTAATTTTTGCACAGATAAGCTTAAAATAAGAAGTTCTTTTGTCTCTAAGAGTTCGTTGAGGGCAAGAGCATATGTCACCTATTTTTATATCCTCCAAAATAACAAATCCTATGTAAATATCCAAATATTATAAGACTAGGCAAACAAAATTATAAGGAAGGATAATTTGGATTAATTATCCCAATCATCATTATCAATTCTTAAAAATTTTAGTATTTTAGTTACACTCCTTTTATATCAGATTGATATGCACAAGTCATAAGAGAATAACATAGCAAAAGTTTATCACACACTACTAGTTTTAAATTTTATAGAAAGAATGTTATATGATAATTTAAATTGTCCAAAGAAATTAAAGACATTGTTTTTTTAAAAATGTATTTATTTATTTTTTAGGTAGACACAATATCTTTATTTTATTTTTATGTGGTGCTGAAGTTCGAACCCTTTGCCTCATGCATGCTTGGTGAGCACTCTGCTGAGCCACAACCCTATTCCCTTAAAAGCATTATTTTTATTAAAAAGTTCTTCAATTAAATATTTTCATATCTCTCTAAATGTAATTTGCTGAGTGATTTACTGCATATGTCAAAATAAAGCTGATGATTTCATTTTAAAATTATGTTTCTTACCTGAAAAATATCATGTAAAGAAAGATCCAATGGGTGGGTGTGTGGATGGGCCAAGTTATTTACACTGTGTTATCTGTCAGAGCTAGTTTTTACACCCAATGTCCTTTAAAATCAAATCAACTTTCATATTTTATATATTATTAAAATAATTTGAGGGTATTTTAAATAAAGATTTGGTTTTCAACTGTCAAAGTTTAATAGTAGAAGTCAAATAATTTAATACATACATGCTCAAAGGATGAAAAAAACTAAGCAAAAGTTAAGAAATAGTTTTATGTTTTTGAAAAAAAAAAGGTCTAAATATAAAAATTAGGTTGTCCTTATTCACTTGTTTTCTAAGCACTATATAACCCAAAGAGGTATTTTCTGTTAAAGGTGGTTCCTTTACTCCACTCCATGTGCCTTTGATGAACAAATTAATCATATTAGAGTGTATAAGCCTCAATGAAATATTAAACAAAGGGAGAAGTACACATATTGTGCTTCTTCTTTGGTTTTAGACAGTTATTCTCTGCAAAGATCCAGATGTTTGGGGGTCTCAAATGAATTTTCTGAGGCAGATCCCCTTTTCAATTTAACATTAAGGTATTTCTTTAAGTGTTATTTTATATCTCTAGGGATATCAAATTTAAATCTATCTTAACAGTTACAAAAAGACATCCAAGTAGAGAGCAGATTAAAAATCATTCTTCCAGGACTTAATAAGTACCATTTGAGAGAATGAGACATCCTTCTGAATTAAATTAACTACCTCCTGTATTTTCCAATGACTATATTCTTTACAAATACAAACAAACCTGAGCTGAGATTTCTACAAGTGTGTCTGAGAAGAAAAAAAATTGAAGAAACTAAATTGACAAAATTCTACTAACATTCTAGGTTATGGCAATCTATCACTTTTTACATTTCTAGAAAATTATCTTTATATTTTATGTACTCATTTATTAAGATACACTCACATTGAATTGCTGGAGACACCCAACTTTCTAAGTTATTTATGAACAGCACACAATTATCTTAAGCAAGCACTGACTGAATTTATTGCTTTAGTAAAGTATGTGTTTACCTGTTTTGGGAGATAGTAAGATTTTGTAGTAAAGGCAGCCAATATGAAGAAAACCCTTCAACAGTTGAAATGCTGTTATCATCCAAGTGTAATTCTCTTAGCAGAACATGATTCTCCAAAGATGGAAGCTATATTTAAATAAATCTCATTAGTTTATATCAAGGAAGATACTGACTTGTCAGTTAACAAGATTTAAAAAACTTACAATAGATTCATAAATTAAATCATAAAAGAAATTATGAGGCTTCTAGTATAAATAAAATTTCTATTAATTAACTGTTTAATTTTAATATTCATTTAAAAGGTATTTCATGACAACATATATGTATATTTCATAATATATAAATTTAGCCCTAGTTATAAGCCTAAATAAAAGTAGTTATGATTCATTACATTTTAGCATTATGATAACTTAATGTTAAATTATATTATAAGATTAAAACTATGTTGAGCATTTCTTGGTGAAAGTATGATGAAAGAGTTCAAAGTAAATTAGAAATCAAATGCAGTTGATGAGCATGAAAAAAAATTTATTCAAAATTTCTTTTAAAATATGTGGTTGATATTTCTATTTAAAAAGTGTTGCATTAATGACAGAAACCAATTAATTTAAAGCAATTACCTCAGTTAGATTATTTCCCTGTAACTTCAATATTTGGAGCAATCCACAATTTTCAAGGCCTTCAACATCAGTAAGATGATTATAGGAGCAATCCAGGTATATAATGGTAGGGGTTTCACACAGACCTTTTGTGCTAATCAACTGGTTGTGGTCCACAATTAGTTGTTGAAGATTTTTTAAAGATTCTAAACCACCTGGAAGAAAATTCTTCTAAAATCACTTGTATCATACCTTCTTCCTAAGGGTTATTATTTAAACTGCCATCTAGGGAATGTGTTTTTGAATGACATAGTTATATATCAATTGAAAACTGAACAAAATAATTAAAAGCATATATTAGGCACTGAATGTTTATTTTCAAAAAACAATGGAACCATTAAGAAAGCTAATCTGAAATAGAATTGTCTATTAAGTCACTTAGAGGGAATTAATTTGTGAAGCTTTTCAAGTCACCTAACAAAAGAACAAGACATTAGGTTAAACCATGAGAAAAAATAAAGATTTTGGCAAAGGAAGCTGAAGAGAAATAGCAGACCAAGGGAGAAAATAATTGGGGCAGAAATAGAAAAAAAAAAAAAAGGCAAACAGAATTCTGTGATGAATGGAGAGGATTAGTAAGAATAAAAACAAAATAATACACACATTTCATTTATGAGACGTCTTTCTATTTATATTTATATCAAATTATAAATAGTCAAGAGTGTCAGGCACAATTGGGAATGGAATAAGAAGTCACTGATTTGGCATTAAAGCAAGTGAAATATTTTTCTGCTACAGCCATTGATAGGAAAATCAAGATGAAAGACACATTGCACTGAAGTGGAGAAAATGTGTTTAGACTACTCTTTAGACTTGTTAAGGATTTTTTCAAAGTCCTTAAAATGGCCTATAAAATTGTATGTGATGTGTGTTCTACTTTACTATGGTTCCCTTTTTTCTCAATCCTTTTTGAAATGCTGGCTTCCTTGCTGTCCATCAACTATGAAGCACATTTCCACATATGATTAGTGTGTGGCATGTTAATCTTATCAGCTAATATCAAATTTTAGATGACACCTGATTTTCAATTAACATACAGAAAAGCTGCAATTAATCCATTTAACTATCTGTGAGGGGAATAAATATAATTTCAAGCCTCAGAACAAGAAGGAACATTTGACCTAGCATCACTATTTCCATGAATGCATTATACAGTTAAAAACAAATATAAACTAGTACATAGAGATGTTCTTTGAAAGATTACTTACAAAAAAGACATGAAGTTAAATGTCCATCAATAGGTAATAGTTAAATATATTATGAAGTATATCATAAACAAATATGCATGTCTTTAGTATGTAGTAATACTGATATGGAAGGATGCCCATGATATATGCCTGCATGTAAACCTATATAAATGCAAACCTATATATGTACTTGAATATAAACCTATATCTCTATAATTGTATTGCATAAGACAAAGTCTGAATTCTTTCGTAATTCATTGTTCACCATAGTAACCATTGCAAAATTAGAGAGAGAAGTGTGATCATATAGATAAAAATTTTACTAATTAAAACTGTGTACTGTCAGGGAAATGCTTTGGAAGCTACTGTCATATATATTGGAAATAAACTTTCTGCTTTCAAATTTAAACAAAGGCTTAGATTCCATACCAGCTATAAGTATGCCTGCAATACTGTAGCCAAATATACTGCTATCCAATGAGATTGGGAAAAGGTAAAAAAATCATCTAATGGGTATTTAGCATAGCAATCATAACAGCTTGGACCTTATAGAGTTACATTATCACATACAGGATAGTCAGAAAAGCAGGATGGATTTCATGGATCCTGCATCTCTACCTAAACAAATACTTCATGACTTAAAGGGTTTTAATGCTGGAAATATGTTGAAACATTCCTCATGATATATTTTCGGAATGATATGTTTGCTTCGAATTCTCTTTTGTGTCATAATAATAGGTTGCTGGACTCTCAGAAAAAAAGATCCAGGAACTTCAAGTAATTGCACACCAGTTGCATTTAAAAAACTAATGAAAGGGGAGATTTCAGGATCCATGAATAAATTATGGGTTGTTTGAGGGATCTCAGGGCAGGGGTTGCTCTTCTGAGAAGTCTTGGTGAAATCCAACCAATTCCAGACCGCTCAGTTTATTCTGACACTCTGCTCATTGGCTCAGATAGCCCTAGGTTCAAACACAGCAGCCTGGAAACAGATGAGGTGGGTATAATCCACTAAGACCTAACAAAGTTGTTTTTCCATCTTCATCCTATTTTCCTCAGGAAGTTCTTCACACTGCATCCCATTGGTGTTCCTACCTATATAAAAGAAAACTTGAGGGTGGGGGTAATGCTAGAGGGCAATGCAGATGAAAGATAAGGCATGGAACAAGAAGATTCGTGATTGCCTTATAAAGAAGAGAATGAAGTGATTTATATTGATCACCCTATTCGCCTCTATCCAGACTTGTTTGAACCTGAAAAAGTTTTCCCATGATGGAGAAAATGTTGCTGCTGCACAGTGTCATTTTGAGACTAAATCCACTCACAGACATCTGCATGTGGCCCTCAGACACCAACTGGCCCATGTCCCCAGCTACACAAAGCCATTGGTTATAGCTAAAGAAGCAAAGTATAGACTATATTACTGTGCTCAAGTGGAACAAGTCAACATGGCCTACCAAACTGATACCCTAAGACACATCTTCAAAAGAAAATCTTTTATTTCAAAAATTCATAAGGACAACAGATCCATCAGAAGTGTAAATATCAACATAGAAACAAATAATTTTAAAAATAGTAATGTGATTCCTCTCAATGAACACAGTAACTTTCTAGCAACAGAACCTAGAGAAAAGGAGATTGATGAAATGTTTGACAAAGAATTCAAAGTGATGGTTCTAAGAAAACTCAATGAGATATAATACAGATAAAAATTCAATAAAATTAGGAAGACAATTCATAATACAAATATGAAGTTCTAGAAAGAGATCATAAAAATGGGAATGTTAAAGCTAAAGAACAAAGTTAGTCAAGTAAAAATACAGTTCAACAGACTAGATCAAGTACAAGAAAGAATTTTCAAACTTAAAGACAAATATTTTGCAGGAGAGAGAGAGGGAAGAGGAGGACTGGTGAAAGAGAAGGAAGAGGAAGAAGAGGGGAAGAAGAAGAAGGAGAAGAGGAGGTGGATGGTGATGGCAGCATCTGAGACTCATGGGATATCATTAAGTGAACAAATATTCAAATCAAGAGTGTTCAAAAAGAGGGAGAGAAAGGAAAATGTACAGAAAAGCCTACTTAACAAAATAATAACAGAAATCTTTCCAAATCTTGGAAAAGGCATAAATATCCAGATCTAGAAGGTATAAAGGACCCAAAATGGATTTGACCAAAAAAAGTCTTATCTGAAGCACAAACTGTTAAAAATCTATGACAAAGAATTCTAAACAGCAAGAGAAAAGCATCAAGTCACATTAGACTAACAACAGATTTCTAAGAAGAATACTTTACGGGCTAGGAGTGAATAAAGATGCCATCTTCAAAATCCTGAAAATAAAGAAAAACTGCCAACCAAGAATATTTCGCACAATAAAGCTGTCCTTAAGACATGAAGGAGAAATGAAGTACTTCCAAAACAAGTAAAAACTTGGGGAATTCATCATCAGTTTGCTTTACAAAAAGCACTTAAGGGAATCCTATATTCAGAAGCAAAAGGAAGATAACTATCATGAAAAATAAACCAAGGTATAAAACCTAGTAGTTGAGTAGAAACACAAAAGAAAAAAAAAACTATCAATACAGAATAGTTTCAGATCACAAAGAAAAACAGTGATAGAAGAAAAAAGGAAGAAAGGATTCACGAATCAACCTAAACATTTTTTTGATGAGACTAAGACTTTACATATCAGCAATAACTTTGAATGTAAATAAATTAAATTCCCCCAATTAAAAGATTTATATTGGCTGAATAGGTAACAAATAAGATTAGACAATATGCTGAATAATGTACAAGAAACTTGGAATGCCTGTAAAGACTCACATAACTGAAAATGAATGAATCGAAAAATATTCCATGCAAGTGGAAACCAAGAGTGAGAAGGTATTGCTATACTTCCACAAGGTAAAGCAGATTTTAAGTTAAAATGTAAAATAGAAAAAAAGGACACTATGTAATGATTGAGGATCAATTTAATAAGGTCATAAATATATATACACCCAATACCAGAGCACCCTATTATATAAAGCAAACATTATTAGGTTTAAAGGGAATGATCCACTCTACTACAATAATAGTTGGAAAATTTAATACCTCATTGCAACAATGGACAAATCATTCACATGAAGTCAACAAATAAACATAAATATACTATAGACCAAGTGGACTTAACTGATATTTACATAACATTTCATCCAATAGCTGTGGAATGCATATTCTTCTCATTAGCACCAGGATCATTCTCCAAAACAGAGTTTATATTATGCCATAAAAAAACTAAACAAATTTTAAAAACTGAAATTATTTCCTTTAGCATTCTGGTCACAATAAAACAAAGCTAGAAATCAACAACAAGAGAAACTTTAGAAACTTCGCAAATGCTCAAAAACTATGCATAATCGCCTAGAATAAATATACCAAAGAAATCAAATGAGAAATTTAAAAATTTTATTGGAAAAATGAAAATGGAAACACAACTGATCAAAACCTATGGAATACAGCAAAAGAAACAATAAAAAGAAAAAAATTGTATCAATAAGAACCTATGTTTTAAAAAAGTAGAAAAAATTAAAATATACAACCTTATCAAGAAAATCAAGAAGAAACCAAATCAAAATTCAGAAGAATGAAAAATATAGCAAAAATTAGAGGGCAAAATAGAGACTAAAAAAATACAAAAGATTAATGAAACAGAGTTTGGTTTTGGTTTTAAAACCAACACACACACACACACACACACACACACACACACCCCTGAAAAACTTTTAGCTAGATTAAGGGGGGGAAAAAAGAAGACCTAAATAAATAACATTTCAGATGGACAGAAAATATTACAACTGATGCTACAGAAAAACAAATGATAAACAAAGGATTATTATGAACAATTACATGATAGCAAATTGAAAAACCTAGAACTAGATAAATTCATGGGCATATTTAACCTACCAAAATTGAACCATGAAGACAAAGAAAGTGTGAACAGTGTGAACAGACTATTATCAGTTAACAAGACTGAATCAGGATTAAAAAGTCTCTGGACCAGAAAAATCCAGGACCAGAAGATTTCACTGTTCAAGTCTACCAAACATTTAAAAAAAGAACTAACATCAACCAACTCTTCTGAAACTACTGCAAAAAAGAAAAAAAAAAAACTGAAAAGGACAGAACAGAACTCTTCCAAATCCACTCAACAAAACCATTACTATCCTGATATAGAAATCAGACAAGGCTACAACTACAACAACAAGAAAAGAAAAAAAAAAAACCTGCAGAACAATTCCTTCAATGAGCATATATGCAAATTATCTTAACAAAACACTTGTAAATTGAATTTAACTGCTCATTAAAATGATTATACACCATAAAAGTGTGATTTTTTCCAAGGATGAAAGGATGTTTTGATGTCCACATATCAGTTCACATACTAAATCATATCAATAGAACAAAGGACAAAAACCATATAATCCTATCATGGATGCAGAAAAACTATTTGAAAATACTCACCATCCCCTTACAATAAAAATTCTCAACAAATTACACATAAAAGAACCACACTTCAGCATAATAGAAACTATGTATGAAAGTGTTTCCTCTAAGATCTAGAATAAGAGAAAAACGTATACTTTTGTCATTCTTATTGAACTTAGTACTGAAAAACTTGTAGCAGTTAAGAAAAATATTAAATAAATTAATCCAAAAAGAAAGTGAGGAATTCAAATTATCCCTATTTGTAGATGATATGATCTTATGTATAGAAAAACCTAAAGACAACCAAAAGGCTGTTGGAGCTATACATGAATTCACTAATTTTGAAGTATACAAAATTAACATAAAAATCGGTAGCAATTTTACATCTGAAAATGAGATTGCTGAGGAAATTAAAAAGGCAATCCTATTAACAATATCTTCAAAATTAGAAATAAATTTAGCAACAGAAGAGAATTATACCGATAATGAAAATTATAATACATTCATGAAATAAATTAAAAAATACTAAAAATTTGAAAATACCTTACTTATTCATGTATTGAAAATAATTATTAAAATGGTCATACTACCGAAAGCAATATACAAATTCAATGCACTCACTGTCAAAGTACTAGTGGTATTTTTACAGGAAATAGAAAGAATAATTCTAAAATTCATACATAACTATGAAAGATCACGAACAGCCTAAGCAGTCTTTTTTTTTTTTATCTTTAGTTAATTTATTTATTTTTATGTGGTGCTGAGGATTGAACCCAGGGCCTCACCCATGCTAGGGGAGCACTCTACCACTGAGCCACAAACCCAATCCCAGCCTAAGCAGTCTTGAGTTAAAAGATCAAAGTTAGAGAGGTACCATAATATCTGATTTCAAGACCTACTACAGGGCTGGGGAACCAAGTTAGTATAGTAGTAACAAAACTAACACAGAGACTAATAGGACAAGATAGAGAACCCAGAAATAAGTCCATATACTTACAGCTAACTGATTCTTGACAAAGTCACAGACATATATTGGAGAAAAAAAATCTACTTTAATAAGTGGTGCTTGGAAAACTAAATATACTTATGCAGAAGAATGAAACTGGATGTTTATCTTTAACCACGTACAAAATCAACTCAAAATAGATCAAAGACCTAAATGGAAGACATGAAACTATGAAATTACTAGAAGAGAATGGAGAAATATTTTCAAATGTTGGTATTGTAAAATACTTATTGGGTAACATCTCAAAAGGACAGTCACAAAAGCAAAAGCAGACATTCAAGTTTATATCAAACTAAGAAGCTTCTGCATAGCACAGGAAACAATAAATAGTGAACAGACATCCACAGAAATGGAGAGAATATTTGCAAACCATTCATCTGACAAGCAATTAATATCATGGATATATAAGTAACTAGAAAAATTCAATGACAGGAAAAGAAATAATCTGATTAAAAATAGGCAAATGGCCCTTCCAACCAGGAGACTACCACAGGAGGTCAAGCCTAGTGGCCCAGATCCACCCATACTGTCTCGAGCATAGCAGGCCTGGTCCACCACTTTCCCCACTGGGCAGACACCACCAGAGGCTAGCCTTTGGCACAGGACCGCCCCTTCCGACCAGCAGACTACCAAGGGAGGTCAAGCCCAGCAGCCAATATCCACCGACACAGGCCCACATGGGATCCAGGCTCTCAGTAGGCCAGGTTCACCCCTCCCCATTAGGGGCATATACCACCAGAGCCTACCCTCTGGTGCAGGACAGTCCCTTCCAACCAGCAGACTACCAGGGGAGGTCAAGCCCAGCAGCCCAAATCCACTCACTCCAACTTACACAGGTCCCAGACCCAGGATGCAGTAGCATTTATTGAGGGACACCATCAGCGTCTGGAAGCCCAACATCAAGGTGAGGTACAGATAATCTGCACAGGTACTACAAGAATATAAGGAAGAAACTAATATTTCAGATTCACACTGCAAAAAAGGAAGGCACATTGACAACATAAAAAAAAAAAAAAACAAGGGAGGAAGGTGCCCAAAACAAACCAGGACACTATAATAACAGAACCCATGGACAGCAAAGTTGATGAAATGTTAGAGAAAGAGTTGAGAAGGTTCATAATTAAAATTATCAGTGAATTAAAAAATGAACTATATGAGCAAATACAGGCAAAAGTTGATCACTCCAACAATGATATAAGAGAGCAAATACAGGTAGCAAAAGATTACTTCAATAGAGAGAGAGAGAGACCCTGAAAAAATAGTCAGAAATCCTTGAAACAAAGGATACAATAAATCAAATAAAAATAACTCAATAGAAAGCATAACCAACAGACTAGATCACTTGGAAGAAAGAATGTCAGATAATGAAGACAAAGTATACAATCTGGAAAATAAAGTTGATCACACAATGAAGAAAGTTAGAAACCATGAACAGAACATCCAAAAATTATGGGACAGCATCAAAAGAACAAATCTAAGAGTCATTGGGACAGAGGAAGGCACAGAGTTTCAAACTAAAGGAATGCACAATCTCTTCAAGGAGATAATATAAGAAAATTTCTCAAGCATGAAGAATGAATTGGAAAAAAAAAGGCTTACAGGATACCAAATGTACAAAATTACAACAGAGCTACACCAAGGTACATTATGATGAAGATATATATCATACAGAATAAGGATAGAATCTTAAAAATTGCAAGAGAGAGGAATCAGATATATAGGGGGAGACCAATTTGTATCACAGCAGATTTTTCAACCCAGACCCTCAAAGATAGGAGATCACGAAACTACATATACCAAGCTCTGAAAAAAAAATGGATGCCAACCAAGAATCTTATATCCAGTAAAACTAAGCTTTAGAATTGATGATGAAATAAAAACCTTCCAGGATAAACAAAAGAATTTACAACTAGAAAGCCTGCACTACAGAATATCCTCAGTAAACTATTCCAATAAGAAATGAAAAACAATGATGAAAATCAGCAGAGGGAAGGATTATACTAAAAGAAACCCTAATCAGAGGAGAAACCAAGTCATTTTAAATACAAAATATAAACAATTTTAAAATCAACATTAATAAATGGTATCAACTCAAACTAAAAAGTTTCTTCTCAGCAAAAGAAACAATCTGTGAGGTGAATAGATAGCCTACATCTTGGGAGCAAATCTTTACCCCTCACACATCAGATAGAGCACTAATCTCTAGGATATATAAAGACCTCAAAAAGCTAAACACCAAAAAAACCCCCAAATAATCCAATCAATAAATGGGCCAAGCACCTGAAGAGACACTTTTCAGAAGATGATGTACAATCAATCAACAAACACACAAAAAAATTGTTCATCATCACTAGCAATTAGAGAAATGCAAATCAAAACCACTCTAAGATTTCATGTCACTCCAGTCAGAATGGCAGCTATTATGAAGACTAACAAAAATAAGTGTTGGCAAAGATGTGGGGAAAAAGGTACAATCATACACTGCTGGTGGGGCTGTAAATTGGTGCAGCCAATATGGAAAGCAGTATGGAGATTTCTTGGAAAATTGGGAATGAAACTGCCATTTGACCCAGCTATCCCTCTCCTTGGTCTATACCCAAAAGACTTAAAATTAGCATACTACAGGGACACAGCCACATGAATGTTTACAGTAGCACAATTCATAATAGCTAAATTGTGGAACCAAACTAGATGCCCTTCAATAGATGAATGGATAAAAAGTGGCATATACACAATAGAATATTACTCAGCAATAAAAGAGAATAAAATCATGGTATTTGCAGGTAAATGGATGGAGTTAGAGAATATAATGATAAGTGAAATTAGCTAGTCCCAAAAAACCAAATGCCAAATGTTTTCTTTGATATAAGGAGGCTGATTCATAGTGGGATAGGGAGTGGGGGCATGGGAGGAATAGACAAACTCTAAATAGGACAGAGGGGTTGGAGGGGAGGGGAGGGGGCAAGGGATTATTAATGATGGTGGAATGTGATGATCATTATTATCCAAAGTACATGTATAAAGACAAAAGTTGGTGTGCTTATACTGTGTATACAACCAGAGATATGAAAAATTGTGCTCTATATGTGTAATAAGAATTGTAATGCATTCCGTTGTCATATATGAATAAAAAAAAATTAAAAAATATGGGCAAATGGGCTGCAGATGTAGCTCAGTGGTAGAGCACTTTCCTCACAAGCATGAGCCCTATGTTCAATTCCCAGTATAGAAACAATTATAAAAGGGCAAGTGATCTGAATAAGCATTTCTCAAGAGAAGACAAAGAAATGGCTAACACATATATGAAAAAATGCTCAATATCACTAGTCATCAAAGAATGTAAATCAAAACAAGACATCATCTCATCCTAGTAAAAATGGCTATTATGAGAAAGTAAAAAATAACAAGTACTGATGAGGATGTGGAAAAAAGAGAACTCTCATATGCTCTTATTGGAAACAATATATTTTCAAAAATGTACTAATTTTAGTATAGTCACTATGGAGAAGAGTACAAACATTCCTCAAAAAAACTGAAAATACGCAGCACTAAAAAATGACAAAATCACGGAATTTGCAGGGAAATGGATGGCACTAGAGCAGATTATGCTTAGTGAAGCTAGCCAATCCCTAAAAAACAAATACCGAATGTCTTCTTTGATATAATGAGAGCAACTAAGAACAGAACAGGGAGGAAGAGCAGGAAGAAAAGATTAACATTAAACAGAGACATGAGGTGGGAGGGAAAGGGAGAAAAAAAGGGAAATTGCATGGAAATGGAGGGAGACCCTCATTGTTATACAAAATTACATATAAGAGGTTATGAGGGGAATGGGATAACAAACATGGAGGGAAATGAATTACAGTAGATGGGGTAGAGAGAGAAGATGGGAGGGGAGGGGAGTGGGGATAGTAGAGGATAGGAAAGGTAGCAGAATACAACAGTCACTAATATGGCAGTATGTAAAAATGTGATGTGTAACCGATGTGATTCTGCAATCTGTATTTGGGGTAAAAATGGGAGTTCATAACCCACTTGATTCTAATGTATGAAATATGATATGTCAAGAGCTTTGTAATGTTGTGAACAACCAATAAAAAAAACCTGAAAATAGAATTACTGTATGATCCAACTATTCTACTTCTAGGTATATATTCAAAGGAAATAAAATCAACATATCACAGAAATAACTGACTTCCATGTTTACTGAAGCACCATTCATTTAGCCAAGATATGAAATCAAAGAAGGTATGCATTGACAGATGGATACAGGAAATATGGTGCATATATACACAATGGAATATTATTCAGTAATTAAAAAGCAATTGTACTCTATTATTTGCAGCAAAATGGATGGAACTGGAGATCATTAGTATATCAAATGATGTAAGCCAGGCTCAGGACAAATAATATGTATTCTTATTCATATGCAGAAGCTAAAAAATGTTAATTTCATAAAAGAGGAGAGGAGAATAGTAATTATTATAAACTTGGGGGGCCTGGGTTGTGGCTCAGTGGTACAACACTTGTCTAGTATATATGAGACACTGGGTTTGATCCCCAGCACCACATAAAAATAAAAACAAATAGAAACTTGGAGGGGTGAAAGCAAGTGGGAATAGACAGAGACTGGTTGAATAATAGGTACAAAATACAGCTAAAAACAAGGAAAAAATGTAGAGTTCTATAGCACAAAAGGGTAAATTTGGTGTATAAAAAAACTATTTTTCAAAGAATTAGAACAGTTCAAAGGCACTGGACACAAAGAAATGACAAATACTTAAGGAGATGGAAAATGTGCTGAGTGATCATTATATATTATATACCTGTACTAAATTTTCATACTAACATGTATGCTATGTGTCAATTAAAAAGAAAGAAAATTGAGCACTCTCAGGAGAAAAAAAAAGATATATCATGTGAACACTAAACCAGTGATTCACAAAGTATGGTCTAGAAACCCCTAGAGGTACTCCCAAAGGTTTCATAAGGTCAAAACTATTTTAAAAGTAATAATCCTTAGGTGTTATTTGCCTTTTCCTCTCTCATTTGCTCAAGAGAGAACAGCAAAGTTTTCAGAGACCACAGAAATCTTAAAATGTAGCAAATTGAAGAATCCTGAGGAAAACATGAGAATCCAACTGCCTTGTGTTAAGTCTGATATTAATGGTACATAGAAATATGTGGACAACGCCCCTTATCTATTATATTATTTTGTTTAGAAAAAAGTTATATATAAAACTTTTAAATTCTAAGGCTTTAAGTTCTAAATCAATAAATGAAAGCTTATTTTTTTTGTATTTTTTTCTGATATTGTCAATAAGGATACACATAATCCCTGTAAGTAAAAACTATTTGAGAAGTCTTCAATAATTTTTTTTTTTGGAGGGGTTACCAGAGATTGAACTCAGGGACACTACAGCCACATACCCATTCTTCCTCAATAATTTTTAAGAGTGTATAATGAAATTCAAAAGAAAGAAAGCTGGTTTGGTTATATCAGATATGGTTTACTAAAGCAGAAAACTGTAGATAAAAAGAAACAATTAAAATGTTAAAATCTGTCAGTTCTACAGAAATACAGAACACATTAATTTGCATACACCAAATAGTTAAGCCTCATAAATATTTGAAGCAAAAAACTTCAGACACAGGAATTAAGAGACTGATAGGCACTCAGCATGAAAACCATTTAACTTTTTCTCCATGATTATGCTAATAACAGAACCACAGTATATCACAGGCAATAGGACAGAAGGAGAAATGAAAAAGCTCTAATTTCTGCAGTTCTGGGTTTCAATAAAACAGGACTATTCCAGAATCAGTTGTGTGAATGTAGACAAGAAGATACTCTGGGCCTTTGTTTATTTGTAGCATGAGGGACATTTCATGTTTTTGAGAGGATTTTAAAGCCTTCTCAACAGCCCTTTAATGTGACCTGTACCAAAAACAATAGCTATTATTGTTCTCTAAAAAATATTCATAATTAAACAAGGAATTCAAAACCTGCAAAATCTCTGGTGGCCAAACAAGCCTTCAGAGAAAGCAGACGTATGTCCTATATTTTGGAGAGGAATAGGATATTAGTAAGCATCAAAATCCTATGCAAAACTGATTAAACACTAATTGGATCCAGTAAATACATTTGGATCAAAAGCAGGGAACTAGATAGGAAGGAAGTTAAAGTTAGTTTAGACCCTTCCTCTTTTATCCCTACAAATTCTTTGCTGCCAAATAAAGGATGAGAACTAAGCAAAACAGACTTATTTAGCAAGGCTTGCCTTGTCATTAATTCCTCAACATCTCTAAGAAAACTGTTCTTTTTCAGTCAAAATAACTTATATTTCATCCACTTCCCTATCTAAATCAAAACAAAAAAATACCCACAAAAATATTCAAATTACTTTTTCAAAGGAGTTGAATATTACAATAAATATGATGGGTTGCTTAAATATTCTTCAATTTACTGCATAAATAAATACTTTTGGAAGTTCCTTTAAAGCTTCCTAGGTCCCATGAATAAAACTTAAGTCAAATATGTTTACTTCTCAAAGGGCCTCAATCCATGGTAAAATAATATTTGGCGCAACTTGTTTTAAATGTCCATATCAAAGAAATATTCTCAAAGCATTAAGTCATGATTTAATAAAGCCCTCTGTCACAGGGAAGTAAATTCTGTAAGGAACAGCAAAACTAAAGATGTTGAAACAGGTTGGAGGTTTTCACTAAATAAATGTATGGTAGAGGTCCACCTCCTTTAGCTGCTCACTAATTGTTATGTCTGAAACTTCTTCATCCAAGTGCAAAAAGTAGCTGAGTTGCATTAAAAGTTTTAATTTCATTTCAAAAGTGTTTCAGGATTATGTGTTGTATGAAAATAGAACATGAAACAGGAATCAGGAAAACTGGATTCTAGCTACAACTCTGTCTTAAGTTAGATGAAAACTATGTGGGTTGGCTTTTTCATCTGTAAATGAAAGAACTGGCAAATCTGTAAAATTCTTTTAGTTTTACACCAGACATCATGTTTACTCCAAAAAGTAAGGTAGCACCATCTAGTGGACTCACTCAAATTCACTATACATAATAGTGAAAAACATTTCTACAAGCAAAATATAGAGTTTTAATTAATTTTGCTGTATATTTTTTTTCCTCAATGATACAAAAAAAAGAAGGAGCAAAAATTAAGCTTGGCACATTTCCCCTAATATGCCATGACAAAGAAATCATGCTTACTTGAAAATGTTGAATTATTTCAATATCTTTCATGTTTATAAAATAATAGTTCACTTTTCCAGAAAGCAATATTATCTGGGAAGTAAAGTAACAAAAACATTTTAGCATCCCTACCTATTAATATAGATATTTTCTGGGAATATATTATCTGAAATTTATAAATCAGTTGCTGAAATTAAAATTTTTTCCAGATTAAAGTTTTCCTAAAGTAGCAGAGACAGAAGTGTCAATAATGAAAAGACACAATTATTTGCACTTGTATATTAACATCATAAATATTTTCATTGTTATTCAGTCAACAAAATAAATACAACAATTCACTCAAACACACACACACACACACACACACACACACACACACACATCTATCACTGGGATACATACTTAGTAACTAAGTCAGGTCAGTTATTTGCTCAAGGCTGCATCCCCAGCAAAATTCCAGTGCTGTTGTATTCCAGTGCTTAGTAAATTTGTTTGTTAGCAACTTTATTCATGAATAAACCCCCAAATCATTGCATTTGTTCAGCAAGAAACCTTTACTATAGTACATAAATGACAAAAAAGTGTATTATTACCTATATACTTAATTGGAGTGGCATAAGAATGAGGCAAATAAATATTAGGAAGTAGGGGTAGACTGCTGATTTTTAAAATCCTGATGATACCACTTATTAGCAGAGAAATTTTAGGCAATTTTTAAAAACTTTCTATACTTCAGTATTCTATGTGAAGTGGGGCGAGGGAGACTGATTTGAACCTAAATCATGGCATTAATTGTAAAAGTTCATAAATTATAGAGTTTATATGTGTCTAGAAATTTGTCCATTTTGTCTATATTTTCCTATTTGTTGCAATATAAGTTTTCAAAATAGTTCCAATGATCTTCTGAATTTCAGTAATGTCTGTAATAATACTACTGAAATCCAGAGGGTCATTACTGACTACTACTTTTTCATGTCTAATTTTATTATTTTTTGGTCTTCTCTTTCTTTGGGTTGATTAGTTTGGCTAAGGGTTTATCAATCTTGTCTATCTTTTCAAAGAACCACCTCCTCGGCACACTGATCTTTGTAGATTTTATTCTCTACCTCATTCATTCCAGCAGTCATCTATTATTTCTTTCCTTCTACTGGATTCCAAATTGATTTGTTCTTAAACATTGAGATGCATCCTTAGGTTGTTTACTTAAGATATTTCTAATTATTTCAGGAAGAAAAGAGGACATAGAAAACAGATGAGCAAAAACCAATAAGATTGAAGTAACTATAAAGTCTCCCAGCAAAGGAAAGCCAAGGACCAGATGAATTCTCAGCTGAATTCTTCCAGACCCTACCAAACTAATGCCAATGCTCCTCAAATTTTCGCACAGAAACTGAGGGACACTTCCAAGTTCATTCTATGAAGCCAGTATCACACTCATACCTAAACCAGATAAGGACATATCAAGGAAAGAAAACTATACACCAATATCCCTGATGAGCACAGGTGCAAAAATCCTTGATAAAATATTAGTGAATTGTATTCAACAACACATTAAGATTTTACATAATGATCCTGTTGGTTTTATTACAGGGATGCATTTGGTGTTCAACAATACAAATCAATAATTAATAATTCACCACAAAATTAGAACCAAAGGAAAAAAATCATATGATCATCTCAATAGACACAGAAAAACTTTCAACAAAATTCAGTACCCTGATTCATGTTAACAACACTGAAGAAACCAGAAAGAAATAATTTACCTCACTATCATCAAGGCTATATATGACAAACCTAAAGTCAACATCATACTGAATTCGGAAAAACAAAGCATTTCTTCTAAAGTAAGGAACAAGACAAAGATGTCCACTTACACCATTGTTATTCAATTCGGTCCTTTAAATTTTAGCTAAAAAAATTAGGCAAGAGAAGGAAATAAAATAGATATAATCAGAAAAGGAAGATGTCAAATAAACACTGTTTGCAGGCAATATGATCCTATACAAAGAAGATCGAAAAAACAGCACAAGACTGGTAGAGCTGATAAATTAAGATACAAAAACAATATACAAAATCACTAGCTTTTTTATACACCAATAATGAATCCACTGAAAAGAAATCAGGAAAACATATACATTCAAAAGAGCCTCAAAAAATACCCAAAATACCTAGGAATAAATCTAACCAAGTAGGTGAAATACCTCTTCAGTGAAAATTATGCAACACTAAGGGAAAAAAAAAAAAAAAAAACACTAGAAGACCAAAAGACCTGCCATATTCACGGATAGGCAGAGTTAATATTAAATTAAATGGTAATAATACCAAAAGTGATCTATAGATTCAGTTCAATCCCTAGCAACATACCAATGACATTTTCCACAGAACTAGGAAAAAATACTCCTAAAATTTATATGGAAGAACAGAAGACCTAGAACATCTAAAGCAATTCTGAGCAAAAAGAGCAAAGCTGGAGGTATCACAATACCTGATTTCAAGTTATACTATAGAGCTAGCTGTAGTTTGATAAAAGCAGTATGTTACCGACATAAAAACAAGACCAAATACAGACACATGAACCAAAGGAGTAGAATAGAAGACAACAGAGACAAACCCACACAAAGTCACCTGATCTTTGACAAAGGTGCCAAAAACATGTTGAAGAAAAGGTAGTCTTTTTAAGAAATTGTGCTGGGGAAAGTGTATATCCATGTGTAGAAGAATGAAACTAGATTCATATCTTCCACCCCACACAAAAAACAATTCTAAGTGGATCCAAGACCTACAAATTACAACTTTGCAATTGCTGCAAGGAAACCTAGGGACCACACTCCAACATACAGGTATAGGCAACAACTTCCTCAAAGGACTTCTGCATCTCAGGCAATAATACAAGAATTAACAAACAGGATTACATCAAATTAAAAATCAAATTACTTTGCTATGTAAAATTCAGTGAAAATTATGCAACACTGAGAAAAAAAAAGCACTAGAAGACAGAAAGTCCTGCCATGTTCATGGATAGGCAGAATTAATACATAGAAATAATAATAATTAATACATATTCATCTAATTAATACATAATACATATTAATCTATTTAATACACTGAATTTTACATAGCAAAGTAAACAAAATCATGAGGAGAGAGCTTATAAAATTGGAAAAAGTCTTTGTCAGATATTTTCTGACAGAGGATTAATACCCAGAATATATTTTTAAAAATTCAAAAAAAAACTTAACATAAAAATAATGCAGCCAATAAATGATCAAATGAACTGAAAAAAGCACTTCTTAAAAGAAATACAAATGGCCAAAAAATAAATTAAAAATGTTCAACATCTTTACCAATCAGGAAAATGCAAATCAAAATTACACTGAGATTTCATTTCACATGAATTACAACTGCATTCATCAAGAATACAAATAATAAAAGTGCTGAAGAGAATGCAGACACCAGGGAGAACACTGAAGTTGAGATTTGTAAATAGTACAATCACAAAGCAAATCAATATGGAGGCTCCTCAAACAACTAGGAATGAAACCACTATATGACTCAGCTATACTACTCCTCTATATTTATACCAAAGAAACAAAGTCAGCATACTACAACCGCAATTCGCAATAGCCAAGTTACAGAGCCAGCCTAAGTGTCTGTCAACAGATGAATGCTTAAATAAAAAGTGTTTTATATACAAATGGAATTTTACTCAGCCATAAAGAAGAACAAAATGATAACATCTGCCAGAAAGTGAATTAAACTGTTAAATGAAATAAGCAGGATTCAGAAAGTCAAGGATTTTATGTTTTCTCTTCTATGCATAAACTAGAGATTGAAAATAAATTAAAATCCTTAAAAGGGAAGGAAGACTAGTACAGCAGAGATGGATATCAGGTTTAAAGTAGAAAGGAAGGAAAGAGAAAGTATTGTTACATGTGCATATGAATATATGACAATGAATTCCAAGATCATGTATAATATGTGTATGTATATAGCAACAATACATTTTTAAAAGCAAATTAATTAAATACATAAAGCAGTTAAAACAAAAGCCTAGTGGTAAAAACATTACCATTAATTATATTATACTGTTTTATATATATATATATATATATATATATATATATATATAATGTAAATAAAATTTATAAAACAAATTTTGTTATACAATTTTTTCAAAATTAATTTAGTTTCAAACTATTTCTGCTATGAAGTGAATAAAATCAACATGAAAACTGGAGAAATGAAGAAAACTAGATCATAAATTGTAAATTATCTCTTTCTTATTTGCTTTAGCTATTCTTAAATAATTCACAAGTACTAACTCATTAGAAAAAAATTTCCTATGTCTCAATTTTATAAACTTTAACAATGTGACAAAATCCATTCAAGTATTATTTGTTCAAATTACATGTAGAAAGTAAAGTTTTACCAATTTTATTTTAAGTTTATTTATGGGAAATTTCAGGCAAAAGAAAGCATGAAATATGACAATGGTATCATAACAAACCTTAAAATGCCTCTTACTCAAATACTAAGTTGTAAAATGTAACTTCAAGAAAAATAAAACAAATTTTAACAAAATAGGTGTAGTAAAATCTCTTGTCTTATTAAAATAAATCTATCTTTAAATCATCACTCTAAAGTGACCTTGAGCTAAAGCTAGAAGTTGTGTATTCAAAATATGCACAAACAACTCCAGACCATGTCAATATATTCTATAATCAAAAACTTGGTTCTAAATCAAACCAATGACATAAAAATATAAATATTATTCTTTATATTCTTACACCATTTGTATGAAAGCATGTACTCTGATATATTTCTTTACTTCATTGGCTAGAAAATCTGTACTTTAATAACTTTGTATTTTAGAACCTCTATTTTAAGTTATATTATATTTCAACTTATAAACTATATTTCAATTATGACTAATAATCCCTTTTCAAAGGGATTGAAAACCATTGCACAGTATGCAATGGTTTTAAATATTAAGTAATAAAGCAAATTGGTAACTTTTAATTTATAGAAATAAAATTTAAACCTTTAGTTTTGTAAAAAAGTTTCTTATTTGAGATTAATAAGGAAAAAATTTACATTGTATTCTACAACAACATAGTCTAATTTCTACTTATTTCTGATTTAAAATGAACTGCCTTAAAGCAATTAACTGTAATTATTCATATTATCATAAATTCCAAGAAAATCAATTAAATAAAAATATCCATCAAAGAGCAATTAAAGATAATGCTACACATTAACTAAAGCAACAATTATAATTTAGTGAGAATTAACAAATTCTCAACAAGTGTAAAATAGGATTGCCTGTAATTTTATTTTACCTCCCAAAGAAATACAGCATGGGATAATAACTTATTAACTTATAAACACATACCTATCCTCGTGCCCCTTCATGATAGTTCTTAGCATCAATACATCACTACAAAATACATCAATACAAAATCTATGCTTTTCACTCAATCAGAATCTCTAAGCATTTCCTAAAAATGAAAAATGGACTTCAACTGGTCTTCAGAAAAATCCACTTTCTCATGTTTGTTTTCCCAACATTCAATAAATACAGTGTTTTCACTAGACTCAATAGACAGCAAAGAAGTCTGTTAACTTATTTGCTTTGTACTACACATAGCTACCTTGGGTACATCAATTACTACCATGGCAGTTTTCACATATATATTGTAGAAATCCTATCCCAGGAAATCCACTACTTAAAAAAATTCCTATATATGGCTGCTGGCAAATGAAGATGGGAATTGACACCTTTTTTCTTTTTCTCTTTTTTTCCTTACAAAGAGCCTTTATTTTTTCTTTTCTCATTTTTATTTTATTTTATTTTTTGTACAGGGGTTTAAACCCAGCATTACTTAACCACTGAGCCATATCCCTAGTCCTTTTTAAAATATATATATTTAGAGACAGGATCTCACTGAATTGCTTAAGGCCTTGCTAAGTTGCTGAGGATGGCTTTGAACTCAGGATCCTTCTGCCTCAGACTCCTGAGCTTCTGGGATTAAAGCCATATGCCATTGTGCCTGGTAAAGAGCCTTTTTCTTTTCTTAAAAGTTTGTTTTAGTGTGATTCAATATAGTAACATATATTATCAATGCACTTATATTCATTCCAAAAACAAAATTATTTTTATATGTATTTTACACAAAGATTTTAACATAAAAAAATTTATAAAAAGTATTACTATTTCTATTTGGGAGAAATCATGAATGGTACCAAAGCAGGTGGCACAGAAACATAAGTAAACGAACACATTACAGAGTATTAAAAATTTTTATTTTCGAAAATGTGCATTTCTAATTTAAATCTTAGAGAACATTAGAGAACTAATGAACATTAGACATTAGAGAACTGATGAAAATATGTACATATCAAAAGTTATAGACTAAGTATTGCTTAGAGAAAAATTTATAGATTTAAGCATGCATGTCAACAAGCTTGAAAAATGATTAAAATAATTGAATTAAATACTTAACTCAAAAAATAGGAAAAAACAATAGGTTAAAAGAAGAAGAGAAAAAGCTGATATTATAAATATTAGTGATAGAAATACAAAATGGTTCTACACATATAGAAAGGAACTCTGGCATTATTTTCATAAATTACAGATATCCTTGGCTCAATAATACAAATTATAGCAAATTAACTTGAAGATATATCTAATCAAGTATGAAATTATGGGTCGGGATATTCACAGTGGCAATGTAGATGGAAAACATCCAATATTCATTCATCAATGTACCAATGGAATAAACTCCAGTCAATGCACATGATTAAATAGTATGCAGCCATGAAAAAAGTATTAGAAACACTATAATAAGTTGTTAAGTGAAAACACACACACACACACACACACACACACACACCACAAAACAGTATTCAAAATATGCCATATATTGTGAACTATGAGCACAATCCATGTTTTCTTAGATATGGGTAATATAATATGTATCATACACAAATGTTATATATGCCAAGATATACATGTTAAAGGGTAAATATATGCAATATGAAATATACAAAATATCCACAAATAAAAGAAAATGGGTGAACAGAATGAAGAGGACACAGACAATAATCTCTTTGAGTATGCCTTTTTAACAAATGGGAAAAGCAAGCTAATTTTAAATAACAAATTCATAACAAAATCATGAATTAAAATACTTCAAATGATGTTTAATCACATCTCCTTGGGGGACATAGTTCGAGGACAAAAACAAATGCAAAGAAAGCTTAAAATTAATTTAGTAATTTTTACTATTAGTAGTAACATTGTTGTCTTGAAGCTATTTTATGGATAAGACATAGCAAATGGGTTAATTTGTTGCCATAAACCAAGGATTACAGTAGAAGACAGAAAGAACAACAATAAAGTTTAAAAATTAATTTGAGAGAATTGAACAACAGCAGGGGAGGTAGAGAGGGAAGATGGGAGGGGAGGGGAGGGGAGGGGGGATAGTAGGGGATAGGAAAGGTAGCAGAATACAACAGTCACTAATATGGCATTATGTAAAAATGTGAATATGTAACAGATGTGATTCTGCAATCTGTATTTGGGGTGAAAATGGGAGTTCAAAACACAATTTGAGTCAAATGTATGAAAGATGATATATCACGAGCTATGTAATGCTTTAAATAATCAATTAAAAAATAGTTTAATGCTAAAATAAATAAATAAATAAATATTAATAAAAAAATTAATTTGAATTAGATATCAGTTTTGATATGCCCAATTTGAATTCACTGCACAGGACAATTACAACACCATAAAGAATAATCAGACAACTAACTGAAATAGTTTGAACCAAAAATTGGATTTCATAAGAATAATGTGGTGGGGTGGGGGACAAAGTTAAAGAAACAAAACTAAAAATAATACCCTGGAAGTAAATAGAGCCACTAAGATCTTACTCTAAAAATTTGTCAATGAAAATTGATAGAAACAGATTCATGGATTGCTTCTCTTTCTCAATATAATCCCATCCCACTCCCTGATATTTAATCTGATCAGACTTTGTAATGACTATAGGATGGAGAAGGAGGATAGGATTTTACAATTTTGAGATTCAAAAATCTAATCTAATTGCTTAGTTGGTAGATAATTTCCATATATCTAAACCTTTCCTCTAGTAACAATTTCCACAAAGTTCTAACTAATTAAAGAATCTCTGCTTAAAAATTCTGGAAGAAATGATGAAATTAGAAAACTCACTTTCTATATCCCCATCACATTAATTTATTCATATTAATCAATGGATGAAAGTTTTAGAAGGAAGGTTGATGGGGGACATTATATTGAAGAATACGAGTTATTATCAGTTATGCCCCATGTTCAATCGTAAGCATCAATAAGGTAAACAAACACTGTATGACTGCTGATCTAATGAAATATGAAGCACAGAAAACTACCTAAGAAGGACTCCTGCAAAAGTAGCCAAATTTTTATTTAACCAGCTCTTTTGAGCTGACTTCATTACAGGAAATACAGGGCATAGTGAAACAATTTTGATACCAAAAGAAAGTAAATGTACTAAGGCAAAATACAAAACATTCTATAAGAAAAGGCAGGCTATGCAAAAAATCAATGGATTGGAAAAAAGAAGCATTAGGATTGCTACAGATTAAGAGAGTTCAAAGGAATATATAAAAGCAATATTGTGGTTATTGTTCATATTATTATTCAAATAAACCAGGTACTTTAGAAAAATACCAAAATTGGATTATGAATTATCAATTTATACATGGAATCATTCAATTTTATTAGGTGTCATAATGTATTGTATTAAGTAACAACAGACCATATTATTAAAAACTATTTTCTGAAATATGAGGGTATAGAAATACATGATTCTGGGAATTAGTATTTTAAAAAATTAAAACATAAGGGTGAAGCAAACATTGAATATAAGTAATAGTTATACAGAATGTCCGTGTATTATTCTACTTTAATAAATGTTTAAAATTTTCCACAGTCATAAAGAAAGACGTAAACAAAAGCAAACAAACAAAAGTAATATCAAGATGCCCTACAGAGAAAAAGAATCAAGCAAGATACAGTGTGTTTATTTCTATTCCCCAATATGATCCCATCATATTCCTTGATATTTTAGTCTTGATCAAATTTCTAATGATTGTATGAAGGAGGGGAATAGGATGGTTCCTTTTAGGTCCCAAAAATGTAAGCTATTTGTATTGTTTGTATTTTTATCAATATAAAGATTTTTATCAAGTTTTGACATTTTGTCAATCTTTGATTCTTCATTAACTATTATCAAGCCCCTACCAAAGCCCTTGAGAATATACCAAGACATTAAACAATAAAAATTAACAAGAGATTTTAAACAAGGTAGTGAATAACACAATGAGATTTTTATTTTAGAATTATTACACTAGAAACAATGTATAAGTAAGTTGAAGTTGAATTTCAGTGGGTAGATGAAGGAAGTTTGGGTGGTAAGAGATGAAACCACCACTATAACTCTTGACAATAAAGAGAAAGATGAGGCGCAGCAATAGAAATAATTTGACAATGCAGGTGATAAATGATGAACTAAGGTATCCAATGGGAGTGAAAAGAATAGTTGTAGAAAATAGAAGTACTTATCTTTTATTTAAAAAGATGTTTTAGTTGCTGAGTTACATGGATTAGAAGATGTAGGAAGGAAAAGATAAATAATTGTAAAGATATAGTGGTGGAGGGACTCAGAAGTTTAGGCACATTCAATCAGATGAATTCTTTCCTGTGGTAAGAGCAGTTTTAGCTAAAGAGGGAAAGTTCAGTACAAGAAATGTGTGCAATCAAGGAGAGTAGTGATGAAAGTGTTTACCAGGAAATAGTTATAACAATTTCTGAGAAGTGAGAAAGCACAGGATTCATAAAAATATCATAGCACCAAATTGGTGTTTATATGCTCTAGAGAAGCTAGGATCACTACTAAAGGAATGTTCCTATATGAAAAGAAACAGAGAAGGAAATATACTAAGAGACTAGTCACTCATTTGCTAGAGATATATTCTTTTATATACATTAAAAACAATTTTATTTTTCTAATCTAAATTAAATAAGATTAAATAAGTTACCATAATAAAACATATAAATTGGTAATGGTAGCCTGTTCTTAAAAAAGGAGTGAAACAAAATATAATCACAATGAATAAAAGTTTAAATGTTAAATAAGTATTAAAATTCCATTTTTCTTACCAATTCGAGTGATTTTATTATGCGAAAGTTCAAGATTCTGAATATTAGTGCAGCCATCCAAACCATGAAAGGAACTCAGTTGATTTTTATTAAGAAGAACAACACAGAGATTTTCCAAATTTTCACAGTTGATAGTCTCAATATGGTTTTCCTTAAAGAAAGGACAAATTTAATACATTTTTGTTTCAATGGCTCATTAATTAAATATTTAAAGCTTGCAAAAAGAGGAAGGATGAGACTCAATCTCTAAATGAATACATGAATCTCAAATTGCTAAGATAATTATAAACTGTTTTACTATCTAGATGAAAATATTAAGTAATCTAATAATCAAATAATTTGAATTTATTTATTAATATTCTTTTTAAAATGTTGAAAATATAGCAAAATATTTTGAACAACCTAAATGAACAAGAGAGAATATTTTATCATTGCTGTTTCTGCTGATGTGCATGGGAATGGCTATTGTAGTCAAACAAGCACTACTTCACCATTTATATGGGTTTGAATGGAAGTAGATAAGTTTTCATTTTATTTTGCAGATCTCTCAGGAAAGAACTACACCTCAGTGGATGCACCCAAGGATTTGCACCTGAGGAATTTCATCTCTAATTGGATCTGGTTTAGATAAGAAAATCCTGTGCTTCAAGCCTGGGTCAGATGACATAGATTGATACAATGATGGACATGAATGTATTTTGCATGTGAGAGGAGGTGAATCATTAGTAGTCAGAGGGTAAATGTGATAGTTACTTTGATAACTCCAGTATTCCGAGATTCATACACTCTCCTCCCACATGAACAATGGCTTCCACAATAAAACATTAGCCATCATGAGGCAAGCAGATCTAAGCACTCTAAAAATAAGCCCAAAATAACTATGAGAGATTCCAACTTCCCAGACATCCCTGTCAAGGAATCACACATTAAAGAGAAGGAATTTTAAACAGTCACCACCTAACTTCCATCTGACCACAATTACTTGAGTCCCAGTCAACACAATATAAAATGGAAGAAATGTCCAGCCATCCCTGGTCTCAATTCATGACCTATTGAATAAGAAACTAAGATGACTCTTGTTTTCTGTAGTCCTTTGTTATGCAGCAAAAAACAAGCAAACAACCAAACAAAACCCCTGTATCATCTGCAAAAACAAAGAGAAAAGTAATTTCAGGATGTACCACCTAATCATCTTTCTCTTATCCTTACAAACATAGATCCTTGATCTCTCTAGATCTGTTACAGGCTATTTTAGTAATCATTTCTTCAAGTTACTTCTGAAATGTGAACATAAACCCATTTTATATTTTATCATAAAATAACTATTAAAACAGGGGACATACCTGTACATCAATGTACTTAAGTTTTTTGCAGTTATTCAGGCTGTGTAAAGAAGTTAATCCACAGCATCGAAGGGATAGAAATTGAAGATTTGTACACTCCGCCAATGTGGAGAGACTACAACCTGGCAAATCATGAAATGTAATGGTTGTAACCTACAGAATTCAAGGAAACTTGGGTGAGTAACATTATTAATTACACAATATAAGCCATGTTAATGTTGTGAAAATGTTTAGAAAATTCATATAAGAAAAAAATACTGTATGTTGAAATTAACATTTATTTGGTCTCTTTTGGTCCCCCACATAGAAAAACAAAATATGAAATCATCCATTACAAAATTCAAGTTCAAAAATAAAATGCATAAAACAACAATATAATAATTTATTAGCTCAATCCCTGATTTTGTACCAAGTCCACTTATTTCATATTTTATTGCCCCAGACATCACATTATACCACATAAAAATCTATGATCTGTGGTTGACAATATCTTAGAGATCCGTGGATGGTAAAGTCAATGGGAGAATCGTATTTTCATGGAATATAAAGAAGGAATATAGTTTGCTCTTTGCTTTGTAGCAAAAGCAATAATATATTTAAAACTTCAAGTAGAGTTTCTATTTTCATAATTACTTTAGGAATATCTCAACTACTCATAATCTAAAGCAATTTTAAAGCAAATTGTTTTTCATAAATTTTCAGAAAGAAAACATTCTTCTATATAACAATAAAGTATGCATTGCCTGTTAAATCTGTATGCAAATAAATATGACTTCCATAATTGGAAAACTTGCTCAGTAATAGTGAAAATGGAGGGCTTAAAAACTGAAAATTTGACAATTACAGTTATATGTTAACAATGTTACTCCGCATCATAATTTATATTACCTTTCTGATTTAATAACATACTCTTTCAGCCAACTGCTTTCAATCAACACAATTAAATTCTAGTTATTTATGATGTAGCAATTTCTATAGTTTCATTTCATTACTGCACAGGAGTAACAACTATTCTGATTAGTAGCATCTATTGTTGAAATGGAAGAGTTTCCTAATATTTCTTCCTTTTTCTTAACATTTTAAACTGTCCTTATGGGATAGCAATGTCTTCTCTACTGCACCCTAGATTTTTACAAACATATGATATAAAAATACATTTTATATTAATCATTTATTGATACACGTATGATAATAATCACATAGATAAAAGACCTTGTGCTCCAAAAATCAAGTTCAATACACTATTAGTAAACATATGCATCCATGATTGTACAATCAGCTTGAAAAACTGGGGCACAGAAGATGTTAACTAAGTTTATTAGATTAGTTAATGAACAAACTGCCCCATAATTAGTGGCAAACCTTAAATATACTCATAGAATATGTAGTTTCTCTCCTTTTAAATAAAAACTTGAAAATTTTTATTTCATGCTCTCTGACTTAAAAAGAATGGTCCACATAGAGAACCTCTATATCATTTTATTATATTTTATTAAAGATCACAAATAAAATTTCTATTTAATCAACTATATTATTTCCAAATCTTTAATAGCTAGTTGTAACCAAAATGACCTAAAACAGATATATGTGATAGATATATTATATTTATATGTCTGTTGTTTGTTATTTAGAGATTTCATTCTCAATTATTCTTGAGTTCAACCTAAAGTGTATCAGTTATTTATAGTAAACTGTAATTACAAAAGCAATGAAAGCAACAACTGTTTTTATATGTTTATAAGACATTTTTAAAGTGCCCCAGTCTCAGATCTATTCAATAGGAAAAAAAAAATGATAGTGTTTAAAAAATTAGCAAGAAAGACAGCAAGTCTCAGGTATGATTAGTGGTTTACATGAACAGTTTGAAAATAACTTTAGTAATTCATGTACCATTCCAATAGCAGTCCATTACAATTTCTTGTGTAAAAGTGAGAAATGTTGATCTAAAAGTTAATTAGCAGTTAAAATATTATCATTCATGCCAGGTATAAAGAAATATTAACCATTCCTTAAGCTCAGTATCCATTTTATGGTGGTTGTTACTTACAACTGGTTATAATTGGTAGCAAAATGCCAAAAAGAAAAGAAAAAATAATTTGTTAAAACACAAAAGCTAGGAAAAATAAAAACATCTATAATCATTGTTCTTCAGTAATTTCCTTTTGGTATATTATTACATATAGTGAGATGGTACAGTATTTTCAGCTGTATAACTTCTTAGATGAAACAGGTATCAAGCAGGTCTCAAAAATCCATTTGCCTTTCTCATCAGATTGACACCCACATTTTACAATTGACTATTATATATGTACATGTAGGTATGTACACACAAACACACATACATGATAATGAGCTCTAGGTCATGTTCTTTGTATATAATGTGTTAAAACTATAAAATAGACATTGTTTTTTCAAGTTTATGAAAGACAAAACTGAGGCTCAGAAAGGTCAATATTCTTGCACAAACTTATGAAGCAATAAATAGTTCTGCCAGTAAATATCAAAAATTAAATTAGAAACAAGATCTTAATACAGAGATTTTAAAACTTCATTAAACTCAAATAATGTTTGTAGTAGTTTCCTTTTAAATTAATCTATTCTAAACTTTGAAGCTAGCAGTAATGTAGAAATAAAATTAACATTTAGCTGGATTCATTTATGCATCCATATTTTCATCCTCGCTACTATATACTCAAAATCACATCCTGGAAATAAATAAAGAAATGTAGAAAAAAATGAAGACCCGATTAAAGTCCTAAAGTTTCAAAGTAAGAGATTAATATGAGCAAAATGAATTCATTTACTGGGTGAAATTCCAGAAGAGTACACTTTTCTCTTAAAAATTCTCTCCACAAAGACCTTCTAAAGATGGCAGTAGTGACGAGGATAAGGAGAAAGACATGAATCTAAGAGATTAGAAAATCAAAGTAAGTGATGGATCAGTGACAGGGTGAATGAGGACACAATGATAAGAGAATTATATGAACAGTCAGGAAACAAAAGATAGTATTATATGTAACACCTGACCATTTATATGACCATTTATATTCATGCACATTTTTCATCTTTATAATGTATATGTGATGATGCTTCAAAGAAAAATTAAGCCTGTAAAATAGAGGCTTTGAGTAACACTGAGAGGATTATAGGGTCTTTTAGAAACTGTTACTCAAATTAGTTCATGAACCAGTGACAACATCCCTCAATGACATTGAAAACATGCAGAACCCTTTGGTTTGTTAATCACAAGATCCATCATATCAGAATCAACATTTCACAAATTCTCAGGTAATCTATATACATTATGGCTTGCCAGGCCTTTCTCTAAGAAATAAAGTAGAGTTAATCTTCATTTTATCTAAATTGGTAAGAGTTCCAAAGAAGGAACAGAGAATGGGCAGGAGGTAAAGGAGAAAGAGCTCACACATCTTTTACTTCTTCAGTGCTCTTCTCACTGAACAGACTAGAGATCTACAATAAAGGGGTAGAGCATTATTGTTTCTCTAATTTCAATTTTACTTTTAAAATTGGAACATTTTAGGCATTTAGTATACTTTAAGCTTTCACTATTACCTAACTCCAGTAGATATTTATAATGAAAATTACTTAAATAAGATAATTACTAAAGTCATCATATTGGAAACCTCAAAACAATATCTTGGGGAAAGTACATGAAAAATCATTCCAGAGATAGCATAGCCCAAGGAAAACAATAAAGAACAAGCAATTGGGAATTCTATATGTAGCTCTATAGAACTGATAGATCTGGTAATATATTGCTTAGGAAATAGAAAATACTTCAAAATATATGTTCTAGTTCTTGTTAATTGTATTGTTTTTTCATGGTTCAGCTGTCCTTCTGAAACTCCCTTATTTCATCAATCTATCAGAGATTACCCCAAAATCTTATTTGCAGAAATTTTCAAGATCTATAATAATGTATTTATCTATGTATTTGTTTAAGCTCCATAGTGCAACATTAGGTTTGTTGTTTTTGTCTCTTTAGTCAACCAGTAAATATTAATCAATCATATTGAACAGTTAAATAAATAAATATTGGCCGAGGAAATGAATAAAATAATGTACTAATACAAATGTTCATTTTGCTAGTATCTATTGATACAAAAAATTAAATGAGTATATTTGACTTTCAGGGTTTAACTAGATTATGTGTATTTTTTTTCAGCATTCAAAAATGTTTATTAAATGAATGGCTGAACCAAGAATGAATGAACAAATGATGTGACTATATAATAACATATTAAGAAGAATCATACTACCTCCCCCCCCCAAGTACTGGGGATCAAACACAGGGCCTGGTACGTGCTAGGCAAGTTCTCTACCACTGAGCTAAATCATAAATCCTTTTAGTATTGCACTGCTTAAAATATTCTTTCCTGTTTTTCTACACATTCCCGAGTTTCTGTCTTAATCTTGGTTGTAACTATGATTACCATAACCACTGAAAATATGTAGATTTGGTGAGAACTGTTTTAAGTTTGAAGCAGATATATGCCACATTTATAAAGCACAAAACAAAATAATTGTGTTTCTGTATAGGAATTCTAGAGTCTTCTATCAAATAAACTTCTTTCACAGCAGTGGTCTCATAAAGAGAAATTCATTACATTCACCACTAGGTGGTGTGGTAGCCCAGATGGAAAGCAAATGCCTGAGTATCAAATTTCCTACCCTAATTCCAACTCTTAAATTTGTAAATACTTCCACCCTTACATCCTTAATAATGGCTATAGGGCTCTTGTATGTAAGCTTAAAGATATTGAAAAATTTAAATCAAAGCTCTGTATAGTTCTTAGGGAAACAATGCCCTGAAAAAGATGAAATTTAAAAAATAAATCCCCTCCCACAAGGGGAAATATTTCGTTACTAACTTAAGTCTATTAAGAGACAGTTTTCTTATATACAAAATTTACTTCTATTAAAATGTAATGCTCCACTTTTGAGAATTGGGTTAAATATTAAAAAGCATTATAAAATTAGAAATACCTGCTGTAAAGTATTCCAATGGCCATACTGAAGAATTTCTAATGTGCTCAGAGGAGGCATCGTATTAGCCAGGCATTTCAAAGGTCTCTTTCTTTTAACATTTTTTTTCTGTTGATTTTGACTGAAAATTTCAAACCAAGGTTTAAATGATTTTAGCCAAGCTAGTCTCTTCTCCTCAATAGAAGATAAAAGTGTTGACTCTAGTGTAGAGGTTGTGATCTGTTCACATTCAGCCCTATTTTCATAGCACTCCTCTGGAATTTCATTAATCTCAGATATAAAAGAGTTTTCTTTGTTAGCAATCCAGGAGCTTTTTGTATTACAGCCACTAAAATCTTCATGAAGAGCAAGTCTATCCAAAAAGTAATCTTGCTTATTTATTTTGCCTTCTCTATTTACCATGGCATCAGTGATGTTAAAGAACATAATGTCACTATTTAGAGTATTGTCTTTTGAGTTTTCCTCAGCTTCTTTGGATTTTAAGTTAATTTCTTTTTCTTGTAGTATTGGATATTCCTCCATAGTTTCAGCATTTTCTAATTTTAATGGTAGTAGTTTTTGCTTTATTGAAATAATGGAAGTATTCTCTTCATATAATCCATTCCCTTGTGATATCTCTTCTTTTTCTACTTTTTGTATCATTTTCTGTTCATTAAATTCTATTATTTTCTGTGCTTCATTGCTCTTCACATCATTCATTTCTTCCTTACATTCTAATACTATTATTTGGACTTTTCCCCCCTCATTTTCCTTTATGGCATATTCCACCCGTTCCTGGTTTTGTGTTTGTGTCTTTAATTCTTGCTGAAACTGTTCAATCATATTTTCTTTTAGATCTAAGATTTCTAATTCAGTTCTTTTGTACATATCTTCATATTTTATTTCTTGCTTAATCACTTTTTGAGAACACTGGTTTTTTGCTAGGCTTTCATTTGTTTCTTCTATTTTTAATTCTGCCAAAATGGCTTGGTTTGATTTCAATTGTTCTTGTATTGGTTCTTTCAAGACAAACTGACTACCTATATTTTCACTCTTATTCGATTTCTTAACTACCCAAAGAGGAACATTTTCCTGCTTCTTTGAATTTTCATACACTAATTCTTTGGCTATCTCACCCTTATTCTTTGACTTATCTTCAATAGTTAAATGTTTGGCATTATGTTCTCCCTTCTTTAATGTGGTATTTATTATAAGCTGTTGGCTTGCAGCTTCTATTAATTTTAATTTTTCCTTGTTTTGTAGTTCCTCTCTTTCTCGTTTCAGGATGTTCTTTTTTTCTTCATATACTTTTTCTCTCCTTTTCCTTTCCTCTTGCTTCTGTTTTTTTATCTCTTCTTCTATCCTTTGTTCTTCCTCTATTTTTTTCCTATTTTCTTCCTCTTTCTGTCGTATATTTGCTTCCTTTTCTTTCAACTCTTTTGCTTTCCTTTGTTTTCTTTCTATTCGGTCTCTAATTATGGGGCTATATTTTTGGTAGATTATGAATGCCTTATATTTAGCTTGAATTTTTACAGCTGCATTATGCTGCAGTTCTAACAAACGCATCTTTTCTTTTTCTTGTAGATCCTTGAACCTTGTTCTTTCCTCTTCCATTTGTACATGCAAATTTCTCATAAATTCCTAAAATAAAGTAGGATAGTAATAACATAAACAAAATGTGTAATTTTATTCAAATATCATTTAAAATTGTAGATTAAAAATAAATATAAAAACTGAAATCATAATGAAATTGTGATA
Organism: Spermophilus citellus; assembly: GCF_964194105.1. Taxonomy (NCBI): domain Eukaryota; kingdom Metazoa; phylum Chordata; class Mammalia; order Rodentia; family Sciuridae; genus Spermophilus; species Spermophilus citellus. Next base: position 102,899,101 of record NC_138197.1, on the reverse strand, counting down.
ACATTCACTTAAAGCGATTAAAGTAATTTATTTTAAATGGTATTAATTTTTAAATATTTAAAAGACTGTCACATGGGTAAGTTGGTACTCTAAAATTATGAGGATAATAAACCACCTAAATTATAAAGATACTAAGCCACCTGGGTATAAATTGAGGGATTCTTTGAGATAGAAAGCATATGAAATCAGAATGACACAAGAAAAAAAAAGAAAGAATGAAAGAATAAAAGAAACAACAAAAGAAAGAAAGAAAGAAAGAGAGAAAGAAAGAGAGAAAGAGACAGAGAAACCACAAGCCAAAATTTATGTATGTGAAAAGGAATTCAAACATTCTGTGATGGGCAATCTGATAAAGGACATGGAGAGCTAGCACTGAACTACAGTGCATGAAATTCTCCTATGAGCCTTAGGATACCAAGAAGGTGAAGTAGCCCATGTGTGTAAGCAATATTAAGAAACAGTCTATTCACATATTTCATTCCTTCTCAGCTCTCAAGAAAATTGATATATACATAAAATGAGATAATTTGGAGCTAGGTAAGAAAATATCATTATCACTAGAATCTTAAAAAAAAGCAAAAGGGTCAAAACATTCAGAAAATATTTAAGGGAAACTAACATAAGGATGTGAGATAATGCATTTAATAATGCACTATTATTAAATGCCTTATTATTAAAAGAAGTATAAATTTCTGAGCAAAGAGAACTATTACACTAGACAAAACCTTAAATGTACATGACTTTTCAGAAAAAATATTTTTAAAAAACCTTACATAAACATAAAATGCAAGTGTTCAAATAAAAAATATGACTAACTCAAACAGAGCGGCGAAAGTAAAATGGCAGAATGTCTGACTACCTAAAGAAAAACTTCAAAAGTAAATATTTTCAAAAAAGACATGAAATATATGGCTATAGATAGGGGGAGGGATAAGGAATTGACCAAAAGTAGCTTCAGAATAATAAGGCGGTGAGAAAAGAAAAGTGAAGGCAAGAAAATAGTAGAAAAATATATACTTTAAAATAAAATGCCAAAGGACAAACAGCTGAGTTTATTTAACTCTCACACACAACTGATTTTGATACCTGGTAGCAATATTTCAGAACCCAAAATAAGAGTTTCATGGAAAAAGAGCTCCACGAAAGCAAATACCATGTTCTTTTTTATTCACAATTATATTGCAAGCACTTAGAGAAGTGTCTGACATATAACAGAAAACTATCACATATATGCAGATGAATTTATAAAGTGAAAATCCTAAAAGCTTCAAAAGAATGTAAGGACTAACCATAAAACTTATAACTGGCAAAAATAAATACGAAAGGAGCTACATCTTTAAATTACTGAAAATAAACAGCAATTAATATGTATTACCAAATAAACTAATTATTCAGTTTCGAAAGCTAAATCAATACATTTTTAACTACAAAGACTATGCAAATTAACCATTCAAAAATATTTTCTTAACAATTATTTAGCATATACTCCAGGAAAAGTAAAAACAGTTACACTGATTAGGAGAAGACTCAGGACTAAAAAAATACTAAAAAAAAAAAAAAAAAAGAAGAAGTCATTAACATTTAACACTTTAATTTTCTGTTCCATTTTCTTCTCCCTTCTAACATTTTGTTTTCAAATTCTACTGTTAGTTTTATTATTTTTATCTGTTTTTAGGTAATGTGTTTTTCTTTTCCTCTAAGATGTCCCTAAGACTATTTTTCCCCTGTCTTGAATTTCAGTAGTTGCACTATTAAATTCCCAGTGAAATTTTCTTTGTGCCTATCTTATTTATAAATCATTAGTCAGCTCTGAATGTTCAAATTGATTTTTTAAGGTATTTGAACTTTTCAGACATTATATCCTTACCCATTGCTTCTGCTCCATTCTCTCCATGCTCTTCTTTCAAGATTATCAGACAATTTTTATAACTTTTCACTATCCATTATGTTTCTTATGCTCTTTGCTTTTTCCATTTTTTGTTCTCTTTGTACATTAATTTGAATATTTTCTATTGAACTCTCTTCTCTTTGATAAATACTCACATTTGCTACGTCCAATGTACTGTCAAACTCATCCCATGAATTTTTAATTTTAATATTGAATTTTTAAACTCTAGAGCATATACTTGATATTTGATTATGCATTTTAATTCTCTAAAATATTACACATCACCTGTCTAACTTTTTTGTTAGTGATGATAGTTACAGTTACTTTACTGGTTCCACTAAATCCAGTATTTGGATTATATACAAGTGGGCTACTATTCTCTTTTTTTCTTGGCATTCATATGAATCTATCTTTTCACATGCCTAATAAATTTTTAATTCAACAAAGGAAATAATCAATAAAGTAAAGAGAGTGCCCACAGAGTAGGATAATATCTTTACTACATACACACCAAATAGAGCAGAAATCTCCAGGATAGATAAGAACTCAAAAAACTTCAGACCAAAAAAATAAATAACCCTATCGTAAATGGGCTAAGAAACTGAACAGATACTTCCCAGAAGTAATTAGTAAAATGCAATCAAAACTAATCTTAGATTTCATCTCAATTCTGTCAGAATGATAATTATCAAGAAAACAAGCAATAATAAGTGTTGGTGAGGATGTGGGAAAAAAAAGGTACACTCATATATTGCTGGTAGCACTGCAAATTAGTGCAACCACTATGGAAAGCAGTATGGAGATCCCTTAGAAAACTTGGAATGGAACCACCATTTGACCTAACTATCCCACTCCTCAGTCTATACTCAAAGGACTTAAATCAGCATACTACAGTGACACAGCCACAACAATGTTCCTAGAAGCTCAATTCACAATAGCTAAACTGTGGAACCAACCTAGATGCCCTTCAACATATGGATAAGGAAACTGTGGTACATATACATGATGGAATACTACACAGTATTAAAAAAATAAAATTATGGCATTTACAGGTAAACGGATGGAGTTAGAGAATATCATACTAAGCAAAGTAAGCCAAACCCCAAAAAACAAAGGCAGAATGTTCTCTCTGATAAGTGGATGCTGATGCATAATGGGGAGAGAGGTGAGAATGGAGGAACTATGATTGGGCAAAGGAGAGGGAGGAAAAGTGGGGGCATGGGAGCAGCAAAGATGGTGGAAGGAGAAAAACATCATTAACATAGGTACATGTATGACTGCACATGTGGTGCAACACTACATCATGTACAACCAGAGAAATGAAAAGTTGTGCTCTATTTGTGTACAATGAATCAAAATGTGCCCTTATGTCTACCTAATTAGAACAAACTAAAAAAAAAAATCTACAGTAGAATGTAGTTTTTCAGAAGTGTATAAATACTAAAAAAGATTGAAAGAAATACAAATAAAAGTAATAATATTTAGCTGGATAACATGATCACAAGAAACTTTATCTACTTAATATATATGATTACTTAAAATAATTTTATATAAAAACTGAAGTGAATAAAAACTAAAATTAATACATTTATTATCATTAGAATCACCTTAAGTTCAAATGTATTATTTAACAATTAATTGTGTTCAACAAACAGTAACTCTTCTTAACCATCTTTAAACATAATGAAATCCTTGTAATAGTATCTTTCCTTAAATCTTAAATGAAATTTTAGAATTGCAGTTTTATAAAGACACATTCATTGAACTAGTTAATTATTATTTGCAGAACATTCCATTTCAAGGAGGGCTTCTGAGGATTTTTTTAATTGATTTTATTTTTTAAATACATGACAGCAAAATGCATTACAATTCTTATTGCACGTATAGAGCACAATTTTTCATATCTCTGGTTGTATATAAAGTATGTTCACACCAATTCATGTCTTCATACATGTACTTTGGATAATGATGTCCATCACATTCCACCATCATTGCTGATCCTCTGCCTTTTCTCTCCGCCCCCCACCCCTCTGCCCTATCTAGAGTTTGTCTATTCCTCCCATGCTCTCCCTCCGTACCCCTCTATGAGTCAGTCAACTTATATCAGAGAAAACATTTGGCATTTGTTTTTTTCGGGGGATTGGCTAACTTTACTTAGCATTATCTTATCCAACTCCATACATTTACCTGCAAATGCCATGATTTTCTTCTCTTTTCTGAGGATTTTTTTGATACTGAAATAAATTCTATATCAGCTAGGTAATATTATTTTAAAAAGCCAATTTCAAGCATAATAATTTATTTCAAATGGAGAAAGAATAATGTACTGATTAAAAACAAAAAGTAAATACCTCATGCTGTTTAAATTTTTCTTTCCACATTTTCTCTTCTTCATGGAGCTCCTCATTCATCTTGTCCTGTTCTTGCTGAACATATGATAATAATAAAATGTTATTTTATTCACATACACATCTAAGAATATTATATTCATTATATATGATTCTCACAATTTATATTTGTACACAGTGATTAAAGATGACAATGCATCAAAAAGTCCTAGTTTACAAACTTTCAATTCAAATCCAATGTGAAATTAAAGCATCAGATAAATGATACCTAGGATTCCCATTTTCAGGACATAAATATGTTTACAACCTAGGAAAGCTGTTTTAGTTATCTGAACATGTTGTTCATATAATGAAATATGTTGGCTAGAAATACTGTTTGGTACTACAAAACTTATAAGTAACAACATTGCAAACTGACTTTTACATTATAATTGTTTTTTCTCTATACAGCATACCATTTAATTCACATAATAAATCAGTAAATAATGGTTTTCCTTCAATACATTTTTATTAGGACATATTTATTTAAGACTCTTCAGAATAAAATAAAATCAATATAAAACAGAACCCTTCATCAAAAACTCAGCTTCTAGTATGGGAACAGTGCCACAAGTTTACACATTACCCCACTTAGCAGCATGAGTTTATCATAAGAGAAGAACTATAAAGGGTCACAGTAGGAATGGTTGTTATATTACTGGACGGTGAAAAGTTTTATGCAGGATATTATACTTGAAATGACTAGGTTTTCAAGATGTAGAGTAGATATTTTCAGAATCTACTAAGGATTTCAAATAAAGAAAATGAATACAGCTATATTTTCAGTAAAATATTAAGTTTATTTCAAATAGAATTTTGGGAATAACAAGAAGAATACTAAAATCAGTGTGGAAAGTAAGATTTCTGTGTGAGAATCACTGAGAGCCTTCTGTAGATACAGTGGCAGGAGTGAGAATAGAAGTGAAAACCATGTTAATGTGGGGCTGTGGTTGTGGCTCAGTAGTAGATCAAATTGCCTAGCATGTGTGAGGCACTGGGTTCAATTCTCAGCACCACATATAAATAAATAAATGTCCATCAACAACTAATAAAGATATTTTAAAAACATGTTAATGTGAAATTGTTAAAAACCAACAACTGAATAGATACAAAGGAAGGGGAGAATTTTCTTTGAACCCATCTTATTCAACATGTGGTGCCTTTTGATGACATATAAGTGGGGAAATAAATTTTTTTAAATAGCCTTTTGACAGCACTGTGTATAAGGCCAAAACAATTACAAAGTATAGTATACATTCTACGCTAAACACTCAGAAAGGTTGAGCTACTTGAAAGTATCAGTAATATGTACTTAAGAGAAGATGGATGAAACAACTATTAGAGGGAAGAAAGCAATAAAAAGAGAGGTAAGGGTAAAAAAAATATTCATTTTCTTTCTTCCCCTCTCTCTCTCTCTCTCTCTCTCTCTCTCTCTCTCTCTCTCTCTCTCTCTCTCCATTCCTGCCCCCTCTCTCTTTTGGTTCATTAGCTTAGACTAATAACTGTTTTGCTTACTGAATTTAAGAGAACCAGAGGACACAATTTAGATAAAAAGATAATGCATTCAGTTTTAGATATAAAAAGTGTAGGAGAGTTACATAATATACTTTATTTTGTTATAAAAATAGATTTGGTTCTGAACAGGCATAGCTATGGATGAGATTACCAAAAAAGTGTATGGATTAATAAAACAAAAAAGGCAAAGGGTGGAATCCTTGATAGTATCATTTACAAGGACAGCAAGAGAAAGAGAAGTGTAATATTGGCATATTTTATTATCATATAGTATGTGTATATGAACATGCAACAATGAATCCTACTATTATATACAAATATAATGGCCCTGTAAAATGTGGAAAAAAAACAAAAGAAAGAATAATAAGCCTGAAACAGACATGGAGGAGGAAATAATAAACATGTAAGAAGGGAATAAAGACAGAATGACTCCCATATAAATCAAGAGGAAAGAAAATGGTCCCAAATCAAAATTTTGCAGGCATAAAATGCTTCAGAGGCCTATAAGAACCAAGAAAAAGCCTCAGAATATGGTGTTTAGAGATCATGGATTTTCTTTTTGAAGAGCCATTTTTTTGTTCAGTGGGGTAACCATGCAAGAACCCTAGCAGATTTAGTATCATATCAGGGATGAGGTAGGAATATAACGAAAATAATTATTTTTTAAGAAGCTTGTCTATAAGTAAATCTAAAGAGCATCTAACATGAGACAAAACAAAGGTTGCCACATGATTTTCTTTTCTTCTTAGGATGGGAGAAAACTGAACCTGTTGATAAAGAATAAGAAACGAGGAAGGACTGGGGTTGTGGCTCAGTGGTAAAGTGCTTGCCTAACAGGCATGAGGACTGGATTCGATCCCCAGGAACACATAAAAATAAACAAATAAATAAGGCATTGTGTCCATAAAAAATGAGTAAGAAGGAAGCTGATAGAGGTGTTTAAGTGTATAGAAAACAAGCAAGGGTAAGTTGAAAATGGCAGACTATAAAGCTAAGGAGAAAAGATAACCTTTGACAGAAAGAAGAAAGATTCTTACTGGGAGGAAGCAAGGCAAAAAAAAAAAAAAAAAAAAGGATGATCAAAGATGTTGAGGCTAACCAGAAACCAGATGTTGGATTAGATAAAAGAAGCAGTCTATGATTGATGCAAATAATGTGATTATTTGTAAACAACAAGAGAGGAAGAGTAGGATGGAACCACTAAGATTTATGACAACCATTTAGGGTAAGGAAAGCTCACAAAAAGCATTGAAAAGAAATACTGGGAAGGTAGTAAATTATGTATTTAGAATACAGCATAAAATTGTGGAACAGTATAATTGGAAAAATTTTATGTTCTAAGGCATAATAAAGTACAAACTTGGTAATTCATTCACTCTACTCATCACATTTTTCTTAAATAATAATTTTATAATAAATGCTGATTAGCTTCAAAGAGTGTATTACAATTCTAATTTTTTTAATAACATGGATTGAATTCAGGGGCACTAGACAACTAAGCTACATCTCCAGACCTATTCTGTATTTTATTTAGAGACAAGGTCTCACTGAGTTGCTTAGCACCTGGCTTTTGCTGAGGCTGGCTTTGAACTCATGATCCTTCTGCCTTAGCCTTCAGAGCTGGTGGGATTACAGGCAAGCACCATCACACCTGGCAAGTTACAATTCTTTCATAGTGGGGATTTCTTTGGTATCATCTAAGCACACAGGTGAATACTTTGCCCTTGAAGAAGTCAGTAAATTTTTATTATCATGCAAATAAAAACAACAACTTCACTAAGTAGAATTCAAAAATCAGATGTTTTCTAAATCTGAAAATACCACTAACACTCAATTTCGTTTATGTATTTCAGTACAAGCTAGAAAACACTCCTCTCATAAGCTACATTATATTCAAACCTTTTCTGGAATTTTAAAAGAAGTTTCTAGTTTTAGAAATGACTATGTTATTGTGGTTTGTGCAAAGGAAAATATAAGTACAGAAAAGTTATACATAACTATTCGAAAAGATTCCACAACATTTTTAAAATTGTTTTTAGATATTGATGAACTTTTATTTTATATTTATTTATATGTGGTGCTGAGAATTGAACCCAGTGCCTCACACTTGCTAGGCAAGTGCTCTATACTGACCCACAACCCAGCCTTAAGGTTCTACAATATTATAAAACTTTTTCTACAAAATTATGAGAGTTTTTAGTTTATTTATTTTCTATATAATCAAGAAATAAAATGTACTCAACATGGAGGGTTAGAATACTCTGAATTGCCGAAATAATTACATGCAAATGTTCTCTATATGTAACAGTCAAAATCACCAAGTTCTGGATAATACATCTATCAACTTTGGTAATGAAAGACAAGACATGGTCTTGCTTGTTACCTAGACAATCTAAGACCTTTATGACCTACATGTAGGATTCTAAAATCCTCAGTTTCTCAATATGCCACTATGAAGACTTGACGGTGGATATCAGACAGTTTGGACACACAAAACAGAAATAAAAACAAGTTCAAAACTCTGTGAACTCCAACGAATTAGCTCAGTTATCAGGACATAGAATATCTCCTAAATGGTTGAACTACTTCTACCAAATATGTCATATTACATATTCTACATAATATATCACATGCTAGATCACATAGCAAAGGCACTGTTTAATCAATAAAGCTGCTATCTTTTCCTAAATTTATAATGTTATGGAAAAAAACAAGTTTATATTATAAATTTCAGAATATATAGCATGATCTTTGAAACTTCGTATACTCCAGGGCTCCTAAGATACAAAGAAGTATATGAAATTCCTGTGCAATCTAATCAAGTAGCCCATATTAAATATCATTAATTCACAGTAAATTGCTTCCATTACCAGGAGCAATTAAAATCCACAGAATAAATTTCAATCCACACTGTAATACAAACAGCAATATTCTTCATAGGTAGCTACATTTAAACAACAGGTACATGACTTCTAAAATACATGAAAAAATCAGAACCAAAATGTACCTTCTGTATATTCTCTAATTTTTTCTTTTCAACCTCAAATTGTTTCATCCAGCAATGTCTCTTTTCTTCTTCCTCTTGAAATTGCTTTTCTTCTTTATCCCTCTGAGCTTTGAGAATTTCTTTATCTTTATCTTCTAGTTCTTTCTGTTTGTCTTGCCAGGCTTCAAAAGACTGTCTACATCTTTCTTCAACTTCAAAATATCCAAAATTTATATCAGCATCATCTGCATTCATAAAGAATAATAACAGTATTATTCTTAAAATCAAATCTGTACAATGTGAATCAATTTAACACATAAAAGTAAATTTCGCTGGGTGCTGTGGTACATGTCTATAATCCCAGCAAACACAGTAAGCTAAGGCAGGAGAATCATAAATTAGAGGTCAGCCTCAGCAACTTAGTGAGGCCCTAAGCAACTTAGGATGACACTATCTCCAAAAATAAAAGTGCTGAAGAGGTGGCACAGTGATTAATTGACTCTGGGTTCAATCCCTGGTACCCCCACAAAAAACAATAAAAAACCCATAATTTTAGATAATTAACATAAATATATTAAAAAAGAAAAGTTATAATATGCAAACATATTATTGAATACACATGGACATTCCACTTCAGTCAATAAAGAAGTAAAAATACTTGCCTTGCCTTAAAATATCCCATAAAAAGAAAACTATCCAATATTTTTTCAGATAACTATGATCAATCATACAAATTGTCAAAAATATTGAGCAGTGTGGCACACCTGGTAAAGCATGTTCATCCATAGGCAATTCACAAAGATCAGGCTCAGGAACCAAATCAGGATTCTCACAATGGGAATTACTTCTCATAAATTCTTCTTTTTCTATTTCAGTTAATATCTAAGAGGTTAAAAGAGTACCAATAATTAAATGAAATCAAGATAGAATAAAATTATGACTTAAGTAGTGAATTAAACATATATAATATAGAATTTTACTTTCTAAAACCTCTGTATATACAAATCTATAGTGCATTGATAATTATTTTCCTCATGAATAAAAATATTTTCACATGCAGAAAATATTTTTACCCTCTCAATGTTTTCCAAACCCTAATCATTTTTTTAAAATAATTTTTTGATAGTAGATGGACATAATACCTTTATTTAATTATTTTATGTGGTACTGAGGATAAAACCCATTGCCTCATACAAGCTAGGCAAGCACTCTACCATTGAGCTGCAACCCCAGGGCTCAATTCATTTTAAGATTAATCTACCATCTTTAGTTAATATGTTTGATATTTTTTCAAGATGTTTCTATTAATAACTATTTTATTAATGCATTTCTTTCTTAGGTATAGTGATTGTTCCTGCATAAAAAATTATTAATGAATTCAAAATGACAAAAAAGAGAGCTAAAAATTCTGTATTTACCCTGAATTATGCATAAGTGATAATTTTGATCAACACTTATCCATAATTTTATTCCTACAATACTCCAGTTGGAAAGATAGAAGATATTTACTCCAATGAATCAGCAGCATGATAATTTTAAAAAAATATTCTAATTTATAGTACCACAGAAAGAGTAAGAGTCAAAATTTTAAAATTATATTAAACATCTTAAGTAGAAACAGAGTTAGATAAGAGAGAGGTAAAATGAGAGTAAATTGAACCCAATGAATAAATCTGAGGAAGAGATTCTCTTCAATATATTTGTGAGGTTTTAACCCAATAAAATGCTACACTCCCTTTTAATTTTATTTTTAAGAATCCTTTCTTTTATCTGCTTTTAAAAAGTAATATAACCTCTTATACATTCAAAGTTTCTATGCAGTATTTAAGGTCTTTGCTGAAACATTGTAAATTTCTAAGAAAGATATTAAACACAAGAATATACTCATTGTTTTCCTCTGAACATTTAGGAAAAAAATATCATGCATACTGGTTTATCTATATGAACATTAAATTTACAAATACTGATGGCTCAAATTATTATTTTAATGTTCTCACAGATTGAAATTTGTGTGGTTTCATATACTATTCAAGAGGAAACCATAAAATAAAAAATGACTTGTTTAAAAACAATCATTTTAAATCAGTGAACTTAAAATCAATGAACTCTCATCCTATGTAAGCTTAAAAGACAAATTTCTAATTGCAATATTGAGTATTTTCTGTCAAATGTTGAACATATACCTTCATTAGTTGTTCCTGATTTTCTTTATATTCAGTTGATAATCCTATCCTTAAATGCATATGATTATCAGAAACTGTTCCATAACTATAGCCTAAAAAAGGAAAATATATTATAATATTTTACAAAAAGTTTACAATACTTTATAAATGTAATTTTGAATATTAGAGTACAACACGCCAAAATCTTAAACACCTTCATCATCCTTTAATTTCAGCTTTTATCAGAATAACTTCTTGATCAGCAATAGGAACTCAATAGAACAGAAAAATGAATAAAGAAGAGAGGACATTTGTTGTATTTATTTTAAAAGTAAAAGCAATAAATTTCTAAAGCACTATTAACTCTTTACCATTTTAAAATTCTAGGCTGAGGTTTATTTTCTATGAATTCAGAATCATATAATGTATAATATTGCAATGGCACCTTGATTAGAAATCAATAAATGTTCAATTACACCTGCCACAAACTAGCAATACAATCCTGCACAAGATTATGAAATTACTATAAGAAAAATATTAATTAATAATTAATATAATGAAGTTAAAACTTATTCCTTATTTAACAAAATTTTATTGAATTTTATTGTCTTTTTATTGTCTGCTGAAATGTATTACATTTCTTTTTCTTTATTCAATTAATGTGTCATATCATGGTAATGCTCCCATTCTTCTTGTTAACTAACTATTAACACCTATTTGGTCATAAATATTTTCTCCATCAATACCAATTCAAAATGTGTCTGACATGCCTCTCTGTATGAGATGCTGAAAAGAAAAAATAAATTATCCAGATTACTTTGCAGCTAAGTTTCTACACATAGATATATTTTTCCTAAGTCTTCAATGTCATATCAATAGTAAGTGTAAAGAGAAGTTTTTGATATTTTCATCTTTCTGGCCCAAACTGTGATGATCTAGGAGACTTTGAGTTGGAGACAGGAGTGTGTAGGAAAGAATTTGTATCTCTGAACTTCTTAATTATGACAGAAACTTCTTCTGCACTACAGTTCTGAAATGTATGGTGAGGTTGTTTTATGTCTTGGATACACAGCCTAAAGTCTGGGTCTCTTCAGTCCTGTGAACAGTAATTTATTGCAGTAGCTAGTCATCAAAAATGATTCTTCCAAAGAACCATGCCTCCTGTACGCATGTCCTATGTAGTTCCCTCCTACACTGAAACTAAACTAATGCTATGTAACTAAACAGGATGTGGTAGATATGATACTGTCTGACTTCTAAAAATAGATCATAAGTCTTAGGTTCCACCTTAGTCTCTTGGTATTTTGTCTCAGAACATTGAGTTTCAGAATTCAAATGTTATATAATGAGAAATATAAGCCAAAAGAAAAGGCTACATGAAGATGCCTCCAGTTGACAGGTACTTAGCTGAATTCCCCAATCAATAAGCTACATGAATTGCCAGGCATTTGAATGAGCCCTCTTGGAATCCCAGTGCAGTTGAGCTTCCAGAGGACCGATAGATGTAATCAACATTCAACAAAAATGCATAATAATCCAGGGAACAACTGCCCAGCTGAGCCCAGTCAACTCACAGAATCATAGATATTTTTAAAAATGTTATTTTAAGCCACTAATTTCATTTCACAACAATAAATATTCAGCACATTTATTCTCCCTATAAAAGTAAACAAAAATCTTACTGCTTAAAGTAGAGTGGCTCTGTTTTCTACAACTGAGGTTTCCAATCGATACAACTGTAAATTACCCTCCAATTTATTTTGTATGCTATCTTTATACAGATTTAATTTAAAATATATAGCTTTTTAAAGTGAATTATTATATAATATGAAAATTTTTGCTTCTTGATGTGCTGTAAGTATTCAGTTGCAAATTTTTTCCTAGTTCATTAACACTGAAGAAGAAATTCCTTTCTCCCTTCTTGCTACACTATTGATTTATTCATGTTTTTTAATTTTACATTTTTGATAATTTGAATTTCTTTGGTAAATTATTCCTTGATGTTATCAAATCTATTTTATTAGAGTTGTACATGAGAACTTCTCATAATCTTCTGAACCACTGTTTAATGTAGCTTTATCTTCTTTCATGAAACTAATTCTCTACAATTGTGTTTTGTTTGAATTTTATAATTTGATTATATTATTGTCAATATATTTGTAATATATTTTCATTATATAAATCTTAGTAAAAATAAACTATTAGAATCCCTCATAGTTCAATCATAGTAAATATTATATATTTATTTATAATGGTACTACTGTCGGAAAACATGAAGTCACCCTTCCTCTTCTTTTTGCATCAATCCATCAGTAAATCCTTTTTTACTGTACCCTAAAAATGGTTGCCAGAACATGACCACTGTCCCTCATTTCTACTCAATCGATTCATCTCTAACCATATAATTCCAAGTCTTGTTGTAATATGGCTATGTCAATGTGTTCTTTCTACATAATTAACAGAATGCAACTAAAATACTGCTCAAAATGTAAGTCAGATACTCTGCTTACTCACTGCTCAAATATCAATGTCTCATAGAGACTCCTCTAACTGCCTTATTTAAAATAGCAACTTCCAGTCTCTATCCCATTATCTTGCATTTCTTCTTTCATAGCAGTTATCACTATTGTAATATTCCAAATTTATTTGTTTATTGTTTGTCTCCCCACACTGAAACAGTAGAACAGAAGAGTAAGACCTTTGCCTGTTTTGTTCACTGCTGTATTCTCAGTGACTACAACAGATTCTGTTATAACAGTAATATTTGTCGAATGGATATCTCTGAATATCCATATTATAATTTATACTATTTTCATAAAATATGTTGAACTTTAAAAGTTTTTAATAACAAAACATGACAAAACATGAACATTTTTAGATAGTTAAATTATTGATCCAAGTCCTATTTTTTAATGAAAGTATTATTGGACAAATCAAGGTCTGGTTGAACAATTAGCTTATTGTCATTTTTCAAGATAAGACAAGAAGTGATTAATTCTAGTTAAATTTTGATCATTCCATTATTAGAATAATTCTCAGAAATATTGCCCAGTTCAAGCAAATAAAGTTTGTTAGGCTTTTGTATACAAAGAATTATTTCCCTCCAAAAATGTGTGCATATTGATACTTTTAAAATAGTCCCATACTCAATTTTCTTTTCTTTAATGTAAAGTAATAGGAATCTGGTAATAATTAAAACTGGGGAAATAAGAATAGGCATGGGGACACACAACTGTAATCCCAGCAGTTAGGAAGGAAGCCTGAGACAGGAAGATAACTCAAAGGTAGTCTCTGTAATTTACCAAGGCCCTAAACAATTTAGCAATACCCTGTCTCAAAATAAAATATAAAAAGGGCCAGACATGTGGCTCAGTGGTTAAGCAATTCTGGATTCAAACCCTGGAACCAAATGAAAAAAGAAAATAACTGGGGAAACAAAATTATTTATAGAGATATAATGAAGATAGTAAGAAAAAAATATATACTACATCTGATAGTCCATAATACTATAGATATTTTATTAGTGATAAAGGTACATTCATGTACATAGCACAAGATAAGAACAGTGAACAACTTAGTTTGTTAAATTATGTTATCCAAACTTAGTGAAAACTTATCTGCCAATCAAATGAAATCTGAACTTACTTAAAACATTGGTGTCTTCTAAATCCTGAAGAAGGAGTTCTTCAACAGTTTTACTCTTGTTCTTTATAATGTTGATGCAGTGAAGAACTGACTCTGGTAATTCTTCTAAATCCTAAAATCAAAATTACACATAAAATATTCCTCTTTAAAAATTTGAGCAAAATGTGTAAAGGAGGTAAAAGGGCTACAGAAAAGGTAAAGTTCAGACAAATATTTTGCTAAAATTTGCTTTTTACTTTATTTTATGGAAGACCCTAACGAAACAAATGAAAAGTTACCTACATATGATTTTATTAACTTTATTACAAGCTGTTTATTTTTAAGTGTCCTTAATTATTGTTTATATTTTAGATTTGTCTCAATGAATTTTATCAACTATTAATGAAAATTGCAAAGTTTTTTTCCAAAATATATATAGGAACTAAATAGAAGAACCAATAACTTATATAAGAAATTAATACTTTCCAAAATTTACTCTATGACTATCAAAAACAAAGTTAGTCAAATTCATGAATTAGGGGCTGGGGATGTGGCTCAAGCAGTAGCGCGCTCGCCTGGCATGCTTGCGGCCTGGGTTCAATCCTCAGCACCATATACAAACAAAGATGTTGTGTCCGCCAAAAACTAAAAAATAAATATTAAAACATTCTCTCTCTCTCTCTCTCTCTCTCTCTCTCTCTCTCTCTCACTCTCACTCTCACTCTCTCTCACTCTTTCTTAAAAAAATTCATGAATTATTACATAATATCTATCAATATGGACTATGTAAATATATTTACAAATTTTAAAATTAAGTAAATATATTGATAGTAATTTACAAAATGTAAAAATGTAGTTCTTCTGTAAATACTATAACTAGTTAGAAAATATGATACAAAGATATAGGCATAATAACGGCAAATATTTAACATATCAGGAGTAATTTTAATAATAATCTAGAAACTAGAAATCCACATCTATTTGACTACAAAACTTCATTGATGGCCCTAAAAATACAATGTGGATGAATCACTTTAGATATTTTTAATACAGAAGAACATTACATACACTTATTTCATCTAATAAAATATTTTCTGACATACTGGGTTTCCCTCTAATAAGTTAAGATTTTCAACTATATTTTTTTCTCTCCATGTTCACTAATAGAATTCAGTGCTTATTTTGAGAAGGGATATCAAAGATAAAGAGAAAAATGTTGCTTTTCCCCTTATCATTACAAAAAAGCAAACAAAATTCAATGTTATAAACTAATTCCTGGTATTAACTCTACTCTTCTATCCTCTGTCCTACACTGATATTTCTATTTCTTGTTTAATTAAGAAGTCTTTTAAGATACCTGGATTGTACAAAATGTTATTATGTCCTGCCATATATAATTTGTAATCCCTGAATCTAAAAAATGAGATATGTATACAAAATATACCAAGAAAATTAATATTCCTACTGAAAAGAATTTGTGTTAAAAGGCTTAAAAATGCAATACTTAACACTTACTGCATCACTACCTTCACTTAGAGTTTCTGAGTTTGACTCACTCTCAACCTCATCTTGTTCCAAGGAGGAAATACTGATTTTATCCAATTCAGCTTCTATCTCTTCTTTGAGTTTTGCATCATCATCATCACTGTCTTCCATCACTCTTCATATTAAAAAAACAGAAAATAAAAATAAAGAGTCTATTATGTCTCTAAAAATTGTGTGTTTCATTCAAACCTATTTTAACAAACTTTTATCATACCTTATTATGATTGTACTATATGTTAAAGAATATTGTTTTACCTCTTCATTAACTTATCTTTTCAAAAACATATTTCACTATAAAATGTTCAAATCTAATATTAATTTTATATTTCTTTAAGAGAAAAAATATATAGGGAATGAACTGACTTACCTTCCAAAATCAAGAGATTTCAAAGTAAAATTCCACATGGGCCCAATTAATAAAAACAACATTGAATATCTTGAATATTTAGAGATTAAAATACTTAGAAAATAATAATCTAAGTATGGGCAAAGCATATGGCTTTTTTGTAGTCATTAAGAATACTGGTAATTCTGTCACAGATATAGACAGCCACAGCTTTTGCTAACATGACACATAATGACAGATAATACATGACAATCTAAATATTATACATATAACCTAAACTTTATAAACTATAAAATAGCCTAATGTTTATTTTATTTAAATTGTTAATGCTTGTAATGGATATAGGCACAGCAATGTATTATAGCATATCTTCACATCGTCATTATCAAGTTCAGTACCACCATCATTAGTTTCCATATATAGAGTATCTGTAATAAGCCAGGTAATAGAAGATACTTAAGTAAATTACGAACATTAAAAAAAAGTAACAGGATAAAGATGATTGTAGTTTTGTATATATGACAAAACCAAGGTTTGAAGATGTTACTTAACTGTCCAAAATCATTATGATAGTAAATAACAGGGCAGAATCTTAACTCAGATATACTAATTTTAAAGTCAGTGCTCTTTCTACTACTAAATGGTATCAACTCAGCTGAGTTCTTTATCTATCCGACAATCCCTCTGTATGCCATCACCTAGTCCAATCATGTCCAAATTGAAGGTTAGGACCCATTAATTAATCAAGAAATTAATTAAGAAATTATTCACTCTTAATCACTAAGTTTTAGTGACAGGATGAGAAAGGAAAGGAAGTGTTAGGATAGGCTAGAAAACAAAATATAATGATTCTATATATTAAGATAAAATTGTTTAAAATTTTTCAGTTATGAATACACACATATATATGCACATATGCATAAGTTAAATGAAATATATTTTATTAGTACT
Organism: Spermophilus citellus; assembly: GCF_964194105.1. Taxonomy (NCBI): domain Eukaryota; kingdom Metazoa; phylum Chordata; class Mammalia; order Rodentia; family Sciuridae; genus Spermophilus; species Spermophilus citellus. The sequence continues at coordinate 102,881,697 of NC_138197.1, read as the reverse complement.
TTTTTATTTACTGTAGATCTTAGTCACATAGCCATATCAATGTTTATAGCAGTTCACAATAGCCCTTCAATAGATGAATGGATAAAGAAAATGTGATATATATATATATATATATATATATATATATATATATATGTGTGTGTGTGTGTGTGTATATATATATATATATATATATATATATATATATATATATACTGGAATATTACTCAGCCTTAAAGAAGAATGAAATTATGGCATTTGCAGGTAAAGGATGGAGCTGGAGTGTATCATGCAAAGAGAAATAAGCCTATCCGAAAAAACAAAGGCCGAAAGTTTTCTATGATGTGCAGATGCTAATTCATAATAAGGCAGGGGCTAGGCAAGAATAGAGGTACTTTGGATTATGCTGAGGGGAGTAAGAGAGGGGAGGGGATATGGGGCTAGGAAAAATAGTAGAATGAGTTGGACATTATTACCCTGCATGCATATATGACAACACTACCAGTATAATTCCACATCATTTACAACCAGAGAAATGAGAAGTTATACTCTATCTATGTATGGTATATCAGAATGCATTCTATTGTCAGGTATAAGTAATTAGAACAAATAGAAAAACTTTTTTAAAGTTTGAAATATATCAATCATCTCTTATTTTATTTTTCAATACACTCTTCCAAACTTTCATTGTTTCCTGAAGGCACTGGCCTTTCTACCTGTGTTCTTGTTCTTTTCTTCCTTCCTTATCCTTTTCCCCATTCCTTCCTTAATTCGTTCCTTTACTCATTCAATTCAAAACTAACTTTTTGAGAATGTGCAACATGCATTCATAGCAGTGCTGGGTGCTACAAATACATTGATTAAGTATAGTCTGGTTAATAATGAAGATTAAATACCCTCACTTCACTATTTCTTTTCATGCATCCCCTTCTTATCCATCCTTCAGGAATAGGATCTCCTCTCCCTAATAAACTGTCACACTTTACCTGTAGGCTGATTCTAAAAACTTCTTACTTACTGAACATTGTTTTGTACATTATTTCTGTGTTTACTACTTTATCATACATTTTTTATTCCTTTGTTCCTCCTCTCCATAAAAACATGACCAAGGCACTCCCACACTTAAAAAAAACCCTAGGACTCTCCACTAATGATAGATATCACTTATCTTTCTTTCACAAATAAGTGATTTAATCAGACTGATTCCATGTGTGTTGACTGAAATCCTAAGAATTTATCCTAGAGAAATGAAAACTTAGATTTACACCAAAATTTTTACATAAATGTGCACAGTAGCTTTATCCATACTAGCCCTCAAATGAAAAAAACACCAATGTCCTTCAACAGGTGAGTGATTAAATAAACTCCAGTACATTCATACCATTCAACACTACTCAGCAATCAAAGGAATGGACTATTGACACACACAACAATACAGATAAATCTCCTTGCAACTATGTTGATTAAAAAGTAAAAAACATGATTTCATTTATATAACATTTTGAAATCAGAAAAATTAATAAATGAGGACAGCTTAGTGGTTAAGGTGTTAGAGGGAGCATGAGTTATAAAACACCATCATGAGGGATTTTGTAGTGCTAGAACTATTCTGTGTTGGTGGCTAAAGATAAATGAACTTATTCAGCTGATTAAAATTGCATAGAACATAGTACACATAAAATAAAGGAAAACTGAATAAAATTAGTAGATTTTATCAATGTCAACATTCTGGTTATATTACTGTATAACAAAATATTACCATTGGGAGAATTTGCAAAGAGTACAAGAACATTTTTGTACTCACTTGTAAAGCTAATAAATTTTTAATTAAAGCTATACTAAGTATGCACAAAGTTACATAAGTTATGGCTCCATAGAACATGGTGCAAATTATTTAAAACGGTACAATTGCTATTATTCTTGTAAGAAAGTATCCAAAAGGACTAACTAAAAAAAGCAAATGGCAGGAAAATAGGACAACAGAAAATCTCTTTTTTGATAACTACACACACAAACACACACACACACAAACACACACACAGAGTTTTTAGACACAAAAACTTCTTGAAGAAATTGGGGAATTTTAACAGTTATGTCATACCTTCATGTTGACTGTTTTTTAAAAAAAAAAAAACATGAATATACACTATTTTCATAATTTTAAAAGCTCATTTAAAACATTCAATTTCCCACATTCTTCTCCCTTCAAAACACAGCAAAACAACCAACAGAACAATACTAATAATTTAATTCCAAGTAATTCAATAGCTTTCTTAGGTGAAAAATCTTTTAGACTTTGTTAATGTGCTTATAAAATAGAATGCACAGGTACATGAAACTTTATATAGAAAGAAGTGCAGGCAAATAGGGTGAAGGTAAGAATAATTTCCTTTATATTTCCACTTCTATTTATCTCTGGTTCCTTACACAAGCCCCATTCAATGTTTCTATATCTGAGCACAAATGGAAATTTACATTTTACACAGCAACTGTTTAAAAAGAGAAGCAGATTAATTTTAACATATCCTATTTAACAAATATTCAAATATCATTTCTGCTTATAACGAATAGGCCAGCACCATGGTCTACTCCTGCAATCCGAGTGGCTGGGGAGGTTGAAGTAGGAGAATCAAAAGTTCAAAGCCTACAAAAGCGAGGTGCTAAGCAACTCAGTGACAACCTGTTTCTAAATAAAATATAAAATAGGGTTGGGGATGTAGCCCAGAGGTCGAGTGTCCCAGAATTCAATCCCCGGTACCAAAAACAAACAAACATATAATGAATATAAAGTATTATTATCACTATTTTATTTATTTGTTTGTTTATTTATTTGTTTATTTGGTACTGGGCTGGAACCCAGGGCCATGAACACGCTAGGCACTCACTCTACCACTAAGCTAAATTCTCGTCCCTAAAAGTTATGAGTTATTAAGATAAAAATTAAAATTTGCATTGTTGTTCTGCACACTAATTCTTTGAAGTCCGGTGGGTATTTTACACTGACGACATTTGTCAACAGACACCTGTAGCTAGTGGTTTCCTTCCCGGACAAGACTGGCTGCTCTAGATGAATCCCGTAGTAAACTGGCTATGGCAAAAAATTTCAAATTGATAAGGAAACACTTGAAGGTGGCGAAACTGCCCAAAGTGACAGGGCTTAAGTAACTCCCCTCTTTGGTCTCTACAGAAAAGGAAGGGAAACCTACTTCACGAAGTAACAAAAATCATTTGTGTGTGGAATCATGAAAGCAAGAGAAAGAGAGGGAGGGAAGGAGAGAGGAAAAGAAAAGAACTGGCACTTGGTGTATTTTAGGATGTGGGGGAGAGGCTCCGTAGGCGGCCAAGTTGGATCTTAAAGTTCTAAGGGAGTTTCCAGAACTGAAAGGAGCCTGGAGGTGAGCGGACTCGCGCGCGGTTTCTCCCTTTCCTGGAAGCCTGGCCCTGGCGGACAGGGGTCCACCTGGCTCTGCGCTTCCGCCGCTCGACCTCGACTCCCCCAACCCAAATCCCTGCGTTGAAAGGTCCGGCTCACTTACCAGCAGCAAAATTCCCTGGTTTGCTCGTAGGACAGCGCCCAGACCCTCTAAACAAATGGTAACCACGGCAACAGCCAATCCCAAGGAAGATGGAGCAGCTTTTCATTACAGGTGCCCCCAAAGGACAAATAACCTCCATACTAAGTTGGACCCAGCGCTGCACTTCAGTAGTAGGACTGAGGAGTCTAATTTCTCTTTCCAGGTACATTTTAATGTTTAAATAATTTGTGAAAATACTTAATGAAAAAAATGACAATTTTCTATAATTATTCAAGTAAAGGTAATCTGACTTTTCAGTTGTTTCTGAACTGTCTATATTCATAATTATAACTAGTGAATGTTGAGTTGCCTGTGTATAAATTGTTCATTCCACAAAGTCTTAATCCTGAATAGTGATTTGTGGCACCTGGCCTTATGAAGGAGAAGTCAATAAATTGTTTGCTTTCCATGACAACAGCTGTTTGTTGTTGATGGTGATGTTTTGTTTTGTTTGTTTTGTTTGGGGGTAGGGGTTAAAATCAATCAAAGCCCATCAAACACTTCTATTGGACAGGTGTGTTGAGGGAGAAATTTGAAAAGTTATTTTCCAGAATTCTTTTACTGTAAAGATATTAACAGAAACCCACTAGTTAATTATAAAATCTGAAGCTCTAAGGATATGTCATACATTTAATTTTATCTTAAAAATACATTATTTTCTTTTGTGGAGCAAATTATAATAGTTTATAAAATTTGAAATTGTATTTTAATTAATTTCTGATTTTACTTTTTTAAATTTTGTAAACAAGATATTAAATTCCAAGAGGAAGTGGCTAAACATACTTGTAAAGTATATCTGACATATAATACATTGAAAGCAAACATTTCCTTGAGCCTCTGAAAGAAAATAAATTATACTTCCTGGTAACGATAAACTTTGAGTTCCACCAACATAACTCTAATAAAACAGAGGGAGACATTAGTAAACAATTTTATATTCAAAACACACATTAGTACCTCTTTGAAGAATAATAATAATTTTAAAAATACCTGGCTTCGGATCTTATTAAATTTAAGGTTTTTTCATTATCAAAATCAATGCCTAGGGGGCTGGGGTTGTGGCTCAGTGGTAGAGTGCTTGCCTAGCATGCATGAGACACTGGATTCAATCCTTAGTACAACATAAATGTAAAATAAAGATATTGAGTCCACCTAAAACTTAAAAAAAATCAATGCCCAAATGCCATTTTTTAATTTCTTAGTTGACTTTTATTGCTGATTTAAAGACTACTCAAAATTTTCATCCATAATACTTAGGCTCTCATATCATATTGAGGTTCACATGTAAAAATCTTGACATTGATTTTGTAATTATCAAATAATTCAGATTTTTTCTAAAAATTACCAAATTCTCCAATAATCATTCTAAAGATTAATTTAAATAATTTGCTTTAGGAATCAACTGATTTTGAAAAATGTTTAAGTTAACCTTGTCAAACAAATTGATAATAAAAATATAGAAAGTTCTTCTGAAGATAAATTAATCCACTGTAAGGAATATTTATAATCTCATGTTTTTCTTATTTCTACTTTGGAAGAAAACTAAGTTCTATAACTTAGTCATAATTAAAATATTTCTAGTCAAAAAGAAACAAAACTGCAGTTCCTAAGAGTGACAGACTATAAGCAAATTTAACTTGAAAAACTGTCGCTTTTCAACTGTGTAGTCTTTGGTAGAAGTACATTACAATCTTCCTAGAAATTATAGTCTTAAATTACCCAAGACCTATTACCCTGAGCAAAGTTTTTCTTTTTCTTTTTCTTTTTTTTTTGAATAAGTAATTTTATATTATTTCAGTTTTAAAACTCATTCCCAGATCTGGTTGATGGTCAGCCTGCAGGTCTAACACATATTTCCTTTAGATTTCACATGATAAAATTTATTGAGAGAATGAAAGCGTGAGGAAAACCTGTTTGTTCCTGTTATCTGATAAGAATGATCTTTTTTGAAAATGTTAACTGAATGGTGGACCCATCTTAGTTTAATAGCATTTTTCAACAGCTCTTTTTTCTTGATATTACAATGATATGATTTAAATATCCCAGAATATCACTGTACTGCTCAAAATAGCTACAAAGTTAGTATTTCTCTTGATTTGTTTTCTTGAGACAGGGTGGTTACTTAGTAATAATACTTCTAACATGTATAACATAATATTGGATTCTTAAGTGTCCACTTCTCTTGTTCCACTGAAAGACAATCCCAGCTCTTCAGTGTGGGTCCTTCACTGGTCTTCTTTGTGCTCCCTCCTTGCAGCTGACATGACTTGCTACTTCACAGGAAATAGGAGTCCATAACTTTCCTATGTTATCCATCCCATTTCCACCCTCATGTACAACTCCCTTCTCTAATCTTAGTTTGGCTATAGGATATGGTACAATAAGATTCATTTAATCATTCATTGGACAAAGTACTTCGCAAACAATCTCATTTAATTTTCACAACATCCCTGTGAGGTGATTACTATTTTAATCTGCTTTTGAAGATGATGAAACTGGGACTTGGAAAGGTTATCAAAGACTGTAGTTTATACCTTTGGGTTTGCATCTCATCTGTGCCACTTATTAACTGGACAACCTTAGACAAGTTTATTTTCCTGTGTCTCTTTCATCATTGGCAAAACAAGGGATAATAGCATAATTATGCCTAGTTTGTAAAATTGTGATAAGGGAAATCAATAAAAATGACACATTGTAGGATATGAAATAATTTAGGTTCTACAGACATGAATCCAATTTCCATCTTTGATACTTTCTACCATCCCAACACTGTCATTTCTACTTCCTACTAAACATCTCATATCCTGGTATTGTTTTACAACCCCATAGCAGTTTTCAGTTCAAACAATTTTATCTCTTATCAAATAGTTCATTGGCTTTGTAAATTGTCTCCCTGTGTTGGGTTTCTTTTCTAATTTGGCTTCCTATTGGTGCCAGAATTATGGTTTTAGTTGCCTTCAAAAATAAGAAAAAGCAAACTTGCAAAACATGAATACTTTGTCACAGTGTTTACTTATTCTACTTCTCTAGCCTTATCTTTCATCCTTGCCACTCTGATCCATGCCGCTTATACCTCACTGTAAAACTGTGAAGCATAGTGTTTTGTTTAATACTTCCTACCTCTACCCTGTTTTTGACTGACTAGAACTTTATTGATCATCTTTCAAAGATCATCTCTTATTGGTCTTCTCTATGAAACTTTTTTGTTCCCTTTATTCTCTCTCCCCTATGCCAACACATAATTCAGATTTGTTCACAGTTTTAATATTTAATTCCTTGAAGAGCTCTAACTTATTCACTTCTATGACCCCAACTCTGGGTACTTAGAAGGGCATAGAAACAATGATAAGCAAGTAGAGCCATTTAACAAGTGAAAAGGAACATTTATGAATACATAAGTTATCCTAAGTTGTCTATCCCACAGGTATTTATAATGTTAAAAATTGTCTTTGCCAATGGAACTTTAATTAACTAGTGAGGGACTGAGCAAAAGAAATACCACAACCAAACTTTACTTGATTAAGTTTAGAACAAACGCTTTATAGCAAAAGCAAATGTAGATCTTCTGCATTACAAATATTTGAATAAGAACTGCATAGACTTGTGTATCTTTATTTGCATTGTTTCCAGTACGCAGAACTTACTTATGACCATCTCTTACCATCCTGTAAACATCACCATGGACTTTCTTGGCTCATTGCTTAGGTGCCCAGTTTGTTATGCTCTGACTCTTTGACCTGAACTGCTATTTTGTGATAGTCTTGAACATCCTCCTTACCAAGGTGGCTGACTGAGAGTACTGCGTTCTCATCCTTTTTTCACTTCTATATCATATTACAACATTCTAGAAATTTCCTCCTTTATTGACTTCCATGAGATCATGCTTTTTGTTTTTAGTTTGTGAAAGTATGATATTAAATATTTCAAATTCTTAATTGTACTATTCTTTATCACCAATTCTGTGACCATTTCTAAATTCCTTATTTTGGCTCTGTGGTTGACTCCTGAGCCTGCATAACTTATCTACCCACATATTTGCATTTCATTTCCTGTACATATTATAAGGTTATAACCAGGCAGATATCCTCTATCACTTCAGACTCAACTGTTAAATATCAAGTTCATGAAGTTTCTTCTAAACTATTTTCCTGTTTCCAATGATTATTATTACTCCTTTATTTCCCCTTCCTACAGGAATTCCCTGATAATATTTGCTTATTTTCCACAGTGAAGCATACAAAAACTGAATTCAATTTCTCTTTTTATCCTCGATCTTTTATAATTGTCCTTTCCTAACTGGTGGTTTTGTTTTGTTTGTTTGGTTGGTTGGTTGGTTTGGTTTGAGTTTTTTCTGTCTTCATTCACTCTGATTCACTTTTTCCCTTTATCCCAGTGTTTGTCAGTTTTTCATTACTGCGGTCAGAGTACCTGACCAGAACAACTTAGAAAAAGCAAAGTTTATTTCAGTTCACAGTTTGAAAGGATTCAATTTGTATTCACCCTGCTGGCTCCATTCCTTTGGGCCCAAGGTAGCACGGAACACCATGGCAGGAGGGCAACAAAGAGAGAAAGAGAATGTGTGGAAGGAGGCACCAGGGATAAGATATAAACCACAAAAGCATACCTCCAGTGACCAACTTCTTCCAGCCATACCTTACCTGTCTATAATCGCTACCTCATAGTCCCTTCAAATTATTAATTCAGCAAATGGATTAATCCACAAATGAGGTCCAAGCCCTAAGCACTGCCTAAAAGTCTTACCTCTAAACCCAACTACATGGGGGATCACACTTTCAAATCTTGAGCTTTTGTGGGGGCACATTCCAGATCCACATCATAACATGGTTCATGGTTGTACCAGCAGCACTTTGCACATAGTGATTTGACCAAGTCTGTGCAAAGGGAAAATGAGAAGGGTGGGCTTCAACTTTTTTCTCAGTTGCTTTTCTCAATGCTTCCTTAATTTATGCACACTATTTTTCTTTCTGCTGATATAAAAGATGATACTCTAAAGCAAATTGGGGAACCACTTCAATATGTTGGTTCACATACCCAAAAATTTCTAAGACAAAGAAGAAAATTATTCATCCACCTTGGACTGAGAATAAACTTCAGTGTATTTCTATATTAGAGTGTTTTGGTCATGTATTTCTGCTTGACCCTACATAACAGGTTGATTATTGCCACATCAAAACTCAAGTCCATCCCTTTGACATTTCACAGCAGGGTTACTGCAAGGTTTTCTGGTTTACTAGTTGTCTTTTTCTTTCTCATTTGCAGATGGGCAAAGGGCAGGCAAGTTCTTGTTCATACTGGGAGAGAGGATCACAATTCTCCCACATACAGCAGTGAATAGAATTGAAGCCAGAAATAAAGATCTGCAGCATCCTGGGAGACAGCAAAATAAAAATCAGGCAGTCTTTCCAAGTGTGTGCCCTGTTAAAATAGGCCAGGCATTGAAGAAATCCAAGAATAAGACTTTAGGACAGAATTTGAAGAAACCAAATGACAGCGGCCAAGTTCAAAGCAGAGGTTGAAGACAAAGTCTGGTGGTACTTTGCGAGTTTTTAGGACGCATTTGGCTTCAGGGCAAAGTAGGGAGGAAAGTAGGTAGAATCTAACATGGGCATTATTATTTTTCCACATTCCAGTACATCCTGCCTCTTGCCAGAGAGATTGGTTCCTTCCTAATCAGGCACAAATAGTTTAAAATTATAGTATTAAATCTGCTCCCATCATGTCAGTTTAGCTACTATATTAAAACATTGTCAACTATAATATTTTTAAAAATATGGTGCTAGTGAGCATGGAAACAATGAAGGAAAAGAGAAAAGCCAGGAACATACCCAGATATTAAAACCTCCATGTCTAATAAACAAATCATCAAAATTCAGTGGGGTGAGTGTTGATTTTCCACAAAGAATTTAGGAAAATTGACTATCTGAAAACTAATTATTTAATGTAAACAACCGTAAGTAATTCTTTAAAACAAACTCACTGCTGTTTTGATTTAACAAATATGTTGAGTACTACTATACGTTAGACTTGGGCATTATAACTGCATCACGACCTGTTTTTCAACTTAAATATCTCTAATTCTAGATGGGAAAAGAGGTGAATGATAAAAGAGAGAGAGACAAACTGGAGTTAAAGAAAGAATTTTCCATGAAGAGTTTACATTATTCTGGAAAAAGGAGGGCCAAATAGATGTGAGGGAAATCTTAGACTAAGGTTAAGAAAAGCTTCTAGCAAGGGGAACAAGGTGTATGAAGATTAAAAACAAAATAAAATATCTGAAAGTTGCAAGGTCAGTAAAGCACTGTTGACATTCTTCACAGCCTCTGCTCCAGAGCAATGCAGATACAGAAAGATGGGTACAGTCTCAAGGGACCTTCAGTACATGCTTATATTGGAACACAGGAATGTTATACTGAAAACTGGTTTAAGAAGAAAAATATGCAAATGTCATAAGTAGGCAGAATTATAAAGTTTTATTGTGGTTGAATGTTCATAGTAAACTTGTGATTATCTTTTCAGATTCACCAATTTCCAGAGAAAAGCAGAATGTTAAAGAAAAACAAAATATTAATTTTTAAGTACTTTCTTAATCTCATTAATTCAGCTTTTTTGGTAAGAATTTTCATATTTTTAATGAAGAAAATATAATGTATTCATCTAGACAATTACTGAAAATATTGACTTCTTACAGATTCTTGGACTTTTATTCATGGGATTTGGTGCATGCCTTTTATTAGATGGAAATACTTTTTTAACAGCTTTGGGTATGTATATTTTTCTTTTTCTCTTAATGAAATGAACAAGGCATTTCACTTAAAACAATTATGATGATCTATTCAGCAGGTGGCAGTATTTCTCTAACATCCATTAAGTATGGCCCACCATTCCTTCTAAAGGTCTTGCCAGATGACTTCATAAGTGCCTTATTAAAAAAAGGTTTTAAATCCAGTATAAAGGAAGGGCAATTTGAGGAGGTGGGGGAACCAGGAGCTGTTACTAGACAAGGGAGAGGAGGGAAAGAAAACTGAGTTTTCTGCCAACTCTAGAATTTACAGATCTGTAGACTTGAAAAATCAACATAGTCAAATAATTTCTTTTAAAATGTAATTATGAACTATTTTTACCATCACACAAATAAAATATAATATTCTCCAAATTTGAAATCATGGATGAAATAGATGAGCCTCTTTCTTTATGAAAAAAAGTGAGATCTTTACATTGCCTTTATTTTGCCATTTTGTGATTTGTAGTGGTCACTGTAGACTGGAGTATAGGAATAAATAGGATGTGGGTTTTTTTTAATATAAACATCTTCTGTTCAAGGGAAGAAATACACATTTCAAGTATTCAGTAGGCATTTATGGCTATTGGCCATCTTGCTGGACTGCACAGATAAAGAACATATCCACTCTCACAGTACCCTCTGTTGAGCAGCACTATTCATCATTAAATGAAAGGCCAAACATTCAGTATAGAGTTGACTTATTTCTTAGTGGATATCAAATAAGAAAAAAATGTAGGGAAGGAAATGCTAAATAGAAAACTTTAATATGTTATAAAGTCCTACAAAATTGAATAATCTAGCTAGCCTTAAACTATATTAAATGTCTGATATCTTTATTCTCTTATTTTTATATACTTTGCTTCTGGACAAGGCTAGTGATGTCTGAATACATTAGCGCCTTTCCCAGAGTCATGGGGCTGTGAAGATCTTAACAACAAACTTCCATCCTTTCCATCCACACAATAATTATAATAATAGCTTCCACTTAATTAGGGTTCAGTGTGTGCCAAGCAATGGACTAAGGACCCACACAATACCTAATTTAATAATGTAGCAATTAAGGTGGAGCAAAAAAGAGTTTTTTTCTTTTTCTTCATTGTGGAGTTGACAGATAATTCTTGTTAATCTTGGTGTATTGGGTTGTAAAAAGCTCCTGAAAAGGTAAAAATAAGTAAGGAACTTGTTCTTTTAAGTTCTATTTTTAAAATTGTGTACTCAGATCAGTTAGTGAAATGTTGATTAAGGTTTTAGGATCTGAAATTAAATACATCCAAATTAAGATCCCAAATATTGAGTCTTCCTTTATTACATATCTGCCATTTTCACTTGATTTTCCTCTTTTTAAATCACCTTTGTGCTCACCTTCCCTTCATGGTAAGCCCATTCAAAAAAAGTAAGTTCCCATTTATCTCCTGACACTCTAATAACTTCCAAGAGTCTTTTGCTCTTATCATTTCTCTCAGCTATCTTCCAAATATCACTAACATAATTCACTCAAATGCAAATTTGACCATGTAGCTTCCCTATTGAAAGCTCTTCTCTGGATCCTCATTGCCATTATTTATTCATGTGCCAAAATTTAAGCATCTTCTACATGTCAGACACTGCCCCATATGTGGAAGATACAATCATGAACAAAAAAGATCCAGTTCCTGTCCCTGTTGAACTTCATTCAAGTGAGAAAAATCAGAAAATAGTACACAAAGTGCCCATAATTTCAGCAATGCTTCTACCACTCCAGCCTGGGTATTTTCAATTATTATTTAAAGACTGTGTATGCTCAGGTATTACTTTTTCCAGGAATCTTAAACAAAACCCTTTAACCTCCTTTGCTCACTGGATGATGTGTCCCTGGTGTCCAGTACAATGCTGGTGAATGTTTAGCAACTAGCTCTTGAGTAGAGAATCTTGATTCATGGCATCTGTTCATTCCCATAGTTTAAATACTCCCCCACCACAATGTGAATTCAATTGGCTTGTAAATTTCCTGAAAACTTAACAATTGACTTTTATGAGCCAGCACAAACTGTTCCAGGATAACCCTGCCTCCATTGTTCTTCCAGAAAAATGTAAAACATATGTAACTCATGTATTTGTCTTCTAAAAAAAACATATATTTGTTGTGCATTTACTGTTCTACAATCTGTGATGTACCACCACAATTCAACAGTTAGTCTGTTAGCCAGATAAATGTACAGTCACTGACACTAAATATTCACAGTTTAGTTAAGGAAAGAACATATTATAAATGAATTCAGGGTATTTACAAGAATAAGGGAAACTCAACCTACAAATATGAGTACCAAAATTATTTTAATGAATGTATGCATGAATGAGTAAACACATGAATGTTTGAATATGCATTAGAAATGGAAGAGGTCAACCTAGAAACAATTGTCTTCTATCATAGAATAAAATGAAGATAAAGGTAACAAGATTTTCTGTGATTGAAGGAATTCTCTATTATGTCAGGAAAAGAAAAGAAGTTGTTGCTAAGAGTAAATAAGAGATGCTGGAATGAGATCAAATGAGAGAAAAATCCTAGTGATTTAGTAATAGGAAAATATTGAACTGCCTTTATTATTAAATAGAAAGTAAATAAAATATCACTTCATAATAAGTCATTTTGTGCTTTCCACAGATGAAAACAAACAATTCATTATATATATTTCTCAAATCTTGATTGGAATGGGATCTGCTATTGTTCTTCTTTGTCTGTTGGGTTATTTGTCAATTCACATCAAAATTGTATGGCTCCTAATTCTGGTATGTATTTTACTTCAATAGCCCAATTTCATGTTGTATATATTGAGTATCCAAGTTACTCATATGAGCAATTGTGATTTATGTTGCTATAGTATTTCAGTAGAGCATGACCTTGGGGGTAATCTGAATGACATTCTATGCCCAAGACTTCCAGGTAGATTGTTTTTTCCCCATGGATCAGGTACCTCCATAGTTGCACTCTTAAATGTTTAATTTTCAATATACAGTCAACACTAACCCATTTCCTGGATGAAATACAGTTAACCAAACTTAGGAATCTGAAGACTAAAATCATAATAAAGTATATAAGAGTCAATATAAGAGTCAATGAGCAAAGTAAAGAAGGAGTAGGAGGGGGAAGAGTAGTACCAATAAAAAGGAAAGGAGGTGCGGATGGAGGAGGGAGAGGAAGAGGAGGAGGGGAAACATGTCCTCTAGTCATTATATTTTTGCCTGTCAGTGTGCCATATGGAAAACTACCTTATAATTTAAATCCTACTTTATTATTTAACGAAGAGAAATTAACTGCTGAGAGGGACAGACTCACGGCAGTTGTCTAGCCTCTTATCTCTCTCTCTCTTAGCACCTAACATGGAAAGATGAAGGATCATCAGTAGTGTACACCTGAACATGAGCCATTCACCACACATGTGGCAGGTGTGGATGACAGTTCACTTAGATGAAATACAGCTTTTAAACTTTCCTTTGAATCAAATTTGAATTTATAACCACTCTCCTATCAAGCAGATAAAGGATTCTGTTGCAGCCCTTCTTTCCATTTCCAGGAAGAATGTAGAGGTACCTTGCTTTTATGTACCACTGAGGTCTGGTTGGTCACTCTGGCCACTAGTTACCAGTCTGCACTGGTTACCACAAAAGCAAGTCTCATGGTGCCTTCAGATGTACTTCTTCTGCTGTTGGAATAGACTTCGATGATAGCAATAGGGGGCTACTCATCCAGCATATTTCAGTGTAGGCATACCAGTGAAACCCTTTTGTGAAGGATTAGCAAATAGCCATTAGGTTCCTTCCCAGCAGGATCCCGCCCCTATGAGAGTCACACCTCCTCAATGACACGGCAATTAATGGAATCATACCTGACATAAGGACCAGTTACTACTTATATTTAGTAATTGCAACTTAGAGTTTTTAGACTTTTACCCTGGTCATGAACGTTTTAGTCAAGGCTGGAAATTACAGTGTCATTTCCCTATAGTATCTTGCCAGGAAGATACCAAGAAGCTGTGTGCCTATTGCTCTGGGAACCACAATTTCCAGGATCTGTTTCAGAATCTTCTTAATCTAAAAACTGACTCCTTTCTCTTCTTATTCTCCTCCAAAGCCCAGTCTTCTTCGCAAATCTTATCTTTCTTTCCGGGATATTTAGCCTAATTTTCTGATTGGCCTTCAGATTTGGAACAGGGAAACCAGGACAGAAATGACTTGAAAGGAAAATCTTGATTTCTTTTTTCCTTTCCACAAATTACCAGTTAAGCAAGAGAAGCACACAGCCTGCTACTAGTATAATGTTGGGGATTAGGGATGATAACTAAAGGAGGAAAGTAAAACGAGAAAAAACATAAACACCCCATGTGATTTATGTATTAAGAGCATCCAAATGATAAAAGTTTTCATAGATACCCTCATAAAGATGCATGTGTATATAAGATCTGAGAGGTTAAGCCCCAGAGCAAAGATACTACTGTCCCTTCTAGACACTCCATGGAAGGCTACTGCTACTTATTATCATCATGACCCTTGCTAATTCTTCTCTGAATATACCAATATTTTTCTTATGAACACATTCCTTTGAACCATTTGAATGTGTACAGTCAACTGATAAATTGTATAGGCCTAAAGGCTATTCCACAACTTAAAGGGATTTTGTTTATACCTGCTCTAATTCAAGACACTAATATAATATAATCTAGTAATCTGATCTAATCTAGCCATTTCTTAATTATTATGTACACTTTTTATGGCCTCTACCAATCTCTTTTTATCTTAATGATTATCAAGTGAGATAGTATATGTAGAATTGTAAATTTAAACTTCTCAATACATGGCAAGAAATAGTTTTATCTCCGAAATTCTGTCTCAGAAAAATAAAAAATATTTATGCCAAATAGAAAATAAGGACTTGGCTACCATTACCAACCCAATTATAGATTGTATGGGTGGGCTAGAGGAACTGTCTTTAACTTTGCCTAAGAAGTTGTAAATGACAAAAAAAATGTAGGTGCATATTAGGTAGTACTGAGTTTTAGGAATCCAGATCCATATCCCTTCTTCCTATTCTCCTCCAGTCAACCTTGGCTACCGTTACTGACCCAATTATAGTAATGTAGATTATACACACACACACACACACACACACACAGAGTACATTTAGACTTGTACTTAATTGGCTAGTTTAAAGTATCAAATGTTTAAACTCTGTGAAATTAATAATATGAACGGTAAATAATTACTACTTATATTCTACCTTTTAAATATTTAGACTGCTGAATTGTAAATTATTATAAACTCTAGATTATATGTACCAATACATTCAACTCTGGTGATAAAGACTGAAGTAGCTATAGGTTTTAAGAAAGAAAACAGTCTAATTCATGTGAAAATCGTTTTATTTGAAGCTTTAATTTTTCGAAGAACTAGTTCAAGAACCCATGCAGAATTAAGTTTATTATTGTAGCTACTATTGGTGTACTTTTTACTTCATACATGGTAGGATACTTTGCAAATTAGATCACAAGTTTAGCAGAATGACCCAATAAGTGGAGTGCCATATTTTTGAATTCCCCTTTGGAACAACTTTATTTCTGAATTAAGAGGATATCATCAACAACTCCATTAGACCAAGTAGCCTGTTTGGGTTCCCATGGAATATGATAACTTCTTTCTAGAATATTCTTATCCAGACATTAATTGATTTTTTATTGAGTTCTTATTTCAATAATTATGCCAATATTTATGAAGACAGTAAAATTTAGGGATACCTATGTATATTTTAGGCTGTATATTTCATATGATGTGTATTTTCTCATTATTATAGCATCTAAAATATAAATTAAAAACTAAACATCATCTCTTTTTTTCTTGTGTTTTAGTATGCAGTAGTGTTGTCATTGGCCTTTGGTGTCCAAGTTGTATTTTCAGCACTCATCTTCACAAAGAAAGAGGAGGTATAGAAAATGAACCCTTATCAATATTCTTTTATTTGAAATATAAAGAAAATTGGGGGGCTACAGAAGGCGGGACACCGCAGAGAAGCGATTAGCAAGCAGGGAGGAAAGTGGCTGCCATTTGGTGGAACCCCACCGGCCAAGCCCGCACTGACCCCCGGGCTGAGTACGGGATTTCAGATGGGGAAGGAAGGGAAGGAAGCGATACAGTCCCGTCCCCCACAACGGAAACTCCACCAAGGCAATCAGCGGCCACCATCTTGGAGAGCTGAAGTATCCACCGCCACTCTCCTACAGACTGCAACAATAAAACAGGTCTGTGTCACTCAGCCCATCTCCCATACATCGGGGAATCCGCATAAAACCTCTCCTAGGCTTTCCGGGGGAGGGAGTATCAGAGTGAGCCCGCATAAAGACTAGGGGAAAACTAGAGACACCTGACCTTCAACTCCCCCTCCCATCAACAGCCAAAACGAAACATGTCTAGCCAGCGCTGGGGGAGGGGCAAGCAGAAAAAATCAAAACGATAGAGTGCCAGGGATCCCAATAGCCAATTGTGTGACCCCGGGAATCCGGGCTGACTGATTCGCCCGGCCTTCCCCGCAGCTACAGAAGGTGGGGCACCGCAGAGAAGTGATTAATTAGCAAGCAGGGAGAAAAGTGGCTGCAATTCTGTGGAATCCTGCCAGATGAGCCCGCACTGACCCCCGGGCTGAGTGCGGGATTTCAGAGGGGGAAGGAAGCGGTACAGTTCTATCCCCCACAATGGAAACAAAACAATAGAGTGCCGGGGTCCCCAATAGACACCCTCCACACCCAACAAACGGCAGGTCCAGAGTACAGTTTGAACTGCCAAGAGCCATCACTCAGGGGAAATCTGGTCTAGCAGGAGAAACCAAGACTAGCAGGAGAAACTAGGGGACTAGAGGCCAGGCCCTCACAACTGGGCGGCTAGAAACTGCTGGCCCGCCAGCGACAGTTAACCCACTGCCCGCGTAACTGGACGGTAGGAGAACGCCCACCCGCTGACTACCGACCGCGGGACTGGGTGCCTAGAGATCGCCTGCCCACCGGCGACAGCCGGCCCGCTGCCCGCGCGACTTGGCAGCCAGAGTCCACTCCCCCGCCGCAACCGATCACCCTCCCGCTGCCTGAGATACTGGGTGGCTGGAGACTGCCCACCTGCCTCGACGGGGAGCTGATACCAAACAGAGACAGTCCAGTCACACAGCCCCATTAGGACACCCCAGCAAGGAGCCTGGGGCCCGTCATAGCAGAGTAGTGACGTCACTGGAGCTCGGCCATCGGAATTCCTTCCCAGCAGAATCCACGTTAGCAGGCACAGTTTAACAACACAAAGAAGAAACAACAGAGTAATACAGAACCAAAACAAATCTATAGAAGAGAGCAGAAACACGGCAATCAAATAGAGCTAGAAAGTAACGTGGACAACATGAGAAAACAAGGGAAAAAAGGAGTACAAACAATGCAGGACAACTTAATTCTACAGGAGGACATAGAAACATCAGAAGCAGGGATAGGGTAAGAACTCATGGCATACCTAACTCGAATGGAAAGGAATATTAGGGAAGACATGAGACAGCAAGTCCAAGCAATAAAAGTATATTTTGAAAATGAATTAAACAAACAAATTCAAATGGCAAAGAACGAGCTCTACCAGGAGATAGAGATCTTAAAAAAAAATCAAACAATAATCCTAGAATTGCAGGAAAATATAAACCAAATTAAAAGCTCAAACAAGAATATTACAAACAGACTTGATCAAGTAGAAGTCAGAACATCAGATAATGAAGACAAGGTTTATCAACTTGAAAAGAATATAGTCAACACAGAAAAGATGCTTAAATCCCACGAGCAATCTATTCAAGAGATATGGGATGTCATAAAAAAACCAAATTTGAGGGTCATCGGGATAGAAGAAGGCACAGAGACTCAAACCAAAGGAATGGACAGCTTATTAAATGAAATAATTCTAGAAAACTTCCCAGAGATGAAAGATGAAATGGATTGCCAAATCCTGGAAGCCTACAGGACCCCAAACATTCAAAACCATAATAGACCAACTCCAAGACATATAATTATGAAGATAGCCAACGTACAGAACAAGGAGAGAATATTAAAAGCTACGAGAGAAAGGAGGCAGATTACATTCAGGGGTAAACCAATTAGGTTAATGACTGATTTCTCATCACAGACTTTGAAAGTGAGAAGATCCTGGAACAATGTATTTCAAACGCTGAAAAATAATGGATTCCAACCAAGACTACTGTATCCAGCAAAATTAAGCTTCAAATTTGACAATGAAATTAAAATGTTTCACGATAAACAAAAGCTAAAAGAATTCGCAGCAAGAAAACCAGCACTGCAAAGCATTTTGAGCAAAATACTGCAAGAAAAGGAATTGAAAAATAGTGCCCAAAACTAACAGCAGGAGGTATCTCAGTAAAGGGGGAGGAAAATAACCAAAAAGTAAAACCAGCCAAACTAAAATAAATAAATAAAGAAGCATGACTGGAAGTACAAATCATATCTCAATTATAACCTTAAATGTTAATGGCCTAAACTCACCAATCAAGAGACATAGGCTAGTAACCTGGATCAAAAAAATAAATCCAACAATATGCTTCCTTCAAGAGACTCATATGATAGGAAAAGACATACACAGGCTGAAGGTAAAAGGTTGGGAAAAATCATACCACTCACATGGCCCTCGGAAGCAAGCAGGAGTGGCCATACTCATATCGAATAAAATCAACTTTAAACCTAAGTTAATCAGGAAGGATAAAGAAGGACACTATATACTGTTAAAAGGAACCATCCACCAACAAGACATAACAATTATCAATTTGTATGCACCAAACAATGGAGCTGCAACATTCATAAAACAAACTCTCCTCAAGTTCAAGAGTCAAATAGACCACAACACATAATTATGGGTGACTTCAACACACCGCTCTTGCCATTAGACAGATCCTCTAGACAAAAACTGAATAAAGAAACTATAGAACCCCACAGCACAATCAAAAACCTAGACTTAACCGACATATATAGAATATATCAACCATCATCAAGTGGATACACGTTCTTCTCAGCAGCACATGGATCCTACTCAAAGATAGACCATATATTATGCCACAAGGCAACTCTTAGTAAGTATAAAGGCGTGTAGATAATACCAAGCACCATATCTGATCACAATGGAATGAAATTGGAAATCAATGATAAAAGAAGGAAGGAAAAATCCTACATCACATGGAAAATGAACAATATGTTACTGAATGATCAATGGGTTACAGAAGACATAAAGGAGGAGATGAAAAAATTCTTAGAGACAAATGATAATACAGACACAACATACAGGAATCTATGGGACACAATGAAAGCAGTTTTAAGAGGGAAATTCATTTCTTGGAGTTCTTTCCTCAAAAAAACAAAAAAACAACAAATAAATGAACTCACACTACACCTCAAAAACCTAGAAAAGGAAGAGCAAAACAACAACAAATGTAGTAGAAGACAAGAAATAATTAAAATTAGAGCAGAAATCAATGAAATTGAAACAAAAAAAAAACATTGAAAAAATTGATAAAACTAAAAGTTGGTTCTTTGTAAAAATAAATAAGATAGACAGGCCCTTAGCCATGCTAACGAAGAGAAGAAGAGAGAGAACTCAAATTACCAACATACGGGATGAAAAAGGCAATATCACAACAGATACTACAGAAATACAGAAGATAATTAGGAAGTATTTCGAAAGCCTATATTCCAATAAAATAGAAGATAGTGAAGATATCAATAAATTTCTTAAGGCATATGATCTGCCCAGATTGAGAAAGGAAGACACACACAATCTAAACAGACCAATAACAAAGGAAGAAATAGAAGAAGCTATCAAAAGACTACCAACCAAGAAAAGCCCTGGACCGGATGGGTATACAGCGGAGTTCTACAAAACCTTCAAAGAAGAATTAATACCAATACTTTTCAAGCTATTTCAAGAAATAGAAAAAGAAGGAGCTCTTCCAAATTCATTCTATGAGGCCAACATCACTCTGATCCCAAAACCAGACCAAGACACTTCAAAGAAAGAAAACTACAGACCAATATCTCTAATGAACTTGGATGCAAAAATTCTCACTAAAATTCTGGCGAAACAAATACAAAAACATATCAAAAAACTTGTGCACCATGATCAAGTAGGATTCATCCCTGGGATGTAAGGCTGGTTCAATATACGGAAATCAATAAATGCTATTCACCACATCAATAGACTTAAAGACAAGAACCATATGATCATCTCGATAGATGCAGAAAAAGCATTTGACAAAGTACAGCATTCCTTTATGTTCAAAACACTAGAAAAACTAGGGATAACAGGAACTTACCTCAACATTGTAAAAGCTATATATGCTAAACCTCAGGCTAGCATCATCCTAAACGGAGAAAAACTGAAGGCATTCCCTCTAAAATCTGGAACAAGACAGGGATGCCCTCTATCACCACTTCTATTCAATTTAGTTCTCAAAGTACTAGCCAGAGCAATTAGACAGACAAAAGAAATTAAAGGCATAAAAATAGGAAAAGAAGAAATTAAATTATCGCTATTTGCGGATGACATGATAATATACTTAACAGACCCAAAAGGGTCTACAAAGAAGCTGCTAGAGTTAATAAATGAATTCAGCAAAGTGGCAGGTTATAAAATCAACACACATAAATCAAAGGCATTCCTGTATATCAGCAACAAAACCTCTGAAATGGAAATAAGGAAAACCACTCCATTCACAATATCCTCAAAGAAAATAAGATACTTGGGAATCAACCTAACAAAAGAGGTGAAATATTTATACAATGAAAACTACAGAACCCTAAAGAGAGAGAGAGAGAGAAGAAGATCTCAGAAGATGGAAATATGTACCCTGTTCATGGATAGGCAGAACTAACATCATCAAAATGGCGATATTACCCAAAGTTCTCTACAGGTTTAATGCGATGCCAATCAAAATCCCAATGGCATTTCTTGTAGAAATAGATAAAGTAATCATGAAATTCATATGGAAAAACAAAAGACCCAGAATAGAAAAAGTCATTCTAAGAAGGAAATGTGAATCTGGAGGTATAGCGATACCAGAGTTCAAACTGTACTACAAAGCAATAGTAACAAAAACAGCATGGTACTGGTACCAAAACAGGCAGGTGGACCAATGGTACAGAATAGAAGACACAGAGACTAATCCACAAAGTTACAACTATCTTATATTTGATAAAGGGGCTAAAAACATGCAATGGAGGAAGGATAGCATCTTCAACAAATGGTGCTGGGAAATTGGAAATCCATATGCAACAAAATGAAGTTGAATCCCTTTCTCTCGCCATCCACAAAAGTTAACTCAAAATGGATCAAGGAGCTAGATATCAAATCAGAGACGCTGCGTCTGATAGAAGAAAAAGTTGGCTCTGATCTACATATAGTGAGGTCGGGCTCCAAATTCCTTAATAGGACGCCCATAGCCAAGAGTTAATAACAAGAATAAACAAATGGGACTTACTTAAACTAAAAAGTTTTTTCTCAGCAAGGGAAAAAATAAAAGATGTAAACAGAGAGCCTACATCCTGGGAACAAATTTTTACCCCTCACACCTCAGATAGAGCCCTAATATCCAGAATGTACAAAGAACTCAAAAAATTAAACAATAAGATAGCAAATAACCCAATCAACAAATGGGCCAAGGACCTGAACAGACACTTCTCAGAGGAGGACATACAATCAATCAACAAGTACATGAAAAAATGCTCACCATCTCTAGAAATCAGAGAAATGCAAATCAAAACCACCCTAAGATACCATCTCACTCCAGTAAGATTGGCAGCCATTATGAAGTCAAACAACAATAAGTGTTGGCGGGGATGTGGGGAAAAGGGTACACTTGTACACTGCTGGTGGGACTGCAAAATGGTGAGGCCAATTTGGAAAGCAGTATGGTGATTCTTGGGAAAGCTGGGAATGGATCCACCATTTGACCCAGCTATCGCCCTTCTCGGACTATTCCCTGAGGACCTTAAAAGAGCGCACTATAGGGATACAGCCATAACAATGATTATAGCGACACAATTCACAATAGCTAGACTGTGGAACCAACCTAGATGCCCTTCAATAGATGAATGGATAAAAAAATGTGGCATCTATACACAATGGAGTATTATGCAGCACTAAGAAATGACAAAATCATAGAATTTGCAGGGAAATGGATGGCATTAGAGCAGATTATGCTAAGTGAAGCTAGCCAAGCCCTAAAAAAACAAATGCCAAATGTCTTCTTTGATATAAAGAAAGCAAAGAAGAACAGAACAGGATGGAAGAGCATGAGGAAAAGACTAACAGTAAACAAAGACGAATGGGGGGAGAGAAAGGGAGAGAGAAGGGAAAGCATATGGAAATGGTAGGAGACCTTCAATGATACACAAAATTATAAGAGGTTATGCGGGGCAAGGGGGAGGGGGGAAAAAGGGGAGAGAATTGAACAACAGCAGAGGAGATAGAGAGGGAAGATGGGAGGGGAGGGGAGGGGAGGGTAGATAGTAGGGGATAGGAAAGGTAGCAGAATACAACAGTCACTAATATGCCATTATGTAATAATGTGAGTATGTAACAGTTGTGATTCTGCAATCTGTATTTGGGGTAAAAATGGGAGTTCAAAACCCAATTGAGTCTAGTGTATGAAAGATGATATATCATGAGCTCTGTAATGTTTTGAACAATCAATAAAAAAAAAAGAAAATTGGGTACCTTCCATTAGTGAGATCTTTGAGCCTAAATTAAAAGCCAAGAAAAGAAAACTTCTTCGGGGGCAAAATATTTAGTAGAAGGACTCAAATTCTATATAGGAAGGGGGAGGGGTCAGATTGTATGGGTGGGCTAGAGGAACTTGTCTTTAACTTTGCCTAAGTAGTTGTAAATGACAAAAAAAAAATGCATATGAGGTAGTACTGAGTTTTAGGAATCCAGATCCATATCCCTAATTCCCATCCTCCTCTAGTCAACCTTGGCTACCATTCCTGACCCAATTATAGTAATATAGATTATACACACACACACACACACACACACACACACACACACACACACAGAGTACATTTATACTTGTACTTATTTGAAATGCAGTGATTTTTTTAAACAAGATGAACTGAAAATTCACATATCTTGCATAGATAAGATCCTAATGATATAATTGAGTTAATTATAATGAGATTTGTATTTATCAAATTAAGTTTAAAATTCATATAATAAATTATCCATAAAAACTTTATGATAAGAAAATGTATGACTGCCCACAATTACTTTTAATAATGTAAGAAATTTTAGTGTTCCAGTGCAGCTCAGATCTGTTCTTGAAGCTTGCTAGATTATCCTTTAATCTGTATCCTGTAATGAAAAAAAGAGCAGTTTTAAAGATCTGAGTATGATTACAGATCAACAACCTACTTACCTTGTAATTATTAACTAACAAGTTAATAAATCAGATACTCAAAAGTTCTCTTTCTTTCTCTTCCTTAATCTTGAAGGAGTCCCTAATTAATTCTTGTGGTTTTTAGGATCTTCCCAGGGTAACTGCCACAGTCCAACAAAACTGTTCCTGTTTCTGTATAACACCATTGCCAGTCATCTTGGTGTCTCATTACCGAAAGCCTGTTATTAATGACCTGGCACTTATAGCTTAAATTTCAGTGTATGTACATGTGTGCCTGTATGCATGTGTTTATGGGGTGGGGTATGTATCAGCCATATAAGTTGGTGTTTAGAAAGTTGTTTTGGTGGCAAGATACCAGATTCCACCCAGCACAACAGCCTCATATAACCTGATCATATAACCTCAACATAACATATAAAGATTCTGATTACATAAACATAATTTATCATAATCATACTTACTTCAATATTATTCACATACTCACCTCTACATATAATAAAAAGAATAACTACTAATTACTATTATGCCAAAGACTGTTATAAGTACTCCATGGACATTATATTAAACTTCCTCCCAACAACAACTAGATATGCACTGTTACTCCCACTTTATAGAAGAGGACACTGAGAGGTTGAGATGAAAAATGATTATTAATGTATTTCATGACCAAATAACAGGACCTGGACTGGAGCACTTATTAACTAACCCCAGAGCTAGCAACATTGCTGATATCAACTTGACTTTTGTATTGAAAAAGTCTTATGAACTTCTAAGTTTTTATGCCATTTGTAGTATTAACTCAGCCTTGAAGATGTAGTAGAACTTTATCAGATGCTTATTAAATTGAGTATGTATAAGGTATTCTATTTACATAATACTCACATCAATTATATGTGAAATTCTTGTGTACTAACTACTCATTCATATACATTATGAATATCCCAAATAATGTTTTAGAGGCTGAATTAAGCAATACGTCCCTTTCCTCTAATCCCCAGCAACATAAAATGAAAATAAAAACTGTTCTAAATAAAAACTTAACATGAAGAATAAAATAGACTTAAAATCCCCACTTTATATTATTATAACTTCTCTGCCTTAAAGCATAGGTATATAAGTAACTGAATAAAGTTTAACTTGTATACATTTTAAAATTATTTTAATATTACCACAAGTTATTTAGTTTTCATTTTTCAAAGACAGTTAATGCAATTAAAAAATTATTAGACTAGTACTGAAATGAACAATATTAAAAGTGTCAATTCCTTTTAAAAGTGTTTCCTGCCTTTTGATATAATTGAAGGCCAAATTAGAAGTTAGCTATGAAAATCATAATTTTTAAAATGCTTATATATGTTACTATTATCTAGATTTTTAAAGAACGATTTTACCCTATTCAGATATGATCATTTTTTTGTGTTAGTATTATAGTGGAGAAAAAGTAAATATCTTTTCCTCACCCATTGCAAATTCATGGCTTAGGCCCCTGTAATAAAAGAAAGTCTAACAAGAGAAAAGCATAACAAATTTACTGAACCAATGCTTATGGGACATGAGAATCTTCTGAAATAAAGAGCCAAAAACACAGGGAAAACTATATTTTTTTTAACAGTCATGCAGAAGTGTGATTAGAGGACAAAGGGTATTATCTAATGGTAATAACTGTGGGAAACTTAATAAGGCCTCTTTGTTCAGAGTCATCTTGGACTCTGGGTATAGACCAGGACCCCCTTGGAATGAGAGTCTTATGACCTTCTCTCAGTCGAACTAGGTCAGAAAATTTTTTTATAACTTGCTTGAGGAGAGGAAGTGGGAGAAGGTCAGAAAGTGACCTTTCTGCTTTTCTAGTTCTCTGGATTTTTTAACTTAAAATATTCAGTATGCCAGTATGCCATACTTTGGAGTATTATGTTCTGAGCCCTTAAAGTATTATAATGGAACATATTTAAAATAGAAAAATCATAATTCTTATAAACACATTTAGTAGGTACATCAATGATTTTATTTAACATTTCCATTAATAAGGAAAGTAATAAAATACAAAAATCAAATCAAAGGAGATGTTTTTATTGGTCATCACTTAAGAGATGCAAAACAGGCTTGGAGAGGGGAAAATTTACTGGTATTTTCTCCCTCCAAAAATAATTTTTGTTTACCTGACCAATAATAATTTGTATAACTATAGTTTTCTACAACTTACAGAGTTGTACAAGTTAAATTATAAGCCATGAATGGACAGACAGCCATCAAATTAATGAATCCTAAAGTTTGCTTGGAGAAGCCTAGTTTCCATTGAAAAGACTTTCAGTGATCATTTTTAGGTCTTTTCTAAGTCTTCCACAATTATTCCTGAAAAGAAATGTATAAGAAGAAATGTGGAACCCCTTGACATTCTGGAGATTAGCACATTCATTTCTCCTAATAATGAAGTAAGTTTAATATATTCTTCCTATAGATCATGAAGTGAAAGATCAAATGCTTTGACAATAAAATTTCTAAAAGGAGTTTTATGGAAAAAAATCACTGAAAAAAAGGTCCTCTTATTTCTGACATTGAAGACTGTTTTGAGGGGAACCATTAGGAAAAGTTTCTGTGAAATTTTTGCTTTCTAATGCGATTTTTCAACAGGTTCAACAACTATGGCATGACAAAATGGATTTAGTCATTTCTGAGTATGGATCTAAAGATAAGCCTAAAGACATACCCAAGTGGACTATTCTGAATGCCTTACAGAAAACAGTAAGATGAAATTAGTACAAAACTAATAATTGGGTATCAAAGGTGATCACTGAAGTTGGGAGAGAGAATAGGTGGGAGCAATGGGTGGGTAGAGGAAGAAGAGATTGTTGAATTTCATCCAAGCAAGAGAGTGAAGTGGCATTATCCTCATCATCTTGAGTTTATCCCTCTTTTGTAACTGTTTTTTTCTTCATTGATATTTAAAGTGCACTCAAACCTGTTTTCACCTGGAAAAGTGTATACATAGAAGATATGGAAAGTTTTCACTTGGGGATATAATGAGCAACTATAAAGAACAAAACAGGATAGGGATGTGGCTCAGTGATTAAGCACCTCCTGGATTCAATCATTGGTACCAAAAAGAAAAGAAAAAGAAAATAGCAAACATTTACATAGTGCCAGATCTTTTAATAAAAGCTTTGCATATATTATTGCATTTAATCCTCCCAACCCAATGAAGTAGGAAATATTATCCTGATTTTATACACGAAGAATAAAAAAATTGGGAACTACCAGAATTACACAGCTAAGATGTGACAGAGTCAAGATTAAAACCAAAGACTCTAGCACTGGATTTTGTATTCTTTACTGCTACACTCTTTGCCTCACATAAAAACAGTTATTACTTTTAGTACATTTAATATCAAGAGCATTTTAACTCAATTGAAATTAATTATAAATGCTTTTACTCATTTTTCTCTGATGTATAAGATCTGCACCTGTGCTGATTTTTCAGGTTGCAGTAAAACTTATGATAAGTAGGAAAACCATTCTGTGTTAAGACATCACTGTTAATAAGGAGATTTCAGTTTGTAGTTCCTAGCGACAGGTATAATTGAGATATATATGTGTTTATTTTGATTAATATTTAGTAACCTAACTTTGAAGCATTAATTTAAGTCATGAAACTTTTTCTAATTGTGCAAAGATTAGGAAACACATTGAGAAAACAATAAAATACTCAGCTTTTTTTGTTATTTCCTGTGTGACAAAAATTTAAATGGATTCTTTCCGATCCATCCAATTCAACCAGGATTCCAGAATTGACACTGGAAACGAGACATTTCTTAGAAGTTTGAGCATTTCTATGACTATTTTTATTATCCTATTTTTTATTCTTTGTGGAAATTTTTCACACAGTATCAAATTGAAAGTCAATATCTCACATTAATCCTAAAAAAGTAAAAATACCCTCTCTTTTTAAATAGTCCAAACAAGTGTGACAGCAGATTTTAAATTAATATAGAGAGAAGTTCTACAGTTAGGAGCAAGATATGGCTCAAGTACTTTCCTGCAGTATAGTACATTGTGAAATGTCATTTGTGTATATATTTATCCAGTAAGTCTTCAATCTGGGAGTCCTATAATATAAAATAGACATATAATGTTATCTACCCACGCCTGCTTATATGAATCTTTAGCTCTGGCTGACAAAAACAGTATCAACACCAAACAAATTAATCAACAAAATATACTTATTTTAAAAATAAATAAATAAACTTATTTAATTCATTACATTGCAGTGGGGAGATATATTACCTTCAAAAACACTTTAATATGCATGGAAATCATATAATTAACTGCATTTTGAATAGTTTATGCTAAAATTTATAGAGCCTTTTTTCTAGTTACAGTGTTGTGGTCAACACAATTACACAGATTGGATAAAGAATAAGAATAAAGAAACTTCAGACCAGGTTCCGTGTTCTTGCACAAATTCTACGTTAACAGAATGGTTTTGTGATGAGCCACTGAATGCAACTTACCTGGAGGTAAAAATAAGTCAAAGTTTGTCCAAGGGTGGAAAGTGTGTTTGTTGTTTGTTTTGGAAGTTCATTTAGAATTCTGAGCAAATTTTTATATAAATACCATGTTATTCATGGTGGCTACATTCTTAAATCACATTATGAAACTGAACTTGTAATTAGGTTAGTTGTAGTATTGTTTCAGGCATATAATAAATAAATAAACTGTAAGTGATTTAAGCACTCCTTTAACTTAGGATACTATCAACCTTTCTCTTAAACAAGGCTGCAAAAGCCCTGCAGAAAGAGAAGGTACTTTTGTGAGAATCCTGGTTGGATAGGATTGGTAAGGGATCAACAATACCAGAATTAAAAACACATGGTTGTTAAAAGGAGAGAACCCTCTCTTGATCACAAAAGTAATATTCAGGACAGTGATGCAGAAACAAAGTAAAAGCTCATCTAGAACAACTGGTATTAATGACATGGAATATTGATAAACCCAGGGATTCCTTTCCCAAGAACCACTAATATTTTGTATAGTTTATACATTGACTTTATACTTCTAACTTTAGTACGTATCTTTTCAATTACATAATTGATTCATGCATACATCAAGAATTAAATCTTTTAATAACTTCTATATTTGAGAAATAGTTATTTTCAGTGGTGGTATGTACCCTGATGAATTACAATAGTAGTCTGCAGAAAGCCAAACCCCTTTCCAAAACTTAATAAATTTCTGATTTTGATTTTGTGTCAATATATTAGCAACTTTAAAGTCAGCAAGTGAAGTGTCCTGCTAACAAATAAAGAAGCTCCCTAGACATTGGTAAATTATTAATCTCTATATGTCTTTTCTTCTGCTTAACAGAGTTATTAAAGCCATTTTCATCTCCAAGTTAATCTAAGTAGTTTCTTTTCCTTAGGGTTGTGGAGGTAAAATCAGCACATGGTTTGACGCTAATGCTTTAACCTTCATTGGAATTAATTTTGGACTTTTGACTTCAGAGGTGAGCTTTTGTTTATATGTTTATGGATAAAAATATTAAATATAGACTATGCATAATAGACTGAAAAACAACTTGGTGGAAAAATAGGACAAAAGTTAATAAAATAGGAGTCAGGACCTTGTGACTCTTTATACCAAGTAGGATCCAGCTGGAAGCAATACCTTAGTCACTAGGTAGATAGAACCTGTTTAATTAGTGATCATCCTGGATGTAGTTATTTCATTATTTTGAGATACACATCTGTTCATTTATTTTCTCTATTTCTGTATAAAATATGTTTATATGTATTTATATTGATATAAATATATGAACATATATAAATATTATAATATAATATAAATATTTTCATATAATATAAAATTTATATATTATAAATATCTATATTTTATTATTGGTAAGCAATATTGATAAAGGATATATAATATCTACATAATTTAAAATAAAATATATATTTAAATATATATATATAGTGTACAGGAAGTAAGAGAATAAATGGACAGGTGGATATGTCAAAATAATGAAATAACTTCATCCAGGATGATCATTTGTTAAACATATAAAATATATATGTAGTAAGAGTACCTTGTAAGGAGTTCTGCAATTTGGCAAACTTCAGAAATCTAAGTAAATAATTACCTTTACTAAGATTTACTGTTAATGTATTCATACATTCATTCATTCAGTAAATTTGTAGGAAAGTGGAGACCTAATATATATTGTTCTATTCTAGATGTTGGAAAATCAATAAGAAGAAAAATAAACACATTCCAAGGCCTGCAGGGTGCCAGTTGCAGAATTGGAATTTAAAAATACCATTCTCCAGCCTCAGTTAGGATTGAAAAGAGGAAGTGCAAGCTATGAATTCAGACAAATTATGAGTGGATAGATTATTATAGTGAGGATAACTATAGTTTTATTATAGTATTATTATACTTATCATTGGAGCAATTTTGTAATGCATACTTTGCCATAGTAGAATACTGATTTTGAATCTGGTTTTATGTTTATCCACAAAACTACTGACCTAACATTACAGCTCCTAAACTGGTAGCAGTTTTAATCACAGAATGATAGTAAACTAAGAGTACCATTTAAAGAATCAGGGTTAATTTCATTCTATTAAAATGTTTTTCTCTATTGTGTTCAGACTGGTGTGTTTAAGACAAGATTGAAGACGGAGATGGTATCTGTGCTTTATTTTATCTTGTATTCTTTTTACACCATTTTCATGATGCCATACTAAAATGAAGGAGTTTTGTCAGATAAAAGACATAGAAAGATGATCAACAAAAACTAGATCATCAGTTCATCAAGGCATCTATTCCAATTGAAAGGGTAAAGTTTCTAAGCTGGAAACCTTGAATTGAAATGTAAAAGATTAGGTACTATTAAGTTCCTCTGTTACACCCAGATTCCTGAGATAGTTAAGACAACGCCCTACTGGCCATTCAGCCTAGGGCCCTGTGCAGTTCGTCACAGGGCCCGAACCAATCAGTTTGAATATGTACCCAGTTTAAAAGTGACCAATCACCCCTGTCCAGCCTGTTCCCGCCAATGAATGGACTAATCATGTATCAGAGTTGTTGTTCAATTTTCCCGCGCCTCATGATGATTTGTTCTGATGTATGCAAAGCCCCCCACCCTCTCCAAAAAGTGTACTTAAGCTCTGCTTGACCTCTGCTCTGGGCTCCGGGCTGCTCTCCCTTCTTGAGTGAGCATGGAGTCCCAGCGCGCTGGAATGGATCCAATAAATCCCCCTTGCAATTGCATGAAGCTAGTCTCGTGGTCTCTTTCTCCGACGTTTCGCCTGACCCTTACACAATGACAGTGTATATGATTAACTCTAATAAGTTTTCTATTAGTCCACTATAGGTGAATTTGGTGAGAACTAGGCTACTCCAGAAAACTCATTCTGCAGAGTTTTTATTCACTGCCATGTGTAGCTTACTCTAAAACTTGATCACCAGATTCAAGCCCTTTTTTCTTTAAAAGAGGCATTTTGGTAATTATGTAGTATCAACATTATAAATTACTATTCTTATAGATTAAATTCTGATTTCATTGTTTCATTTTCTCCCAGGTTTTGCAAGTCTCATTCATTGTTGCTTTCCTCAGACACAAGAATAGAATTTATGCAGAAACGTGACCTCTGCATTTCAATTTGACTAGAAGAAACCAGTTAATTTTCAATATAATCATGTCATATTATTTTACTCTATTATTGTTTGGATATGTATCCCTCAAAGGATTATAGACTATGTTTGCCGCAGTCTTGGCTGGGCACAGAATCAGGAGCCACCACATAGCTTTGTAGATTCAAACAGCAAATCTTTATTCCCGAACTCACACCGGCCTCCACACACGTTCTGGGGTAATCCCAGTTCTGCTGCCACCCAATTCACCTACTCCACGAGGCTTTTTTCCCAAAATGCTCTCTGAATCTCAGGAGAGCTCAACGGGAGCTCAGGTAGCAGGAACGCCCTAATTCCAGCAGCAATAATCCTCAACATCGAACTTCCCTAAAACCCAAGGTCTTAAACTGGGAACGCCCTTAACCCAAGGAGCTGGATACTTCCTCAAACTGCAGGACACACCCTAATCCTGGATCCACCCTGGTCGTTGAGCAGGGTCACCTTTCTCAAACACACATGCAAGGTCAACAGCGAAATTAACATGGGGTACGCTGGCAAGGAAATATTGATGCGTCATATCTACTTGGTAATGGCCCTCAGCATATGTTAAAGACTTTGTTCACAATTGGTAGCTCTCTTGGGAGGAGATAGAACCTTTAAGAGGTGAAGCTACTAAGAGGTTTTCTGGTCACTGAAGGCATGTCCTTGAAGTAGATATTGGAATCCCAGCCTCTTCATATGGCATTCTTTCATGTCTCAGACACAAAATGAACTTTACTACACCACGTGGTCCCCACCAAAGGCTAAAAAATAATGGGACTAATTGGTTATGGACTAAAATCTTTGAAACCATGAGCTGAAATGCAATTTTTCTTATATTTTCTCAGGTATATGTCATGGTAACAAAAAGCTATATTATATGTAATATGGAATTATTGAACATGTATAATAAAAATTAATGAAATTTAAAAATTTTCCACAAAATGATATTTTTGATAAATTTATCATAAAAAATTGGATAAATTTTTCTATTTAGCACTTTATCTTATGTAGTGAAGTTTCTCCATATAATTTGTATTTTTTATGTAGAAAATATACCTGTATGGTGTTTGGAAAATGATAAATAAGTATTTGTAACACGTAAGCATTTGCAAATCTTAAGAAAAGAACACTGATTTATACAAGAATGTAAAGAAAGATTGAAAATCCTAATTAAATCTTTATTTTGAATTAATCGTTTATTTTCCTTTTCTGATAATGCTTACAACTAGATTATAAACTTAACATTAGAGACATGGTGGTAATAATATAATATTAAAATAACTGAATTTTAAAATTCAAACTAAAATTATTTTTAACTAATACATAGAAACATAAAAATTGTACATATTATTGCAAAGCTAATGATTGATAGCAATGGAAATAGTGAATTGTTAATTATAGCAAAACCAATATATTCTAAATGATCACTGAAATTTCATGTCCTTCATTGCCTCTTCCTTTCTTCCCTTTCTTCCTAATTTTTTCAATGCATGTGTACATGGTTTTCTGAAGGATAAAAATAACCAATTTGTCCTATTTTCCTAATAATATATGAGAAGAAATATATGAGTTCCTTGAAAACTAAAAAGTTCTTTACAGATATGACATACTACCATTGTTGTCTTTAAGGGTAAAAGGCTATCTTGACCTTGAAAAGATAGATTGATTGATGTTCCAACTCATATAGATGGTCATTTTCATTTGCTAATTCAATTAAATCTTCTTTCATCCATCTATTCAAGATATTGCAGATTTTCAGATACTATGGCCTTCTAGAGATTAGCACAAAATAAATAGAATAATCCTTTGCTCTAGAGTAATCTCATTCAGATTTAAGGATGTTCAATGACATACTGTATTCTTTGGGAATTTTTTTAGGATTTCAAGCTCATTTCAAATTCCTACTTTCTTTAAATTATGCCACACACACACACACACACACACACACACACACAAATAAAAAACTTTACTCCCCTTGTTATGTGTCATTGTATAGGCTCTCTTATTTTTCTTCTTTACTCCTTGTTTAAATGTTTGGAGTTCCCTATTAGATTGGAGAGAACAATGACATAATTCCAGTAAATCTATAAATAATTATCAAAAAGGTGGGTTTTAATAAATTCTGGAAGAGCAGATAATAAATGCTGGGAGAGCAGAAGCTATTCCTTGACAAATTTAATTATAGAAAATAAGCTTTCAATAGTATTGAGAGTATTTGGAACAAAATAAAAGGAAATATTTTCACATAAGAGCATTTAAATGTATAAATAAATATGTAATAGTTGTTGAAATATATTAAAACATTACTAATTGCATTCAAGTAAAGTGGACATCCCAAGTGTCTGAGAATATTTAGGAAACAAATCATGCAAAATTTCTGACTTCCTTAATATTTATTACAATTGTGTATTTTATTTTGGGAAAAATTGCAAAAGATACTAGACAGCAGAATATGTCTTTAAGAATCTCTACAGATTTTTTTAAGAAAGTGCAAATGTGTTTAATATATTTATAAATGTATATATACATGAAACATTTAAATTATCGTATGTATTAAAATTAGGTAAAAAGATGTACGCAAAACAAAAATCAGTCATTTCATGATGATTTTCTAGAATATACACACATTAACATATTGGTACATCAAAATTCATGGCTGATATTTCAGTATGTCATTTACAATTTATTCATTTATATTGTTTTATTTCACTTAATAGGAAATGCTATTTTTTTCTGTTTTGAAAGTTATAATTAATGTTGAAACCTTCAAGAACAAAACATATTGGGACATTTAAACAACAGAATTAGACTTTGCATATTAGAGTAGACAGTTTTCATATTCTATTAAGTATATCATTATTTATTGTGTCTAAATACTAGTAAGTGAAAAATGGCTAACATGGCATGGACCATGTATTAAACCAATCAGGACATATCAGAATTCTCCATGTTAAAAACAATACAAAATCTACAAAAGCTAGAATGATTCTACAAGAAAATTTGAAATACATTATCAATAATCTCAAATGAAGTAAGAACAAATCAGTCACAAGATTGGGAAGGTTATTTTCCAAGTCTATTGAGTATAAGGACACAGAAATTTAGTGTTTACTTTTTTTTCTACTGATGTATGATTTTCAGGCAAAAAAATTTAAAATTCATTCTTCCTGACATTATTGGATTGCTGCAACTGTGCATTTAATTAGTTATATTTACAATTCACAAGAAACAAATTATACTACATCTCATCATAACATATTATGCATTTATACTATGTATTTGTAAAGCCTTTTGTCTATGCATTTTCTTTTCTTTCTTCTTCTTTTTTTCTTTTTTGGTACCAAGGAATGAATCCAGGGGTCCTTACCACAGAGTCACATCCATAACAGGGTCTTGCTAAGTTGCTTAGGACCTTGCTAAATTGCTGAAGATGTCTTTGAACTTGCAATCCTCCTGCCTCAGGTTCCCCAGCTTCTGGAATTACAGAATCTATCTGTTCATTTTCAATAGAAACATTGCCATAGTCACTTTCCCAGCTCAAGAATTTGATCCTTCAGTTTTAGTATATTTCAAAGCCAATGTGTCCCTTTCTATAATATCTCGGATTTCAATATACCAGATTGGATTTGACATCAGAAAATTTAAGTGTTTCAAAACATTAAAACATGTATTTTCTCCACATTAAATCTTTGATCTCCAATACCGCCAGATATGGCTGTGTGAACTATTCCTTTCTTGAGGCTTATAAGCAAGTTTCATGTGTGACATGAGTCTCAGGATGACAAAGAGAGTCTATTCTGAACATCCAAGACTCAAGCCCTCTACCAACCACAACACAATAAATTCTTGGGGTATGGGATAGACTAAGGTTTCTCTGACTTATTTTAGCCACCCTCTTAGCAAGACTAGAAAGAATGTTTTGTTGTAAGCCTTAGAAGGTGAAAAGACTTGCAGATACTTGCTCTCAGCCTTGAGGCCTCAACCAGTCTATACTTAGACCAATTCTGGGCCATGTGATTTGATGCTAAGCTTATTTCCCAAGCATACATCAAATGCATTTATTAAAGTGAACATGGATGTCTCTTTCACTTAGGCTCTTATGCTCAGAATAAAAGGCAATATTATTTACTTGACAAAGAACATATTTTTTTTCTGGAAATTCTGTGTAGAAAAGAGTTAATGTAACAGGCCTGAGGTTTTCTAACCTTAGAAAGCCCTGCTCCTTAGGTTGATCCCTAGCCAACACGAAGGATATTGGCAAGTAAAAAGTAGAAAGTTTTCCTTAAAGGGTAAGAGTAGCTAACTTTTCCTAACCCGTTCATATAAGCAATATAATTTATTCTGAGCACCTGCTTTCTAGTATTGGGGTACATGCTGGGTGGAAGGTGCCTGTGTGACCATTCCCCAATAAAAAATGTTGCATGCTGAGCCTTTTCCAGTAGAAAACACTTCATATGCATTGGTAAAACTCACTTCTGGAGTAAGTAGATGTGCCTTGGGTAAGTCCATTGGCAGAGGACTGTCAAATCTGGCACCTGGTTTCCTCTGGTCTTTGTTCCATTAACCTTTTTTCTTTGCTGACTCTGTTTTGTGTTATTTTACTATAATTGGTCTTAGCCATAAATTAAACTGTATCCTGAGTCCTGAGTTCTTTTAATGAGTCACTGAACCCGGTTAATTTTGGAGACCCTAAAACATTCCCCATAAAAGGAAAATTCTGTTTTAATAAAGGGTTGGGATCATTTGAGATTCATGATGATGTTGTCAATATACAGAAAACCTACCCCAAAATATTTGCTTTGTATACTTATTTTCCTAATGTCATTAATAGATTATAACCATTCTAATTTGCCACTCCTCTTCCATTCCAACATCAAATTAGTCACTAAATCAATCTGAGCACACTCAATTTTCAAAATATGTTTTCTACTCTTCTCCATGTATTTGCTCATTCTGTTCCCATTGTCTTTTTTTCTCCAACTCTCCAATTTGCAGAATCCCATAAAAGCCACTGAGAGACAGGAAAGTGAAGTGGTGCTATGGTTTGAACATTTGTCTCATACTTTAAAAATTTAGTCCCCCAAATTATATCTTAATGGTATTGGGAATCTTTGGGATGTGACTGGATCATGAAGGCTCTAACTTCATGAATGGATCAATCCATCTGTGGATTAATGGATTAATGAGTTATAGAGGGAGTAGTTCTGTTTTGTGAGCTCTTTTGGGCACACTTTCTCTTACCACATAAAGTTATATGTCATCTTAGAACTCTACAGAGTCCTCATCAGCAAGAAAAATCTTCTATATGAGGCCCCTTGGACTTCCCAGTCTCCAGAATTACATATGTGGTTATTTTCTCTGTATATTACCCAGTTTCAGGCAATTTGTTACAGCAACAGAAAACAGACTAAAACAATGGTAAATACATAGTTTGGGGATCAGATGGTATGGGTTCAACTCACATTACTTATTAGCTATACAATGTTAAGAAGTTATTTCACAGGTCTATAGTTTCCTTGTTTAAAAGATACATATAATTAAAAAGTCACCCTATGTTGTAGGTAATACTATAGGAGAACTACATGTTTTGATATGTATGAAGTATTCAAAACTGTTAGTGCATTGTAAATAAACATTACTTATGTATTTATAAAATAAATATACTGGCTTTCCTGATTGTCCCCAAAAAACATAATATGCTGCCTTTCTAATTGC
This sequence comes from Spermophilus citellus, assembly GCF_964194105.1. NCBI lineage: Eukaryota > Metazoa > Chordata > Mammalia > Rodentia > Sciuridae > Spermophilus > Spermophilus citellus. Next base: position 102,844,514 of record NC_138197.1, on the reverse strand, counting down.
TCTGAGGAATATATATCATGTGACCGTACATTGGAGATGACAGAGGAGACTGAGAGAAAGGAGCATTTTTTATTTTTTTTATGTCTCGAGTAGCTGCATAGAACTGGCCCTCCCATTTCCAAGAGCAACAGATACAATGGCAGAAGTTTCACTGTGTCTGATCTCAGGAATACCTCAGGAGGATGCAGTTTTAAAAGATCTGAATCTCACATCAAAATCCAACAAACACTACCAATTGCCTCAAAATAAATTGTGAACAAAAAAGGGAACATGTTAAAAAGTTAGCTTTAAGTCTGTAGGACACTAAAAAAATACAGAGTTTTAAGATTTTGTTTTTGCATCCATAGTGTTTGAGTTATAAATCGCTTCTTCTAAATCCAACTGATGAGGGTAATTGGGCTTCTTTGCCCTCTGAACTCAAATGCATTGAAATGAAACTAAAAAATTAACATGGCATCTTCCCACACTTCCTGCCATTCTGCTCCTAAGTGGCCCTTAAAAACAACTCTTCTTTCTGTGTGTTCCCATCCTCATGATTCACACCCACCTCTGGTGTTCACCTCTTCTTTAATTTAATTACATTCGTGATTCATTAATAACATCTTTACAATCACCCTTAGCTTTCCTTTAATCTCAGATGCCAAATATGCTTGCTCCTGTGTGGGTGAAGTTTGCTGGAGAAAATATTACCACTCTGCAGAACACTGTAAAACCATGATCTCCAACTTTATCTCAGCACTCAGAACTTTCCTGGCACTTCCAATGGTTTTCTGGTAAGGCCCCAGGAAATATGATTGTGTACAGGTTTTATACAGTAGAGAAGTAGATTTTATGGGAACTATAAAAATAATCATAAATAATGAATATATAAGTGCATATTTCCTGTTTATAGACTTAGCAAAGTCCATCATAATCCTTAATTCAGTTTTGGCACCCAGAAAAAAAAAATACCCCATAATGTGACTGTTTGGCTAATAATGGGGAGGACCCACATAACCCCCTTGAGTTTGATATTTTGCTAAAATGACATAGATCCAAGGAAGGCAATGTTCTTGTGATTATACTTAAAATTTACAAAAAAGGATGAAAAATCAGGACGATCTGTCAAATGAAGAGACACACAGAGTGAGGTATGGAAGGGGACACAGAGCTATGAATTCACCCTGTGAAATCAAGGCCTGACACCTCCTGTTATGTCAATGTGTTCTCCAAACAGGATGCTTCTCTGAAATTTATCGTCCAGAACTTTTTTACAGCTCCTCCATGTAGCCCACATAGTAGACTCAGTCACCATCCTCCCCATCTCCCTGAGGTTGGAATTTGGGCTTATACCTTGTAGACAAAAGGTGCAATCCTTTAATCACATGGTTGGTTTTGTTGTTGTTGTTGTTGTTGTTGTTGTTGTTGTTGTTGTTGTTTTGGAATGGCCTACCCATATCCTAAACTGTCTTCTAACACAATCTAACTGGGAGATCATCAAAAGGCATTTCATTAGCAAAATTTTCAAAGCCTGCTGTCAAGAAAAAAGAAATTCTATAACTCTTAATTTCGAGTTTTCCTCCTAGGATCAAGAGACAAAGGCCAGCCAAATCAATTATGATACAACAGTTAAGCCATTTGTATTAATAACAGACTTAGCAATAAAGAGTGGAATATACAGGTGTATAAATGTTACCCAGAGAACACACAATATTAATACCATGTATGGGCCAGGAGTTCACCTCAGTCACTCAACAGTTCCATTACCTCTCCAGGCAGTTACTTAAATTCACTACCTCAGTTTTCTCTTTGGTAAAGGGTGAAAATACAGTATCTACCTCATTGTTAATTATTCATTACCTATCCTAGCTCTCTGCCAGTTGCTATGCTTTAAATTCACACATTTTGTATTGCTCATTTTCATTTCCTTTCTAAAGCCTTAGAAATCCAGGGATTTCCATGGATTCCTAACCTAAGGATAAAGCCATTATCTATGCTTTAGTTATTTCTATTGGCTTCATATGACAAAAACAGAAAGATAACTAATGGTAACTAATGGCATTTTATTAGAGATCCATCAGACAAAACACTTAAAATGGGGCATTGAGTTAACCCAATCCAAATCAAGTGTAACGCAAGTGATGAACTGTGAATTCCTGAAATGAGAAAGAGTAGTTGTTGAAAGTAAGGTAATTGGTGGTGGAATTAGTGGAGGAAGTACAAATTTCCATTTCAGCCACTGTCTTGAAAATGTCATTTTTTTTTTTCTGAAAGAGTATGATACTCCAAATTTCTTCCTTCCTCCCTCCCTCCCTCCCTTCCTTCCTTCCTTCCTCCATCCCTCCCTTCTTCCCTCCCTCCCTCCTTCCTTCCTTCATCTCTTCCCTTCTTTCCTCCTTTTCAACCCCAGGGCTGGAAAGGCCCCAGTATACTATTTTTGATCCTCATTAAAGAACTCCAAGGACTCCACAAAGAGAGTTTGAACATTTTGTTACTCACACAGTCCTTGGTGGCAGCAGGCTGGGATAAAATAGAGATTGCACCTTGCCTACAAGCAAGGGGAAATGTACAGGATAGAGTGACTACCAGCTGTGCATATGGATTTCTTCAGATGTTTTAAAGTACATGACTTTACTTCACAACCAAGGCACTTCCACTTTGATCCCCACCTAAAGATTAGAGGTAAGGGAAGTGGCCAGTTTCCTTCCTCCTTGACTCATTCTTAGATCACCTGAAGAAACATCTAGCTTTCTATGCACTGATTTGTGTCTCTCCCTTTCTTTTATTTTCTTTCATTATTTTTTTTTTCTGGACACTGGGCTAACTTTACCCCATTTCTTTTTTTTTCCTCTCATTCTTATTTACTCCTTCCTTTAGTCACAACTTGCTTCATTTGCATTTAAAAATATTGTCACTAATCAGGGTGCAGAATCAACTAGCCAACAGATATTTATTGAACAAAGTTGATTCTTCCTGTCCTAGAGTAGTTCATTCTTACACTGCAGTAGTCCTCTACACCTTAAAATGTACCTTTTGGGAGAATTCTTCAGTTAAAAATATTCCTACTGTAATGAACAAGATGAAATTAGTAGAAAAATATCTTTCAGCATCCATCCATTTTTTAAAAAATTGAACCTCTGATATGCGGGAAGGAGAATATTCTTGAACTTGACTGCCCCATGTCTCAATTTTCAGTTTGCTACATCATCTCAAAGATGAATGGGTCTTTATTTAGTAGTCTGAAATGAGAATCCTCAATTATCCTTTTGGTGTATGATGTCTACAAAAGCATTTGATTTTAATATGCAGTTGTTTTGTCAGTGTAAACAGTTCCTGACCTATATCCTTTCCTCTGTATAGCTTCCTCAGTTAGAAAGGAAATGCTACCATGGCAACACATCAGCTGTTGCTACCTCCTTGGGGCTGGGATTGTGTAGTCAAAAGCAATTAAAATTTTCAAAGCAACTTTCAGTGAAGTTCAGTGGCAGGACAAATGGTCTTCACATCCTGGTGCCTCATGGAATGATATGTAGAAACCCTTGAATTTCATTTAAATGATGTGTATCCTTACATGGAAAGCTAATCACATTCTAAATGTCACACAAGTTCTGTATCTAACTTGGAGAACCTTCGAGAAAGGAAACTCTCTGTGGAATAGTTTTGAGAATTATGTCCAAATGGAATGATGTTTGGTTTGTCATTCTTTAAACTTACAATTTTTGGTTAACAGAGCCTCTCTTTCTTTCTCTCATGACTTTGACTTTATTTCCATCATTAACCTTAAGAATTGTGTTCCTTTCTTGGTTATTTTTTTTTTCTGCAGAGAAATACAGTTTTACAAATTCACATGGTTAAAGCACACTCAAACATATGTTTAGATATGGTGGGCTTGCCTGCTCATGAGCTAAATGATTCATCCTATTGTATATACCATATCTTTCATTTCTGTCCTCCATATCTTTTAATTTTCCTTAGTATTAATTTTTTAAAAAATTACATCATTGTTTTTTGTTGCCTTTTGGGCCGAATCTTTAATGTAACCTTATAAGTCACTAATTCCTTCTTGAGGAGCATACAACCTATTATTTTTCAAACTGATTGTGTTTCCTATTTTGAGTACGAGCTCTGCTCATCTCTTGCCCATATTTCCTCAGGACAATGTGTTCTTCTTTTCACTTTAAAAGTTGCTATCAGTGACCTAGAGCACAGATTGTTCAAGGTGCTAAATTAGGAGGCACCATAGATTTGAGGGTGGAATAATGGGAACTTGGAATAAACACCAGTTGTTTATTGCATTCTACTCCTGTAATACACTTTGATCTCATTAATTCTCAAGAAAGACACAGTCTAGGACCTAGCTTTAATCCTTTGCCACATCCATTCCTAGAGTAACCAAGGGCCCCGTAGAATAACATGACACCAAAGACAAAATAACCAGATACCAAAAGGGTACAATTACTTCAATGAAAAGGAAAAGTTGAGCAACATGTACCATCTGAGGAGACATTATTAAAATAGATAAATCAAGAATTTTAAATAACTCTAACAAATATATTTAAGGAGACAAAAAAGATAGGAACAATGTAAAACTACCACAAAAAGTCCCCCAAAATTCCAAATGAAAATATATTTATTATGTATGAAAAATTCATACATAAAGTGTTTGAAATGAACACAGTTGATGGAATAAAAAGTAGGATACATGCTGCTAAAGAATGAAATAACAAATTGTGAAATTCAGTTTGGGGAACTCTCCCAGGAAGGAGCAAGAAAAACTAGTGTATGAAAGAAAAACCAAGAAATATGGCAGATAAAGAAAGAAAGAATTGCATTAGAAAATAAAGAGCCCCAGAGAAACAAAACAAGACATTAAAGGGAGTAAAATATTTCAATATGAAAGCTTATATTGGGTACCAAACTGAGATATAACAATTAAAAGTCTTGATATAAAATTTCATAATTTGCAGATGATTCTTCTTCTAGTGAAAAAGTAAACTAGAATCATAACAATACTTTTAGAGATAAAAAGTTTATTAAAGCAGTTTTCTAGATGCAGATATTTCGTATAGCACAATAGCAAATATCATGTACAAAATTCAAATGTTATTTGCTTCTCTACTAATAATGAACTAGAAAATCTAATAACATTGGGGTACCATTTATAACAGTAACAGCATTTTTAAAACATATTTTAGTTAAAATAACTCAGAATGCAAGGGAAAAAGTCAACATCGAAAACATAATTTTTTTTTCTAAAAGGGACACAGACAGTGATGAAAAATAAGGGTTCCATGCTCTTGGGTGGTATCATATCAATTATCCATTACTAAGTTAACATTGAATACAATCCTGTTAATAATTGTCATTGGATGTTGGCTATATTTTTCTCTGCTCACATTCTTTTGCAACTTGTTCATCTGTGTTTTATTTGTAGCTGTTCTCTTGGAATGTTGTCTTCATCCAAGCGAACCAAGCAAGATGGTATGCACAACACACCCATTGTACCCTATCTTCAGTACTGAAAAGACATTCAAAATTATTTTCAACTTCCTTTACTTCAAGATTACATTAACATTTTGCTGCTCCTGCCTGGGGCCTTTCCCTTATTTATCCTCCATTTACAATGAAACGTCAGTATCATCAAAAGATATATGAAAAAATATACTGAAAAATACAGTTTTCTGAGAGTCATCATTTATTGCTCTGTATATCAACCCAGAGTTTTTCCGGACACAACATCTTTGTTTGTATGTGGTGCTGAGGATTGAACCTGGGCCACACACATGCCAGGAGAGCGCGCTACCGCTGGAGCCACATCCCCAGCCCCTAGTTATTCAACTTCTATGCTCTGCTGGATGTTAGCAGTCCTCCACCAGTCCTGTGTACTTAAGATTTGAGAAAAATGGGAGCAAAAGCTTCTCTGCCTATTAACAGGGTAAATTATGAAAGAAGGTATCTAAATTCACTGGTTTAGAATAGCATAGCAATACTGTATTAGCGAAAGCTCCATTTACTGGGGGCTGACAAAGGTGATATATTTTCGTTCTTGATAGTATTTTCAAATCTATGAAAGTTAGCAAGTTCAGGAAGTTTGCAAAAAGAGGAACTTCTGATTATGACAGAGTGGAGGGTCTTTTTCTGATTATAACAAAATAGAGGCTGAATTGCTAGGACAACATGTCAAACAAAAACAATGAGACTTAGTTGGGACTCAGGACTTGGACTTGAAATAGGATCACATTTATTTACAATTCCCTTGAATTCCAAGCATGAAAAAGAATAAGCAATCCTTTATAAGTTAGCATTCCATTAAAATAGTACTTTAAGCTATTACTTTTTAAAATTATTATCAACACATTAATTATACAAAGTAATGGGTTTCATTGTGACAATTTCATACATTCATTCAACATACTTTGGTCTAAACTATTTCTTGATAGTGTATTCGATATTTGAATTGGAGTAATAGATATTTTATAAAAAGCTAGATTTTTAAAATACAATTCAAATGAGAATCCAATTATATCATTGATTAGTGAAATGTGCAAGAATTAGAAGTTGACATCTATATTTGGATCTGAAAAAAAACACCAAATACAATGAGAAATTGAATAAATATGAAACCATTCTGACTAAAAACACAATTTGATAAAATTAATCTCTTAGAGCCCTTATCACTGTTAAATAAATTATATATATATATATATATATATATATATATATATATATATATATAGCAACTAATACCCTGCTGGATCCATAGTATACACCTAAAAGACCTTGACCATAGCACTCTCCCACTTCACCAGCTCAGACCATGCTTCTGCATGCTACTTGAATATCCTGAGAAGTTTTTATTCCTACCTGTATTCACTTGAACCCTTATAGTTACATTTTACTAAAGTTTTGATATTTATTCATATGTAGACACTGAAAAGGGATAAAATAAGCAGTTGTACAAAACAGGATGCGTGATTTTATGTTCTGGATTATATCTTAAAGACATGAGACTCCCAATTTTAAGATTCAGAGTCAGGAAATAATTATATACATACTTATAATTTTAATTATATATTAAATATAATTATATGATTATATATATATACATATATATATATATATATATATATATATATATATATATATATCATATGTATAATCCTTCAAGTTCTTATGACTCTTACATATTTCTTTTGCCATGCTGTTTCCAACTTCATCTTCAACTGGATCATTCCTGTGCTAGCAGCAAGGAAAAAGAGACTCAAAAAAAAAAGTTGAAATAAGATAAATGCTTATTTCTTTCTGATCTAATTCACCTGGAGATGAGCTGCAAGGTGATTGTGATACTTTCAGAGGCCCAAGTTGTCCTCTTGCTGTTCCTCTGCATGGGGGAGGAGCAGAAGCAGAGAGCACAACTTTCCTCTTAACTATAAACCTTGTAGAGATCTAGCACTGTCCTTATGTTGTTGCAATTGCATTTTTTTTCTTTCTGGTTGAAGATATACAGCAAGAGTTCCTTAGTTAATATAGTCAATTTTTTTTTATGTTGAACTTATTTTTAATTTTAAACTACAGCGTCTTTCTTCTCCCACTTTTATTGATGAAGTTTTGTAAACTAAAAAAATATATAATCAAATTTAAAAACTCTCTGGTTTTGTATTATGCATGATTAAATAATGTTATTACATATATATTATTTTATTGATTATTTAAATACTATTTTATGAACTACAGAAGAAGATTTTGCTCTGAAAATTTATTTCTCCCTCTCTTTTAAACAAGCATTATAATAGTTAATTGAATCTTCAATCTTGTTCTTTATTATGATGGTGATAAAAAAGTTACCTGTGATTATAAAACTACCCCTTTTCATATCAAGTAGCAAGACAGGGATTAACTTTGCTTACTAAATATAGATTAAGAAATGATGGGCCAAAGGAATGAAATGGTGGTCCCTGTTCTATCTGTATATAATTTAAATTTATCTTTACAATAATCTCTGGAAATCACACCATAGTCTCACTCCACAGTTTTCTTGGCTTGTTTGCTTTGCCCCTTCCTTCTCTTCCCTCACCAATCTACATTATCCTTGCAATACACTTGAAAACTCCAGTTGTCTAGATCAATATTTCTGTCTGTTTCATTTTGCTTAAGCCCATCCACATGCTGCTTCAGACCAACAGAGTCACATAAGCACTGTCACATGCTTTTATGTTGCTAAGGGCAACACTACAGATGGTAAAAACTGGCTATTATACATCACAAGTTAAACACAAAAACACATTATGGTTTGAAACACTTAAACTATGCAAGAGCAGTTTGCCTTTAAGGGTTATGATTTTGTATACAATGTAATTCACGACCTTTAAAATATGGTCCAAAACTTAATAAAATTATTTTGTTATTGTAAATAATTACTTGCCTTTATGATAACTAGACTAAATGGAAAGCCAAAAGGGTTTTAAAATAAACCAATACATTTGCTTGGATAAACTGTCCATGATTTTTCAGTTACTGATTCTCTTGATTTTAGATAGCAACCTATATTCAACCTCATTTAAAAGACAATAAGAAATATACTTAAAATTCGCTAAGAGGATAGATTATCATAAGTGTTCTTATCATAATAAATGATAATCATGTGAGATGTGGATATGTTAATAAGCTTAATTATGGTGAATATTTCACAATGCATATAGATATCAAATCTTTAAGTTGTATATTTTAAATATAGACAATGTTTAAATGTCAACTATACCTCAGGTTGGGGGAAATTTTAAATAGAATGAATAATAAAAACAAAAATTTAAAACGTAAAATATATACAATATGTAAAATACAAGGTCATATGTAAAAAAGACATGGTCAAGTTGATATTACATTTGAATTTCTAATTTTTGTATCTGCATAATCCATTGTACATGCTGCTTTTCTTGTGATCTTTACTTCAAGTAAATGTGTTTCAGACTTGCCAATGCTCTATATCTCTTTAAATTAATTACTACTTAAAATTCACAAATATATAAAATATAAATGCATGTTGTTAGATGACATTTATGATATATGTAGTATGTGAAAAATGAAATAAAATATCGCTGAATTTTAAATCTTTTTTTTTTCTTTCTTTCACAGTGAAAAACCATTCTTTCATGGATCAGTGATTCTTAGTGTAGAGCTTTGTCTGGATTTTGTTCATTCTGAACACTTGTCAATCATTTTGGTGAACAAAATTGAACAAATTATCTTGGAAAAAACTCAATGTGATTTTCATGCAATGAAAGTTGAGTCTCAAGTTAAGTCTCTACAGACAAAGAGAATTGAAAAGCTGAAGCAATTATTCAGCTAATTAAAGTGAGAAAGGATGGAACACACTCCTTAATCTTACTCACTGAGGCATTACACATTTTTTTTGTATTACTATCACAGATAAAAAATTTTAATGTTATTCAAATAGTTAAAATTTCTAAAATCTCTAAATATTTGGTGGCACACAAAATAAGTTTATTTTTCAGGTGCCATTTATCTATATTACCTCTGTGTTCTGTATGTTTTGGAGAAGTTGAAAGAAGATGGATTAATGTCAGAAATTGGCATTTGAATTTCTCCTCTCCTACTAACTGGCAATATGATGTTGGACCTGGCTTAAGCTCTCTATGTCTTAGTTTCTTCAGATGTAAAATAGGAAAACACATGTGATTAGAATATTTACATATAAATACATTTTTAAAGGAAAAACATACATATGTGTTGTGTTGTAAGTACTGACTTTATTATTTTAGGACATTGCCAGAGCATGTGTCCACATAAAAAAAAATGAGATCAGGCCAAAGTGAAAAACAAAACAAAACAAAAAAGAATCTACAAAAAAATGTTGAAATTTCAAAAATTACCTAACAGTAGATTTTGAAATATTATTTACATTTATTTATTTCTATATATTGTTGAAAGATCTATCTCCAAATGTAATAAATGAAGATACTTAGAATACAAATAGAATAAAAGTTTTCATTTATCTGTTTATAGAAAATAATATCATTTAGAATTCTCTTAGAAGAAAAGATTTTATTTTTCTTCCCTACTCAGGTGAAATTTTCTGTAAGAATCCTTCACCAAAATTAAGAAAATTGAACTATTTATTGAATTGATGGCATTCCTTTTAATGAGCAGTATGTGCTTTTTTTTTTTCTGGATGATTGAATTGAATTAATAGGAACAAATATTTAAATATTCTATTAAGTTATACAGGAAGAAAATTGTAAATCTGCGGCACATAATGAGCTCAGGAGATCATCCAGCCCTGTCCCATGCTGCAAATATTATCAGTCACATAAACAAAATGATCTAAAAAGATTGTGAAATGACAGTCCAAGGTAATACTTTTAAGGGAAGAACTAGGATTATAATTCAGAATTTTTAAATTTGTGTAATTTTTCTATGAAACATTGATTTACCTCATAGGATCTTTTTCCCCTTACAAATAACTCAGATGAAAACTCTCTTCTCTTATTTAGTTTCTTTGTTATTTTAGCTATTTTACCTATATGTCACTGATTTTTACACTTTGTTTTCCATAAGAGATTACTTTGTGTTTTTTCAAAGCAGATGAGTTGAGGTATAATTTTAGACTTCAGGGCCCCTTAACTGCAACCACTTAAATTTAATGTAAATTCAAAGTTCCAAATTCTTACCACACTTTGTCTTTTTTGGAGTTACTCTTTAAAGGTCTCTACTTCCACCAGGGACCCCCAAAAGGGATGTGTTTTGTTTTGTTTTTGTACTAGGAATTGAACTCAGGGGCACTGGACCACTGGGCCACATCCTCATCTTTATTTGTATTTTATTTAGAGACAGGATCTCACTGAGTTGCTTAACACCTCACTTTTGCTGAGGCTGGCTTTGAACTTTCGATCCTTCTGCCTCAGCCTCCCAAACTGCTGGGATTACAAATGTGTGCCACTGTGTTTGGCAGGATGTCTTTTTGTTTACTCTGTTTTATCTCAGGTCAACTTAGATGTGATTCTTAGCCCCTTCAATAGTTTGTACAAGCAATCCACTTGGACCAAATATTATATGGCCTTCACTCAACTGGAAATTTGGGAGGCCTCCTTGCTTGGCAGTATTCCATGTTCCTCCTCCCCTAACCCCCACTCTCTCTTTCCTACTTCCATTTTGGTCCTTAGCTATTCCCCATAACTCACCCATCCTAAAGGTAGGGGCTGCAAAGTTTGGTTTTTTTTTTTTTTTTTTCAGTCCTGATGATCAAGTCTGTTCCCTTTAACCTTTGAAACTAAATTTTCATTCTTAAACTTAGGACCTCTGGTTCATATGATATTCTGTTTCAAAAGAAGGATCTAGCAGTGTACATTGTTTTAATCTAAGATACAGTAGAACTTTGGAAAGACACACACTCAGAGACCCTGAATAATTTGGCAGGGGTTGAATGATGCTGATTCAAGACTCCACTGATGGATTAAGGGAAGGATTCTAATCCCTGAAGTTTCTGCTGTAGATGAAACTAATGACCTGGGCTCTTTGAGTTTGGAATTCTCTCACTAGTAACATAATTACAACACTGAAGCTTGATTTCTATTTCCCCAATCAGGTTATGAGTCATTGGTCATCAATAGAAGTTGACTACTGCCAATACCTAATTTTGTTGGTGTGGAGGTACTCTAGATTGGGCTATCTTTTAACAAGGTTGAGGTCCACTAAATTTTCAGGTTTGACTATATATTTTTTTTTTAAATTGGATGTTAGATTTTCCTTGACCTTATTACTCATCACAGAAAACCTCCTTATCTGATTGAATTGATCCTTGAAAGGGTGAGTTGTTGAGACAATAAATAAAATAACTAATGATACTTACAATTGTGTAAGGGTAAATATGATTTTTTAATAAGTTCAATTTATTTTTTAATTTCATTTAAGCAAATTAATTTTTATGCATTCACAGATTTCATTTTGTCAGTGAAGGGAAAAATGAGCAAAAAATAACTCAAAAACTAAAAGAATCTTTAGTATTAATCATTTGATTGCTAATCAACCACCAGCAGTGATGCTTTTATCCTCTCTCTTCTGTTTCCTCTCAGCACAAAATTTTGATTTGACCTGTTATCCTTCAACATTTTTTCAAAGGTCAGTGACATGACTCTTCACCTGCACATTTATCTCACATGGTATATATTTGATATCTACTGGGTTTCAGAACTTTTTAAGCAATGAGGAAATTAGAAAAGCAAAAGACATGGTCTTTGACTTGAAAGAGATGGAATATATTTGAGGAAGTAAGATTTTAATTACAGGAAAATTTGGAGAACAAGTAAATATTTATCTATAAGATAAGTTAGGCTTCCATTTTTCCCATACAACAAAAAGTTCATTGAGTCTGTTTTTTTACCAATCATTATTTTTGGAGCTTCAGACAAAGTGCTGAAAAATATGGTCATTGTCTTTGCCTTTGTGGAAAGTAATACATGTTGTATAAATAACTAGCCAAAATGGGGCAGTGATTAGAACCATTACAAATATTTCAGAGAAAAAGTATCAGATACCATACGCTCAGGAATAAAGGAAACTAACTAAATTCCATCAGAAAAAACTATATTTACACTGATAACTGCAAGAAGAATAGGATATGGATGCAGAGAAGACAAGGGGGTAAAATAAAGGAAGAAGGATGTTGGACAGTGGTGTTTAGGCAAGAAGTTTGGGACATTTGAGCATGATAGTGAGCAAGGGTAATGGTCAGGAAAATAGTGAGGGATGATGAAGAACAAGATATGGGTCATATAAGAAAGGTTACTTCTATCATAAGTGCAATAAAAATCTATTGACAGGGATTTAAGCAAGGGAATAAGTACTGTGATCAAATTTACCTTTTGTAAATGTCACTAAGGCTTCTAAAAGAGTAAAATGTGGGTAGCAGAGAGAACTACTCATAATCAAGATGGTACAAGACTAGGACTTGGTCTGGGAAAGGAGCAATGTTGATGGAGAAAAGAATGAAGGGAATTTAAATAGTATATTTGAAGTACAATTAAGAGTACCAGGCTATGGAAAGTCTATGTGTGATAAGGAGAGAAAAATGCCAGCCATGGATCTCTGATTTATGTCTGCAGCACCTAGGGGAAGAGTGAACTGCAGAAATTGCACTAGGGATGATTCATGTAAGCTGTGGTAACTGCTTAAGGTCTCTACAGGTCCCTTACTAAGAAGGATAAGTAGCTTTTATATGTAGAAGAGAGGGAGGAGCTATTAGGGAAATGTCTTTGTATCAACTTGGTAAAGGTAGATAGGAAATCAGTATTTAAGATGTTGATATTTATTTTTAGGCTTAGGTAGACAGACTGAAATTAGAATTCTTGATTATTAAAGTTTTGCTTTGTAGGACAATGAGGAAACATTTCACTTTGGAAAAGCAAATGTATACCAGTGATATTAATTTTGAAGTAAAAGAGATTACTTCAAGATTATTTGGAAGAAGCTAGAACTACTGAAAAGAAAAAAGAAAAAAACAATGCCCCAAATAAACTAAACTGCAGGCATCACCTAAAAATTCACAAAAGAAGTACAGTCAGTGAATTCATGAATAAGTGATTAATTTTATCAGTTACCAAACCCATCTGAGAAGTATAACTAGGTTCCATCTTTAGCAATAAAATTAAAAAGTATTCTTTGATTTTTTTTGTTTTTTTGTTTGTTTGTTTTTAAGCGAAGTACTGGGAAATGAAACCGGGGCCTTGCATGTGCTAGGAAGGCTCTCTAAGAAAGTATTTTTTAAAAAATGATAATGGAGCTGGGGTTATGGCTAAGTGGTAGAGCACTCGCCTAGCACGTGTGAGGTGCTGGGTTCCATGCTCAGCACCACATAAAAATAAATAAATAAAATAAAGGTATTGTGTCCAACTACAACTAAAAAACAATATTTAAAACAATGATAATGCAGACTTTTTGCAAGGATGACAAAATAGATCATACCCTGTTGGAAATAGGACTGAAAGAAATCTGACAAGATTATTTTAAGTTTTAATAATGCATACTCTTTAATTCACTATTTTCACCTCCTGTTATTATCTTTAAGAAATAATCAGAGATTCACACATATATATTAATTTATTATTACAAATATCTGTGTTATTTATAATAACAAATTAATAATTAAATAAATATAAGAAGTGTGGATTAAATATAAGTTTTGGTGCATTTGAAAGAAAGTAATACATATATTTTAAAAACATTTTCAAAGAAAAATAAGAAGCATCTAGAAGTAAATGCAATAAGATAATAATAGTTGTGTTAGCTAGCTCATAGCAGCACTAGAAATTATGCATTAAATCCTTTATGTTTAAAAAGTTTCTATTTTCTGCTTTTTAAGAATAAGCATAGATATATAATAAATTTTATTTTTAAAAATGGTTACAATAGTTTAGTATGAGATCATTAAAATAGCCTGGTGACAATGAGAATGAAAATGATATAGAGGTATAAGAAAGTTTTTTGAGGAAAAAATAATAAAATTTATTTGCTTAATATAGTACATTAACAGAAGAATGAACCTTAGCTCCAGGGTGATGAGAAAATATTAGATCTAGATTGAAAGAAAAAAGTTGCATACCTTGTTGGGAAGAAGAAGATGAAAAGTTTACTGTTGTCAGTCTTTAAAGAAAAATATGCAGTATTTTATAGGAGAAATAAGACTCCACATTTTAGGAAAATGGTCAGGTGAGTAAATATACAGAAGAACAGAACAGAGAGATAATACAAGAATGAGATCTGGATCTAGTATCCTTCAGATCAAAAGCTTTTTTTTAGCATTTCAATGGTAGAAATAATAGGATTTGTATTTGAAGTCAGTAACCAGAAGACTAATATTTTTTGACAGCTGTATATATACTCACTGGATGAGATTATAAATTAACTTGCTTAAAGCTATTTATTTTAGTTATGTCTGGACACTGGGGCTTTACTGAGGAGACATGCCAGATGTAATTTACATTATGTAGGCATTAAGACAAATCTCGTGCTATTGCTGGGTATGATTTATGGGAAAAAAGATTAAAAAAATTAATCCTAGATTATTCTTAACAATTACTTATTCAACTGGTTTCTTTTTGGTTAGTTAGTTGACTTTGTAAAACAATATCTTATGGTTATAATTGAAAGACATAAATAATATTACTTGAGAAATTTGCTACTATTGGTTTGGAACAGGAAGTACAATAAAACCTATTTCTAGAAATTGTTTTCTTAACAGTTTACTATTTATTTATTTATTTATTTATTTATTTATTTATTTGTATTTGTTTTGTTACTGGGGATTGAACTCAGGGACACTCAACCATAGAGCCACATCCCCAGGCCTATTTTGTATTTTGTTTAGAGACAGGGTCTCACTGAATTGCTTAGCATCTTGCTTTTGCTGAGACTGGCTTTGAACTTTCAATCCTCCTGCCTCAGCCTCTGGAGCTGCTGGGATTACAGGCATGTGCCACCACACCCAGCTACTTTATTATTCTTAATTACAAATATTTCAAATCAAATATAACACTCAAACAAAACTGGGGAACTTACAGGGAAATTATTTCCTTTAAAATAATTTTAAATATAAGTGATACATTTAAAAAAATAACTTTAAAATAGATATCTTTTCTCCTTCTTTTAGAATTTAAGGCCAAAACAAAATTTTGTATGCATTCTTATGAGTGACAATGAGTTGCTTAATAAATAATTATTGAGAGAATAAGTGCATCTTTTGTCATCTTTGTTATTTCAAAAGAAGTACAAAATAAAGTTGAGATATTTATATTGTTATAATTTTTGTCATATTTTATTGCATATAAAACACTGCATTTCTAGCTCAAACTAGATTTTTTTTCTCAAAATTGCATTTTTATAATTATCAAGCTTGCAAAATTTTATACTAAATAAATATGCATGCATCAACTAGATTCTGCTATTAAACTTTTATTATTCTTGTTTGGTTACATAATTACTAATTCCACTACCCATCTACTTATTCATTATATTATTTGAAACTTTTACAAGTAAGTCATAGACATCATTACATTGCCCAAATATTTAAATATGGCTAGAATTATCTGTAGTTGAATACTTTTCAGAATTATTATTTTATTTTGAGGTAAAATTTGCATGAATTGTACATTCTTATTTTATTTATTCCATTTAAGAACCATTCAAAGGACACATTCTTGGGCCACCCAAAGACCTCATTATGGTTTAAAGAATTACTGCAACCCCAGAATTTCCTTCATGCTCCTTCCCTTGCTCCCTCCATCCCTCAGGAAACCAGTATTCTTATTTTTTACATAAATTAGTTTTTCTTCTACTAGTACTTCATAGAGATTATTGAATATGCACTTTTTTACATAAAATTTCTTTGTCTCAGCACTATGTGTTTGTGATTTCTCCATATTGTTGCATTCCTGCTTACTGTTGAGGACTATTCTTCTGTATGAATAAGCCACAGTTTATCTGTTCTCCATTTGGTGAGCATCTGGGCTGTTTCTAGTTTGGAGATATTATGAATAAACCACTATGAACATTCTTACATAGTGTGTGTATGTGTATGTATGTGTGTATAAATGTTTTCTCTTCTCTTGAGTACATTCTAGACCGTAGAGTAAGTGTATGCTTAGTTTTATAAATAACTGACAAACCAATATACAAAATCATTAAGCTGTTTTCCATTCCCACAAATACTGTATGAGACCTGAGTTTTGTCTGTAGTCTTACTCATATTTGATGCTATCAATCTTTTTTTTTTTAACCATTAATCATTTTGGTAGATGTAAGATGTTTTAAAATGTGTGTCTAGGTTCTTCTTTTATTGATCACAGAAAACATGTTTTATTCTGATTAAAAAACAATCCCAAAACATGTAGGATTCTATAGAACTGATGAATCTTTCCTTCTTTTTTATGATCCTATCTCCAGGATGCAAGTTTGAGAAATGTCTTGCTGATTATGTCTAAGTAAGACTGCCCCACCTCAGCCATTACAGATTCCACCAGTAGTGAATATGGGACCCAGAAGATCTGTGTACTTCCGGTAAGTCCACCCTAGAGTCACCATTGTCCAGCAAAAGAGGGGGCCTCGGAACTCTGCAGGCTCCTGGCAAAGCCTTTTACTTTTCTTTTCTGAATACTTTCCACAGCCTCTTCATTACTATCTGCTTGAAAATGATCAGAACTCATTTATAGCTGAAATGTAGAATTGCCTCTGTTACAACCAAGAGGTAAAGATACCCAGGTCATCCTGAGTTCAAGTTCCAATGTGGTTCTGTAGGCAGTGGAGAAAATACATGACATTGTTCATATTTTATTTGTCATTTGGATTCTGTTACTAGTTTATAACTTTCATACCAGCACTTTTATATCTTTAGTGCCCAGAGTGCCTGGCACATAGTATAAAACATAAATACAAAAAATCATAAGATCATTATGAGTAGTTATGTGCCAAGAAATTGAAAAAATCCAGAAAAAGTAAATAAATTCCTAGAAACATGTTCCCTATCAATACTAAATTATAAAAAAAAATTTGAAAATCTGAACAAACCTATGAGTAAAGAAGTTGAAATTAGTAATCTCCTATCAAGAAAAAGCTCTGGAACAAGATGATCTCTTGGCTAATTTTAATCAAACATTAAAAGAAGCAATACCAATCCTTCTCAAATTCATACAAAAAATTAAATAGGAGGGAATACTTCCAAAATCATTTCACAAACATAACTTTACCCTGAGATGAAAGCCAGGCAAAAACACTAAAAGAAGATTACAGGCCAATATCAATAATGAACAAAGATGCAAAAATCCTATAAAATACTATAGCCCACATTCAGCTATACATTATAAGCATCCTTCATCATGATTGAGCTAGGATTTACCTAGTATTCAAGATTAATTCAACAAATGCAAACTGATATATGTGAACCACTGTATTAATAGAATGAGATTCAAAGTAAGCAGTCGACAAATTTTGCTTCCTTCATGATTAGAATTGTCAACAAATTAGGGAATATTTCTCCAAAGAATAAAGGTTGTATATTACAAGTCCACAGTAAATGTCATATGCAATAGTGACAATTTGAAGGCTTTTCATTTGAGATCAGGAACACATAACTCTTACCACCTTCTGTTGAACATAATACTTTAAGATTTAGCCAAAACAATTAAATAAATAAGGAAGAAGTGAAATTGTCTCTGTTTGCTGATGACATGACCTAATATGTAGAAAATTCAAATAAGTCCACCAAAACTTTGTTAGAACTGATAAGTAAATTCAGTAAATTTGTAAATTTAATAAATTAATAATTTAATAAATTTAGTAAAATCAATATACAAAATTCAGTAATCTTCTACACAATAATAATGAGTTCAAAATAAATTTAGAAAATAATCCCATTTGCAATATCATTAAAAAAACAAACATAAGAGTAAATTTAACCAAGTAAATGAAAAAGCTGTGTACTAAAAACTATAAAACATTGATGAAAGAAACAGAATATGAAACAAATAAATGAAAAGATATTTCATGTTTATGGATTGGAAGAATGTATACTGATAAAATATCTATACTACCCATGCATTGTACAGATTCAAAGCAATTCTATCACAATTCTAAAATCATTCTTCACAAAGTAAGAAAAAAGTCCTAAAATTTACATAAAACACCCATAGACAATGCCAAAACAGCTATGAATAAAAAGAACAAAGCAGGAGACATCACACTACCTGATTTCAAAATACACTATAAGATTGTAGCAATTAAAACAGCATGGCACTGACACAAAAATAGACACATAAACAACTGGAAGAGGATAGAGAGACCCAAAACAAACCCAAACCATCTACAGATTTTTTTTACAAAGTTACCAACAAAACAAGATGAGGAAAAGACAGTGTCTTCAATAAATGTTATAAAACTGAATATACATTTGCAGAGGAATGAATATGGATCCTTATAGCAACTTTTATACAAATATCAACACAAAAGAGTAGAAGACTTAAAGATAAGATTTAAAACTATAAAGACACTAGAAGAAAACATAAGTACAAACTATATGCCTATGATACAGGTGGTAATTTCTTGCATATAACCTCAAAAAACAGAATAAATAAAACAAAAATAAACAAATGTGATTACATCAAACAAAAAACTCTGAGCAGAAAAGGAAACAATAAAGTGCAGACATAATACACTGGAAGAAAATATTGTAAATTGTATACCAGATACAGTGAATATTCAAAAGGCATAGGAATTTAAAGTACTCAGTAGACACAAGCAAATAATCCTATTAAAAATAAGCAAAGAACTTGAACAGACATTTCTCAGAAGAAGCCAGACTAGCAGATACATAAAAAAATGCTCACCATCTCTAATCATCAGAGAAATGTAAATTAAAATCATAATGAGATATCACCTTACTCCTGTTAGATTGGCAATTACCAAAACAATGAAATATAAGTATTGGGGAATAGGAGGGAAAAAGTAACCCTTGGTAGACTGTTGGTAGTGTTTTAAATTAGTATAGCCACTTTGAAAACCGGTATAGTGTGATGGATTTTATTATTTTGTATCATATCATATCAATATGTTTAATAGACATATAAAAAAAACAGTGTGGAGGTTCATCGGAAAACTAAAAATGAAATTAGTATATGCTACAGCATTCCTACTTCTGTGTTTGTTCTCAAAGGAATTGAAAAAAATATCTGCATTCCTATGTTCATTGCAGGAGTATTCAAAACAGTTAATATACGGGGACAATCTAAGTGTTCATTAGTGGATGAATGGATAAAGAAAATGTCACACACACACACATACACACACGCACAAACACACACATGCACACACAGAATGGAATATCTATGAACCCTAAGAAAAACACCAGAAAATTCTGTCATTTGTAAAAACAGGAATTAAAGCAGAAGTCATTATATTAAATAAGCCAGACACAGAGAGATAAAATTATATGATCTCTCTCACAAGTGCAATCTAAAAATGTTGACTCATAGAAAAGGCAAATAGAATGGTGATTGTTAGAGGGTAGAGGGTCAGAAAAGAGAGATATTGAGCAAAGGATACAAAAAACTTCAGTTAAGAGGAATAACTTCTAGTGTTTTATTGTATAGCATGGTGTTTATAGCCAATGGTAATATGTTATATATTTTTAAAAAACTTAAAGAGGGCTGAGTTGTGGCTTAGCAGTAAGGGCATGCCTGGCAAGTGAGAGGCCCTGGGTTTGAACCTCAGCACCACATAAAGATGAATAAATAAAATAATAGTATTGTGTTGTGAGATTAGGCAAGAAATCACAGAGAGAAGCATTCATTCAAATAGAGGGAAGTGTGTGTGAGTGAATTGTGTAGTGTCCAACTACAACTAAAAAATAAACTTTTTTTAAAGAGAGAGTGAGAGAGAAGACAGAGAGAGAGAGAGAGAATTTTTAATATTTATTTTTTAGTTCTCGGCGGACACAACATCTTTGTTGGTATGTGGTGCTGAGGATCGAACCCGGGCCGCACGCATGCCAGGCGAGCGCGCTACCGCTTGAGCCACATCCCCTGCCCCTAAAAAATAAATATTAAAAAAAACTTAAAGAGATGATTTAAATGTTCTTACCACAAAGAAATAATAAGTATTTTAGTTAATGGATCTTCTAATTAGTTTGATTTGATCATTCCATAATATATATGCATTGAAATGTTACATTATGCCTCATAAACATATACAATTATTATTCATTAATTAAAAAAGAAATAAAACTTTTCAAAACTTCAAAACAGTGAACTGGTATAAATATACAGCAATTCCAGAAAAAAATTTATTTGTAAATGTAAAGATTTGTGTCATTCATAATATTTTGAAAATCATTGCTATGTAATTGTACATTTAAAATAATTTATTAATTAAGGTTATAAATTTATTAGCTATATCATGCCATCCTATTGGTTTACCTGACAATTAATCTCAGTAAATTTGAGAATACATGCTCCAGTTGGTTAAAAAAATAACAACGATTTTTTAGAAATATCCTTGTGTATTCATCCTCCTACATCTCATGTACAGTTAAAGTCTCTCACTTGTTTGATATTTCAACTTTTGATTGACATTTCCAGGAGCAATAAGAATTTTAGCAAGATGTGTTCTATACTACTATCTCTATTAATTATCATAATGAACTTTAGTAAAGTATTATAATTATCAATTAAGAAAGATAATTTTATGGAAAAGAAGACTTAAACAAACAAGTCAAGTTTTAGTTGGAATTTGAATCTGGAAAATCTATCTCCAAGATAAGTGCTTTTAGCTAGTACACTATTAGGGAAAAGTAAGAGACTGTGCTAAAGGATTTCATGGGAAGTACAACCAAAAACCACGCATATGAAGCTTGAACAGTCTCAGTCATTTTAGGCACATAGAAAGACTGAAAGACTAGATATTGACTAGAGTCTTTCCCAGAGTAGTAGGGAAGTATGCTCCCTCTTCAGTTTAAAGCAAGAGACACAATGTGAGTGTGTGTTAGTTCAATGGTTCCCTCAGAAAAGTTGCTACCTAACTCCTAACGTCAGGGAAGTAAAGTGGACTTGTTCCAGACTCTCATCTGATACAACAAACAATATAAATGGCTTGGGCAGCTGCTCAAAAGATAAAAATGAAAGAAGTTTGCCATCTATTTAGATTTGCTTTCAATCTAATCATTGGAGCAAAGTATGTGTTTGTTTCTTGAAGGCTATATGTGAGCTGCATGAAAAGAAGAAGCATGAAGACAGTCTTAGATCTTAGCCAGTAAGATCACATTTAAGGTATGAAATAAATACATCATGAAGCAGTAGAAATCACTATATTCTTAGGGGTTGTGAGATTAGGCAAGAAATCACAGAGAGAAGCATTCACTCAAATAGAGGGAATTGTGTGTGAGTGAGGGGTCTCTGATGAATATGTAAACACAACTACAAGTGACTGCCATATTTAAAGTATAATATAGTATTCCCATAAAGAATGAAGCAAAGATCAAAAATACCAACCAAGTTTGACATGTCTTCCTCCTCTTGCTGTCTTGCCTCCCTGTTTATGCCAGCTCTGAACAATCAGATTTGCAGTTAAAAAATGGAGAAAAAGAGTTGGAAGACTAAGGAAAAGGGAGAAGTGCCCTCACTTTAAAGAGAATCAAAAACATTGACTGGTATATAAGACCAAGCATTCTAAATATTGAATTGATACTGTTTTGTGACATAGAGGTCAAGGAAAAGTTAATTATCTACAAATAATATATAAAAATCACAGAACTACCCCCAGTTTACCTAGACAGAGGCAAAAACAAGTATTTTCTGATTATATTTCATGACATTAACTTTGTTCAATACAGAGATTATAAGAAGGTCTTCTCAAATCATGATACTTTCAAGATTAAGGAGTTGACATGTGGGTGGAAATAGGAATCCTAACTTTTTTTCATCTTCTTCACAAAACCAATGAATAATATCTTCCTGTGTAACTCAAACTTTGTGTTGCTGTGGCTAAATTGTCTGGTCAGAAAAGTTCAGAGAAGAAAAAGTTTATTTTGGGCTCAGAGTTTCAGAGGTTTAGTTCATGGTTGGCCAGCAACATTGCTATGTGCCTCAAATGAGTTTAAAAAATCATTGCAGGAGGGCCTGGTGTTGGAAAGTTGTCAGATCATGCCAGCCAGGAAGCAGAGTTAGAGAAGGCAAAGAGTCAGGTACAAAATATAATTATGTTGTATAATATAATACAATATATTCCTACTTCCTCCAGCAACAACATGCCTACAATTACCACTCAGTAGTTATTCAAATTATTAATTCATTAAATGGATCAATCCATTGACAATGTTATAGCTCTTGTAATCTAATCATTTTACCTCTGAACATTCTTGTATTGCTTAACATATGAGCTTTTAGAAGGGACACCTCATATCAAAACCATACCACCTCCCTTTTCATAAAAGTACATAGATAATAGATAATACTTGGTAGTACAATTTAACTACATAAAGTCAGAGTGAGTTGTCAATGATCAACTTAAAAGAAAAAACACACAGAAATACTTTCAGAAAGCATTCAACAGCTACCTCTCAGAGATCAAAATAATTAATAGTCTAGGTGTATTAGCTAGTGCAATGAGTGTGGTAGCCAGTTTCCAAAGAGAGTTCCAACCATTTCGACTCACATTTTTACCTCAAATCTGCTCCCCCCATTAAGAATTGGAGGTCATATCTCCTACTTTCCACTGAATCTAGGCTGGGCTTACCACTGTGTTGACCAATAGTATGTGAAAGACGGGCTGTGCTGGGACTTGTGAACCTAGGAATGTAAAAGCCTGCCATACAGCTTCCTCTTCCTTCTTGTCAGAAGTCTGATTCTCACATGAAAATAGTTTAGGCTGCTCTACTGGGGAAGAGCTACCACATGGAGGATCAACAAGGGGCCAGCCATTTAGTTGCAACAACCGTTTGACTTTAACTTTACAAAGACTCCCAGCAAAAGCAGCAAGAAAAGTGTATATTTGAGGCCCAACTAATCCAAGCAATCTGAGATGTGACAAAATAGCTGGTGTTTTCTGCTACTATTGCCAAGGGTTTGAGGGGTTTGACTTGTTAGAAAGCAAGAGATAATTGAAGTAGTAAGAATTCCCTAAATCATGTCTTCTCTGTCTTCTCTAGTTCTCTATTGAACTTCATTTCTTTTTTCAACCACATAAATAAAGAAGTCTACCTCTGTTAAAGCCAGTAGGCATTAGGTTTTTGAATTGACTCCCAACTTTTTTTTTTTAACCTCACACAGACGGCATCTCTTCTACCTAAAGAAAATGACATTAAAAAACAAAACAAAGCTCATCTCCTATACATTAGAAAAAACAGATCACAATCTCTCTTTTCCTCAGGGGCAAATGACTAATTTAATAAGCTAAATATTTATTCCAGTTTCACAGATGTTATCTAACAATGCCATGCAGAACACCAGTAGAGTGACAGGAGATTGCCAAGATACCCATGGTACATTTTGTTTGTGACTTCTGCACCAGAATTAATACTGTGCGCTTACATTTTGTGAAGATTTACATTACACAAATTTGAGTTGGTGTGATATGAAACATTGTCTCATTTTATGATAGATATCACACAATTAAAATGACTCTTAAAAATCACATCATTTGGCTGAGTATGGTGGCACACGCCTATAATCCCAGCAGCTTGGGAAGCCATGGCAGGAGGATCTCGAGTTCAAAACCAGCATCAGCAAAAGTGAGGTGCTAAGCAACTCAGTGAGATGCTGTCTCTAAATAAAATATGAAATAGGAGGTCTGGGAATGTGGGTTAATGGTTGAGCCCCTGAGTTCAATCCCCACTACCATTGCTCCCCACAAAATCACATCATTTCAGAAGCTCCTGACTACCCTTTATAGTCTGCTATGTTATTGTCACATGATGGATCTATATTTATTGGAAAATAGATTCACTATCTTCAGAAAAAAAAACATAACATGAAATGACCAGGGTTTTTAATTATTTAGATTATGAGAATCAAGATTTCTGGAATGAAACCTCTCTTCTCTGAGTATTTCAGGGTATGTTGCCTGTCCTGGTAGTGAAAGTAAGTAAAGAAGAATGGCAGATTTCAGAACATTATTTTCAAGATGTAAGAGCTGTGTGTCTACAGCACAAATGTTTAAAAGCCTCTCTCAGAATTCAGGATATCTGAGTGGATTCTAAACCTACATCTGCTACTTATCAAATGAGTCCAGTACCTCATTTGACCTCTCTTGTATTTCAGTGATGAGAGTCATTCATTCTATTGGATTTATTTATTCATTTATTAACTCAATGAACTTTTTTTCAGTGTCTACACAGTCATTGCTGGCAATGTGTAATGAGAACAAAAACAGGAACACCTCATGATTGTTGATATTATAGAGCAGATATAATAGGGAACGGAAATGTATGTAATAGATAATCTCTAGAGTATGCTCTAGATAATGATTCTTTTTTGAAGTTCAACCACAAACTGAAATTTAATATGCAAAGACAGGGATATTTTAACTTTATTTCTTGTATCTCCTTGAAGGCGTAAATGATCAACATACTTTCAAATGAGATCGCTTGCTTTGATATTGTAATAGCATTCCTGTATAGTTAATGAAATCCCCTTGAGCTGAGGTATGACCACCAAGAAAAGACATATTTCTCCCAACACTCTCCTGACCTGAAGAATGGCCTTCAGACAGATGTTACATACTGCATGAGCAAATTGGAGCACTTTAAAAATATTGAAATTCTCCCTACTTTAAATTTGGAAACCAGAAAATCAGTTTGGAAATACTGACCTGGGGATTTATGAGAGGTGAAATGAGACTTGGAGAGAATTTGTCATATTTTCAGGGTTTCACAGTGGGATCTGCAGACAACCTGCTTCAGAGATCTCCAGGGGCTTGTTGAGAAAAGCAAATTCAGAGGCTTAGTCCAATCCTACTAAAAGAGAACTTTTGAACCCTGCCTTGGGAATCTGCATTTTAATACTCTCCCTGAGTTGATACTTTAAGGCCCTTAAAGTTTGTGGCCCGCATCTTCCAGTCCCACCACCTTATCTTGCAAATGAGAAAATTGGGGCACTAAGAAATTGAATAACTTGTTTAGTAGTTTCCTACATGTTTTTCAAGAAATTCAAGAAACAGCAAGGATGCATTTTTGAAGAGGCTCTACAATGGAAAAGGAGAAAAAGGAAGTATAAAAAAGACAAGGGAAATTTTTTATTACTTGCTTTTTCTGTGTTTGGATCTATGACAGGTCTGTTCATACCTTTCCATTTTCTGTGGAAAATTCCTTCAGCTGTTCACTCTTCAGCTGGAATTTTAGATTTTGTTGACCTAAAGTCAGCTTCAAATCATTTGACAAGCAAGACAAGTAAAGTCACAATAACTCTTTTTCTCTCAGCATATCTCATCATCTTAGGCTGAATACACAATCAAAACCGTGTTGAAGGGGGAAAATCATTTTGTAAAAACACTTGAATATATTTAAAGTCAACAGTCTCATGATAATCTGAGTGACCCACTATTCGCTTATTAAAACCATACTGACATTGTTTGTTTTCTTTAGTTCATAATTATCCAACATAAGGTAATTCCTCTTTTTTTGGAATTAAGTATATAATTGAGTAAATGGCTTTAGTTTTTGAAACTTTAATCTTTGCATTCAATGTACACAACAGATAAACTCACTGACCTTGCTTTAGTATGCACTATCCTCATTTTGGTTGACATGGAAGCAATACATCCTTCACAGAGTGGGCCCACAACTGACATTTAAATGACACTCTAAGTCATAAGCCATGCTTTGTTCAAGAACCTTTTGAATAGGTGCTGAACTCGTATGAATGAAAAACATTTTTAATATCACTAATGTAGTTATTGTTTATTTCTACTTTTAATTTATGAAGAACTAAACATTTTATAGCTACATATTAGATATTTTACTATCAGGAGTTACTTCCTTCCTAGGAAAATAGAATTTTAAAAGTATTGTTCTTTGGAAATCATCTTCTGAGAATGGGATACCAGTTATTTATGATTTCCTTCAAGGAAATGAAGGAAATGGAAACATATTTTTAAATTAGCTTAGGACTTGAGAAACTGTGACTTGGAAAAAGATTATAGATGTTAGCAATGTCATCCTGTCTGTTGTGGTTTTATGCACATTTCTGGTGGAAATTAATTTTCTATTTGATGTTGAATTCTTAACAAAGCTTTAACTTCTCAAGAATTATAGGCTTATAAAATACATGTATATGGTGAAATTTTATGCCCTTAAGCCTCATAATGCTCTTGGTATTTTATTGTTCTCAAAGGAGAGCCTTTGAACATGTTGTTTCCTGTACCCACAGGCTAATCCTTGAAGCGTACATTCATAACTGAACATTAGTCTACAATTTTGGAATAAATCCTGTGACATTAATTAGTTAAACATATATTACTTCCTGTAAAACAGTGTTTTTTATTGACATTTTCAAGTGAAAAATAGAATTAAGGCTTTTTAATATCCCATTCTTAAATTTAAAAATATGAAGAAATCTTATTTTAAACAAGATTTCTGACTATCAGTGGAGATAGAACTGGAAGGGGACAGTGGATGCTTGAGTATTATCTAAGATCAATGCAATGATCCACTATACTTAACATTCGGAGTTCATGTAGTTATAATTAAATACAAACTTACTGAAAGACTTTCATTAATTTCCCAAGAAATATGTGTATCATTGCAATTAAAAAAATAAGACAATAAGCAATCTTTCTATGCTATCTGGTTAACTATGGAATTTAATAACATGATAATGATAATATTGAACCATAAGCCTTAATTAAATTTGGGAGATTTAGCACAAATATTGCAAGACAAATAATTATTTGGTAATCCATACAAGCAGTGTTAGTAGTACTTATATGTATTGAATAGCTGTTATATTTCAGGCATTGTGATAAGTACTTAAAAACATTTTTGTTTGTTTGATTTAAATTCACAGCTTAGCGATGTCTGAGATTAACCCACTGTGCTAGCAGAGGTAAATAAGAACTAACTTACTGGAAAGGGAATAGTTGATACAAGACAAATCTAAAATTTGAAACTGAGTCTGATTTCAAATTTCATAAAAGAAAAATATAACTTAGGTGTTCACATAGGCATTCACTTTTAAGGCAATCAACTTAAAATACCAATTTTTTTGGTGTCAACTCTTTCTATTTGCAGGTGTTTTTCCAAAGAAAGACCCTCAATATACCAAGGAGAACAATGTTGACTATGAAAGTAAATTGTAGTTTTAATTACAGCAAGTAGTGAGGCAGCATATATAACAATGGCTAGACTGCTAGGTTAGAATATGCATTCTGGAGTCTGACATGCTAAATTAAAATCTTACTGTCCCTGTCACAATTTATTAAGTGTGCAATGTTAGGCACATTATTAGTCTTAAAGTGGCTGGGTTTCAATATGTAAAATAAACATATTAAAAATAACAACTCCACAGAATACTAGGTGAGCTAGTGTTTGTCAAATTCTGTGCCTGTACAGCCAATGGGGTGTACATTTAAGCCAGTGCTCCTTTACATAGGACATTTGTGATTCATGATCATGACATTATGAGATGGGTACCAAGTGTCAGGTTAGGAGAAGGTGAAGGAAGTTTAGAGTTGAAGAAAGAGTACATACATTTAGCTCATTAATGGGATAAAGAGTGAGAAATGATTCCCATAATTAAGGCAGAGAGCTCAGTATCATATCCATACTTAATTTATTATTAACTGATTTATTCATAAATATTTACAGAATGAATTTGCACTTTGGGCACTTGATAAATGTAAGAAATGACCTTGCACAGTAGCATACTCCTATAATCTCAGTAACTTGGGAGGCTGAGTAGGGGGATTGCAAGTTTAATGTTAACCTAGGCAATTTAGCAAGACCCTGTCTCAAAATAAAGGCAAAAGGGGACTGGGAACGTAGCTCAATGGTAGAGTATCCCAGGGTCAGATTTCAAATTTTATGGAAGAAAAATATAACTTTAAAATATTGGCATTCACTTTTAAGGCAATCAGCTTAAATATAAGCTTCAACTCTTTGCATTTGTAGTTACCCCACATCTGAACCATGCATACACACAAAAATGATAGAAACAAAGTTAAAGAAAGAAGCATAATCCTTGCCTTTTTGATGCTATAGTTAAGACTTGTGTCAATAACAAAATTCAGCTAGAGTAATCATGTTTTAATGCAGCTATGAAACGGAGACTCACTAGAATCTCCAACATGGGTTCAGCATAATCAGTGTCCACTGATGTTACTTATTACTGCAGTATTGTATAAAGAAAAGTACCTTTATATGAATTAGCATTATAATCAGTGAATGTAGCATGAATATACCTGAACATAAATTATCCTGTAGATTTACAAGAGTAAGGAAGAATAAAATTAAAATGTAAGTGCACAGTTTTAGATTTGGTCATATAGAAATTGACAGTTTGATAAAAATTGGTTTTATAAGGGGTATGATAGAATGTATAGAATATCTTATACTACTTTCACTCTTTCTTTAAAATTGTATCTAATTTCTGTAATTTTTATTATGGAGTAAAATTGGATTATAATTGTATTCATTTTAATGATTTATATAGAAAAAAATCAAACTTTTAAAAATAGATACTTTAGAAGTTTCAATAGTTAGTGACTGAAAAGGGAAAGCCTGCCCATGCAGTTTATTTTTATTTTGTTTTGTTGTGAATCATACACTGATGTAATCAAATTTACTAGCACTATTGAATAGTTTTGGACAGCTTAACTAATATAGATGCTAAAGAATGGTTTGTTAATGGCATACCTCAATAGTGACTATGCACTCACATTTTATACGACACTCTTACTTAAATACTAGTTTTATTGGTCATAATGTGAATTTGGTTTAAAAATGTTGTCATTGTTTATATGGTTAATTTAAAAATAACCTGCATTTCCATGTATACTATATAAGTTAAAAGTTATTTGAGTGTTTTTGATGAAATTTTATTTTTTAGCATGATTTGAGATGTAAGTCAATAGACATACTTTTTTGTATATGCTGAATTTTGTGAAGTGTGGAATTTGCTATTAACTTTCCAACACAGTAAGACTTAATTAGTTTTATTGGCATAATATCCATTGTCCAGAAGTGAAAAGAAAATGCCATTGAAGGGTGCCAGACTATTTTGAAAGAATTATAATAACCATAAGGAAAAACAAGGACATTAAATTTTCATTCTACTACTTGATATTCAATAGTGCTTTGCAATATTTGTCATGAAGTCACAAAATCACATACAGTAACATATATAGTATGAGTAATATAAAGAAACTTAGAAGAATCTCATTGCTTTCAATGAATTTATGATTTAGCTAGGGAGAAAAGATAATAAAATTGCAAAAAGGCAGAAGTAAATCTGGGTAATGTTAATACAAAGGGGAAATATATACAAATATGATAATTATTGATTTTCAATAGGATTCTATAAAAATTTAATGGAAATTGAATTTGAATTAGATTTGAAACAGAATATAGAAGAAGTCATTTGCCATGCATAAATGAAGAATGAGTAATACCATTGAACAGGAAAAAGTCTACCATGTGGTCAGAAGATGGTGTGTTTAAGGGCTGATTTGAATGAAGGGTCTATAAAAGAAAGATCAGTTTAGCTCCCTTCAGAGAATACTGTACTCAGGCTACATGCCAAGACTACACTGGATCCTGGAGAAGGAGAAGGCACAGATGAAGAAAACATTATGCATTCAGAGTTATTTTCCAAATACCATGAAAAGTGCTGATAAAACTACTCTCAAGTGTTTATTCAGGGGAGAGAGACCTAGCAATGGTCTTCTGTTGTTCACATACTTGTGTGGTCCTTTCCATTGAGTCTTTAGGTTGCATATAACAATTCCTTAAAAAGAACTAGAATACAGCAAAAGCAACTGAATATCCCTTTTAAGATTAGATAATAAAAAGTGATGAGTCAATATCTTGCTTGTTCTGGATCCCTCTGGGAAAACCAAGAGACATTCATTGCTAGGCAGATAAGCTGGGGGCAAGAAACTGGTGTCTTCAGCCATTGGGAACCCAGGCAAATATTATGGGTGTGTCTGTAAGGATGCTACTGGATGAAATTAACATTTGAGCAAGTAGTACAAGTGGAATAGATTGCCCTCCCTAATATGGATGGTCTTCATCCAAAAAAACCGAAGTCCTGCATAGAACAAAAATGCTCATGAAGAGGAAACTGTAGCACCTGACTGTTAAGCTGGTACATACAACTTTTCTGTTGTTAGACTCCAACAATCACATCAGTTCTTGAGTTTTTAGCCTAACAATGATGCAGCTTGGAACTTATATTATTGGCTCTCTCCTGGATCTCATATCTTCAGACTCAGACTAGAAATACACATAAACTATTCCTTGGCTTTAGCCTGCTTACTGCGAATCTTATAACTTAACAGCCTGCCCAATTGTGTGAGATAACTCCTTATAATAATTCTGTTTGTTCCATTTCTCTGGGGACCTCAGTAATACAACTATTCTTTGGGGGTATTTCACTTAGTATGGTATAATTCATTCCCTCTTTTATTTCCTCTTCCTCTTGCCACCTCCCCCCTTTCTTTCTCTCTTTCTCTGTTCTCCCAGGGTGGACATGGTCCAATACAATCAGCCTGTCAGCCAGTGGCCAACTGATCACCCCCAGAAATGATGTCAGAGCAGGTCCTTGGTATCTATCTTTCTGGTGGGCAAATTAGACCCTCAGCACTACTGAAACCAAATCATTCTCAGTGAGTGTAAATCCACGTTGCAGAACTCAATACCTGAATCCAGTGCCTGATTCCTGCCTTCATAGTCACTTGGTTCAAGAATCCATTATGCAATGATCAGAGTGGCTGGGGGAAAGAGGCCCACTGTTATTCATAGAATTGGCTACCTTATCCACTTATTAAAATCTTCATCTTCTGGGGTTACCTTTTGGAGAACATTTACAAAGTACAAATATCCTCATGTTTTTGTGTTTAGCTAATTCAGAAATCTCTTCCATATACCTCTTTCCCACACCTTCTTGTGAACAGTTTTCCAATTGTGTTCCTTCCAAATCCTGACTATTCTGCCAAACCAGCAATCAACAATCCATGAATTTTTATACCTGAATTTGTGTAGGTTGGATTCTCCAGAGACACAGAACTAGATGGTAACATTGGGTGTGTATGTAGGGAAGAAAAAATATGTATGTATCTGAATATGTGTGTGTGCACACACACGTGAATATGAAAGACAGGGAGAGAGAGAGAGAGGAATATTTTAAAGGTCTGAAATCTTCAAGGCAGGTTGACTGACTGACAATTCTGGCAATAGTCAATGTTGCAGTGTTGGAGCCTGAAAGCAGTCTAGAGTCTGGCTTCTTGCCCAGTTGGAAGCTTCTGTCTTTGTCTTCAAGGTCTTCAGTTGGTAGGATAAGACATACCTCCTTCATGGAGAGAAATCTGCTTTACTCAAAATCATTTGATTTGGGCATATTTATCTTTATTCAGTGTATACTGATTTCAGTGTCAATTACATCTAAAAAATACTTGCACAACAATATCCAGACTGATGATTGCCCAAACAACTGGGAACCATAGCCTTGACAAGTCAACACATAAAATTAACTATCATCAACAATATTCTTATACACATTTTTATAGAGGCATAAAGTTTTGTTTCCTTAGGTAATACTTAATTGCTGCTCATATGTGAGTATATTTGTAATCTTACAAAAAGGCCAAATGGTTTTTGTAATCTTTGCAACCATTTTTAAACTTCTACCTTAAGAAACTAGAATAAGAAGAGAAAATTAAACACAAACATAGTAGGGAATGCATAATAATGATTAGAATGAAAAATTAGTAAAATAAAAAATAGAAAACCAGTAATAAAGCAAACTAAAAATTTTTCAAATAGGTCAACTTGATGAAAAACTAGCTGGGCTTATAAAAAGAAAGCATTAAAAGGCTCACGTAAGTAAACCCAGAAATGAGAGAAGGCTCATCATTGTTGAAATTATGGGAAAAAATGAAGTGAAGGAAATATCATCAACAACTATATGCAAACAAATCAGTTAAACTGGGCAATATTCTGGGAAGAAACAATCAAGCAAAACTTATTCATGAAGAAGCAGAAAAAAAACCCAAAGGCTGAATGTTCTCTCTGATATATGGATGCTAACACACATAAGGGAGGGAGAGAAGAATAGAAGTTCATTGGAATAGACAAAGGGGAATGAAGGGAAGGTAGAGGAGATGGGAATGAATCAAATATAACTTTTCTGTGTTCATATATGAATATATGACCAGTGTACCTCCATATCATATACAGCCACAAGAATGGGAAGTTATACTCCATGTATGTATAATATGTTGAAATATACTCTAGTGTCATATATATCTAAAAAGAACAATAAAAAATTTTAAAAATAGCCATCTAAAAAGAAAAGAGATTGAATTAGCAATTTAAAAACTCCCACAATGAAAACCCTACTCTAATTGTTTCAGTGAATTCTACCACTCAGATACTGATACATCATGAACTCTTTCAAAATATAGAGAATAGAGCACTTCTCAACTCATTCTATGAGCCCAGCATTATCCTGATACCAAAATAAGATAAAACCCCTTATATGAGATCCTCAACAAAATACAAGCAAAACAAAACAAAACAAAAAACCAACAACAACAAATGTAGTAACATATACAACTAGAATTTATCCTAGGAATGTGTTTTAATATTTGAAAATAAATCTATGTAATACACCACAGTAATAAAAATAAAAGTAACAAACCACAAACTCACTTCAACATATGTACAAAAAAAAATTGACAACCCCCAAAACCTTTTATGATAAAAATGCCCAACAAACTCAGAATAACTGGGAATGTCTCCAACTTGACAAGTTCAGGTTTACCTCAAACCTGGTAGAGCGCATCTATGAGAAATCCACATTTAAAATCGTATTTGATGTTGAAAACAAAATGAGTGCTTTCTAAGATTTTGTTTTAAAGACAAAGATTTTGCTCTCATACTTCCTTTCTACATTGCACTAGTTTACAGGGTCATTAAAGAATAAAAGAAATAAAGGCATCTAAATTGAAAAGAAAGAAAAAACTCTTTTGACATAATCTTGTCTACAGAAAATTTTCAGGAATCCTCAAAATGCTCTTTAGATAATAAGTGAGTTCACTAAAATGATAGATATGAGATCAATATTAAAAATATATTTTCTTCATATAGATGCTAATGAAAATTATGAAGATGCAATGAATAAAACAGTTCCAGTTACCATGTGTTAAAAAGAATAAAATACTTAGGAATAACTTATAGCAAAAAGAGTGCAATATTTATACCCTGAAGTCTTGCAAATGGATGAGACAGATAAGGTATACAATCAGAAAAGTATGATAATACCTTTGAAAATTGGAATATATTATGCTGCTCCATAGGGTGTGGGTACTTAGGTGCTGAAGGAGTAAGAATATATGCTTTACAGGATACATGCCTAGTAAGCAGTGAGATGTAGGAACCTAAATCTCATGAAGGTCAATGTTGAGCAAATGTTGAACATTGACATATAAGTAGTTGATAAGTATGAAGTGAATGAGCATTTTATAGAAGAAGAGTGTAACTGTTTTAGAGGGAAGAGCTCTAAAAGACAAAAAGAAAATTTATTAGATATAAGAGAGTCATGGGGCCTATTTTCCCATGTAAACCAAAAGATTATAGCTTTAAAGATATATCTTTTATACATACCATAAACTACAGGTAAATAAGACATAAAGAATGTCATTGACCCTGAAAGATATATGTTTGGTAAAATGGTAAGGACAGAAAGTGAAATTGCAATAATTTTGGCATAAATAAAAAATAATAAAATATATTTATTTCATTCTGTATTTTCTTATGACCCTTAGATATGGCTTTATAATTTTTTTGTTTACATTCCCATTTTAATAGCAGGGATCACTTACTATTTCTTTTGTATCTTCAGTACTTGGCCCTAGCAGATAACTTAATGATATATATGTGAGGGGAAACAAAAATCAATGCAGAATTTATTGGTAAATCAGTGAGGAGTTAAGTGGCGATTGTGTAGGATCTGATGTGTCATGAATTGCCACAAACTGAACAGAAGCAATATGGCCAGATCTACATTTTAAAAACATCACTCTGATTTAGGACAGAGGAATGTGAAGGGCACACTGACCTGAGGAACATGACAATGTGTACATAGTTACAGGAAGAGACACTAAATGCTTGATCTTTGTTAGTATAGGTGGCAAGGAAACCATTTGAAAATAGATAGGTTTTAAGTAAATTATTAGATATTCCAAGTAGACTGGTTGAGGAAACTGAAAATGAGGAGGAGTTAAGGATGACCCTCAAAGTATCTCTCTTCCTGACCAAATGCATATGGCAGTACCTAATAAAAAAGAACAGGACAGTTAGCTTTGGAAGGAAATTCTGGTCAAATTTGACCTTGTTGAATTGGAAGGATCTGCAGAATGTTCAGCTGCAGATGTTCAGTAGGAAGAGGGCATGAAGCTACAGAAGTCATCTAGGACTTTCATCCAGGTACATGTTTAAAAATAAACTAGTGAGATGACTCATGCCTTCTCTTACATTATGGTGGAAAAGTGTAGAGATCGAAATATAATAAAACTTAATGGACATGGTTGACTTAAATTATGATTAAGATATTTTAAATCTTTACCTAACATTAAGTATATAAACATAATATAGAAGACCTGGACAGAAATTTTGACATATGTTTCATTGTATTCAGTCCCAATTAGAGAGAACTATACCACTTTTGAGTTTCTTGTTTTCAAAATATGAAAAGCTTTGGAATGGACATTAATTTATGAATAAAATAAAGGGTGAGAAATAAGAAGAGAAAGAAAAGGCAAATGATTAAGGGAAATCTTTGATAAACTTCTGGTGACCACTTCACAATGCTGTAATTAGATGCAGTTTCTGGACAGTGCTTGCATGTGACATACTTATTACAGAGCATTAGATGACTGCTAGTTTTACATTCTTTATGTGTCCATGTGTGTCTCATATGTATATCATTGTTGAGTCTTGAACGTTTTGATGAATAAGTATTAAATTGCTCAAATCATTAGTAAAATAGCACAATAAAAATAATTTGGAGAAAATTAGTTTTTTAAATTACAAAAAATGTCTCCAAGATGGACAATAGGACTGGTTATCATTACCCTTGGTGTACATGTTATTATCTCAGTGTTGTAAACTAGACTGAACATAAAAAGAAAGAGGAAAAAAAGTGTTCTAAATGTGTTATAACAGATCCACAATACTTTCCCACAAATCTAAAGTTCAAAAATTGAAAATGGCTTATAATGAATTTAGGCATGAAACTTGAAGTGGACTGAAGGGAGACTATTTATGGTTTTAGTAAAACAGTGTGAATGTATGTATATATATGTGTATACACATACCTATAGAAAAATATATTTATATTTACCTCTTTAGCCAACCATCCTTCTACACATTGTTTTGCTACGGAAATATTCATGCTGTTCTGCCCCAGGCTCTGCCAGTGTTACCCCAGGGTGTGCCATATGTATACTTTCTAAAATTATTTTTTAAATGGCTATAAAACATTTGTTATTCCAGGCATTTTGGATAGGGAATTGTGGACTCCGACTGTCCATAATTTCTTAGAAGGGTTTTACTAACTGTAATGGTGAACATGCTCTTCCTTGCAATTATTGCTTTATCTACCTAGAAATTCAGAAGTAGACCAGGTTCAGGGTATACTAGTTAAATATCTGTAGTGTGTTTTTCTACAAGCCACCACTCTTTTTTTCTCCAATTTAATCTCTATTTGGCATTAATATATATATATATATATATATATATATATATATATAATATACATATTAATTAATATATATATATATTTGACACTTTCCTGTTTTGTTATCATATAACAAGATTTAGAAGAAAAAAATACTAGTTCCCCTGGTCTTTTAAAAAATATTTTGTGTTGTTATTGTACATAGACACAATGCCTTTATTTTGTTTATTTATTTTTATGTGGTGCTGAGGGTCAAACCCCATGCCTCACACATGCTAGGCAAGTGCTCTACCACTGAGCCACAACCCCAGCCCACCCTGGACCTTTTTTAATAGTGAGAAGCTGGGTGCAGTGATATATATCTGTAATCTCAGCAATTTATGAGACTGTGGAAGGAAGATGGCAAATTCCAGGCCAGTCTCAGCAATTTAGTGAGACTGTATTTTAAAACGACTGAAGGTATATAGCTCAGTGGCAAATCACCCCTAGGTTCAATTCCCAGCACAGAGAGAGAAAGAGAGTGAGCATTTTGTTGTTGTTGTTGTTTTTGTTTTTGTTTTCCCCCTAGAAGGCTCAATGAACTTCTCTGTGTGTTTCATTGGACTGAATTAAATTATGTACTCTGGTAATGCCTTAGAGAAGTTGGGTGAAAACAACAACAACAACAACAACAACAAAAAAAAACCACTCTAATTC
This sequence comes from Spermophilus citellus, assembly GCF_964194105.1. Taxonomy (NCBI): domain Eukaryota; kingdom Metazoa; phylum Chordata; class Mammalia; order Rodentia; family Sciuridae; genus Spermophilus; species Spermophilus citellus. Next base: position 102,807,396 of record NC_138197.1, on the reverse strand, counting down.
TGTAATTTGCTTAAATAAAAATGTAAAGCATAAATTTTCAGCAAAGAGTATTGATAGGTATCAACTGGAATATGTAAGAATGATGTTTTCTAGTTTTTCTGGTCATGTTTTTGACAGTAGTATTGCTATCTTGCATCGCTATTAATCTAATAATTCACTTATGGCTGCACTTTAAAAGGTCCAAAGTAACAAAAAATACTGGTCAGGGGCTATGGAAGTAAAGCCCTAACATCAGTATTTTTTTTAAGAGTGGAATTGCATACACACACGTCTCTATCAAACTCTAAAAAGAACATTATTTGGCCTTATAACATCATGTGTCTACTTAATGTACCAATCATATGCAAAGGAATGAATTTTGTTGTTGTTAGCCTGGATCATGTACCCACATCTCTGGTGGGGTAGGTCAACTCTATGAGAAATACATAGGGCAAGAAATGATTCTTTTTCTCATGGGAATTGATGTTGGATAAAGACATAATGGATAACACCTATAAATTTCATTCTTTTAAAATAATTCAATATAGTGCATAAAGAGTGCGATGAATACATATCAACTGCATACATGAATAAATAAATGAATGCATTTCTGTTGCTATGAATGACTAACCTGTAATATTAAACATACCCTAAACTAAAAAAAGGAAGTAATGAAGGCATGTGTTAGAATAAAGCAAACCATACCATAAGAAAGTTCAAATATTTTAATCTATTTAGAAATTTCAATGTTTTTCATATAAGTGCCTAATAAGAGGATATGGGTATTAACCTCATTTTACCCTACTATGGCTTCCTTAATCCTTTCTGAAATTTGATTAAAGATTTTGAACTTGTGATATTTTTGCCTGGATAGATTCTTAGTATTTTAAAGGAAATATGTATGAGATTTATAGTGTTAGGTTTTAGCTTAATAAAAATAGAAAAGAAGAGAGAAGCATAAAAATTTCAAGAATTATAAGTATGTTCTCACAAACAATATATATATATATATATATATATATATATATATATATATATATATATATATATAGGAGGGGTACTGGGAATTGAACTCCAGAGCACTTGATCACTAAGCCACATCCCCAGCCCTATTTTGTATTTTTTATTTGTTTTAATTAGTTACACATGACAATACAATGACCTTGATATACCATACATTTGAATCAGATGGGATATAATTTCTCATTATTCTGAGTGTACAGGTTGCAGAATCACTTTGGTCATGCAGTCACGTATATACACACAGCAATAATAATGTCTATTTCATTCTACTATCCTTCCTTTCCCCCCTTTAACTCCCCTCCCCTCCCCTCCCATCACTTCTTTCTACCTAATCTAAGGTGATGCAAATCTTTTTTTGTCTCACATCTTCATATATGTATTCTGTATAACGATGAGGGTCTCCTTCCATCTTCCATGCAATTCCCTTTCTCCCTTCTTTTCCCTCCCACCTCTCTTCTCTATCTAGTGGTAATATTCTTCTCATGCTCTTCCTCCCTACCCCATTTTGAGTCACCCCCCTTATATCAGAGAAGACATTGGGCATTTGTTTTTTGGGGGGATTGGCTAACTTCACTTAGCATAATTTGCTCTAATGCCATCCATTTCCCAGCAAATGCCATGATCTTGTTATTTTTATTGCTGAGTAATATTCCACATTGTGTATAAATGCCACATTTTGAGACAAGGTCTCACTGAGTTGTTTGGCATCTAGCTGCTGAGGCTGGCATTGAACTTGTGATCCTCCTGCCTCAGCCTCCTGAGCTGCTGGGATTACAGGCATGCGCCATTACACCCAGCTACAATATTGCTTTATATTTTTACATTAAATTTTTTACAGTGATAATTTTCACTTCCTCAAGAGGCCAATCAATTCAAATATTATCACACAGCACAAATAGCTTACATATGGGAAATATGCAGATAAAACTGTTTCATTTAGTGTGATGTGTGTTCATTGGATTGATTTGAGCATTTGTAAGTACTAATATCCATACGAATGAACTCTTAACTCAAGTAATTAAAAATTACTTTGTAATAATAATTTGCAAAATAAAAATTAGAATTGTATTCATTAATCTTTTGTGATTGTATCAGGAAGGATATTAAACTTTCTTTGTATGTTCATTGCTTCAGGTTACTTGCAGAATTTTTTTATAGTTACAATGAATTTGGTTGCTGAAAAGGTGCAGCATGGGCTCCCAGTACTTATGGTAGATCATTTAAATGTGCCTGGAGAGCTTAGCTACACAAATTCTGTCAAAAAGCACTAGGGAGCATTGTTAGTAAATCCATTATTTTTTCTACATACCAGACGTGGCAACACATTTTTAGCAATTTTTCTGCTACATTCTTTTCTCAGCTAATTAGCAGTTTCCTAATTTGTTTTCTGTAAGGGTTATACATAGTGTTTCATTTCTACTGAGTAGTATATTTCCCTACCTGAATAGAATCCATTCATTTGCAGCAGTGTATATAGAAAGTCCAGTTACATGTATGAGAATATCTAGGAACTTTCAAAATAGTGACTTAAAGGCTGGCAACAAAGTTAGATTTTATAATACCAGAATTTATCATTATAATGCCCAGATAAACATTAGCACTCATTTGTTAGCCTCTTTTTTTTAACATTATCCATAAACACCAGCATATAAAGTTGTTTTCTGCATCTGGCTTCAGGCAGGAATGGTGTTAGGAAGGGAATCATCAGGTTATTCTAGCACCTGCATCTGGAACAAGAAGTGAAGAACCCAGAGTAGGCAGAGATTCCTTTAGAAATTGGGAGTGGTAGGTGATCAAAATTACAAATGCAAATGCAGGAGACTTCAGAGATCATGATATTAATACGATGTTGGAACCATAAATGACAGGATCCAGATAATGTTTCATTAGTATTATGTTGCTCAGTGAAACTGGGTTTTTATCACAGACCTTTGTTTTCATTTCCTGTCACATATTCAAAATCACAAGACATTATTGTTTTCAATTTCAAGAACCAAGGTGATTACCTAAAAGGGTAAAAAGATGTACTAATATCTGTCCTTCTTTTATCGTAGACCAATACATATTGTCTAGTGAATAAAAACTAGGCTTGAAGTCATAATTGCCACCAATCTTATAAAAGGTCTGCTGAACTAAACAAGTGTATAGTGCATCAACTCAAAGTTTATTCTACATTTGACTCCTATTGCTTTATGTCTGGATGCTGGTTGGCAGTATTATTCACCTACAGACTTTGTATGTCACCTTGTATTCTGAGCGAATTTATTTGGAATAAAATTACCCTGAGATGTAGAAACTTTAGGATTTTCCCCAAATTTTTAGAATATGGAGCATGAAGAAGTTCTTTAAAACATATCCTCCCCACTCTCACCCAAGACAAATCACCACAATAATAAGGGAAACATTCTGGCTTAGAAATAAACATTCTAATTAGTTCTGATGTTTTCCTGGTATGATCTGTTGAATATAAACACTTTTCAGTAGAAAATAAATTATTATAATTTTAATATATAGTTCAAATGTATTTCCAGACAACCAATATAGTACCATTTCTCAGGAGTTCAGGATACATAAACCTGGACCAATGTGTTGACTCTGACATAATAGAAATGTGATAAAAGCTACTCAGATCAATTTTTATTACAATATGACCAGGTTATTTATATTTTGCTTTCCACTTGAAATAATAAGAATCTATGCAATTTGTACAGTTGTCATTCTCTCCTTTGTACTAATAGAAAAATTAATATGTATCTTTTAGAGGAATAGACTTTCTTCACCAGATTGAGCAACCCATCATTTGAAAATTGCATGTTTTCTATGGAGCATCAGAAGGTACTTCACCTACTAACAAAGATACAGAGTTGGGAATGAAGGATAGATAAATGTTGACTATTTGAAAAACTGCTTCCAAGGTGAAGACATAATGAAAGAAAGCAAACTTCAGAAGCATGAAAAAGCATGATTTTTTTTTTTGAAAAATCTAAGTATGGAGAAAAAGACTACAGTAAACAAAGACGAATGGGGGAAGAGAAACGGAGAGAGAAGGGAAAGCACATGGAAACAGTAGGAGACCTTCAATGATACATAAAATTATAAGAGGTTATGAGGGGCAAGGGGGAGGGAAAAAAGAGAGAGAATTGAACAACAGCAGGGGAGGTAGAGAGGGAAGATGGGAGGGGAGGGGAGGGGAGAGGGGATAGTAGGGGATAGGAAAGGTAGCAGAATACAACAGTCACTAATATGGCATTATGTAAAAATGTGAATATGTAACAGATGTGATTGTGCAATCTGTATTTGGGGTGAAAATGGGAGTTCAAAACACAATTTGAGTCAAATGTATGAAAGATGATATATCATGAGCTATGTAATGCTTTAAATAATCAATAAAAAAAGAGAAAAATCTAAGTATGGTTCTGCATCATTGAATCAAAAGGGTGCATAGTTCTTGGAAAGAGAAGGTAGTTTAATTTTAAAGTAGTAAGATGTGAGCAGAACACGAAGAGTAAGGGTTGAGGAACAAGTTATGAAAGGCTATGCAGTCACTGGTAGGAATAGAGGGTGCTGTGGCTTGGGTTGGTTTCAGAGTGTCCCTAATGGTTCATCTGATGCAAGCTTGGTACCCAAAGTAGCAGTATTTAGAGATGGTGCCTATGGAAGGTAATTAGGTTATTGGAGTCACTAACCTAAGAAGTTTTTAATGCTGATTTTATGGAGTAAGTTAGTTCCTTCAAGAACAGGTTGTCATAAAGAGTAAGACAAGCCACTTCCAACATTTTGATTTCTGATCTCACCATGTTATCTTTCCTGAATAAGGCCTTTTCCCTTCCTACCGCTCTGCTATGTTGTGAGACAGTCAAGGGGCTATCACCCTAATGAGGCCTCCCAATCTTGTACTTTCATCCTTCAAAACTATGAGTTAAATAAATCTCTCTCTCTTTTTTTTATAAAGTTCCTGGCATTGGGTAATATGTTATGCTAACAAAGAATTGGCAAACACAAAGAGTATTGTAGAGCTTAAATACAGAGATAAAATTACATGTCTATTGCAGAAATTTCATCTTTCTATCAGCCTGGTGCGGGGGTTAGTTTATAAATGCATACCCATGTGTATTGTTGAGTCAAAGAAGTTATCATATAATCAAAATCATAGAATGCTCAATATATGGAACTGATAGAGATAAATTTTAGTGAATATTGGCCTTTCAGTTTCAGAAGGGAGAAATTATTATTTTATTTATTCTATGGAATTTTTGCCTAGAGAAATTAACATTGTATTCTAATTGTGCATTTATCATTCCCTCTGCTCCTAGTAATGGTTCTTTCTTCTTTTAAAGTAAGGACCCTGTTTTATGTTCTTACCCTATTACATACTCTATTATATCTTTGAGAAAAGTGATGTTGAGCAAACTAATAAATCAATGAACAAATTTCTAGCCAGCTGTCAGTATATATCAATTATATCCAACACCTTCTTGTATTCTTCTGAAAAGCTTGTTCAGAAAATTACCAAGTAGTAATTTTTCATTCCATGTCCAAACTCTCTGCTGCTTTGTCGTATGTCAGTATCACCATTTATATTTATAGGTAGCAAAGCAAGAATGTTTAATTTTAAATAATTTTGGGAAGACCAACTAGATTCAATATGATTGGTGACTATAATGCTAGTTACTCACCTACCTAGCATTCTGATCTGGGGTGGGAATAAGGATAAAAAGAGATACAAGTTATAGTTAACACAGAGATGAATTTCATATAAGTGTTTTTTATACTGAGTAGATAGATATCCATGGTATGTGTTTTGGCAGGGATTAAAAAAAAGGTGCCAGCACCAAATGAACAGAGAATCAGAACAAAAACAGGTGGGCAGAGGTCTGTTCTCATCAAAGGGGAGAAGTTTTCCAGTCTGTTCCTTCCATAAACCTACATAAGGCACCCCTCTCTGAAAGTGGCCCAAAGCCCAGGCTTTGATCTGCCTGGTGGAAGATCAGGCTAATTATCTGATATAGCTTCACAAAAGATATTTACTGTGGAATGAAAAATAGAAAAATGAGTAGACCCTCACTTTGAAATTCTATAATTTATTGATCATAGAGAAAAGAAGTTAATTGGTCATTTTACATTATTTTTCTTATCCTATACATATTGTTGGTATTGGACATTCTAGCAAAAATTTATTAGAAATGAAAGAATAATGAAAATAAAAATTTAAACACAATGAAGGTAATCTCCCCATGAATAGAGAGTGAACATTTTAGGAAAAATTCCTAGTATTTTCTATTTGTTCATAAAAAATGTGTTCCTCTACTGTATACATATTTACTATGTACCCTCTTTGAGTTCAACACTCTGCTGATTTAAGATATTTATGTAACAGAAATACCCTTAGTTCTATGGGATTAAGGGAGCTAAGTATTCAATAAGCATAATAAATAATTAAACATGGTTCATAAGAATGCAACAAATTCTATAGAAAAAATAGAATAATTGAGAGTACCAGGTGTTCGGGCTTGGATTTGAGATATCCCCCAAAAGTTCCTTTGTTAATTCAGAAATATTCAGCAGTGAAATAATCAGATCATAAAAGTGGTAATCTAATCAGTTTATCCTAGTTTTAATAGATTAACTATGTGGTAACTGTAGTCAGAGTATGGCTGGAGGAAGAGGGTCAACTGGGGGTGTCCTCTGCAAGAGTTCATCTTCCCTGTGTCCTCTCCCCACCACCCACCCTCACTTTCTAGCTGCCATGAGCTGAGTAGATTTCCGCTGTTATGCCCTTTGGTGATGACATTGGACCCAGAGTCATGTAGTCAGACAACCATGGATTGTACCTCTGAAACCATGAACCAAAATAAACTTCTCCTTTTCTCAGATGAGATTTTGGACTTGGACTTTTGGGCAATGTTAGAACTGCTAAGACTAAAGGAACTTAAAACATTTTGCATTTTGAGATGGGCATGAGCTTTTCTGTGGCCAGGCACAGATGCTATGACTTGGATAAGAAGTGTTCCCCCCCAGAGCACCTGTGTTCATACAGAAATATTTAGAGGTAAATTATTAGATTATAAGAGCTATAAACTAATTGGTCCACTCAAGTTTGAATGAATTAACTGGGTGCTAACTGTAGGCAGGTGGGGCATGATTGGAGAAAGTGGATCACTGAAGGGCATATCCTGGAAGGGTTTATGTTTCCTGCCTAGAATTTCCAGGCCACCACTAAATAGCTTTCCTCCACCATGCCCTGTGGCTGTGATGTTCTGCCTTAACTTGATCCCAAAGCAATAGAGACTACAGACTTTAAGTGAACCCATGAAACTGTGAGCCAAAATGAATTTTTCCTTTTCTAAGTTGTTCTTGTCAGTATTTTGGTCACAGTAAAGAAATCTAATTAACTCACCAACGAGAAGGAGAAGGATATAATTCAAAATAGGATGATTTAGGACTGCAGATGTAGCTAAGTGGTAGAGAGCTTGCCTAGCATGTTCAAAGCCCAGGGTTAATTCCCAACACCACAAAAATAAGTATAATACAAATATAATAAAATATTATATTCTTGGATATTAAACTGAGTTGTAAGACAAAAGAACATTAGTGTTTGGAGCAAGAGTGAGAAAAAAATCATCATAAATGTTCTATTTAAATTTGGAATATGTCTGAAGTGCTTAAGAACAGGAAGAAATCCAAGGTGCCAGGGGCTGAGTGAGCAGAAGGGATGTCAAATGAGCATTGCACATAAGTCTGTGTGTGCATTGCATTAACGGATGGAGATGGAACCATAGAATACCTTGTAGATCATTTCATGGAATTTGGTTTTACTCTAAAATTAAAAGCCATTGTAATTAACCATATTCTTTCTGCAGTAAAGAAATGATTGGTACCTGTGGTTATGGTTCTTCCAAGTTTTGGAATGTGTGTGACCTTTACTCTGATATGACAACTTCATTGAACATCAGTATTCATGAATCACATTTTTTTTCCCTTTAGAATTGCATAGACTTTGGGCTTGTATTCTAGCTTTGAATGAAGATATGGAAAAGTTTAAAGCCAGACTAGTATCTCCCCCATTTGCTGTCTGAATGCTCAAAGAATTTTTTTTCAATAAATTTTAACAACTTAAATGGGATATGTCCATGTGTTAATTGCAGATAAACAGAAATTTTTTAAGTGAACTTAGATATACAATTGAAATAGACTGTTTGTGGATATTAAATGCATAGAAAAATGGATTAACCAACAATGGGGATAAAAATGTAATGCAATCTAGAGAAATTTTAAAAACCTAATTTCATCATTATTCATAGCAAGTAATCTAAAATTTTTAAAAAAATGTTTAAAAGGCAAAAAATGTCATGGTAGCATTTTAAGCATGAGAGTGACAGGATATCACTTCAATTTCCACAATATGATTTTGGTTGTTATTTTAGCTGAAGTGTAGAGGGACAAGGGAAGAATCAGATCAAACAGTTAAGAGGACAATGAAATAATATAAGTGAGAGATACACAGGACTCATACTGCAGTAGTGAAAAGAAAGTGGTTGAGCAGTAGTATATGATGAGCTAATTAATTTGTTCATATAGTTGTTGAGTCTGCTATTAAAGTCTTAAAATGATCATCTGATGTTGAAATACTTACTCACAATAGTGTATTTATTGTTCCTTTCCAGTATATTAGTGCTATCTCCTATGTGGCACTGAGTTGCTTGTAGATATTTTATGTGAATATTTTATGCACTTTGCCTTAACTTAATAAGGTACTTAGTTTCTTAAATGATTTGAGAAACTTCCTAAAAATGTCTAATTTTGTTTAGCTGTAGTTATTAAGACTACTTCAACACAAATTATGAGATAGTTAAGGATATATTTTTAAAAGAGTAGCTATTCGTGATTATTTTTAAAAGTAATATGATTGCAAAGGTTATTTGTTAATTTACCTAGTCCTTTCATTAATTATAACTTCATTATGATGTGACTATATAAGTTTATATTTTTGACTAATGTATGTAATTGAGAAGGAAATAATATCAGTGAAAGAGAAAAAATAAAAAAGAGAAAAGACTGAGACTGGTTTAAGTAAAAATTCTTCCTTGGAAGGAGATGCAAATGCATGCCAATAGGATATTCTTGAGAACAATTAACACATGATGTTTGGATTTAGTTTTTTTTTTTTTTTTTTGAGTCTTCTTTTTTTTTTTTTTTTTTACATTTTTTTATTGGTTGTTCACAACATTACAAAGCTCTTGACATATTATATTTCATACATTAGATTGACATGGGTTATGAACTCCCAATTTTACCCCAAATGCAGATTGCAGAATCACGTCAGTTACACATCCACTTTGCATAAAGAAACAAAAATTAATGTAATAAATATAATTTCATTTGATCTTATACTTTAAAAGTTTATGTTCCTCTTACCACAAAACAAAGGAAAATAGACCAATAACCCCTGTATATATAGGCTGTATGCTGAAGAAAAAAACAAATTATATAACTCCCAAATCTGACACAAATGGAAAAGAAACATCCTGATTATACTTTCTATAAATGCCAATATATATTTTAATCTTGATATGGGAGAACATATTTTGCACTAAAGTAAAGAATATTGGATAAGAATTGTGACTTGGATTTATTAAGTGCAAATTCATTTAATTGTATTAGCCTAATTTTTTCATTACTTTGATTAAAAGTCCATAGTATAAGTGGAAGTAATTCATCCAAGAAATCTGAGAACAGGTCCAGTCAACAGAGAAACAAAGAATTGTTTATTGGGATAACCACATATTGCCTATATAATTAGTGTACATGTAATTTTTAAATTGATATTTAAATTTCAATGTGCTTTCAACTAGTTTTCTAGTTAAATATAATAAATATATCTAATAAGTATAAATTGGTAATATTTAGGGCATTGGAAAAAATGATTAATTCTATATTTTTATGTAACCAAAGAATGCAATTTAAGATACCCTCGAAGCATCTGCTCTTTCAAAATCTGAGTTCATTTTATACTTTTATAATTCACCTTAGTATATACTACAAAACAAATAATAACATTATGAAACAAAACTATTTCAGAACCATCATTCTGGGGGACATTTATTTTTTATTTAGTCTATCAACAATTCAGAAGCAAAAAGAAAAACAAATCTAAGAAAAAAATTTTATTAAGGAAGCTATTTTAAACTTTGGCTATTTTACTGTCATGATGAAGATAATTCAAGTGGAACCACATGGAGATGTTTTAAAACCTTTAAGTCTCTCAGTAATAAAATCTATAAAGACTTTGAAATAAAATTTTAAAAATCCATCAGATCCAGTTTATTAAGAAAAAGTGCAGTGCACATCTACGTTGGGTAGCTGACTGATTCATTAAGGTTACATAATCCTGCATCCTCATCTATAATGACAGCTTTGAATGGGAGGAGGGTTAGACATTCACCTTTGCCAGGTAACATTCTCTTATAACTTCCCATCCCCACTGGGAATGAAAACCATCCACAAGAAAAAACCCTCAGACTCTCAAAACATAGGATTGTATTTCTCTAATTGCATAGACATCTTTCATTGCCTGTAGATATTTTTACTTCTAAGACAGCCTGCAGTTCTGCTTGCCAACCTGAAACTTGTTTCACAAAATTTTCAGCAGCTGGTATGATAATAAGCCAGTTTTATGTAGATTAGTGATCTTCCTAATCAATTTTTAACTACAAAATTAAAATTTTAAAGATTTTTAAGTAAATTATTTTTAGAGATAAAAAATATTTTATCAAATCTATGTCCTTAGCGTGCACATGATACTGCCTCTGATTTTAAGAAATATTTAGATGATGCTGAAGAAAAATTTCTCATAAATTAGTTTTTTAAAAGTGTGATCTAAATTATTCTTGTTTAAAGATTCTTTTTACCTTTCCTTTTTGTTAATATTCTTATCAAACAATATATTTTTACTAATTCAAAATTGGTGAGGTTGGCATATTTGTGCACTACTCCTTTAAGGCAGTATGTTCACATCAATCATTTCTTTAAAAAGGCAAACTGCTGCAAAATAAATATTCTGCTTTTGATTCAGAAGTAAATTATTCATTTTAGTATCCTGGTACAACCTTTTTCAAGCTATAAATTGAGCAATGGTTAAAAGTATCTAGCTACCTGAGTTAAGTTATTTCAACAATAATTAGGGACAACTTCATGTTTAAAATTTCAAAGATTGAGTAAGACCTACCTATAATTCAATATTATGGGCAATTCAAATACACATTTAGAATACTACAAAACACCAATATTCTAAGTAGGTAGGGTCATATTATTCTCATCAATTTTAAAAAATTGTGTGAATTCCTATTGTTAAAAGTTGAGGTTTTTAAAAGAAGAAAGATTTGGTAGATGTTTTGGTATGTAATTTTTTTAAAAAACTATACTTTGACTTTATGTACATGAAGATGGTTATAGTACATAACTTATTATGGAGCAGAGTATATTAGGATTAAAAAGCAAAACAAATAATTGTATTATTATAGTTACTATCATTTTTTCTTCCAAGATTTGAGGTATATTTTCTATTCAAATATTTCTTTGCAGGTCCTCTGAAAATTTGCATTTAGACAAGTTCTTTTCCCTTTCTGGGCTTCTTCCCTCTCAACTTTTTTCTTTCTTAATTTTTAAAATGTATTTATTCCTTCCTTGCATAATTTATTTCTTAAGCTATCATAGTATGCATGCTTATTGTGTATTCATGATCTCTCACCCTCAAAACATACTGTTTATATAAATGTCCAAGACTGACATTTTATCTAGTACTCTGATGGCCCATCAAACTGATGGCCTAGGTTTGATCTGAAAATATTACTTAGAAGAAGGCAGCATACTTAGATGGAAACATATTTGGAGATTTTTCCCCTGAATTTGACTATTGCCTACCATGTGACTATTAGCAATTATCTAATATCCTTAGCCTTCAGAATACCCTTCTAATAAAATGTAGATGTATATTTTCTACATAATTGTTAAGCTTATTCTTTTAGTTTAGTTTCTAAGAGATATGCCTAAATGCTTTTATTCAAAATTATTTTCTATTGAATAACTTTGGGTCTCTCATTTGTTCCCAATTGTTACACTTTAGGCTGAATATTTGGAATTTCCACAATTCTTCCTTCACTATTGTTTTTCATTATACCAGTGAACATTCATATGGGTTTCAAAGAACCATCATGTTCCATTGGCTAGAGAAGGAAAGAAAGTGAAATAGTTCATGCAAAAGCAAGACAAAGCAAGGCACACAGTAAATATTTTTCACTATTATCATATTATATATGGCCCTTTGACTTTATGCTTCATGTAATTATTTTTGTTTGTCTTTCTGTAGTGAAAATTTTATTATTTTTCCTTTATGAATTCTTTCTGTCTTTCCAATAAAATATAGAATTTTACCATTGAACAAGCAAAGTGAAGCAAGTGTATAGCATTTATATACCAGACATCTTTCTAAAACTTTAAATAATTTCTTGATCCATGGAATGATTCTGTAAGGTAGGTACTTTTTCTCTATTTTATGGAAGTGGAAACAGAAGCACAAAAATGTTGTATATGCTTCCAAAGTACAGATAGCACATGGCAGAGTTGGGATTCAAACCCCATCAGGGTGAATGCTGAGTTCGTGCTCTTTAATCACTGTGTTGTCTACCTCTCAAGATGGCATAGGACCAAGATTAGAATGACTAACATGCTTGAGAAGAGAAGCCAGCAGTTCAAATCAAAATATCTGGCTGTATTTGAGAGATTTAAGGTCAGAGATAGGGGCTCAGAGACAAGAGCTGTGTGTGGTAATGTTTGCTGAGAGATTGGTAGAATCAGAAGTAAACATTAAAAAGGATCAACCTGAGAAACATTTTATGAAGTAATGGGTAGAATCTCCTCATATGTTATACATAGAAAAAGATGAAAAATAGCAACTCTATAGACTTAGATGTTTTTCCTTTGACATCTCATGGAGACCTCTAAGGACTTTTCTTGAATCAAAATAAAGTCAACATAAAGGAATTCTCTGTCATGTGGTATATAGAAAAAAACTATTACAGAGTCAATCTTTGATTCAAGTGGATACAATTTTGAGGTCAGAGAAGAAATAAGTCTAGGCACTGTGGGCATAAGGTACAGACCAAGTTTTAGAAGATAGATTAGATTCTTTTAGCTGGATGGTAATTTGGGTGTATGCATTGAGAAACAAATGAGGAAGAATTCTAGTTTTAAAACCTCTTACCACCCTGCAGGAGTTTTCTGAAAACAAAGAGGCAGATGCCCAGAAAACATGTAAGTCCTATGCCAGGCACAATAATATTTATCTTCTATAGAAAAACTTACTAGAAATAAAATGACTAATAAATTGCTTTCCTTTGTTATTGATGACTCAAGGACTGGTGAGATTATGCCTACAAATGGCAGATCATTAAACCCTGCCATTGGATAAAATTGGATTCATCAAAGACAGATAAATTGAACTGAGGAAGAGCTATGTGGGAAAATGTATAGGTGTGAAACTGAAGAGAGAGGTCTAGTCTCTAGAAAATATTTTAGACTGCTTAAGTGTTTGTGTGGTACTAGATTATTACTCACATAGACTCTGTATTTTTCCTCTGCTTTATGGGAGAAATATGCTTCATTATTTCATTATATGACATTTGGTCAAATGAATTGCTCTGGTCAATAGATTGTAGGCAGTTGTCATAATTTGCCATTTCCAATTCTGGCCTTCAGAGTCATCAAGTTTCTGTTGACCCTTTTTGTATTCCAGTCTTTTTGCCATGAGAAGGACATATGTTGGAGATCACTGGTCAAAAGTGGGTGAGGGACAGGTAGAGTTTTCTGCCATTTGTAGGAATAATCTCACCCAGTCCTTGAGTCATCAGTAATGAAGTAAAGGAAATTATTAGTCATTTTATTCTATTAAGTCTTGCTATAGGGACCCAAGTCCTAAGGGAAGCTTAGAAGCAACAGAACCAGGCCAGTTTTAAAAGGTACTTCCCAATTTCACATAAATGGTAATGAATATGAAAGTGTAGTTTTAAGCCATTTAGTTTAGGAATTATTTGCTTTGCAGCATTAGCATGGCAATAACTGACTTATTTTTAACTGACTTAGTTTTATTTTTGAATTAGTTTATCATCCAAATGAATATTCCATTTCTCCTATGTACTCATGATGTATCATATTATTTCAATTTGTGACTTCTATAATAATTTTCATAGTCAGAAATTGATAGAGCTGCGCAGATAGGAGCAAAGGACCACACAATGGTGATCCGAGCATTTTGAAATAGAGGGAAAATTTAAATTATGAAAAGACCAGAACTTAATATGGGGTGGAAAAGATAGTGATCAAATATTATTCATAAGAGAATTATATAAAATAAACAAGAGATTACAGTGTGACAGGGGAAGGGTATGTGGAATATAATAGAAAAGAAAAATTCTTGTTGAAGCTTTTGTTTGGTCACAGATACTCTTTGACTTGCTCCTTATTACCTTATTTTGCACATATCCCCAAATCTTTTATACATAGAAGACTTAAGTAACCTCTTATTGAATATAATTGTGCATTGCTTTTTCCTGAAAGATATATTATTTTTATCTCCCTTTGTTGGCTAAAGTCCAACAAAGCACCAATATTTATGTATTACTAAATTTATCAAAAGCCCTAAAATATTCTTTTCAAAGGAAATATAATATTCTTAGCAACATTTCCTACAAAAAAAACAATGATTCTAAGAAATTATTTGTCAAATTCTTATAGCTATAATTGGACTATGATATTCAGACTAAAATAGCCTTATGTTTATTACAATGTAAATAAAGCTTTTGTTTTTCCTGTGTAAAACTTTGAACACTGAAACTCTGTTATGATTAGAACCTCTTTAATAAAATGCTTGGTATTATAGAATTACCATGTTTCCCAGCAGGTGTCTTCAAAATACTTGCTGCTTTTAGCCCCCTAGCTCTAATTTATCTTTTAGATACATTTTCTAGTGATGGGCAATATCAACTTGCCAATTTTCAGACTTTGGCTAATAGCACACTCTTACTATTTTTCAGGAAACTAAATCCAGTTAATACTAAATTCTTTTATAATTGTCCTTTTCAATGTTTCTTAAGAGATCTTTCTTTAAGAAATATTGTGCTGCCCCAAACTGTTAGCACCTCTTCTTAAATCATTGGAAAGACTTGCTATGGTGCTCACTTATGTTTAGCATTCAGCCAATGATTCACATAGAGAATGAAGAACAGGTCTCTTCTTCCATCCCCCAACCCAAACACTCTGAGCCTTGCCCATTCTTTATGGCATTAAATTCCAAATCTTTAATCTTGTGATAAAATAACTCTCCAGAAGATGATTTAGTTACCTTTGCAACTTCATCTCTATATCTAGATACTTTTTTTTTCTTTCATGGGCAAAATGCACTCTTACAAGTCAATGCTTTTGTTAGTGATATTCAGTTGATCTGAAATATCTTTCTCTACATTTTCTATGCAAAAAAACTTATTTTTTCCCAAAATTCCTCAACTCTACAGCATTCTCATTAAGAGCACAGACTTCAAATCTCGACCCATTTAGAATAAGTTCTGTCAGATTCTATAAAACCAAACATATACATACTGTATGGCATAGGAATACTGTTCCTATGAATTTTCCCAAGAATGTGTTCATGAAAAGAAGCATGTGAGAATATTTGTAGGAAAAAAATGTAGCAAAAAATAAAATTTGTAAAAACAAACAAACAAAAAAACAATCCAAATCGCAAATATCCCAGTTGTCTATCAACAGAAGTATGGGTAATCTTTGTATATTTGTGTTCATATAAACACATAAATCAAACATGTATTATGTTCAATGAAAGTAACCTTAATAAAAGAGCAATACTTTATGATTTTACTTATATAAAATTTTAGAGTTGTAAAAACTAATGTATGGTGGAAAAAAATCAGAAAATTGGTTGAGGAATGGTGTAGGTATTACATGGAAAGAGGAAACAAATTTTATGGAGTGATGTCAAAATTTTATGTCTTGATAAGTTGTTGGTTGTACAGTTATGGAAAAACTCATCAAAGGATACATAAGACTTATTGATTTTGTTTTAGGTAAATTTTACCTCAAGGGGAAAGAAAAACCAAAATGTATATGGAATTCAGGAGAATGATATCTATGCTAAAGTGCTTAGAGAGGAAATGTACTGATGTGTAAACTTTTAAAAAATGATTCAGTAAAATATGATGGAGTGATGGACATGTAGAATGATAGATGTCATTAATAGATAAAGGAACTTTGTTTCTTCATACATGAAGCTTCTGATGCCAAATAGGTATATTTTCTACACCAAACACTTCTCTACTTCTCTATGGACACCAAATAGTTTCCTACTATTTAATTTAATGTGGACACTAAGTAATCTCAGGATAAGGGCTCAGTACTAATAGACTTGCCCCCCAACTTCAGACTCTGGTCACAAGTAGTGGTTAGCCACACTTCTATTACTCTTGGCTACCAACTAGGGGTTCCTGTAATCCCCTTCCCATATTTGATGATTTGATATAATAAATCTGAGAGTTTAAGGAGACACTTTATGTTCTCTTGTTTATCATAATGGATATTACCAAAGATTCAAAGGATAGCCAGAGGAGAAGGTACACAGGGCAAAGTATTGCAAGGTTCCAAGCACAGGAGCTTCTGCCTTTCAAGGGTTGGGGTGTGCCACCATAGAGTAAGTGGATGTATTTCCAACCTGGAAGCTCCTCACTCACCACAGTTTAGGAATATTGTAGGCATGGCATAAACAAATTGGCATTAACAATTATTAAATCAAAGTTCAGCCTTGATCTCCTTACCAGAGGATGGAAAATAGGGTTTGAAAGTTCCAAACTTTTAATCATCACATGGTCTTTTTGTTGGTCAGAATCTGGATGGGAGCACATCAAGAGTTGGATCTTTAGAACACAAGATGCTTGTATCACCTAAGAAATTCCAAGAGATTTTAAAGCTCTGTGTCAGGCCCTGGAGTCAGAGATGAATGTACATATATTTTACTGTATCTTAATGTGTGATAAACCACATGTAGAAAAATGTTAATGGTAGTGGATAAAGATCAGCACCATTAGAAAAATACTTCAAAGTTATCTGTATGTTTATAACTTTTCATAATAAATTTTGGAAAACATTTCAATCTCTAGTTTTAGAAATCATAGTTTATTATTACTCAAATAGAGTACTGTTATCCTGGTTGCAAAATAGTACTTAGTTTAATTTCTAATTTCATCCACCTTTATTAGTTGGCATTTTACTATAACAAAGTGTGTTATCTTCTTCCTGAATTATTGACTTATTTATTGCAAGAACAGCTTCATGTATTTATATTCTATTTATTGAGTAATGCTGCATTGCCATGATTATTACTTTCCAAGCTGAAAATTCACCATAGTTAGCAAGTGGGAAGTCTTTTAAGTTGTTGTCTGTTCCAGTAATATCTCTTTTTAAATCATTTCTGGCACAAGATTTTTCCAAGCTCATCTTGCATTTTCTACCACATTCCTTTCAGAAACCTTGATTCTTTTGAGTGCAAAATGGTATTTAGTAACCAAGACCTGACAGCTAGAAATGCTCATTGCGAAGGGTGTGTTTGCTTCTACAGTTTAAATGTATATAAATTCCATACTGAATAATGCTGAATATTTATATTTAAATAATGAGTTAGTTTTGATATCTGAAACCACATTCCAACATTAGGGGATTCTTATTTGCATATTTTCCTTCTTTGACATCCTTCATTCCATGTTTTTATTATACTTCTTCACCAATAAAAAATGATGCTTCCCAACATGCATGTATTTGTACATTATTCAAATCATATAATATGCTATATATGTATAATTCAAGACAATGATGTGAGCACAGGCAATTAACTCCTCCTTGGATTCTGACAGCAATGATCAAATGGAATTTTAAAGGAGTTTTTGAATACAAACTGAAAACTAAAGAATAATGTTTAAAAAGAACTGTGAAGAATTTTAAGTAGAAGTGAGATACAAAGAGGATTCTTTTTCTTCTTGAAAATATTGAAATATTGTATTACTTCAGAATAATAAAGATAATCTTTACAGAACATCTTAAATGCACTGTAACTTGTAGATCAAGCATGAAGTTCTCTAGGAAGTGGACAGATATATCATTTGTCTTTTTAAAATTTTTAACACCATGGAAGAGTGTACACTTTGATACAGCTATACTTAAAGGCTAAGATAATAGGCAACTGTCCTTTTAAGAAAATACTCAAGATCTTGCTTGTCTTCTCTCTTCTCTCTGCATATGAGGACACAGCAAGAAATTGGCCATCTGCAATCCAGGAATCAGACCTCCAGATCTGCTGGCATCTTGTTTTTAAATCTCAGCTACCAGAATCATGGGAATTAAATGCCAATTGTTTAAGCCACCCTGTTTATAGTAATTTGTTATAGCAGCATGAACTCATGAAAACACAAGCTTAATGGAAAAACTGATTTCTAAAGTATAAAATAATTACATGTACAACTCTATGTTTGATATTCAATTGAAAAAAAAATTCCTGAAAATAATTCCAAAATTACTAAAGAGAAAGAAGAAAATCTAAATAGGCAGATTTTTAGAAAAGATCTTGGAAAAACATGTGAAAAAATTACCTCCCAAAGACTACTAGGCCCAGATGGTTTTACAAGCTAATTTATTTCAATTTCTCTGTGACAATTCAAAAAAATTATATGTGTGTGTGTGTGTGTGTGTGTATGTATGTGTGTGTGTGTATATATATATATATATGCTATTCAACCATTTAGTAAAAGAAGGTATTCATAATTCATTTTGTAAAATCAGCATAGTAATAATAATATCTAAATTTTAAAAATCACCAAAGAAAAAAGAAAGGAAACTCCTGAAGAAGATTACAAATAAAAATAAATAAAATTATAAATAAAAATACTTTGTGCTAAACTACTGTTGTCTATTTGATAGTGCTATTACTTCCTTCGAGTATAGTGGACACTGCATTTCTATTAATCCATCTTCCTAAATGTTCTCAGAGATTATGTGAACATGGATAAACTTTGAAAAATAGAAGTGAAATGAACGCCACCATTCTCAGTGGTCATATAGTCAGGTGTAGAGTCTTCTTGGACCTTATGCACTTGGGAACTCCAGATTGCTTCAATCTGAAGTTGTTAGTGAATATTTGACTCTGTAACTATATAACATTTTGGACCTTTATTTCTAAGACCAATTACTTCTACATATTTGACGTCCTATTTCCTACCTTAAATATCTGATTAACTTTTAGAGTAGCTCTGATTTTCTGATCAAACCAAGGGTAAGTAGAAATGTTCATACCAGATTGGAATGGGCAACAGACCTTCAGGAAGAGAATTTGAAATTGATTCTAAAATCTGCTTATGTTTAAAGGCTTTAGTGACTTAGCTGGCTATGGTAAATGAGATTCTGATAACCTCTCTGATATTAGCATAGGGGTTAAGGAACAGTGGCAAAAGTCTCTGAGAGGGGCAATGAAGAATAAATGGTAAAACTGAACTCAAGCCATAGGATCTACAAGCTTGTAATACATAAACCCTACTTATAGATATCTGATCATGATCTCCATTGTTTTCTGACCACACATAGATGCTCGTAACTGGTACTATTCCTTTCTCCCTACACAAGCTTCCCTCCTTAATGCTCATTCTTCTACAGTGAATAACTTCGTTCATTTGGGGGTTTCTCATACCACAGACATTATCATAAACATTGTATTCATGGTGATTCTTGGGCAATTCTGTTAGAATGCAGTCTGATTTACTTACACTCCCTGTTAGGGAAAATGAGGGGCATCAGTGAACTTTTCCAAGGTGTTTTAATTTCCCAGGTGTCCCTCTTTTATGTGTGCTCTCCAATGAAGGAATATTAGAGTTGAGAAGGTAGATCACTTGGTAATGTATGGAGATTCACAGAGGAGTTCACATAGGTATTTATTTGATAGAAGGCAATCTATCTATGCAATATACCCTTATAACTTCTGAGTTACTATTAGCATCTAATAAGCTAGAGAGGCAACAAAGAAAAAGTAAAGATTAACTGTAGGGCTTGAAGAATCCTGGGCACAAGATTCACTGTTTTAGCAGATTCCTGTGCCCTGTGTTTGGAATGGGAACAGCAGTAACCTGAAGGGATAATGTGAACAGAAATAGTCAGTATCTTAGTGATGATCTCTGTCCACAGATAACCAATAATGAAAGGATACAAACCTTTCTGCCTGTGAGTTCCTAAAATCCTTGACATAAAAATACAGAAATGAGATTGGGAACAGAACATGCTGAAAGATTGTAAGGAACCACCAAAATTATTGTGATCCTTTTCTTTTTTTCTTTTTTTTTTGCCATCTTAATTGTATGTGAGCTCAGAGTTAGAAATTGCATCAATTTATAGAAAATAACAGACTATGAATTGCTGAATATGATTTGATAAACACAGTGCATTTACCAGTAAGATTGTAGTATACAACTTTGGGTGTGGGAGTTGACACAGGAAGTTTTACTATCTGAATCAAAGTGTATACATGCTGAATCTATGTGCATCAGAATGACCCAAGGTTCCTGGACCCAAAACCAATATCTGAATCAATAAATAAGTTACCTACAATCCATCCCTTGTTTAATGTTTGTGAGGTAGAAGCCCACGGTGAGATACAGCAGTAACACTAGGAGGCCAGAGATTGCACCATTACTCAAGATGATGGTCTTCCCTCAATCTTTGGTCCTTATGATTCACAACCCCACCATTAGCTAAGAAAGCCAGACCTCAACTTCAATCATTTGCCAGTGGTGTTACTTGCTAGACTCTCATATTTTCTCTCAATAACCCAAATTCTCCAGTTCCTAGAATCCAGTGCTTATATTTCCTGGAGAAGTATTTTCATACCATGAGGTATACCAGATCTCCTATTAGCTCATAGTTTTGGTCACTTGAAATGTTAATTCCCTCTTGCCCCTTTTCTGTTAATATTGCATTTTTTTTTTTTTTACTGGGAAAAGTTTCTTTCACTCTGTTTAATCATTAAGGAATTATGAACCTCATCTGTGAACCCACATTAGTTCAGGTATAAGAACAAGTCTGATAAAGCACAGCTAATCTTTTCCGTAGCAGGCACAAACAAAACAAAACAAAACACATTAAAAAATACTCCATATTTCGGGCTGGGGATGTGGCTCAAGCGGTGGCGCGCTCGCCTGGCATGCGTGCGGCCCGGGTTCGATTCTCCAGCACCATATACAAACAAAGATGTTGTGTCTGCCAATAACTAATAAATAAATAAATATTTTTAAAAAATACTCCATATTTCAGTTTTTAAAATCTAGGTACAGTAGGATTATGTATAGTCATGTGGGACTTAAAAGTGTATGCTTCATATGTAAAGATTTAAAATTCAAAATTAATAAGCTGAATTCAACAAATAAAACAAACATACTCTTTGGAGAATTTGCAGAGGAGTCCACATAGGTATTTATTTGATAGAAGGCAACATACATGATCTAAAAAAAAAAATGAACAAGTACTAGTTCACAAAGTACATATCATCAATTCCAACAGAATCTATATTACAAAAATAAGGTATCTGACTAAAATGCTTATGCAAATAATTAGTAATAAAAATAAAGTTCAAAGCATGCTTATAAATTACTAAAATAAGCATGGAGATTTTTTTAAGGAACACTTAATAAAGTGATATATAACCAAATTTTGTAGTCTGTAGCTACAAAGCAGCCTGTAGTCTGTAAACACGAATACACAACCTTGAAGTAAATCACAACCTTGAAGCAACTTAGAAATAAAATACAATAATGGTTATTCAAATACAAAAGCTAGAAAAAGACAATGTGTATACTCAAGTAGAAGAAATAAAAAAATAGTACAAGCAAAAAAATTTACAAAAAAAGCAAAGATGTATGAGCAGTAATATCACAAGTTGGCTTTTTGAGAAGTTTAATAGATAAATGTTTAGCACCTGATTAAAAAGATATGCAATATTATGCAGAAATGCTTATGTCTAAAAGTACAATCTAGGATTTAAAATTCAAAAGCAAATAGTAAAAATAAATTTATTGAAACACAAAAATTGGATTAAATGAATAAGTAAAATAAATGAATTACCATAAGTACTCATTTATTCAAGAAGAAATAGCTAACTGAAGTAGATCGATAGAAGAAACTGAGTCAATTATAAAATATTTTTATCTGACCCCCCTTCCTTCCTCTCTCAATTTCCGGTTGAGTGATAAAGAATCTATATGAAAGTGTTTTTAAAAGACTAGAAAAGAAGTATAAGCCTTGGATTCTCAAAGACACGTGAATAATCATGATAAGCAAACTTTATAAAAACAATATAAACAAATTACAAATCAAGTTCATTTATGTATACAGATGAAAAACACTGTAAATAAAATATATGAGTTGGATTATCAATTTATATAAAAATACTCTCATCATCAAGTAGGATTAATTCCAGAAAGGGAAAAACAGTTCAATAATAGAAAATATATAAATATAAATTTTAAAAAATTAATTAAATATTAAAAACCATAAGTTTGTTACTATGGAGAAAGACCAATGTATGCTATTTCTGGGATTCCTCTCCCTTCCTCAAAATACACCAAATAAACTTCCCTTAGGGTATTTCTATTCACTCTCAGTGTCAGAAAAGACCCTTTTCATTACTTCTATAGCAAATGCACCCCTGGCCCTGAACCTCTACAAGGATAATTTGTACAAGTTCTTCAACTCATTGCTGCAATAGAAACCCAATGAGACTTTCCCTGATCATCCTATTTAAAATTGAGTCTATTCTTCCTACTCTTCCTCCCTGCTCTGTTCATAGTTGCTCTCAATATATCAAAGAAGACATTTGGTATTTGTTTTTTAGGGGTTGGCTAGCTTTTAGTGATTCTGCAATCTGCATTTGGGGTAAAATTGGGGGTTCATAACCCACTTCAATCTAATGTATGAAATATGATATGTCAAGAGCTTTGTAATGTTGTGAACAACCAATAAAAATAAATAAAAAATAAATAAATAAAATTGAGTCTATTAAGACCACTCTGTTTAAAATTGAATTCCCTGCTCCTTTCCCAAGACAAGGAATATATGCAAAGGAGATTTAACTTTTCACCATGTACAAGCCCATGGTTTGAAATTTATTCAAAAAGCAAATATTTAAAATATTAAAATATAACTTTAGAAACAAAAAAAACCCCACACAGCCTATAGATTCTGAATTTATCAGTGAGTGATAGATTTTTCAGTGAAAGTAAGAAAAGGCAGCTCACATACTGCAGGCAAAACAAATACCACAAAATATTGGGGTTTTGGATCTCTAAATTTGCTGTATAGATTAATCCTGAACATAATATCTGATATATACAAAGGGTTTTAAAAATGTAATCTACTCTTACATAATGCAAATTTATAATTAAAGAGTAATTTAAGGACTCAGTGATCATGATCCATACACTGAAGCAGGGGATACATTTTTGAATCAACAAAATGACAGCTTGTATTGGTATTTTAACTTGCCAGAGCCACTTAGGCTTTATCTACAAAGTGCAGAAACATTAGCAAAATTCAACCATTTTTACATTGTCGTGAATGCATCACTATTTCAGCCAATTAGTTAAAAAGTGTATTTAATTGCTTTGACATTTGTCAATTCATTTAAAACATTCTTTATTCAAAGAGAAATTAGATAACCTAGTTATTTGCCTTTTTCTACCTTGCAGTCCTTCATCTGTCATGAAAATGTAGGAAGAACAGAATATAATTGTCTTTTGGTGTGTTAGTCAGCTTTCTGTTGCTGTGACAAAAATACTTCAGAAAATAAACTTATAAGTAGAAAAACTTTGTTTTGGATCACTGTTTCATAGATTTCAGTCCATGGTTTCTTGGCCCTGTTACTTGGGCCTGGAGCAAGGCAGAATATCAATGCAAAGTTTGTGGCAGAGAAAACCAGTTCACCTCATTCCTTTAGGAAAGGGTGGGGGCAGGGGGAGTGGGAGAGAGAAAGGGAGGGAAGGAAGGAGAAAGAGAGAGAGAGAGAGAGAGAGAGAGAGAGAGAGAGAGTGTCAGAGGACAGGATCTTAATATAATCCCCTTCAACTGCATAGCCTCAATGATACAACTTCCTCAAACTAGGCTCTTCCTTTTAAAAACTTCATCATCTCCCAAAGCATTATGGACTAGAAACCAAGCCTCCAATACATGGGCATTTGGCAGACATTACCATTCCAAACCATGACACTTGGTATCCATTGGGGATTGGTTCCAGGACCCCTGAGGATACCAAAATCCAAGGAACCTTAAGTCCCTTATATAAATGGAGTATTGTCATATAACCTAGGCACATTCTCCTACATACTTTATACCATCTTTAAATTACTTATGATACTGAATATAATGCAAGTGCTATATAAATAGTTCTTACACTGTACTGTTTAAGAAACAATGAAGAGGAAAAGTCTGTACATGTTCAGTACAAATGTAATTTTTTTTCTAAATATTTTCTATCAGCATTGGTTGAACCTACAGATATGAGGGTCAAGTGCATTCAGTAGATATTTTGGGATTGTGCAGCCTTTGGTTTCATAAACATTTTGAAACTATATGACAAATTAAACTTGAGAACATTATAAGAAAACATTTTATTAGAATGTAAAAAAGAAATTCCACAATATACTACATGACTAGCCATAAGGGAAACTGAATAAATAAAATCTCATGATATGAATTGATTTCAGTATTCTCCTTTAGTATTGTGGTTTGATTTTTTAAATCTAAGAATTGCTTCTGTGAACTATGGTGCTACATCTTTGGAAATTTTAGCATAATATCATAATTATATGAGAGATTTAAGAAATACTAGTGTAGTAAAGGCTTGGAAAATCAGATTTCCTCCCTCCTCCAAAGACAATGCTCCATTTCCTTCATATGATCTTTTATCCGAACTGTTTTCAACTGAGATGTGTGGTAATAATAGTTTAAAAGTAGATGTCAAATTTGGAAGGTTATGTGAGTAAAGACAGGTATTTATTTATAGTATCTAGCAGATGCTTTTTGACCATGTGATCTTGAACAACCAAATTCTTAGCCTTTTCTTCTACAGTGCTTAGCTAATTACCATTCTTATATCAAAGAGCTATTGTAATAATTAAAAGAAATAAGATATAGACATTGTTTCACACATCACAAAGGCACACAATTATAATTGAATCAATACCTGCTAATACTTTTGAAACACAGAGTGGTCAGAAATACTGGTTTCCTGTCATTTGTGGGTTGAAATATTCTTCCAAGTACTGCTATTCTCCTTCTGTCTTGCCTCCTTCTGCTGCAACACCATGTGGTCAATTTTACACAGTGTGATAGAGAAAACACTAAATAATTGTTAGCCAAAAAGATATTAGCAAACTGAACTTTAATTTTTTAAAGAGTCCTTGTTGTTAAAATTTTAAAATGGATATGTTTTAACCCATGATTGGCGTTCCCAGACTCTTTTTGTTGGACAGTCTTTCCACCCACACTCCATTTCAAAGATGCCTAATCCTTGTATTGATTCTACCCATTCCACCCATTAAAAATCTCTAAATTCATTAAAAACTTGCAGGATATTTTTTAAAAACATAAACTTTGAAGAAAGTAGGTTTGGGTTTAATTCTCCATTCCATCATTGAACTAGCTGTGTGGCTACAGCTACATTTTTTTTTTTCCTGTGTATCACCTTTCTCTAATCTCTAAATTAGTAAGTCACCTTATTAATTAGTTGAGAATATTAAACATTATAAGCTCCAGATACTCAGTAGGAAGCTCTCCTATTTCTCTTCACCAGCATCAGGTATCAGTTATCACTGAAGACATGGTTAGAAGTATTTTGTGACATGTAACTTTGTGTATGCTTCTAAGATAGGTGTCAAACACCAGTGAAAAAGCATAAAGGAGAAATACTTTTAGTACTCCTTGGTACTACTGAAAACCACTTCTGCAAGTATATCGATGACTTTGCTTCTTACAATGAACGGAATCTTGATGATGGTGGACAAAGCATTACCTATATTCTTAAATTCTTTTTAGTTGTTATTGGTAATATTTGTACCTGTCTTTCAGTTTGAGTATGTAAAAACAATGATGTATATCAACATAAATATTTGCCTGTCATCATTATGTGAAATAAAAATCAAATTATGTAACATGTGCTCTAAGAAGTTTACTTTTTCTTTTTTCGTATGGTACTTCTATCAAAGAGCGCATATTTACCACTGGCAAGGGAGGGAACTTCAGGGAGTCAACTCTAATTTAATTTTTTTTTTAAAGGTGGGATTTGAAGAGAGTCTGAGGAAAAGCTCTCTTGGCTGCTTTAAAAGGATTAGTAACAATGTTCTGACCTGAAATTTTGGTCTTGTGATTTCTTTCCAGATTTTTTTTTCATTGCACAAAAAACCTGTCTGCAATGGTCTTATTATTTAATTCAATCTTAATTAGATACAATCCATTAAACTGTAAGGGATTGTTGTAAGGCCTAAAAGTGTAGAAGGTATTTTTAAAATGATAATATTAATCATCTAGAAGTGAAAAAGATACTTTGCCAAGTACCTTTCTTCTATAATAGTTCTATGGTCATTTTGCTGTTCTTTCAAAATTTGAATTTCAAAGATCATAAATTTAATCCCTAGACCACATTCCCTCTTTAGGGGACGGTTCAGCCATTTTCAAAAGGAGGCTAAGCTTTGTGTTCAGAAACGTATTATTTTAAGATTACGTGGCTTAATCATGAGCATGCCTTGATTAACAGAGGAGGAAAGTCAGACTTCATCTGGTAATAAGACCCTTTGGAAAAGAATCGCATAGTGAGGCACCAACGTAGGGCGGGAACCGTCTCCCTAAAACAACCTTTCAGAATCTTTATAAGAATCATTGAGTACTATCAGGCCACCCCTGATGGAAAAGCAAATGCCCAGAGAGCTTTTCTTCTGCTGGAGATGTAAATGGCTGGCCAGAACTTCAGGAGAATAGCCTCAAGGTTCGAGGTAGGGCCATCCGAACAGGATTGTTATCCTCACTGAGACAAAGGCAGGGGGCGGGCAACTGGTGCCCATCCTTTCAGTTGAGTGGGCTGGGGAAAGACTGGGTGGAGCCGGCAGAGTGTGTTTTGTTTTGCTTTGCGTGGGGGCTCCTCAGGTCTATCCTGCATCCAGTTCGCCCAACCCCCGGGCGCAGAGAGGACGCAGCAGGCAGCCGCAGTGGCCTCTGCGTCAAGGGGTGGTGGGGCGGGGAGGTGCGGCACCCAGCCAGGAGACCTGGCTAGCTCTTCAGAGCCCGGTCGCCGCCCGCTGCCTCCTCCTCTCGCCCGCAGCCTTTCCGCGGCCGCAGCACTAGAGGGCCGGGCACGTGGGTACCTCTGTCACACACACACACACACACACACACACACACACACACACACACACCACGGGCGCGCGCGCATACGGATCCGCGCGCCTGTATCCCGTGCTGTTTCCCTGGCAGACACACAGGCGCTCACGAGTCTTTCCTTGCCAGTCCGCAGGGCAGCGACCCTCTAAACCCAGTCCCAGAGCCCGCCCTTGGCAAGCAACTGCTTCTCGCCGGACAGCTCCTGTGTGGCCTCTGTCACAGCTACCTGGACCCGACCCTTTCTGGACTGCTTCTGGGACGTGGAAACAACAAGAGGTGCTGGGTCAAGACACAGTAACGGTAAAGACACACTCTTATGCTAAAGGCACCGCTGCGGATAGGGTGGGGCTGGCCATTAGTCTTCCTAGAGTCCGGGGACCAGGAACCACAGGAAAATTGATGGATGGATCCCGAGAAAGACTCAGGCTGGGTCCTGGGGTGAAGGAGGGAGAATGGATCAAAAGTCTCCTGAGAGCTCTGCCAGGCTCGGTTGGCAACCCCCTAGGCTCTGCGTCCTGCACCTGTGCAAGTCTGAGATGGTGGTGGAGGGGGGTGCACAAGAGAAGGCACTTGTAGGGAGAAGCACATGGGTCGAAACGTGTCGCCATCCTTCCTTCCTTCCCTTGTGGAAATTGCCCACAACATTCCCGGAGACCCACTGGTTTCCAAGTCAAGTCGGGGTTGAACGATGGGGGTCAAACATCAGAAAGTCCGAGAGGAAAGTTGGGAGGGTCGGGGTGGAGAGGCACTTCCGAGGTGAATTGGAAGCTGATCCTCCTGCGGGTGGGCGGTGGGGCGGGGAGAGCAGCGGGCTTCATTTCTCATTCGCTTGAGGTTCTTTGGCAACTGCAGAAGGCGACTATGGAAGGCAGAGTGTTTTCACGTGACCTCAATTCCCTTTTGCTTAAGGCATCCTGCAATAAATGATCCAAAAGTGGGCCTTTCGCCGCGCAAAAGGCACGTGGTTGATGAAGAAAGCACACTTTGAGTGTTTCTGAGCATCCTGGAATTTGACAGCTTGGCGGCGAGGGTGGTGGCGTTGGGATTTTAAGGAACGGACGGGAAAGAAGGGAAACCCAGTTGTTTTTACCTTTCATTCACTTGACTGGTCTTTGCGTACTCGGGTCAAAAGACAGTTTTGAATACAGTGCAGCAGGGAGAAAGCCTTTCATTCTTAACAGGCGCTCCAGCTTTATAAATAGGAGTGAATCTAAATACCCTAGGCGTCCCCGCGACAGACGTGACCCACCTAGTCGCAGAGGATGCCAGAACGGGATTGTTTTCTGTTTAGTAAGGAAGCAGCATTGGGTCTGTTGGAACTGAGTGAAGCCTCCGGGCGTGCGCTCTCTAGCTTCTCCTTTCCCTTTCCATCCTCCACCCTTACAGGGAATGGTTAGAGTAAGACCGGGCGGGGTCTGGACTGGGGCGTGGTGACGTCGGCAGTGTTTGGGTGCTTATGCAAATGAGACTGCAACCATTTCTTTTGGTCAGGTGGTTTTCCCCTCTAGATCTTAAAGGTAGACCCAATCCTGGTTTGCACCATTCGTGCCTGTGGTTCACTACCAAGAAATATGGGAGGAATGAAGGGCTGCTTTATGTGCTGCAGTTGGGCTCTTCATTGCTCATTCTGTAAAAGATTTTTTTTTTTTTTTTTTTTTTTATCCTTGTCAATGCCTGGTTGCCTTTTTGGACTATCAGGAACGAAGTGTTTGCTTTGGGGATTTATCATTCTCAGCCCACACAGTCCCCTAAGACTCCTGACCCCACCCATCCCCATTCCTGCAAGAAAGGTGTTGAGATTACAGATCAACCTCTCTCTTCCAAACCTACTACTGGACTTGACAGATTGTAAATACCCAATAAATACATGATTTTGGACTGAATTTCTTTGAAGAGAATGTGTATTTCTCTCAAGTTAAATTCGTAATATTCGACCATAAGAATCAGACGATTTTACATTATTCCGCCAAATTCAAAATTGAATTCAGTGACCATTTTCACTCCAATTTTTCTGATTACATGCTATAAACTGAATTTAAGAATGACTACAGTTCTAGTATAACTCAAAATGTAGTATTTCAGTGGAATTAAGAAAGACATTTATATGTGTTTCTAGAAGGTATGCACTTTGTCATCCAATTAACAAGAATTACTATAAAATTTTATATTGGATAGCCGGTATTTGAAATATCAATTACTGATGAGTTGCCTTGTCAATTATTGAAACCTTTAGGCCGAGTAGTTACTAAAACTTAACCTCTATATTTGTAACCATTAATTTACCCAGTGATCATAGTTCACATTTGACTATGTACATGTTAGAAAATAGGCTTCTCTTATCATTAAAATAAAACTTTTGTGTGAATAGATAATAAATTGTATTATTTTATATTCTGGGGTTTGCATCCTGGCAATTAGTATGGCAGATCTGAAAGAGATCTGAGTACTTATCAAAAGCTCCCTGGTCTTTCTTTTACTTCTCAATTTGCCTCTCAACTCTTTTTTTTTTAAAGACTATGTTAATTCTTTATTGCTGCATACACATGCATGATTGGATAGTTAATGTATTCCTATGCTGAGTAGATTTTAAAATGATTTCTGAGCAGATGGCATTATTAACAAAAATCAACAGGCATACTCTGATGCATAAAAAACGTTCAAGGTTAGATGGCAGGAATCTTTAGATACAGTAGCAATTTAATTAGGACATTCCTCTTCTGGTAGTATTCACTAAATAATTTTTGATTAATTTATGTATTTGCATATTGATTTTAAATTGTGGAATGAATCATAAGTCAAAATATTAATATTGACAAATAATTATGTTCTCTTTCTCTGTGAATAACAGGTCCCAAGGGTAGACTGGAATAAATGCATAATATAACTTGATATAGGATAAAGTTGTTTTTAGTCTTGAAGGTCACTTTATTTCCTTGCAATTAATGTATTAAAGTTTCCTTTCACATGACTAATTATTGTCTTTGAATAGAATGCTTACTGTGAGAGCTTTCTCACTATCAGACTGGCAAAGATTAAAAACATTGCTCATTAAGGAATTTGGAGCCCGACCCCACAATATGTAGATCGTAGCCAACTTTTTCTTCTATCAGACGCAGTGTCTCTGATTTGATATCTAGCTCCCTGATCCATTTGGAGTTAATTTTTGTGGATGGCGAGAGAAAGGGATTCAATTTCATTTTGTTGCATATGGATTTCCAATTTTCCCAGCACCATTTGTTGAAGATGCTATCCTTCCTCCATTGCATGCTTTTAGCCCCTTTATCAAATATAAGATAGTTGTAACTTTGTGGATTAGTCTCTGTGTCTTCTATTCTGTACCATTGGTCCACCTGCCTGTTTTGGTACCAGTACCATGCTGTTTTTGTTACTATTGCTTTGTAGTACAGTTTGACCTCTGGTATCCCTATACCTCCAGATTCACACTTCCTGCTTAGAATTGCTTTTGCTATTCTGGGTCTTTTGTTTTTCCATATGAATTTCATGATTGCTTTGTCTATTTCTACAAGAAATGCCGTTGGGATTTTCATTGGCATCGCATTAAACCTGTAGAGAACTTTGGGTAATATCGCCATTTTGATGATGTTAGTTCTGCCTATCCATGAACAGGGTACATTTTTCCATCTTCTGAGATCTTCTTCTATCTCTCTCTTTAGGGTTCTGTAGTTTTCATTGTATAAATCTTTCACCTCTTTTGTTAGGTTGATTCCCAAGTATCTTATTTTCTTTGAGGATATTGTGAATGGAGTAGTTTTCCTTATTTCCATTTCAGAGGTTTTGTTGCTGATATACAGGAATGCCTTTGATTTATGTGTGTTGATTTTATAACCTGCCACTTTGCTGAATTCATTTATTAACTCTAGCAGCTTCTTTGTAGACTCTTTTGGGTCTGTTAAGTATATTATCATGTCATCCGCAAATAGCGATAGTTTAATTTCTTCTTTTCCTATTTTTATGCCTTTAATTTTTTTGTCTGTCTAATTGCTCTGGCTAGTACTTCGAGAACTAAATTGAATAGAAGTGGTGATAGAGGGCATCCCTGTCTTGTTCCAGATTTTAGAGGAAATGCCTTCAGTTTTTCTCCATTTATGATGATGCTAGCCTGAGGTTTAGCATATATAGCTTTTACAATGTTGAGGTAAGTTCCTGTTATCCCTAGTTTTTCTAGTGTTTTGAACATAAAGGGATGCTGTACTTTGTCAAATGCTTTTTCTGCATCCATCGAGATGATCATGTGGTTCTTGTCTTTAAGTCTATTGATGTGGTGAATAGCATTTATTGATTTCCGTATATTGAACCATCCTTGCATCCCAGGAATGAATCCTACTTGATCATGGTGCACAAGTTTTCTGATATGTTTTTGTATTCGAATTTTATTGAGAATTTTTGCATCCAAGTTCATTAGAGATATTGGTCTGTAGTTTTCTTTCTTTGAAGTATCTTTGTCTGGTTTTGGGATCAAAGTGATGTTGGCCTCATAGAATGAATTTGGAAGAGCTCCTTCTTTTTCTATTTCTTGAAATAGCTTGAAAAGTATTGGTATTAATTCTTCTTTGAAGGTTTTGTAGAACTCTGCTGTATACCCATCTGGTCCAGGGCTTTTCTTGGTTGGTAGTTTTTTGATGGCTTCTTCTATTTCAAGAGAAACAATAAAAGAGGTAAATAGAGAGCCTACATCCTGGGAACAAATTTTTACCCCCCACACCTCCGATAGAGCCCTAATATCCAGAATGTACAAAGAACTCAAAAAATTAAACAATAAGATAACAAATAACCCAATTAACAAATGGGCCAAGGACCTGAACAGACACTTCTCAGAGGAGGACATACAATCAATCAACAAGTACATGAAAAAATGCTCACCATCTCTAGCAATCAGAGAAATGCAAATCAAAACCACCCTAAGATACCATCTCACTCCAGTAAGATTGGCAGCCATTATGAAGTCAAACAACAATAAGTGTTGGCGGGGATGTGGGGAAAAGGGTACACTTGTACACTGCTGGTGGGGCTGCAAAATGGTGAGGCCAATTTGGAAAGCAGTATGGAGATTCCTGGGAAAGCTGGGAATGGATCCACCATTTGACCCAGCTATCACACTTCTCGTACTATTCCCTGAGGACCTTAAAAAAGCGCTCTATAGGGATACGGCTGCATCAATGATTATAGCGGCACAATTCACAATAGCTAGACTGTGGAACCAATCTAGATGCCCCTCAATAGATGAATGGATAAAAAAAATGTGGCATCTATACACAATGGAGTATTATGCAGCACTAAGAAATGACAAAATCATAGAATTTGCAGGGAAATGGATGGCATTAGAGCAGATTATGCTAAGCGAAGCTAGCGAAGCCCTAAAAAACAAATGTCAAATGTCTGCTTTGATATAAAGAGAACAACTAAGAACAGAACAGGAAGGAAGAACATGAGGAAAAGACTACAGTAAACAAAGACGAATGGGGGGAGAGAAACGGAGAGAGAAGGGAAAGCACATGGAAATAGTACGAGAACTTCAATGATACACAGAATTATAAGAGGTTATGAGGGGCAAGGGGGAGGGGAAAAAAAGGGAGAGAATTGAACAACAGCAGGGGAGGTACAGAGGGAAGATGGGAGGGGAGGGGAGGGGAGGGGGGATAGTAGGGGATAGGAAAGGTAGCAGAATACAACAGTCACTAATATGGCATTATGTAAAAATGTGAATATGTAACAGATGTGATTCTGCAATCTGTATTTGGGGTGAAAATGGGAGTTCAAAACACAATTTGAGTCAAATGTATGAAAGATGATATATCATGAGCTATGTAATGCTTTAAATAATCAATAAAAAAAACATTGCTCATATTGAAGTGATCAGAGAGAAGTAGTCACTCTCATCTATTGCTTGTGGTAGTGAAAATTTTGAGATTTTTTTTGATAAATAACCCTTAGCAGTATTTATCATAATTGTAAAAGCTCATACTTTTTCACTTCTAGGAATTCACAGACATGAAAAGCAAAGTATATAAATTGGGTTTCTTTGGAACATATAATAGGAAATTATAAGAAATGACAAATATATTTATATTAAAATCAAGGAATATCATATTTATCTTAGAAATTAAGTTAGTCTATTCATATTAAAAATTTTGAAAATTTAAAAAAATGGAAAACCAAGATGAGGAAAAGAAATAATTGTGTGAAAAGAAATAGGTTGGGGGGTTGGGGAGAAAATACATATTGGATCTTTCTTTTTAAGTGAATGGACTGAAGTTTTTTTTTTTTAATTTTAGTTTTAAGATAGTTACAGAATCACAAGTATTTTAAGGAATAACAGACTTCTCTTGAGCATTTTATAAAATTTTCTGCAAAAGTAACATCTTGTAAAAACCATACAACATAATCACAACCAGAATGTATATACATGCAGCCATATACTCTTGAATACACACATATACACACACACACATACAGCTAGGATATTTTGTGTTACTTTGATTAAAGGGAGTTAGAGGTAGTACTAGATATGGTGGGGAGAAAGGTTTGGAATGTATGTTTCACCTTGGAAACTTTTAGTACCACATTATTGTATTATTATTCAAACTATAAATTAAAAAATGTGAAGTGAAAATAGCAAACAAATTTCTTTAATGGAGCAGTATTCAGACATCAGATGTCCTCAAATTAATAAGGTAGAAATATAGGCATATTAACTTCATAATTTTTGTTGTTGTTTCTGAATTTATAGGAATGTTTTCTTCCAATATTTTGAATACTTAAATTATATACTAGCATCACATTTAGTGGATTCAACAAATTTAGTCATTATATTAGCATAAAAATACATTTTATCTTTTTAGTGAAAGAAATAACTTTATTTTTAAATTTAGTTTTGTTATGATTTCAGAATCACACATAACTGATTAGGAGTAGAAGAGTTTTAACAGCTTTTTACAATTTTTTTTGCAAATGTAGCGTCTTGCAAAAACTTGATTACAACACCATCATCAAAATATTGATATTGATACAGTCAAGTTACAAATCAGTTCTATCACAGGATCCCCTGTGGTGTCCTTTCACACCATAGTACTTCACTCCTGTCCCCAGCCTCTCCTTAACTCCTGGAAACCTCTAATCTTTTCTCCATGTTTATTGTTAAGTCATTTCAAGAATGTCATATAAATGGAATCATATAGTATACAATCATTGATATTGGCTTTTTTCACTTTCAGCACAATTCTCTATAGATTCATTCAATTTATTAGATGTACTAGTAGTTAGTTTTTATTGCTCCATGAAATGGATATACCAGATTTGTATAACCATTCACCTAAAGAAAAACATATGGGTCATTTACAGTTAAGAGTTATTGTGAATAAGGTTGACATGGAGACGTTGATACAGTCTTTTTGGAACATACATTTTAATTTATCTGGGGTAAATACTTAGGAGTGTGATTTCTGTGTTATTTAGTAGTTGCATATTTAGTGTTTAAAGAAACTGCCAAATTGTTTTCCATGGTAGCGGTACCATTTTATGTTCTCAGCAACAATAAATTAATGAACCATTTTCTCAGTGACTTTGTCAGAATATGACTCTCACTATATTTAGATATTCTGATATGTGTATATGTATATATATATAGACATGTAACTGTATTATATGAATAATTATATAATATAATATGTATGAAATATGATTGTATATAATTATACATATTATATGCTATATATATATATATATATATATATATATATATATATATATATGAGAGAGTGAGTTACATTTCTCTGTGGCTGTAATTTGCATTTTTAATCGATGATAATATTAAATCTCATTGCATATTCTTATTTAAAATCTATACATAATATTCAGTGAAATGTTCCTTTATGTTCTTTGCCTGTCTTCTAATTATATTTTTAATGGTTGAGTTTTAAGAGTTGTTTATATATCCAAATACTACTTTTTTATCCAATATGTGGTCTTCAAGTATTTTCTCCTAGGCTTTAACTTATTTTTCATCCTCTTTACAGGTCCTTTCACAGAACAAAAGTAATAAATTTTGAGACCTAGTTTATCAATTGTTGCTTTTGATCCAGCTTTTGATATTATGTGTAGAATCTCTTTTCTTAACCATAGAATTCAAAGATTTTTCTCCAATGATTTTTTTTCTACAAATTTTAGTTTTGTATTTTATGTTTAAATATAGGACCATTTTGAGTTATTTTTTGTATAAGATGTTATGTTTATATCAAGATCATACTTTATGTCTAGTTGGTTTCTAAACCATTTGTTAAAAAGATTATCTTTTTAACCCATTGAAATTGCTTTTGTACCTTTATCAAAAATATACTAGTTATATTTGAGTGCATCCCTTTTTGTGTCATCTCTTCCATTTCATTGATTTGTAACTATATTTGTATTGACCCCACCCAATCCTCATTATTATAGCTATGTAAATCTTGGAATGGGCAAAATAACTTATCTTGCTTTATTCTTTTGTTTCCATATTGTTGTAGCCTTTAACCTTTTCATATAAATTTTAGGATAATTTGCTTATAATGATTTTTTTCTGGTATTTTGATAGGAATTCCATTAATATCTATACATCCATTAAGAAAGAATTGGTATATTTACTATGTTGAATCCTGTAATCTATGAGCGTAGTATGTCTCTTCATATATTTAGATCTTTCATTTCTTTTAACACAGTTGGTATTTTTCAGAAAAAAATTTACTGTGACTGTTTTGTTACATTGTCATGTAATTATTTTACTTTTTAAAGGGTTATAAATACTGGGTGTTTGGGGGGGTTAAGGGCGCTGGGCTTGAACTCAGGGGTGTTTTCTTACTGAGCTACATCCCCCCCTTTTATTTATGTTTTTTTAGAAAAGGTTTTGCTCAGTTACTTAGGGCCTCACTAAATTGTTGAGGCTGACCTGAAATATGCAATTCTACTGTCCCAGCCTCCAGAGTTACTAGTATTACACACAGGTGCCCTAGGCCTGGCTTGCTATTGTATTTTAAATTTCTGTATCCACTTGTTCATTGTTAACATGTAGAAATGTAAATATATATGTATGTTTATCTTGTATCCTGTGTCTTTATTGAAGTCACTTATTCTAGGAGTTCTTGTTTGTTTTTTTAGATTCCTTATGATTTTCAGAGCACCGAATCCTAAGCACTAGACCACCAGGGAGCTTTCCTTACGATTTTCAGCATGGACAATCAGAATGCCTTTAATTAATTAATTAGTTAATTAATTAATTAATTTTTTCTGATGACCACATTTTATTGTATTAGTTTTCAAACTATAAGTTCTGATCTAGTAGTGGATTATAAAATCAGTTTATTATAATGGATTCTACAGAAATACAATAAAACAGAATATCAGAGTATAGCACATGTATTAAGGTTACATGTTGTGTTTTGTGATATTGTATTTCAGGAGTGTATACATGCATGGGGCTGAGAGATATATGTGATGTATATAGATAGATGGCTCTCTATGTAGATACATATAGATATATATCACAATAATATCTTTCAAAAGGTCATTTTCAGAAAGTTGCTACCTCCTGTTTTATTAGAAAATCATTAGCTTATCAATGAAAAGACCAAAAAAGTACTTTCTTATCCTCCATTTTTTCATTACATTCCAAATGCCATATAATTAACCGCTATTTATTTATTTATTTATTTATTTGGTTTTATTTTTTAAATACATGACAACAGAATGTATCAAAATTTTTCTTACACATATAGAACAATTTTCCATACCTCTGTTTGTATACAAAGTATGTTTACACCAATTCCTGTCTTCTTACATGTAGTTTGGATAATGATGTCTATCACTTTACACCAGAATGCCTTTAAATACAGAAAGTTTTCCCTCTTCCTTTTGGATCTATATTCCTTATGTTTAGTTTTTCTTGCAATATTATATTGTCTGCTACTTCCAATAGTGTGTTTAAATATATGTGTGAGAATGTACATTCTTGTTTCTGACCCTATGGGATAAGTATTTAGACTTTCAG
Source organism: Spermophilus citellus (assembly GCF_964194105.1). Classification (NCBI taxonomy): domain Eukaryota; kingdom Metazoa; phylum Chordata; class Mammalia; order Rodentia; family Sciuridae; genus Spermophilus; species Spermophilus citellus. The sequence continues at coordinate 102,769,844 of NC_138197.1, read as the reverse complement.
TAGTAATATTACATTATCTATATTTTTTGTAGCATTATAAAGTTAGAATGTTCCCTTTTATTTCTAATTTTTGACAGATTTTAGTCATGAATGGATGTTGAATTTTATAAAAACCTTTTTCTGGATCAGTGGATATGTTCATGTGAGTTTTTTCTTTAAACTGTGTTTTTATGGGGTATTACATGGAATTTTGAGTACTGAACCAGTCTAAAGAACTTGAAATAACTCCACTTGATCATGGTATGTAATTATTTTTATCAAATATATTTTCTACTACCATGTGAATGAATTTGTGTTTATACTCTATAGAAATATTGATATATAGTTTTCTTTTCTGGTACTGTCTGTACCAGGTTTTGGTATCTGAGTAATACTAGCTTAATGAAATTAATTAGGAAGTGTTCTATTGTTTTCTATTGTTTGAAGAGACTAGAGTTCATGATGATATTTATTTACACATGTGATAGTATTCTCCAGTGAAACCATCTGGGACTGGACATTTGGTTGATGAAAGAATTAAAACAGCATACTTAAGTTTTAAAAATAGTTATAGAGATATTAAATGATCTGTTTTATATTGGGTAAGTTGTAGTGGCTTGCATTTTTTAAGGAACTGATTCACTGTATCTAAATTATCAATTATCTATATATATGTAGAAATTTTTTTGCTAGCATTCTTCTTTTAAAAGACACTTCATTTCATATAGAACATCTCGTAATGATTAGTGACAAGAACATCATAGGTCTTTTCAAATACTAAGTGTCAATCATTTTTGGTAAATATTGGTTTTCCCCACACACAAAAAACTGAATATTATACAATTTCAGGATGATGCTATTAGCAAAGTTTAAAAATGGCAATACTTAAAATCATGCACATTATTTCACAACTTTATAAAACTTCTTTTAAAAATTTCCACAAACATTCCTGGTGCAAAAAAAGTCCTTCAAAAACTGCATGATAACATTAAGCTACAAATTTCACTTTGGAAAATAAAGAAGCTATTTTTCTCAATTTGGCTTTAAGATTTTTTTTAAATGTTAAAAGTATAATGAGGAGTGTATTGAAAAAGGTAGGGAAAAGGAGCTTCCAATTTTAGATTCAACATATCTGAAAGTATTTTAATTATGTAATTTTCAAGAGCAAGACTATATTATAAATAATAGTCTTTCAGCAAGATGGACAAATGAGGAGTTATTATGTCACCTGTTCCCATGAGAGAGATGTTCTCGAAAAATGCTTATTTATAGAATCTTCTGTAAAATAGAGTTGGTACCTTCAATTTGTATTTTACTAAAACAATATCATTAGAGTTTGTGTTTTTGTCTAAAAGTGCATCTACTCTACCATTTAGATGTCCAATTTTCAGAATGTGTTCCACATTGGCTACCCAGCTTCCATTCTTAAATATCATTTGGAGTCTCCTAGTAGAATTGTGTTGCTATTTGTTGGCTAAAATGTTCTGTGTTCTTCATGGTTCCATCTTGTCTTTTTTAAAATACATGAATTATTTCTTCTTTGAATCCTTTCACTATGCCATTTTCATCAAAACCCATGAAGCTGAATACCACTTTGATATTTGCATGATCAATCACAGCTTTGCAGGTAAGTTCCTCTAATATGTCACTGATACCAGCCAAAAATATGAATTTAAGAATACTGTGCCGTTGGAACTTATCTAAGAAATTCTCATATCCTTCCTTGAGGGTATTCTCATATCCATCTGATTTTTCCACAATTTCTTTAAGTTTAGATTGGTATAGCTTGTTCACACAATGTGATTTAGTATATCATGCTGCCATACAAGAGTACTTCTCTTCCAAACAGGATCAACTTCCATGGCTTAATACTGTTCATTTAGTTTCACTACATTTTTTTGGACATTCATCATTATTTTAGTGACATATGATATGTTAGATTATGTTTCCCCTTTATAGGAAAATCTACTTACTCATATAAATGTCTGTAATTCTCTGAAGTCTGGCAGTTCTTGCTTTGATAAGACTACAGATAAGTTTGTCTATTTTTATAGAGTTCTTGACTTACACAACTTTTCTGGAATTCTGGTATCATTTTGACAGGTATAGCAGACTCTTGATTAGTTATTTCCTGGGTATCTGATCTACCTTGGTTCCATTAGTTGTGAGTAAATAGCAACATTCACTGGACATCCATGGGTTTGTACAAATTCTCATCTCTACATTCTTGATCTTGCTGCTCATCTTTCTAAATTCAAGGTGAATGTGCACTGAGCCAGCACCACTTGGTCCATCAGGGTGTACACACTGGCACTGGCTACTTCACCCACACTTGCCACAGTCGCTGGGTCCAGGGACAGGGCCTTGTGTGCCTCCAGGCTGGAAAACAGGAGGCCACGTGCCACGGCTGCGAGCCCTGGAAGTGCTGGAGCTTCACATGCTGCAATGTCAAGCCCTCTCTCCTTTCTGCAGAAACTATTTTCTTTTGATCATTTTGATATCTGCAGATGTTTTTTTCAGTCATAATCCCTTTCTCATTTCTACTTTGAGCATGAATGAGATCCACCATATGGAGCTTTACATACATAAGACTAAATATGGCTTTGGAAGTTATTATGAAGTTTGTCCTTAAAAGAAAGTAACTGTGTGAATTTACAAATCTATATCACACCTTTCTACACAGGTCTAGCTTCATTGTGAAAATAATTTTTTGGATAGCATTTTACATTTTAGTAAAACATTTATACTTTTTGTTGTGTCCAGTAAATATATTTTTTTCTTTTTATAGGCAGATGTCTCAGTTATCTATTCACGCACAATAAACCATTCTAAAACATAGTATCTTAAACAAGAAGAATGATGTTATTTCTCTTTATTCTATGGCTTGGCTGGGCTCAGTTGTATGGTTCATTTGTTTAAGTTGGCATTAACTGGCAGTTTGGCCAAGGCTAGAATGTCAAAGTCTTGTTATCATGCCTGGGTCTTCACTTAGATGCTAGAATAATTGGTGCATGGTTGAAACCATTTATCTCTCTTTCTCTCTCTCTTTCTTTCTCTCTCTCCTTTTCTATGTGTGGCTTCTAGCAAGGGTGATGTACTTCCCCAACTCCATGGTGCCTGGCTTCCAAAAGACAGAAAGCAGAAATTATCAGGCTTATTCATCATAGCCTTGGAACTTTTATAGTGTCATTTCTCCTGCATTCTGCTGGTCAAATTCAGAGCTAGGCTCAATTTAAAAGAATAATAAATAGACTCCATACCTTGATAGGAGGAGTAGTAGACATATACAAAGTTGGGAGTAACGGTTAGTGTTCATTTTTGCAAATAACATACTACAGAAAATAATTGTGAAAGCTCATATTTCATATTTAATGAGGATGACAAAATATGTTAAGTGCTTTCAAACTCATCATTTATAGTACATGCTAATATGAATATGTAAATGAATACAAATAATAGCTTATGGTGGGCTGATAAATGACCCCTAAAGACATGTCTGCTTCCTAATCCTTGACAACTCTGTTACCTGATTTGAATACATGTGCTTTGCAGATATAATCTTGAGATTAACAGATTATCCTGGGATACTTAATGGGTTCAACATGCCCTCATAAATGTTGATGAGAAAGAGCAGAGAGAGATTAGCATTAGATATGCATAGACAAGTATAGGCCAGCTTACCAAGGTGATGTGGTCATAGATCAAGGCTTGAAGAAAGTAGTAAGAGACAAGGTTCAGACTGTCTCCTAGAATTTCAGAGGAAATACAAATCCGATACATTTAGTACATTGAAACCTATTTTGGCTCTGAGGTCTCCAGAGCTCTAAAAGTAGATATGTCTGTTGTCTTAAGCATCTACATTTAAAAGACTTTAGGAAATGAATGCAGTGCCTATGTCTGAGGTGTTTTCAAAGTTAATAAAACTATTAAGTGTTTATAAGATGTTTTGTCTACTTAAAATGTATTTAAGATTTAAAATCTGTCTTTGGTTTTTAGGAGACAACAAAAATATAAACTTTATGGAAATTACTCTATGATTATACTTAATTTTGATCAAGTTCACAAGAAGGTGCAAAAGGAAATCTTTTGCACCTTTTACCAAACTACCCCCACATTAATGTCTGTGTCAAACAAAGTGTAGTATCATAACCAGCATATTGACATTTGTATAGAGCTTTTCCTAATGAAATAGGGATTTTATTTGTGTATTTGTGTTTGTATATGTATACTCTGTATCATATTTCAAACATAAAACTTCATGTCACCCTTACCATTAAGTTGTACCATCTTGAAATATTCCCTCCCACTTCCAATTTATAGCACACCACCTGCTCTCTTTGCAACCACTAATCATTGTTGATCCTTGTTATTTCACAAATGTTGTATATATAGAATTATCAAATATGTATTATTTTGAAATTGGCTTCTAAATTTTTAAAAAGCTTGTTTTTTTTTCCTTGAAGTTCATCTAAATTCTTGCAGGTAATGAGAGTTCTCTCCTTTTTAATGCTGACTGGTGCTTTATGGTGTGGGTGTAGCACAGGTGGTTTTAAGTCTTCACCCACTGAAGCACATATAGGTAGTTTCCAGTTTGGGCTATTATAAACAAAGCTGCTATGAACATTTGTGTACATACTTCTTAAGTTTCTATTCTCTGGAGTAAATTCTTAAGAGTAAAGTTGAGGGTCACTTTAAGAAGTCTAGTACTGCGGTTGAAAGCAAGTTCCAGCTGTTTTTTAGAATGGCTGTACAATTTGACACTGCCATCGATGGTGTATGATTCATCTAGATTCTTTGCATCCTCACCAACACCTGGTGTTATTAATGTTTAAAAAATTTTATTCATTTTGATAGGTGTCTTGAAGTCCATCTTTTTGGCAAACACATATTTAATGAAGTATAAATTGTGCCTTTTTATTGTGCCTTTTTGTATTGCCATTTGTAAAAAGTATTCCCTCCCTTTTGATTTTTTTTATTGGTTGTTCAAAACATTACAAAGCTCATGACATATCATCTTCCATACATTTGATTCAAGTGGGTTATGAACTCCCATTTTTTACCCCAAATACAAGTTGCAGAATCACATCGGTTACACATCCTCCCTTTTGATTTGACATGTAATTTTTGTTTCCTTTTGCTTAGTGTTATCTGTCTGCTTATGTGCAGGGATATATAATTTACAAAATAAACTTTTAGTCAGAATTCTATATTTAGAAAATATTTTGCCTCATTTGTCGAGATCATTGTTTTACTCAGCCTTTTCACTGCTGTGATTAAAAGACTTGACCAGCACAATTATAGAGGAGGAAAAGTTTATTTAGGGGCTCATGGTTTCAGAGGTCTCAAACCATAGGCAGCAGGCTCCATTCTTCAGGGCTTGAGGTGAGGTAGACCATTATGGTGGAAGAGTATAGCAGAGGGAACTTGCTCACATAGTGATCAGAAATCAGAGAGAGAGACTGCACTGGCCAGATACAAATATATACCCCAAAGTCATACCCCCAGTGCTCACCTCCTCTAGTCACACCCTACCACTTCAATTACCACTCAGTTAATCCCTATCAGGGGATGAATTCACTGATTGAATTAAGATGCTCACAACCCAATCTTCTCCTCTGAACCTTCTTGCATTGTCTCACTCATGAGTTTTGGGGGACACCTCACATCCATTTCATTGTATCTCTTTTCATTTTCATTATTCAATTATTCGTTAGAAAATAATTAGCATATTGTTCCAGTTTTTCCTGTAATATGATCAACATTTTTATTTCATTCAGACAGTCTTATTTATTAAAATTGAGAAAATTTATTTCATTGTGTCCATAGTGAATTTTAGATAGGTGCTCAGATACATTTGTATTTATGAAAAATTTCCCCAGTAAAATTTGAACTTATTAAAGTCAAGAAGATAATTTGCTGGTTCTCTAGTTCTTTCTTATAGAATATTAAACTTGTGGCAAATGCCAAACCATAATCAGTGCATACAAGTCTCTAGGAGTCTTTCTTATGTTTAAGATGCAATTGCTTGCCTGCTATTTCAGGTCTTTACATATTTTCATTTACAATGTTAATTAAAATTTAATATAGCATAACTTTAAAGAGGTAATAACAATAGTTTGGGAGTTAAACAATGCCTAGAATGATGGGACAAGAATTGTCCAAATATTTATATAATTTTCTGGTAAAAATACTGGCATGACTGGTTGAGACAAAAGCAGAGAAAAGACCTCTTACAAATGTTTGGAATAAAGAGTGGGATAAGAGTACAGGTGTTTAAAAAAAGGAGTCATGGAATATCAGGTGTCTTTATGCCAATAAATTGACAATTTTAATTAAATGAACAAGTTCCTCAGAAAAGATGACTTACTAAAACTAACAACAAGAAAATAATCTAAATGGCTTTATATCAATGAAAGAAATTGAATTTTTAATTAAACATATTCCATAATGAAAACTTCAGGCCCAGATTGCTTTATTGGTGCATTCTGCCAAACATTTAAGTATGAAATAAAAAAAGTAACCCTCCATATATTGTCTCAGAATATATATAAGAAACTCTTTTCATGGGGCCACCAAACCAAAACCAGAGAAGCAAAATCCAAGAATAAAACACAGACCCACATACCCATGAGTGTAATTGAAATCAATGCAAAACAAAACATCACAGATTTATTCCAATGATGTATTAAAAGGATAATAAATCCTGACCAAGAAAGTTATCATAGAAATGAGAGATTGTTTTAAGACATGAAACCAATCAATGAGTCTGTATTAACAGATCAAGAAGGTTCAGAATTATTAAAGACAAAATTATGGTTCAAAATTCAACACATTAAAAAAAGTCACTAAACTAGGAATGAAAAGAAATCTCACTAAAATGATAAAGTGCATTTATATATTTAAACAAAATCAATACCTGAAGTTGTACTTGGGTGAAATATTGAGTACTTTCCTAGGGACATTGGGGCAGAAATGAGGAGGTCAGCTGTTAGCAATTCTGTGTAACATTTTAGTAGATCTTCTAGCCACTAAATAAGACAGAGAAAGAAGCCATATGTAACTAATTAAAAAGTATAAGATAAAGTACGTTTGATATGTCAAAGAACACTCTACTGTCGTGTTTATATAGAAAGCGCAAATTAAAAAAAAGTCAAGTTAAATTGTCTTCACTCACTGAAGGTATGATTGTGTAATTGAATATTCTTTGTGAACAATGACAACACAAAAGACAAAACTTGGTCGTCATTTTAAGACAGAAATTCTGTTTTTTAAAAATCTGATTACACATCTTAGCAACCTGAATCAAGAAAGCAATTATAATTATATCTAAAAATATAAATTAATTAGGGATAAGCTTAACAATGTTCAGGACTGCTAACAATGAAATGCTTAAAACATTCTCAAGAGAAATTTAAAAAGACATATATAAAAACATATACCAAGTTCATAGATTGGAAAACTCAACTCTTTATATGTCAGTGCTCCCCAAATGGATCCATACAATTGATGGACTCCCATTTAAATTTCCTATCAGGTGGAGTTTGTTTGTTTATTTTGGAAGAAATTATAAAACTGATTTTGATATTTGCGTGGAAAGGCAAGAACCTAAAATATGTTAAATAATCTGCAAAAGGAGAAGACATAATGTGAAATCCTTGAGTTTGAGAAATTCTGAGTTAGAAATTTATGATTTAAAAAGCTTTGGGTGTGCTTGTAAGTGCTTCAAAAATTAAACACGAAGATAAAGCAGTACAAAATGGGAAAAAGAAAAATGTAAATATAAATCCAAATTTAAAGTTCTGATTTTTTATGTGTTTATGCTCATACACACAGATGGATAGAAAAAAAAAAACAAAAATAAACAAAGAGTTTCATCTTTATCGTTTTTTTTTTTTTTTTTTTTTTTTTTTTTTTTTTTTTTTAAGGATCCTTTTCAAACTGTAGAAACTGATGCTGGCCAAAAGAGTAAAGCAAAAGAATTTTGGCAGTTTCAGGGGCTCAAAGACAAAATAGGGTGCTTGGCAATATGACGGGAAATGGCAAGAATGAAAGTAGTTCTGTAGTTCTAAAGAGTGGCACCAGGTTCCATGACTACAGTGGTAGTTACAGCCTGGGCATCAAGCCTTTGTTGGAACTGGTTGAGATGCCAACTTTTTGATCTCTTTGTTACCTTGATATTTGAAGTTTAGGGAGAGGAATCTAATTGGATAAATGTGGGAGATGATTTTCAAAGTTGGTAACAAGATTTTTCTCCTCCCTATACTCCTACTCTTTGCAATATGACTTAGTTTCTCCTTCCACCAAGAAGTTAGATTTAGCCAGGTGCCGTGGCGAATGAATATCCACAATCTCAGTGGCTCCAGAGGCAGAGGCAGGAGGATCGTGAGTTCAAAGCCAGCTTCAGTAATTTAGTGAGGCACTTAGCAACTCAGCGAGGTCCTATCTCTAAATAAAATATTTTTTAAAAGGGCTGGGGATGTGGCTCAGTGGTTAAACCTCCTTGGGTTCAGTCCCAGTTATAAATAAATAAATAAATAAGGATTTATTTCTCTACTTTTAATACTCTTGAATCAATTTGGATTTAGCTGTGAGATATGCTTTGGTAGTGAAACAGTAGCAAAAGGACACAGAGATTGCAATCTGTATTTGGGGTAAAAATGGGAGTTCATAACCCACTTGATTCTAATGTATGAAATATGATATGTCAAGAGCTTTGTAATGTTGTGAACAACCAATAAAAAAAAGAAATTTAGAAAAAAATAAATAAAGGACACACAGACTTTAATAGCACTTTCCCATTGGGCTTACCTTCTTTTGGCAGCAGCTGAGAATCTGAGTTTACAGTATAAATAAGGCGGAGCTACCATTTGGGACAGGCTCTATCCACCAAGACCAAAGTGCTCTGACTAATGGCCTAACTAGGGCGGAGAATGAGAGCTGGACTGTCTCACACCATCTACCCTCAACAGATTTGACAGATGACTCAAGTCAAGATGAGTAGAGCAACAGATCATCTAAGCGACACTCATTGCTGAAACAACAAATCCTAAGCAAGTAAAAAAGAAATAAATAAAGCCACTAGATTTTGAGATGACTAGGTATACAGCAATAGATAGGTGATACCAAACCAAACCCAAACAAAACAACCCTGAAATATGTAGCACTGGTTTGGGACTTAATTTAATGGATTAATATACAACAAACCAGTTCTAGTATAATACAACCAGTAAAAGTGATGATAATAATAGTAATAGAAGAATACATATATTGTGTTAGCATTATTCAAGCATTGTATTAGGAAAACATATTATTATCCTTACTTTATAAATATAGAAATTAAGGGATAGTTAAGTTACCTAGCCAAGGTTACACAAAACCATAAGTGATAGAGCTAAGAACGAACTTAGACAATCTGTCTTTGCAACCCAAATTTCAATGTTTGCCACTAATATGTCTCTTAATATCAAGACACATTAATTCCTTCTACACTGTACTTAGATAAAAAGATTTTTTGAAAATGCGAAAAGGTGGAGTTTGTATCCTCTTTTAGACTGGATTTCACTCTTAGTATTACTTTCTTCATGGAGTACAAGAACATTGTCATTTATTTCTATTCCTCCCATTTTAGTTACTGATTTTATTGTTACTTTAAAATTTCAAATTAAATTTTTTCCTTTTCATAATTTCTACAGACAATAAACCTTATTTTCTTGTTTAATGTTCACATTTATTCTTTAACGTGGGTATTTTGTAACTGAGGTCTTTGTTTGCTCTTTTGTTTGACTGAAATTCATGATCATGAAACCCCTCCCTCCCACACCCCAATTCCACGTTTGTAGGACTCATCCATTCTTTTAGAGATGGAATATTTGCCTGGGATTTTTATAATTAGAATACAAACTAATCGGGTAAAAATAAAAACTAGGAATTACTTATTTCCCTTTGATTTTTATAGGTGTTCTGAGAAGTTGTTTTATTTTCACTTTCCACTTCTGCTTGAAATACCTAGGAATTTTTTATTTTCAAATTTTCTCTTTTTATCCTTCTGTATTGTTACTATGATTTTAATGCACATATCTAATCAAAATTTGAATTATTCTTTCATGTAGTATTTTATATTTTACTAGTTCTAGCCTCTTGTTTGGAGAGTCCAATTATAAATGTGTTGGGTCACCTTTATGTGACTTTCCATTATCATTTTGTGTACATTACTTAACTATTTGTTTCTCTTAAATGTTTTTTTTTTTGTGTGTGTGTGTGTGTGTGTGTGTGTAGTTACTCTAAGCCAGGCTTCTATGTCTCCAGAAACAGTTTTAATAGTGTTTATTTTAGTTTATATTGTTTCTAATGTCACTTTAACTCCTATTATGAGTTCTCCCATTTCACACTTACCTAACTTTTCTCTTTCAGTTAATTGTTTTAAATAAGTGATCTCTTTGTAACCCTAGAACCTTCATTTCCTGATATACATTCATATTTTACATTTGTTTAATGCTTATGTTTCTTTATCTCAATTGCCACTCTTTTATTCCTGCTTATATGAAAACCTTTTTCATTCTTCATAACTATTCATCTTTGAACCAGAAACATTCTATATTGGCAGAGTTTTTGATAAAATTTTACCCTACAAATTGAACTTAGATGGAATGAGCTGGCAAACTCCACATCTTCAGTTCAGATTTATTTTCTGAAATAGAGGCTGGCAAACATTTTTGATAAGATAATTGGTACACATTTTCACTTTTGTAGTCCATAGGAATCACTCTGCTGACATATTATAAAATTAATCATAGGCAATTTGTATGGGCATGGATATGTTCCAATAAAATTTTATTTACAAAACAGACAATGGGCTGTATTTGGCTCATAGGTGATATTTTGTTGGCTCATGTTCTTTTGTGCAGTTGTAGACAGGAGGCCTTTACCAGGTAATGATGAGGAAAGCTAATGCAGCTCCTAGGTGCAGATGAAGTCAGTAGGTGATGACTCCTTCTGTTGATTTTATCAGAATAGATGATGTCACCTTGGCAGAGTTTGCACAGTACTTGAGTTTGCTTAAGGTTCTTGCATTTAAAATTTGAATGTATATATTTAATGTGCATTTGAAATGTTTATAAGGTTGTATTCAAATTTTATTTATATAGATACCATTTTTTAAATTGAAAATATTACCTTTATGTATTCTGGTCAGAATTTTTAAATGTAAAATTTCCCACATGATATCTCAAGTAAATTGATGATGATTATGCATTTTCTTTCTAAAAAATATGTAGTAAAATCAAAAGATATTGCATTTCATCTTGATTTTTTATGTTTTTTTAACTGCAAGGGCAGGAATGCATGGGAAAATGTACAATAATTTCTGCGATAATTGATTATGGGGAAGCCCATGTTGAACAATGTCTTGTGAAGTTTTTCCCCATAAAATGGTGTGTGCTTTTACTATACTAATATCTTCAAATCTTTATACATTTCTTTTTACTGTTCTACTGGCATGGGAGAAAAATAGATCAATATTTACTAAAGAAACTGAGGTTAAGAAAGAACAACTGGAAGTTACAAATTTAATACCAATAAAAATAGGATTCAAGTTCAAGAAGGTTAAGACTGAAATCAGTACTCCAATTCAAGTGTCCTTTGTTAGTATGCTAACAACTTTTATCTTTAGACAATACAGTAAATGCTAAAGTTTAATGTGGATATTTCATATTTTACTAATAACACTTTTTTATATATTAGGTTAGGCTCTTCAGCAAAAAATATTTGGAAAATTAGCTTACTTCATTTTTTCAGTGGTTGTATTTATTCATTTATGCCACTGATATTACTGAGCCCTAGGGTAAATAATGCAAATCAAGCAGATAAATCCCAAACTACATGAACTGTTTACATATCAAACCTCATTGGCATCTTTAAAATAGATGCTGTGAGAAGTTGTTCATTTCTACAGGTGCTTCTCTTTCAGAATTTCCTATAGCTTCCTCTAATCCTGTGTGAGTGTTTGCTTTTATGGTATATATTTCAATTATGGACATGACTAAACATTATGCAAATTTAAAGACAACAAATTAGTTAACATGGTCAAGTTATTTTTCCCCCCATTGGATTACCCAGCACTCTGTTTTGCTCATTAATATTACAGAGGGGGTGTGATAGTTGTTTATTTGACTTTCAATGTAAATCAATCTCTCTCTCTTTCTGTGCTAGGGATTGAACTTGGGGGTACTTTATTACTGAGTTATATCCCAAGACCTTTTTAATTGTTTGTTTTGAGATAAGGTGTCATTAAGTTGCTGAGGCTGGCCTTGGACTTGTGATCCTCCTGCCTCCTGAGTTACTGGATTACAGAAGTGCATCACTGTACCTGGCTCTATTAGTATTTATCTAATAGTAATCCTTTCAAGATTTTCATGAACTGTTGTTTACATATCAATCCTCATTGGCATCTTTAAAATAGGTGCTGTGAGAAGTTGTTTTCCCAGCAGTGAATGCCAGAATTTTAGGGTCGTTCTTTCTAAAGCTTTCCCATCCGATTTTGAAGAAAAGCACTCAAATATTTAGTCACTTTTTTTTTTTTTTTGGTGCAGGGGATTGAACTCAGGGGCACTCAACCACTGAGCCACATCCTTAGCCCTATTTTTATTTTATTTAGAGACAGGTTCTCCCTGAGTTGCTTAGTGCCTCACCTTTGCTGAGGCTAGCTTTGAACTCATGATTCTCCTTTTTCAGCCTACCAAGCCGCTGAGATTACAGGTGTGAGCCTCTGAGACTGGCTATTTAGTCACTTTTTCAAGCAGACAATTCTGTTGGTCTGTAAATGTGCTCTCTACACTTAGCCTATGTCTGAGTTTGTTAAAGGATGTGAAATGTAACATAGAAATAAAAAAGGTAAAATCCCAAAGTGATAAGTGTTTTCCTTGAGTTTAGAAGATGCTCACACATGTATCAAGATTTCCCTGCTTCCTGCTCTATTCATCCTACTTTTTATGTTTGGTGTGTTCTCACTCCATTTGTGACAAACTGTAATGTACCTTTTAACCATCAGCCCTGATCTCTTCTGTTGTGATGATTTCAGGTCATTTAAATTGTGCCATATAGTATAGCTACAGAATAGTCATTTAATCTCGGTTAGATATATGCTTTTAAAGCTGATTGCATAAGTTCCTATGACAATATCAAATAAGCGAGTGTATGAGGAATAAAGAATACTTGAACAGAAGAAATAATGTAGAAGACAAATTTATGGGGTTGGCTTGCAGTTGTGTATGTGATTGTATCAGGAACAAAATAAGACGTGTAAGAAAAAAATCTACTTTAGTTAGGGAGGGAAAATGAAGAATTCAACCTTTTAATTTATAGTGAATAGAATATACATTATTTATTGGGTATATCCGAGATCCAAGATATTTGCAAGGAGGAAGTTAGGTAAAAGAAAATGTGTATGAAACTCATAAGCTTTTATATGTTTTACACTTTTAGAAATATTAAGCTCTGAAAGGCAGGGATAATCATATTTTTATACTCTAAAGAAAGAGTTTCCATTGTAAATATGAACAAGAAAGGGTAGTGATTCAGTATTTGTAATTTTTTCATCATTGAATATGATCAATTTTCAACTTACAATTTTACAGGTATCTACAGAATATTGGACATAACAGATCCAGGATTCATAAGACTTTATCACCTTGAATCAAGGATTTATTTGATATTCTCCTAAGTCTTTACTTCATATCAAGTAACATTTTTTAAAAAAGAGAATTAACACATTTGCCATAAGGGAGTTTTTAAAAATAATACTTCTCGTATTTTCCAATGCCTAAAAATAGCAAGGTGGTAAAAAGAGAATTAGACGATGAGGTTATTGAGTCTGTCAAAGACCTTCTTTCCAATGAAGACTCTGTGGATGATGCTTTTAAGAAGAGTGAACTAATTGTTGATGTCCAAGAGGAGAAAGATTTAGAAGTTGAAGAAGGATCTGAAGCTGAAGATGAAAGACCAGCTTGGAACAGTAAACTCCAATACATCCTGGCTCAAGTTGGATTTTCTGTAGGTTTGGGGAATGTGTGGAGATTCCCATACCTCTGTCAGAAGAATGGAGGTGGTAAGTTCTTTGTTTTAAGTGATAAAGTACTGAAGTAGTAAATTGCATTTGATTATTTCAAATAGCTCCCATTGTTAGTCTCAGTATTTTTGAAACTATGAATTCCATTGCAAAGCTAGGGAGACCCATTTGTGGGAAGTGAGCCCAGCTCTGTTTTCAGATTAGGTTTCCATAGGAACAGATTGGCTTGCTACAAATACTTAGGGAATGCTTAAGGGTAACACATTCTCAAATTCTTTCTGTGAATGTTATAAACATCTCTGGATTTCTGACTGGAACTTTTCTAACAAATGTTACATCCATTGTGCCTGTCATTTATTCCCTTTGAGAACAACCTAAAGTTTCTGACATAAGCCAACATTGGTGAAGGAAGGCAGAGAGAATTTTCTCCCTATGGACTCATTAACTCTGAATTTTAATTTGCCTCACTCTTTATAAAGCAAAACTGACATGCAATGTGGAATGAATATGGTCTTTAAATGCTGACCAGGACTTTTAGAGCCAGTAGAAGGAATGGCACCAGATAATTAATATAATGCCAGTCTTCTTCATCCTTAAAGATCTTAGATCTTTGGTTTATAATTCTATAGTTTTTAAAACAATAGTCAATTTGTTTTTTTATTTTTAATAGTCAATTTAAATACATGAGTATTTTTAATTTTAAGCAAAAATTACTGAACCATCATTGATATTCCTGCTATTTGTTTTTGTGCATATAATCATCCAGACTTCCTTAGTAGATATTGTCTTCGAAATCTAGGAAAAAAAATCTAAACAGAGGAAGAAATTGTTGATGTATGAAATTAATTTTTTAGCACATCAATATCAAACAGAATGTTAAATTAAGTAACATGTGGATTGAAATTTTATTATCTATATACATGAAAGCTGTTAAAATAAGTATGACTAAATCCCGAATATCCCATAAGTTATACATATCATCACACAAAGAATAGACACTATTTGATTCAAGCCTATGATAATTTTTTTGATTGGACAAAAAAAAATGTAGTTGAAATCTTAATCTACAAATGCTGCATCAAATTAAATAAAATAAACTTTTGTATGTGAATTTTTTTCCCTTAGTAACAGATAAAAAGCTAAGGTTTTATAGTAACAAAATATATTTAAGCTGGTTAATTCATCCAGGTACAAAACAAGAGGCTTGGGAAAAGTAGCTTATCTGACAAATCTTCTGATAGGTAAGAATTAATACTAAAGTCCTGATGCATCACCCATCAATCACTGAGAGCTGTCGTCTCCTCAGCTGGTCACTAGCATCACATAAGACTTAAATTATCAAATCAACTATAAGCAACCATACAAAACTTAAATTTTTGTTTCTCAAAATTTATTCAATTTTCCAGGACTGGCAGAAGACAAATTCTGATTTTGAGATCTTTTTCTTTGGAGAACTACTAGCTATACTAAGGAAGAAAGCTGTCTTGACTGAAAAGTCAGATTGTGCATTCCAATCTATCTTGATTGGGCGTTTTAAGAGATTTCATATTTAGTAATTTGTTATTAGCAAACATGGATCTTCCATTTTATTTCCATATGTAAAAATGTGAAAATACCTCTGTATTTTGTAGTGTTGCTTTCTACCTTCTGAACACAAAGACTTGAGAGCTGCATTGCATGTATAATAAAACAAGAGGTTTTATAATTTAAGATGGCATTAGAGGACTAAAGGTTACACTCAGCATGTAGTATAGTACTGAGGTTTCACAGTCATTTAGCCCAAGAGCCTGAGGCTACAAAAATCTTATTCATTAATAATT
Organism: Spermophilus citellus; assembly: GCF_964194105.1. NCBI lineage: Eukaryota > Metazoa > Chordata > Mammalia > Rodentia > Sciuridae > Spermophilus > Spermophilus citellus. The sequence continues at coordinate 102,753,983 of NC_138197.1, read as the reverse complement.
TGAGGCACTTTACGAACAACAGGAAAAAATAATAGATCCCCAAATAAGTTAATTTATCTGAAGATATCATACTTCAACCACAGTGATTAAGCTTAGTAAGTGCTATATAGAAAATAACTCGATCTTATTTTGAAGTCACTTTGGTTGTTTTCCATGTTTGGCACTATGTGACCTTTCACGAGTTACCACATGAGTTAAATGGGGTTAATACTTGTACTTGCTCACTGGATTCTTGTAAGGAAGAAATAACTATATGTAATGGTCTTAGAAATGTGCCTGGAAAATAGTGAGTTCTTTAATAGTAAATATTATATTTTAGTTATGACTTTTAAATATGAGACTAAAGTTAGAATCTTTTGAGTTATAGGAAAGGGTTATGTATATAGTAGCATATCCTGTACACATAACAGGAAAGATTCCCAATGAGTCCAGTCTTAAGTCTCTCTCTCTTTCTTTTATTTTCCTTAGCTGTTCACATGTTCATAAATTCATTCACTATCTTAAAGTTTGATCCTGGTGTTGAAATTCATTTTCAGTCCTTTGGGAAATATGTTCCAGTCAGGAGCCCCTGAATGTTACTCATTATTTTAGAATTAGAATTTAGGTAATTTTATTTTGTAAGTTCAGGCATCATGCTTTAACTTATATTACCCTTTGTAGAGTCAACTAAAATCTGAAAGATTGAGATTAATAGGGAGGTAGAAATTATGTATCAACCACTGTATTAGGGGGAATTACTATATAAAGTTATCACTGAAGAGATGTATAGATACTGAGATAATTAATTTGAAAATAATCTATTACTATTTACTTCTTCTTTGGAAGATATTCAGATTGCCAGAACAATCTGAATTCTTCCAAAATCTATTAAATAACATTAAACACATTTTTAAAAATATGGGATATATAATAAATGACCTCATAAAAATGAGAATTAGTACCATCAATTAAAGGCCTTCCTGCTACACTTAACAGACTATAGTTGGACCACACTTAAGAAATATGAATGTAAAAAGTCCAATTTAAAGGTATTTATTAATAATTTGCATGTTTTTCTCATGTGGAAATGAGTACAGGTTTCATGATTAACTTGTTTATATAATTAATTGGATCTAATATTAATATTGACAAATCATTCATTATATTTTAAAATCACTAGTCATATGTCTTCACTTGAAACTTAAATGGAAAATAGTTCTCTCTTCCTGGGACAGGCATTTTTATAATAGACATCAACTATTTCAGTTCTTCAATTACTTGTGCCCTTCTTACAGATTTGAGGGAAAATTTTTTTCCTGACATGTGCTTTTTTATGTAATGTATATGAGAAAAATGACATTTGACCCTGGTAGAAGTCATTTTGTCATTTTTTTTAAAATTTCAGATTAGGCAGTCGTTTTTTTATTCTGTGATATTACTGTGTTTGGAAAACAAAAAGTCACTTTTAATACACATAAAATCTCATTCACTCCAGTTTTTCAGATTGGGAATATATGATTTAAATCAGTTTATATAGCTATTAATAAATGACTTTATAAACATTATATGAAGCTTTCTAGGAATTTGTAAAATCTACTCCAGAAAACAATTACTTTTTGATTTACCTCCATTTAAAAACATAGTGCATTGTAATTATACACAATAGTGGGATTCCTTGTTACAGATTTGTACATGAACAAAGTGTAGCAATACAATATCATCAGTTTCTTTCCCCAGTACCTCCCCTTTTTTCCCCTCTTTTCTCCTTCTAGTCCCCTTCCTCTGTTCTATATGTCTCTCTTCTCTTTACATGAGATTTCTCCCACATTTTTAGGTGATTTTAAATTGAGTTGATTTTAAAGAATGAATTATTTAATTGGAAAATGAAGAAGCCATTTTACCCTAGCCAAAAAAATAAACAATTAATAGCCTTTTATCATAATTATTTTATCAAAAAGTTTTTGTAGAAGTCAAATCCAGGTTTAAAAATTTTGAAAGTTTAAAGTAATAAAATTAAATTTTCTTTAATGTCATCTATAATTATAACTTAAGCTCAAATATTGTCTTTCATGTAATAGAATTAATTTGTTCTCTACTGTGACTATTAAAAATATAATCTGTTTTATTTGTTCTTGTCTCTGTAGGTGCATATCTTTTACCATATTTAATACTACTTCTGGTAATAGGTATTCCCCTTTTTTTCCTGGAACTTTCTGTGGGTCAAAGAATTCGGCGAGGCAGCATTGGTGTGTGGAACTACATAAGCCCCAAACTGGGTGGAATTGGATTTGCAAGTTGTGTAGTAAGTGTTCTGGTGGTGTATGTAATATTTTCAGGGTTTTGAATGATATAATTCATATCTAAATGAAACCTCAGAGTGCATTTAATTAGGTTTTAAGAACATTACTGGAGTATAGACTAATAGATAAGATGGACTGTAAATATTAATGTAGCTCAATCTCAATAATGCATGCTTTAATGCCTTCAAGTGTCATTGACTTTTAAGAAAATATAATGTATTTCAAATAAAAAATAAAATGAGGAGAATTTTTAAAATGTTAAATGGAGTTTTATGTATTACATCTCTTTTTAAAGGATGAGGCATGGGAGAGATTTAATGCAATCATATTATTTCATTTTGCAGGTATGCTATTTTGTGGCTCTTTACTACAACGTCATCATTGGCTGGACTCTGTTTTACTTTTCTCAATCTTTTCAGCAACCTCTACCTTGGGATCAGTGTCCTTTGGTGAAAAATGCTTCACATACTTGTAAGACATGTGCAATGTAGTGTTTGTATTTAAAGATTCTAAGAGTTTTTAAAGCACACATTTTCAAAATTATTTTTTGCCTTTTGAAAATTATGTGGAAAAATCTTTCAAAATTATCATCATGACAGACTTCCTTCTTTTTCTGGATTGGCATATTCAGAGAGAGAGTCTTTTGTTATCATCTGATTTTACTGACTCTTTCCAACTTATTTTACTTGTCCTGTGTCATTAAGGTTAAATATTTTAAGGTTAAATATTTAAACATTTAAGGTTAAATATTCACTTATAAATGTTGAGCCTTTTTTATTGGGTACCCTGATTGATACCTTACATCTTTATTAAAACCTACAAAAAAGTGGCATAAATATGAATGTGAACTATAGTAATGCCTTTACATCTTTGGTTCTATTTTTTGGTAGGTTTCTCATCATAAAAAAAAAAACAAACAAAAACAAAAACCCAAGAATATAAAGAACAATATCTTGTATAATAGAACTCATGTATGTAGCTTAAAATTTTCTAGTAGCCACATATAAGAAATATGAAAAGTAATATTTTATTTATTCCAATTATTCTAAATATTATGCTTTTAACATATAATTAATATAAGTATTATTAACATAATAATTTAAAATTTTCACATATGAAGTCTGAAATACAGTTTGAATTTAAAGCACATATTGCTTTAGGCTAGCTTCATTTCAAAAGTGTGTGGCTAATAGCTAGAGTTGTGGTGACAGTACTACCCAAGGATATCAATCAGATCATTATGCGAGTGATAGGTGCAACATACCTAATTTGTTTTAATTATTTTGATAGGAATCTCACATATTCTCACTTCAGAACTTCATAATAGGAAATATCAAGGAGGACAGATGTCATTTTGTTTTCCAATTTTTTGCATTGTTCAGTTTTTTATCCTTCCTATGAATTTAAATGCTGGTGTACAATAGCAGTAATTTTCTAGAGAATGGATTTGCAGGCTTACTGAAAAAAAAAATGGACTCATTTCTCTATATAATCTGAAATGATTTCTTGTGTTACCTTTCTTTCTATAGTGATAGAGCCAGAATGTGAAAAAAGTTCTGCTACCACCTACTACTGGTACAGAGAAGCCCTGAATATTTCCAGTTCCATTTCTGAAAGTGGGGGCTTGAACTGGAAGATGACTGTCTGCTTGCTGGCTGCCTGGGTCATGGTTTGTTTGGCAATGATCAAAGGCATCCAGTCTTCTGGAAAAGTTAGTATGTTAGAGCCACTCCTGATTCTACTAAGCACCATTCCCTTACTTCCCACCCCGAGTTGTCACAAATTTGGATAGCATTTTATTCTAGGTAAAGACTGGTGGAAAAACGCTTTTGAAAATGTGTTTAGGAAAGGACATAAATAAAGATATAAGTATTTTATAGTGAAATTTATTTCAGCAAAATCTTCAAAATTTTTGTCCATACGTAAAAGACCTTTATTTTTGTCATTGTTGTTATTTATTCAGTTGGCCATTATGTTTCAATTTTCTCATTACCATTTAGTTCCAATCTTGGAAACTGGGGAAAGTAGTGTAATGAATAATGCATTTATTCTGTTTTATATCATGCATTTCTCTTCTGTAGGGATTCTAATGAATCGTTGCATAATGAATTTTAAAATTATGTAGTATGGAATGTTTCTTAAAGTTCTAAACATCAATTATGTAGTTTTGATAATAACAGGGAATTCAGAGTCATATAAAAGAATTAAGAGCTTGTCTACCAGGACAAATTGAAAATTTGAAGAAGCTGTAGTTGAAAATACCTTAAGTGAATTCTAGATGGCTTGGCTTGTTGTTGCTGTTCTACAGGATGCATGTATCTTTTTTCAGGGTAACTCACCATCATTTATTAGTAGGAGTGGAAATAGTAATAGTAACATTAGTTGTTAATAATAACAATAATAATACCAACAATAATAATATGTTGGTAAAGAAAACAATTTGTGCAAAAACAATAATAGAAGTCACTATTTAGTACATGTTTATTTTGCTCTGGGCACTGGGATAACTACTTGTTATATTTTATAATTATATAAGTAATTCTCAGAAGTAATTGCTATTTTTCAGGCCCATTTTACAGAAATTAGGTAACTTGCCCAAAGTTTCATGGCACAAATCTGTCTAAATCCAGAACCTGTGTTCAGTGATAATAATGCTAAAATGCCCATCGTTCTGATGTTTGAAATTACTAGTTAGTGAACTTTTCAGGGTCAGAAGTCTATCTAATTCATCTTTGCTTCTTGTTATTTTCAATTGAAATAATTATGACTTTTTAACTTATAAATCATAGTTCATTTTGCATTTATCTTCTCACTGGAAACTTTATGCTATTTTGCCATTGAAGCAGTAAATACAATGCATAACACATCTGAATATCTTTAGATCTTTCAAAACTGTTATTGTATTTAATGTTTAAGTAAGTACAAATAATGTGTTCTATGTCAGAGTCACATTACAGTTATATTATAAATAAAGGAATAGAATTGAATCCAGATCTGACCACATTTAAATGATTCCTAAGATAAGCATGTATAAAAAGAGAACCAATTGGATGAACCAGATGTTAAAAAATCATTGTTTTCAAGTTCTTTTACTACCAAAGTTTGTTCCTTTTTTTCTTAATGTTTATCTTATCACCAACGAGCTGCTCATTTTTTAAAAAATAGTTCTTATTTAATTTTTTATTACATATTGACAAAGTTGTGTATATATATGGGGTATAAAGTTAGTATTATGATTTTTGAGCATAATGTGGAAAGATTTAATCAAACTAATTAACATATCTGTCACCTAAAATTTTTAACGTTTTTTTGTGAGGAGATCATTTGAAATTTCTTCAGCAATATTGTTGTTTTTTTTTCCTAATGTCATGTAATATATCAAATGAAATATAACAATGTATATAGTACATACAATTTGTTGTTTTGATGAGAAGGCTCGGGAAGACAGTGGCATTGGGGTAAAATCTAAAGAAAGAATTTAATAGTCCAGATGGGAAGAAAGCTAACCATAAGTAATATGATCAATAATATGAAAAATTATTATAATTTCTCAATCTGGAACAAGGTGATAATATAATAAAATTAAAATTATGAGGAATATATATACATATATATATGTGTATATATATATGTGTGTGTATATATATATATATACATTTACATTTATATATGTATGTATATATATAAAGTTCTGTATTTGCCCTACACCCCCTGAAAAAACCCTCCAAATAAAGTTACACCAGTACAGAGTAAAGAAATATGGTGTAAATGTTGTATGTGCAAAACTTTCACAGAGAATTTAGCAACTAAAAGAAAAACATGAGTTAGCTTGTGATATGCTTCATCAGAACTCACGTGCAACACATATGCTCACATGCTAATTGGAAGCTGCATGATTTAAAAGGGGTGTGATAGTGTCATTATCCTTTGGGTCAGATAGACACACCACAGCTGAGCCACATCTACTGGGTTTAATTGAAATCTTATTTTTCCCTTCATTATAGAGTGGGGAAATAGTTGCTCTGGGATCACAATCTTCTTTATAGTCAAACCGAAAGAAGAATAAGGTTGTTCTGTGTGGATACGGAGAACAGAACTATGATCCAATATGGGGATCATGGAGGGTGGGGGAGTTCTTTTCAGGAGTGAGGCCTCCTAACAAATCAGTTCCTCAGTGGTAGAGCTCAGCATCATTGATCAGAGGCTACACTGTCTCCTCATGGCAGCGTCTGTTAAGGGGTCTCCTACTCAAAGAGAAAGTACAGAAATGAGAACCTCTAAGGTTACTTCCAAAATAATGTTTTCTACCAGTACTGCTTTGCAGTTACTGCCAGAACTGTGTTAAATATTTTGCATATATTAGCTCATTGTATCTATCCGTCATGAGTTGAATTTTTTTATCCTCGTTTTATCACAAAGTTGACAAACTTGGAAGGAATAAATAATTGTCCAGAATTAAATAGCCAATAAATGGTGACAAAATCCTCATAAATAATGATTCTTTCTGAGGGTGTTTTTATAATAAAGGAAAAGGAAGATAAAATGTAAAGAAAAACTAGTTTATTATGTTTTCTAGTTTTTTTGAGAGTTCAGCAAAACAAAATTATTTTTTACAATATTTTGATTGCTAAACTCTTTATTTATTTATTTATTTTTGGTACCAGGGATTGAAACCCCAGGGTGCTTAACCACTGAACCATATTCTCAGAGCCCCCCCTTTTTAAATATTTTATTTAGAGATAGGGTTTTGCTGAGTTGCTAAGTGACTTGCTAATCTTCTGAGATTGGCTTTGAACTCAAGATCTTCCTGCCATTTTCTTAAAAGACTTGCTGTGAAGTGTTTTAACTAAAAGGTTGAGGGGAATCTAAAAAATTAGCCAATGGAATATATTACATTGTTTCATCTCTCTGTTCTAAAAGTACACACTTTTGGACATCTGGGGTATGATTCAGGCTTTCACTGATTTGTGTAACAAATATTTATTAAACACTTAATAAAAAACACTTATAAAAAACTTATAAAGCAGGTTTCTGTTTTCATGGAATTTCTATTCCAGTGACAGGGGCAATAAATCACAAATTCACAAAATAATTTTAGTTAACAATGTGAAAATAACAATGTATACAATTTTAGGTAACAATGTGTGTAGTATGTATGATAAAGGAACTTTAGGCAATAATGCATATAATAAAAATAATTTTGGGGACTTGTGGTTGTGGCTCAGTGGTTAAGCACTTGCCTCATATGTGTGGGGCACGGTTCCATTCTCAGCATCACATAACAAATAAATAAAATAAGGGCATTGTGTCCATTGACAACTAACAAATATTTTAAAAAATAATTTTGGGTAGCAATGTATAAAATGTTTAGATGTGTCTGTGCTATATATAGCCAGTAAGGTTGAATTTATCCTATTTTTAAAGATATTGTACAGCTGTCTATTTTGACATTCAGAAAATTCAGAGAGAACACTGTAGACAGAGAAAACAGCATGCTCAAAGCCCAAGGATTACTGAGTACTCCTGTGTGACTTTTACCTACAATTTGTGCAGTTTGTGGGAAACAAACCATGAGATGTAAGTTGATTACAGATATTGAGGTATTTTATGGATATTGGTAAAATAGTGGGCTTTGACTTAACAAAAACTGTGGAATATTTGAGGATTTTTAGCAGGTCAGTGACACCATGAGATCTTTAGAAAGCTCACGCTGGAAGTAGTATGAATATTGGATTTCTCAGATTCAGAGGGGAGCTGCCAGAATGTGGAGGAAAGATAATCTGGAACTACTGTCAGAATGAAAGTGGCATGTCACTGAGGATGGAAAGAGAGCTGTGCAATATCTGTGGCAGAATCAATTGGACTTGGTGATCAATTGGTTATAACCATTGGGAAGAGGGACATATTGAGGATTTGTTGGAATTGATTAGCTTGGAAAAAATATAAGAGGAAACTTTTCTTCCCTTAGTGCCTACTTTGAAATGTTACTAAAAATATAAAAGTAAAATATAAATGTAAAATAATTAAGAGTAAAAAATAAAATAGAAATATAAAATTTAAAAAGTTTATTTTTTGGAAAAATAATTTACCTATTCAGACTATTTTATTATGTAACCTTCATTTCTACTTTCAAAATAAGTGGGATTAATGGAATTCATTTAAGTCACTAATGAGGTAGCAGATTGGAGTTTTGTCCAAAAAAAAAAAAAAGTTTAAGATATTATACAAAAGAGAATTCATGCTTTTGACTATGTTTAAACACTGTGAAGAAGAATCATAAAGGGCATAGCTTTAAATCAAGTGAAATCAAGACAGATGATAAATTTAAAAGATATTAAAAGTGAGCAGGAAGAAAAATAAAGCCACAAATGTAAGTGAAGAAATATAATCAAAGTATTAAAACAACCTATAATAATTGGACAACTGTATTTTTACAACTAATTAAAGTAAAATATAGATATTTTATTTATTATTTTGATTTTTAATATGCTGAGATCTTATACATAACATTTTTCTTTGGGTCTTTCACGTGTTTAATTGTGATGATTAAATGGGTAAAACTATACAGGAAATGCAAATTACTGTCATACTTTTTCTTATATGTCATTTTTAGTAAATATCGAATTCAGTCTCTTTCCTGACCTGAGCCATGCTATGTGATGGAAGTTTTTCTCCATTCTTTCTGCCTCCCAAACCACAGTCCTTCCTTCCACAGATATATAGCATATAACTATGGCATGTCAGCTGTTTGAGATATGGCAGTGAATAGAAAAGACCCTGGCCCTCACAGAGCTTATATTCCAGGAGAGGGTACAGAAAATAATTGAACACGTAAACAATTTCAGCAGTGCTAAGTGTTGTCATAAAATAACCAAACAAGGTTATATCATTACCTTTCCTGGGGCAGAGGGGAAAGGCACATGGGAGATACAGAATAGAAAAATACATGGCCTTATTTTGGGTGGTCAGGGAAGAGTTATGGGAGAGGATAAAGATGAGATTTAAGTAATAAAGAGGATCAAGTTAGGTGCAAAAGAGGGAAAGGTACAAACTTAGTACACCCACAAGACAACAAAGGTCTGAAGGACCAAAGCTCAGCAGGGGAGAGAGATGGACAGCAGGCTCTCTAGTGCACAGCTTTGCTATCCAGAGGGAGCAATGAGCCTTTAATTCCAGTGGTATTAGAAACTCTGTGAAAAGCAGTGAATGATATAGCCCGAGGGTAGCATGGAAAAAACAGTTGAAAGACTATTACAAATAGTCCAGGACTGCTTCTAGATGTTTTGCTTCAGCAACTGAATGGATGGCGGACTATTTTCTGAAAGAAGATAGTTGAGAAGAGCTTTTGGGAAATTGAGAAATTTGCTTCCAGACCTGAAACATTTTAGAGACCTATTAGACCTACGGAGATTTCAAGGTAGCAGAATGTTTGGGGAGAACCTTTCCTTTGAAGTGATTAACTATTTGCTGAACTGTTTAATTTAGTGGGAAAAGTTGCTGAAGCAGAAGGTAGGAATTTTACATGGTTGGTTGTTCAGTTTGTATAGGAGACAGTGTAGAGACCATTCTCTACTTTGTAAAATTTATCAGAATTATAATGGAACTTTGATTAAAAGAAAGGAACAATTTAAATAGAAGTAGGACATTTTTAGGAATTAGTTTCCTAGTTTTTTGTTGTCAATGTTGCTTGTTTTGTGAACTATTATGAGGAATCAATACTATTCCAGATGTATTATATCTATGGACTATTAATTCAAAAGAGATTAAGTAAAAGTTTCCTTAAGCGCGCTCTCTCTCTCTCTCTCTCTCTCTCTCTCTCTCTCTCTCTCTCACACACACACACACACACACACACACACACACACACACACACACCACACACACACAAACTATTTGGCCATTTAGCCAACAGAATTAAATCCTATCATTTACAACAATGTGGATGGAATTGGAGGATACTATCTTATTTGAAATAAGCAGGCAAGAAAGATAAGTACTGCACGTTCTCACTCATGTGGAAACTGAAGATGTTCATCTCATAGAAACCAAGAGTAGGATGGTGATCACTAGAGGCTGAGATGGGGAGAGAGGACAGGGGTAGAGAGAGGTTGAATAACAGGTTCCAAAATATAATTAGGAGGAATAAATCCTAGTGTTCTGTAGCACAATAGAGTGACTATAGTTTACAATAATTTATTATATATCTCAAACTAACTAGAAGAAAGGAATTTGAAGGTTCCTAACAAGTTAGTTGTCCCTATTTGGTGCTTACACATGTATACATGTGTATACATGTATTAAATTATTGTACTGTATCCCATAAACACATGCAAATATTATCTACCATTTAAAAATGAAAAATAAACTTTTAGCATTTTTCATTATGTCTCAAATACGATCTTTGATAAGGCTGAATCAAGACTATAATCTATTCCTAAAAGATGTCTTTATAAGTCATTAATATTAAGATTAGTTATAGAAACTGTGACTCTGAATACATATAAAAGAAGAGCAGTTTTAACTGTAAAAATAATTTTTTTGTAAATCTCATATAATTTTATTTTTCTTTCTTGCAGATTATGTATTTTAGTTCTCTGTTCCCATATGTGGTACTTATATGCTTCCTAACTAGAGCACTCCTTTTAAATGGCTCAACTGATGGTATCCGCCACATGTTCACCCCTAAGGTATGTGCCATACTTCTATTTAAAGTGTATCATCAGGAAAGATTCATGTATATTGTTAAATATATTTCCACAGTTACATTTCAGGGATAATTTTTCCAACATATGTACATTAGGCTTTTTCCCCCTTATTATTTTTGGTACCAGGGATTGAACTCAGAGGTGCTTAAACAATGAGCCGCATTCCCATTCCTTTTTTTTTTTCATATTTTATTTAGAGACAGGGTCTCGCTGAGTTGCTTAGAGCATCTCTATGTTGGTGAGGCTGGCTTTGAACCTGTGATCCTCCTGCCTCAGCTTCCCAAGCAGCTGGTATTACAGGTGTGTGCCACTGCTACAGACTACATTAGACTTTTAAATTATAATTATGTTAACTATCCTAGCAAAACTAAAATGTTTAGATATCTATAATTAAATTTATCTATCTCCAATGATAAAGGTCCCATTTTACTTTTAGACTAAGATGATCAGAATTTAAACTTCAAAAATCCTTCTCTTAAAATTAACTTCCAATTTTCACAGTAAATTCTAGAACCTTTCAATCTTCACTTATTCTTCCCTTTCTATTTCAGTGGTTCTTAGCCTTTTTTGTGTCCTGAAATCATTTGAAAAACCAACAATAGTATATTGCTATCAGAAGATACAAACATAATGAGCATATTAATTTGCTTGGAGTTTCAGGAGATTAGCAGATCACCTGAAATCCATGGGCCTACCTTAAAGATGCCCATCCCCCTACATTCTAGAATATTGTTTCATAGAAAATCTAAATTTTTTTTTAGTTTTTGTTTTGTTTTGTGGTTTTTTGTATCTCCTGGAAAAAAAAATATGTGTAGTGCTTATCTTGGAAATTTTTATAAATGCTTATATATTTCAGAAAAAATTCTCACTGGGCTTCCTAGAGTTATTAGAACTCACGCTGTCATTCAACTTAGTAGAGCTGAACTCAGTGCTAGGCACAGGGAAACTGGTTATTCAGAACTTGGGGATTTGATCATAACTTGTTAGTTTGATTTGGCAGGCCTTCAAAAATAAATTTTGGGGAGCACAGATTTTTGTTATTCACTAAAATGAAAGGCTCCTCACTATGAATTTCCTGATGCTATCATAGGCAGACATAAAGGTCTGACAGTACAAAGACAGCTTCCAAAGTCATTCAGAAGTTGGAATTTATCTGAACGGCTAATGTACAGCTTGTACGGGCTGCGACTGGGCAGGAGGGATTCACTTCTGTGGAATTCTCTGTGTCTCCTGGCAGCTGCCTTGATAGGAGCTAAACGCAGCTGTGTTCTCTCTGTGTCTGGTTTTGAGTTGATATTACTCTGTAGTCGCAAAAATGCTGACATTGGTGTCTGGTTTTCTTGCCTAGTTCAAAAGTCCTGTGTAATTTAGAGTTGTTGGAACCTGTACTCAGGGAGAAACTAGAATTATAAATTTCAGCCACATTTATAATTAAAATCTGCTTGAAATGAGCCAAACTTAATGACCCCAAACATTTATATTTATAATATTGGAAAAAAAATATTTTCTGAGCTAGAAACAACCAAATTCTTTATGAATTTCTGGAATCTATCTGCTTTCTAAATTGTCAATTTCTTGTGACAATTCTAAACATTTGATTTAATAGATATTTTAGAATTTGATATAGGACCTTTACATGGCCCCACAATTGAAAAATGCAGCATAAATTAACATTTTTAGCCTGGAGTAGGAATTACTATTAAAATGTTATTTTTTTTCTTAATTCACTTTTCATTGACTATTGAATGAGTTGCTGTATTAGGTCAGCATGTAGGAAATGATAGCTAATATAAAAATGATAGTAGTTTTAAATTACCTTTTAACTTATAACGTTTATGTAGGGTAAAAAACGTACCTAAGTATGCAAAATACTTTGAAAGAACTAAATCGAAGAAATCTGAACACTGCCTTTAGTAAATAGGTATTTCCTGCCATCTAGTGGGCCAAATTGAGACAGGCACTTGCATGTCTGACCAGCATTTCTCAGACTGGTAATGCAAAATGGTGAATGAATGTTGTATGTATCTTAGTTAACCGCTCATAAATTATAAATATAATCATGATTATGCTTGACAAGAATATTTAATAATTTTTAAATAATAAGGACTAAAATTAAGTGAAACAACAAATCCTAACACCTGAGAGAGCATGACTTTTTGGAATTTACCTATTTTCATATTTTACTTCGACCACAAAACTTCTGTGAAATCTTAGGGCATTTTGCTGGCCTCTGAAAGATCAGATAATAGTAACCACAACTTCATGGGCTGTTGTGAATTTTAAACAAGATAAGCTATATATGATGCCTATCAGTGTGTCAGCCACTATAGTTTATATATGTTTTCAGTTATTGAGAACTTAAAGTAGGGTAGGTACTGTGGTAGTAATGCATGTCTTGTTACTTCCATCTTTCTGTTGAGGAGGTTGAAACTCAGATCTCACTATTATTCAATCATTAAATGGCAGAATCAGGATCTGAAACTGTGGAGTTCATTTCTTAACCACGTTTGACCCTGCTCTCATAGGGTTAATTTCACTAAAGAGGTAAAAAGTACAATTTAAACATTAGTTACTATTAAAATAGAACTTAAATGTCTATTGAGGTCTATGTCAACTATAGCTAATAATAGTTGGTCTATTAAAAAGTTTTGTTTGTGTCTTTGAAATAATCTGATAGTTACCTAAGAAGTAAAGCCATAGTTACTTAAAATATGTGTTCACAGATCTGAAAGAGTATCTGAAAGAGTATCTTATAGATTGCATAGTTGAATTTCTTCTATTCTCAAAGAAAAATCTTTCAGGAAAGTTTTGAATGAAAACTCTGAAACAACGTTGACATAGTTCAACTCTACCAAGTTGGTGATTGCTTTCTGCTTCAACCACTAAATTTCCACCAGAAGACACAGAATGGAAGAGTATTTAGTAAAATAATTATTTAACCTTTACTAGTAATTGATTTATTTTGCTTTGGAAAGCAAAAAAAAGACAAATGGGAAATAATTGAAGATAATTTATTTTTCTTTCATATGCTTCTGTGATAATTTGCTGTAAAATACTTAAAATTCCTATATAAGGTAAAGAATTTCGATGTTAGTAAAGCCTCCATGTAAAGGCTTGATAGTCTTTCCTATTCATATTCTTTGATTATTTCTCTAAAGAAGAAAAGATTTCTGCTTAAGAACATATTATCCTCCAGATTTTAATACCCTTTGGGTGCATAAATGTCATTGTAATTTATTTAAAAATAGAACTACTGCCATATGAGTTAATTATTTTGTAGCTGATTTCTATTCTGTTTAATTTCAAACAGCTTGAAATAATGCTGGAGCCCAAGGTGTGGAGAGAAGCTGCTACTCAGGTGTTCTTTGCCTTAGGTCTGGGATTTGGTGGCGTCATTGCCTTTTCAAGCTACAACAAGAGAGACAACAACTGCCACTTTGATGCTGTTCTGGTGTCTTTCATCAATTTTTTCACTTCTGTTCTGGCAACATTGGTGGTGTTTGCAGTTCTGGGGTTCAAAGCAAATGTTGTCAATGAGAAATGCATTGCACAGTATGGATAATTAATTTCCATTAGCTTTTGATGGCATAATTGTACAGAAAATACGTGGCAAAGAACCTGCGTGCTCATTCACATGTTGTTCTATTTTTCAGAAATTCTGAGATGATCATAAAATTTTTGAAAATGGGAAACATTAGTCAGGATATTATTCCCCATCATATCAACCTTTCTAGCATTACTGCTGAAGATTATCACTTAGTTTATGACATCATTCAGAAAGTGAAAGAAGAGGAGTTTTTGGTTCTTCATCTCAACTCCTGCCAAATCAAAGATGAGCTAAATAAAGTTAGTAGGTCATGTTTGAGCAATCAAATAATTATTATTCTGTTAAAATGTGCATTATCCAGCAGATTTTTTTTCCTGAAAAAATAGCCTTTAAAATGCCCAGAGAATATCATGCTGTTTCAAAATTCAAATGCTTCATTGCAGAGAACATACTTTCTCACAGCATGAAGATTTGCTTTATTTTAAAAAGCCATTTTATTGATTGAGTCAGAGCAATTTAAAATGTGAATATAAATAAAATGACTTTTTTTATCCTAGGATGATGAGTAGTTTGATAGCTTTCTTGTTTTTAACAGCAAGTTTGAATTATGACTCATTTGCTATACATTGAATCATTGTCTGAATACCTTCCATGACCTCCATATTCAACAAGTCAGGATAGTCTTTCCTCTCAGCCATTATTACATATTTTAATAAGCAAGAGATTAGTAAACAGTAATAAATACCCTTGTATTGGCTTTCAGTGTTTCCTTGTATTGTCAAAAATAAAGACATGGTGGTAAAATTGGCCATTATCATCTGGCTTTAGATAACTATCTCTACTTGAGACTGATATAAAGAATAATGTTTGAGATTATAGATGAAGCCCCCTTTGACATAATAACATTGGATTTCATAAGGAAACATAAATCCCAATTTGCTTTTGCAAGTTTCTAAAAAAATCTTGATCTATCTGTTGTATTCATAAAATAACACAATCAACTCAAAGTTTGGCTATAGGTTTAGTTTCTTAAAAGTAAGTTGTTATTTTAGAATTCAATATTTGTGATGTTTATCAGAAATAAACTCATGTTAACATTTGCTAGTAATTTCATTTCATTCTGCTGGACCAACTTTTTTTTATATTTGGTAATGAGATGAGACTATCAGAAGTAGAAAAGGGTAAATGTAGTGGATTTATCTTTTAAGATTGAAAATTGGCTTTTTATTTTCCAGTTATTCTGTTCATATTCTTTTATTTTACATTCACACTTTTTTAACTTAAAACAGTTTAGTATTCATAGTCTATTTTTTTTCTTCATACCAGTTGGTAAAGCTACTAATTGATCAATACTAAGCTGTTGTCCAGATATAGGTACATATGTACTTGTATTTATGTTTCTCTGATAATAAATCACTACTCATATTCATACATTTTTAACCTAGTAAACACCAAGTTTTCAATTCTGTAAGTATTTTAATGAAATTGAAATTGATATAGGTGTGTTGAAATTTTTGAAAGTAATAATATAGAGCTTATATATATTATATCAATATGTTAATATTATAACTATATCCTTATTATATAATATTACATATTATATACTATACTAATTCTGTATTTTATAATTACATAGGATATATATTTTTTAGTTTTTATAGGTATTCCATATCTGGGACAATGGGACATAATGGGTTAACAGAACCCAATTTACTATATATTATTTAATATAATATATCATTCCAGGATCCTTGTGAAATCTCTAGACTATATCACAGTGTAATTGCATACACTGTTTAGCAATTCTGCTAAATTAGAGTTTCATTATTGGGTTACTTGATCTAATTAAATCTGAGAAGGAGAGCATGATCTAACAAGTTAAATTATGTCAGCTTATTCCTAGTAGCCCCTGGCTATTATTTAGATATTTCCCTTCCCTTTCCAAGGTGATATTGCTCTGTATTAACATTGCATTTTTTTTCTGTATTTTTCAGGCAGTCCAGGGTACTGGTTTAGCTTTTATCGCCTTCACAGAAGCCATGACACATTTCCCTGCATCTCCCTTCTGGTCAGTGATGTTTTTCCTCATGCTGATAAATTTAGGGCTTGGCAGCATGTTTGGGACCATTGAAGGGATCATCACACCCATTGTGGATACTTTCAAAGTGAGGAAGGAAATTCTTACTGGTGAGTTTTTATGCATTTGACTTTTCATTAAACTGATAGAGGTCATTTTATTCTTGGTGAGAGATTTAGAGATGTGAACAGGAAAAGTGTTAGGCTTTGGATTTTATTAATATCCACTGACATTTTAAAATTTTAATATATACTTACATACTATATAAAGAATATGGTTAGTATAGGTTATATTTAATTCTTCATTGATAAATATTTATATTTTTATTTATTAATAGTAATGCCATTAACACGAATTACTGAGACTAGAACAAAGTCATGGAAGGTCCATGGATTATTTTGTATATAAGTCAAATAATTATAACTAGAATAATTCAGGTTGAATAATCCTCAATCAAAAATGCTTATCATTCGAAAATGATAAGCCCAAATCCAGTACTCACATGTAACAATTGTAATTTACTAGCAATTAATGTCTCTAGGTAGAAAATAAAACAATTTATCAATATGGTTATAAATATGATTATGTTTAATATTAATATGATTATTAAAGTACCAGTTCTGTACTGTGTTATCCTTGTATTTGAGGAACATAAAGAATATAAAAGAAATCACAGGACAGATACAAATATACAAAATATCCTTTTCTCCAAACACAATAGTGCTATCATTGAGATTAAATAAATCTTTTATCATTTTAATATACTGATAGATTAATGAAGATGTTATAATAGTTCAGAAGAAGCTAGAACTTTAGAGAAAAAGATGGCAGTTGAATTGGAAAGGGAATGCACCTTCTTAGCCATTGGAGGTTAGCTTTAGTTAACATATAAATTAAGATAAAGGGACCATTAAGGAACAGTACTGGCAAGTGATGTAGAATAAAATTGTAAAAAGATACACAGGTGATTTTTGAATGCTGGATAGTGGTGCACAAATTTCCCAAGGCCACCTTTTTTTGCTTTGAACAATTTAGTAATAATGTATGTGTAAATAACTCTGATATATACCTTTATCACTTGCTTCTTTAAGAATATGTGCACATGTGTATGTGTATGTGTGAGCAAAGCAATTTAATTTCAGCAGTTTGTTAAACATTTATAAGTCCTGCACTTAACTGAACAAAAATGATAAACTTCTTTTTTTCTTTAAACTTCTTTATTTTCTCTCAGAAAGCCATTTGTACTTCTGAATATCAATTTCATGCCTGATATCGGTTAAAAAAGTTTCTTTACAGCTTTGTCTTTGCCATCTTCTCTCAAACCATTCCTTCTTATAGTTGGGAGCATGTAAAATGTAGGAAAAAGTAACATGTAGGGGGGAAACACAAGGGACAGTGGGAATTCAGGGGATTCCCACTGGAAGACTCATTTGGAAAGAGCAAAGGGAAATGCACTCTTTTTCCCATTTCCTATCTGTTGGGGTCATATTTATACTTCAAGCTATATTTACTCTGAACTGTTACCTTATTATCTTTGTTAGGTAAGTTTTTTCTTCTTTAGTATAGTATGACTCAGATAACTCAGATAAGGGAATCAGTGATTAACTTTTCCTTTACATCTCCACCAACACCAAGACCACCACCACCACCACCAACAACAACAACAACAAAAGAAAGAAAGAAAGAAAGAAAAGGAGAAAGAGAATAAAGAGTCTAACAAGAATTTGGGAATATTGTATGGTTCCCAAAAGCCTCTCAAAGTTTTTACATTAAGTGTAACTGTTTAGAAGTTTATGTATCTGTTTGTTATATATTACTGTGAAAGCTCCATTTAGATGTTTTTTCTTAGTTATTATTTGGGTAATCAGATTGCTCAACCCTGTCATCATTAGTTTCCAAATTAACCTGTTCAGACAAGATAAAGATATAAATGTAAGTTGGTGGTGAGGCAAGTTCTGGTTAGATTTTTCCAGTTATATTTTAAAGGGAACTATATTTCAATCCAGTATAAAATACCTGGGTTTTTAAATCTTATGATAAGCCACATTAGACTCCTTATGAGTTTAAAACTGTAGAACTTTAGTAAATATAAGAAGACCTATAAGGGCATGCTACCTTAAAGGTCACTTTGATATTAGTAATAGAATTAGAATAGGGAAATTTATTCTTTTTAAATTTTCTCTCAATTTTGCCTTATATATTGTTTGTGTTTGGTAATGAGTTTCCTCAGACATGGGGAGATGAGTAATTTTTTATAGTGAATTAATATTACTGCTCAGGTTAATCCCAAGTAGCCTAACTCCTAATCTGTCATATCCCATAGTATCAGGAAAGGTATTACCTATAACAAATTGTGGAGGTTGAAAATTATTCTTTAAACCTAATAATAATGAAGGTTAAAAGATTTGTCTTTGATTGGGGGCTCATTTCTTTTTCCCACTTATTCATTTCCTCCAGTTATCTGTTGTCTTCTGGCATTTAGTATTGGCCTAATATTTGTGCAACGCTCTGGAAATTACTTTGTTACAATGTTTGATGATTATTCTGCCACATTGCCTCTGCTAATTGTAGTCATACTGGAGAATATTGCTGTAAGCTTTGTTTATGGCATTGATAAGTAAGTATTTTTTTATGGTTTCATTTTTCATCTCTAGTTTGAAAACACCAATTATCAATACATAATTCATTTAGAAGGGTAGAGAAATGAATAGAGGGAAAATTCTTTACAAAATCAAATCTTTTACAGGCTTTTGTTCATTCAACAATTTTAGTAATATTTATTCCTCTCTTAGGTGAGTATTTAGAATTGTGTAGATATAATATAATGTAGAAGTCTGGAGCTTTGATTTAATTCTGATTATCAGATTAAATCCCAAGAGCTAGGGAATGTTGTCATTGTTCCAAGAAAAAGTTCTTTTGAGTTACTTTGTTATCCACATTTCATAGATGAAGAAAATCAGGTTTACAGACCTAGTGACTTGGTCATCATACTCCTGGACAGTGGCCAATCTGGGTTGCAAAGCCATTTCTGTTTAATCTAGAGCCTATCTCCCAATTATTGTGCAAAACTATATTATTGGAGGACTGTTTGTGTCCTAATGCTGTATTTAGGAGGATGATTTTGGTAAATGATATATCCTGTGTTATATATGTAAAATTTGTTGTACCCAAACATCATATTCATACGGAGACATTACTTGAATTCACTTTATATCTAAACCTCTGGACTATGTAAAACATATATATAATATATATATATATATATATATATATATATATATATATATATATATATATATATATAATTGATGTGAAATGAAGCACCAGATTAATCTCAGAAGACACATTCTCTTTTTAAATTTTTTTTTAGTTGCAGATGGATGCAATACCATTATTTTATTTATTTTTATGTGGTGCAGGGGATCAAAACCAGTGCCTCACACATCTAGGCAAGTGCTCTACCACTGAGCCACAACCCTGGCCCCAGACACATATTATTTTATGCCTGTGTCCAAATTATTTTAAACTCATTGCCTCTAATTAACATATATGAACTGAAGGGGAAAATCTTCAGGTTATCAAAGCCTGTGTAAAGTAGGAAGGAATGTATATTAAGTGAACACCAGAATCTTCTTAACTGACATTAGGAACATAAAACTGATATCAAATGAGTTGTGACAAAGCTTAAACTGATATCAAATGAGTTTTTCAATTGTCAAAAGCTCCAGGCCAGGAAGGGCAGGAAGCCTACATCTAATGATTACATACTTATATCATTGCAATAGCAATGATAGAGCTGTGTGACGTTCATTGACCTTTACACTTTATAAAAATACTGTATGGATGGCAAATAAGCATATCAAAAGATGTTCCATATTATATATCATCAGAGAAATGCAAATCAAAGCAATATTGAGATACCACTGACAACACAAAATGCTGATGAGGATATGGAATAGCAGAAACTCTTGCTCATTGCTGGTGGGAATGCAAAATAATGCAGTTATGTAGAAGGCATTTTGGCAGTTTGTAACAAACCTGAAGGTACTCTTATTATATGGTCAGGATCTCTCCATCTTCAAAGGTCATATTTTGTCTTAAGAGCAGTATAAAATTCTTACTTTCCCTTCCCTTATGACTCTGGAGCAATTTTATATTTTTCCTGTTCACCTTCAACAATTCTAAGAACTCAGTTCTGCTCAATTTCCTCTGCCACTATTACCTATATTTCTACAGACAGGATTGAGAGAAAGTAGGCAATCAAAACCTCAATGTCTGAGACAGCCAATAATTCAAATGCAGAAAAAGAAAATGTTGTAGCATTGCAATTTAATGATCAGGAAAAAATATGAAGAAAATGAAAATGAATAGGAGAATGATCTGGAGCCAAAAATTATGGCAAGAGTTTTTTTTTTATTTAAAAAATTCATCCACAGGACTTGGGAGGTATTACATCAGTGGGAAAGACACAGAGTCATGCATCTGGGTTTCTGATACTTCCCCAGTCATTGGCAGCTCTTCTCTGCTGAGTGTTCCCTGCTAAACTGAAGACATGCCTAAGCTGGGAGAAATGTCATAGGCTCCTTGCTCTAATTTTAAGAATTGCAAAGGGATATAATGCAATAAAGTCATCAATGCTGGAGCAAAACCTCTTGAAACTAACAAACTAAAGTTTCCTTTCAAGACCAAATGCTGCACTGCAGAGAATGTGATGGAATCAAAATCCTCATTTAATAGAGTGATGTAAAAAAGAAAGTGAAGATAAACATGAGGTGGAGAGCAGAGGTAGTAGATTTAAGGCATTGTAAAACAATCTTTGATGACTTTGCAGAAAAGGAGGAAATATACTCATCTCTCTTTGCAAAAAATTCAAGAAAATTTATTTCATTCAAAGGTGGTTGAGTGTTAAGAACAATTATTTTAAGGAAAAAAAAAGGAAAGGAGTATAATGATTATCCCTGCAGATAACAAAAGGCACAAAGGAAAATTAATTAAAAACCAGTGCTATTTCAAAGTAAACTGAAGTAATTTTTCAAAGTTGCTAGATACTATAAAAGGATAGCATAATATCAGAATTATTTAAAATTTAAAAAATGATAGCAAAAAGAAAGATTTGAAACAGAGAGCTGGAACTTAGGAAATAATTGTGAATAAAATAAAAACACTTTAGAAATGTATAACAAATTAAAAGGAATATAAAACTGTAAGCACAATGTTAATCTGTGAGATTAAGTGATAGCAAAGAGGAATATATGTTTTAATATTTTTAGTTGTAGATAGATACAATGTTTTAATTTTATTTATTTTATTTTTATATGGTGCTGAGGTTCAAACCCAGTGCTTCACACATGCCAGGCAAGTTATAATTCCAATCCAAGAGGAATATATTTTTAAATAAAGAAGAAATAATGAAGTGTCAGGTGGTGGCACATGACTGTAATCCCAGCTACTTGGGAGGCTAAGGAAGGAGGAGTCCAAGTTTAAGACCAGCCTGAGCTATTTAGAGACATCCTTTCTTAAAATAAAAAAAATAAAGGGATGAGAATGTAGTTCACTGGTAGAGCTTTTCTAGGTTCAATCCCCAGTACTTCCAAAAACCAAAAACCAAAAACCAAAAAACAAACAAACTAAAAAGAGAGAGAGAGAGAGAGAGAGAGAGAGAGAGAGAGAGAGAGAGAGAGAGAGAGAGAAAGAGAGAGAAACATAAAAAAGAAGGAAAAATTTAAAAAACAAATAGAATTATAGTTAAAAGGAAAGCTAACTCAAAATATATACACATACACATAAAAATCATTTGCCAGACCAAATATAAAATTATAATTCAAGAAAATTATCTGAAGTAAGTGACAATTTGAATGTTTTTGAGTGTTTTTCAGCACACAGAAAAATAGGCATAATGGCCAGCACCAGGCCCCAATCTAGATTATTTTAGAGAAAGAAAGAAAAAGGATCATTCATGCCAAAACAAAACAAAACAAAAAATAAAACAGCAAAATCATATCTCAGGGAAAAATCTGACTTTCTGGAACAATATGATGTTGTTTGAATAATCTATGATATTAAAGGAAAGAACAATCTATTTTTAATTAGCCAAACTGATATTCTAGTATAGTGACCACAGATAATTATAAACATTCATTGTTATTATGATCCCTGTAAAGAATTTACCAAGAACTAGTTTTAGACATTCATAATGTCTATAGAAAATTCACTATTAGCTGTATAAAGAGAAACAGAGTATTATATAGTGGCTCTGTGCTCTGTGCCATGACAGCCTTGCCATCAAACACTGTGGGTAAATTTTATTTTAGGTAACCTGTACCTCAGTAACTTGACTTAAAAAATTCCAAACAAACAAACAAGCAACAACAACAACAAAACACCATGTCTAATCATGTCTCTAGGTCTAACTATATTTTAGAAGAAATGGGGAGTCAGATGTACTTGTGAACCACACTGTGGGGAGACTGGTAGACTTTGGGGCAAAGAACACAGTTGACTTAACAGAAAATGGCAAGAAACAAAAAGAGAGAAGAAACTTAGAATTAAACATGGAATTGAGAGACACATCAGCTAGATACAATGTGGAACTTCTTTCAATTCAAGCAGACTGTGAAAAGGATTTTATTTTATTTATTTTTAATAAGGAAAATGTGAACGCTAATGAGGGATATCTGATAATAGCAAGGAGTTATTACTACGTGAAAATAATATAAGGATTTTTTCATGTATTGAGCACATGTTGTGCTCATAAAATAGAAAGTTATCTATAGGAGGAGTCTTTTCAATAACTTGCTTAAGAGGGTTTTCACTGAATGAGAATTGAAGTACTTAACTGGTTTCATTTTACTTTATAAATATTCTTAATTTATAAGTCATCTTCTAATATGAATTTTTGACTTATTGTACATGTCACAAGGCATTCACAGTTAAATCTCTGTCAAACATTGATATAGTGCACATTTTCTGGTATAACTATGTTAACTTGAGGAATAATTAAATACTTTCTTTTTATTCAGGTTTATAGAAGATCTAAAAGATATGCTGGGCTTTGCTCCCAGCAGATATTACTACTATATGTGGAAATATATTTCTCCTCTAATGTTATTGTCATTACTAATAGCTAGCATTGTGAACATGGGGTTAAGTCCTCCTGGCTATAATGCATGGATTGAAGATAAGGTAAAACACAAAATAAAGAAGTTTTGTTTTAAGAAAAGGTATATAAAAAGCCACCTTAGAGATTTTCATCTTTTGTTTTCTTCATTGTATTTTTTGATGTTTAATGATGTTACTTTTTTTTGTTCAGGGATCTCAAGATTTATGTTAGGTGCCCTGAACATCTGCGGTTGTTTTTAAGACATTGTGAATTTATTTTTTAGCACATGGGAATCACTGACTTGTCCTTGTTGAAGCAAATGCTTTCATCTTAACATTGATGAACTAATAATGATAGGCTTTAACTCCAGAAAACATGTTAATCTGGAAATATTTTTTTCTATATAGTTTTATTAAATTGTATCTCAGATATTATACAACAATGAAAATACACATTAGCTTGGTAAACATAATCTAAATAACTAAATTTTAAAGTATTGTTGTAATTGATTTCTATCAGTATTGACTATCTCTGTATTTGTTTTCAAGGTGATTAACTACATATTGATATAATTATGAGATATGTATTAACTGTTATAAAATCAGAGTGCTTATTTTTCCAAGATAACTCTGTCCTTATACTATGTATGGTCAATAATTATATAATAATAACCACGTCAGAACTGAGATACGATCAAGCCTGCTATTGTTACTAAAACCTTTGGCACCAGATGTGCTTGAAATTTTAAATTTTCAGATTTTTGAAAGATAACTTGGTACATGCAACAGGTTATCTATTACTAACTAATCTAAAACTTAATGACTGAAAACTATGGTAATTTATTGGTGCTTACACTTCCGTGGGTGAGCTGGAAATTTTTTTTTTTTTTATCTTTCCTTGGCTAACTCACACAGTTGTGTTCAGGTTGAAGAGCC
The DNA here is from genome assembly GCF_964194105.1 of Spermophilus citellus. Taxonomy (NCBI): domain Eukaryota; kingdom Metazoa; phylum Chordata; class Mammalia; order Rodentia; family Sciuridae; genus Spermophilus; species Spermophilus citellus. Next base: position 102,729,341 of record NC_138197.1, on the reverse strand, counting down.
AGCTCTCTTAGTGGTCTTTCTTTCTTGCCTTTCTCAAAGCATCATGAGCTCAGGATAGCACTCTAAGAAATAGAAGCAAAAATTGCAAGCCTTTTAGGGTCTAGTCTTGGAAGTTTTCAAATGTCACTCCCACACTTTTCTAGCACACAAGCAAGTCACAAACCTAGCCTAGATTTCTTTGCTTACAAACTTGAGACAAATTTATTTTTTTGATGTATGTACATATTAGAATATTAAGAAATTTTTTTCTTTTGACTTTCACAGGCATCTGAAGAATTTCTGAATTATCCAACTTGGGGTATGATTGTCTGTATCTCTCTAATGGTCCTGGCAATACTTCCCGTCCCAGTAGTCTTCATTGTTCGACGCTGCAACCTCATAGATGATAGTTCTGGTAACTTAGCATCTGTGACCTATAAGAGAGGAAGGGTCCTGAAAGAGCCTGTAAACTTAGAGGGAGATGATGCAAGCCTCATTCATGGAAAGATATCAAGTGAAATGTCATCTCCCAATTTTGGTAAAAATATTTATCGAAAACAGAGTGGATCACCAACTCTGGATACAGCTCCCAATGGACGTTATGGAATAGGTTATTTGATGGCAGATATGCCAGATATGCCAGATATGCCAGAATCTGACTTGTAGCTGGATGGAATCAGCAGGCTGTACTTGGTTCATTTATCAATGAACAAATTGGCTCTACTAAGAGAAGCATTAGGCTTCACTTATCAGAGAGCGCTCTCAGGTGTTCCAGGGCAGTGATCTTTAATCCTAACAGTATGCGTCAGTTCAGCTAGAGCATTCCTTTGGATTCCTTGGTTTACATTTGTGCAGAAAGGATTACAGACAAAGCTTACAATGACTGAGGTCCATGTTTGTCAGGATTTTTTAAAATACTTTTGGTATATATCAAGTATTTCTATCTCTAAAAAAACAGGTGTTACCTCAGTTTCAAATAATTTCTGGATTTAATAGTATTGGCAAATTGAAAATGGTATACCTTCAAATTTGTAGGTTTGCCTTCAGCGTAACTCCCAATATCACAATGAGCATTTACATCAGTTGATGCCTCTCTGCACATTTCTATGAATATATTGTGTAGATAGGCTGTACTTATTTTGGTAGCATTGATACCTTCTTAGGCATTTAGTTGAAGAAAACTGCAAAATATTTTCTTATGTAATAGCTGTATAGAGCAATAGTATCAAAGAGTGAGAAGGCACTAATGCTGGGATGAAAGGTCAGATTTAGAGGGACTGAGGGTCAGGTGGGTGATGGCTGTATATTTTGTGTAAAATATATGTGTGAAATTGATCCAAGAATGAGTCACTCAGCACTCTCAAGAATCATGCAGACTCTGCATTTTTCTTATGCCGTGTGCCTAAAAACCTACTTGATATTTATTGTGGTTTCAAGATTACTCATAGTATATTTATATAATATACTTGTGATGTATATAGATGTATATTGGTACTCTAAGTACTGGTTTGAAAACTTGAAGCAAGATGGCATTTTATTTCGTATATTTCTGTTTTGCTTCTGTTTTATGCAAATAAAAATCCTTTTTTAAGTGATTGTTAAAATTGTATGGCATTACACTTTAATCTACAAATAAACAACGTTTAAAAATGGTGTTTGTTTTTCACATTGATTTTCCTTGAATCACCTGAACTGGATTATCTTGCATTTCATAACAATTAGACATTGCATTCGAAGCAGAAGTAATAAATCAGTTAATAGAGCTACAGCCACTTAGGGACACAGGAAAAATAGAAAGATGATGTTTTAATATAACCTCATGAGTTTTGAAAAATACTTATAGCCTCCCAGGAAGCCATGTGTACCACAGAGTCAGTGCTTCCTGCTTAAATAACTGTCTCTGAAGTTAAAATGTTGTGAGTTTTGAAAAATGAAGCTATCATTTTTTGATAACAGTTAAAGCAGATAAACCTAACATGTAGCAAATTTTCAGAAAATAATACAAAATTATTAATTATGGTCCTTTACATGCCTGCACTGATTCATCCTACATAGCTGCAAGCTTATTTCTTTTGTCCTACTGAAGCAAGAATTAAAGACAGGCAGTCCATGTAGATAGGGAATCAGGTCTGATTGAGAAAATAGAGGCCAGTTTGAGAATGGGAAGTTGGAGACCACCCCTGGGAGACTGGAATGTTAATGTCTCCAGAGCCCTTTAACTACCAAGATTACCAGCCTATAGGACCCCTCCCAAAAGGTTGCAGATAGGGAATTGTTATGCCTCCTGGACTACTACCTGGCTGGATCACTATTAGGCCCTTCCCCTTGCCCACCTGCTTCTCATTTTTGGCCATTTGACCAGCATCTCCTGGGCCTAGTCAGGTAAGCAGGAAGGAGAGAGATAAGGGGGAAGAGGGCTGGGGAACAAAGAAAGTCTAAAATGTATAAAAGGGACAGGATACTCTCACTTCTTAGGATATCAGTGATACCACTGGTTACCCGTGACAAATTCTGCTTCCTAAAAAAAACATGTTGAAGTATAACATTAGAGAAGTACAGCGAGGTACCCATATAAAACAGGGTTTATTTAAAAAAGAGGTAACAGACTTTTCCCAGGAGGGAGAGGGTATCTTGATATCCCAAGAAGCGAGGGTGTTTTGCCTTTTTATATGTCCTAGGCTTCCTTTGTTCTCCTGCTTGGTAGGATGGCCAAAAGGTGGGAAACAAGTGGGCTGAAGGGGTTGGGGAGGAGTGATCTGGGCAGGAAGGGGCTATAATTAACCACTCCTGGTCTGGAGGGACTATCCCTGGGACAGGTTACCTTAGCAACAGGTTGGAACAGGAGCAAGTTATCTTGATAAGGGTGCAGGAAGGGCTCTGAAGGAATTACCATTTCAATTCTTCCATTTTATGGATTCATCCCTTGCCTATCTGCCTAATACACTAGTATTAGGCATTTTCATCAGTACAACAGCTATAATTCTCTTCTCCCTCAAAAGTCTGTTATTATTATTATTTTTTAAAGAGAGAGAGAATTTTTTAATATTTATTTTTTAGTTTTCGGTGGACACAACATCTTTATTTTATTTTTATGTAGTGCTGAGGATCGAACCCAGCACCCTGCACATGCTAGGCGAGAGCGCTACCGCTTGAGCCACATCCCCAGCCCACTATTATTATTTTTAAATAAAACCTGCTTTATACGTTTGGTAGTGTATAAACATTGCCTCTCTAATGTTCAAACTTGAACATTTAAAAGAAAGCAGAGCTCATCACTGATAATCAGTGGTTTCATTCCTTCTCCCCATCTACCCCCCCTCCCCACCATTGCAGCCCATTGTCCTACTCTCTGATTCACCTATAAGTGAGATCTTGTGGTATTTGTCTTTCTGTGTCTGCTTTATTCCACTTAGCTGAACAATATTCCATTGTGTGTATATATTCCAGTTTCTTTATCCATTTATCCCTTTATGGACAGTTGGTTGCTCCCATATGTTGGTTATAGTGAACACTGCTGCAGGAAATGTGGGAACAGAGAGATTTCTACAAGGTGTGGACTTCATTTCTTTGTGGTATGGTCAAGAGTCTGGGTACCTGCCTTGCACTAGCAAATAGATCTCCAACTTTCCGTTTACAGAAAAATAGTGTGAAGAATTTAAGAATAATATTTTTGAAATGGAAGAGAATCTAAACCCCTTCCCTTCTACTGTTCTCACTTGGCAGAGGAGGAAATGAGGACAAAGAATTCAGAGACTTGAACAAGGTCCTCTCCTTTTTGCTTTTTTTCTGGCATCACCTCTTCAAGTGTTCTTTCAGTCGGTTTGTTCACCCTTTCTTTCAGAATCTATTAACTAAAAATATACTTTATTCTTAGTAGCAAGCCAAGAGGATGATTTTAATTATGACAGAAATGCTGTCCATCTTTTCATTTACTTGCCTTACCAGTGCAGCCCTTATGTGCCCTTTCTCAGGCACTGTAGTGTCTAATCAATAAATAGTGGTTTGAAGTATCTTTCTCTGTCCTCTAAAATTTGAGACTTTTGTCTTTGTGTTATTTTCCACTACTTCCATACACTCTGGCCCTGTCTTACCCTTAATGTATGCAGCCCAAAATTGTCTATGACCTTCGAAAGGAAAGAAGGCTCTGGAGTGGCAGGAAATCTAATGCAGTTTTCAGAGTGGACTAAAAGGGTGAGGAAGAAAATGCATCCACCCTTACAAGTGAGAGTCATGGGGGAGACCAATAGCTTGATGCAACGGGGTCATAGGTATAATTTCATGAAAGTATATTTGCTTTTCCACATATTTGTGTTTATGTGCACTATTAAACTTAATTTTTCAGTTTTTAAAAAGTTATCTTCAATTGGTACATAACAATTAAACACACTTATGTAATATATTGTAATAACTTGATATAATGTATGATCTCAAAAAGTTGTCATTTCTTGTGTTTGGAGCCTATGAACTGCTCTCTTCAAGTCCTTTGTAAAATTTATAATAAGACCCAAGCTATTATCACCTACTGGGCTGCATAATATTAGAACCCATTTCTCCTATGCAACTGCATTTTGGTAGCTTTTATATAAAACTTCCTTCTCTTTCCCCCTTACCCCTGTCCTTCCTAGTCTATAGCCATTACTATATTGTTGTCTTCTATGAGATCAACTTTTTCAGCTTCCACCTGTAAATGAGAACACTTTAGGTGCATTACTTTTTTTCATTAAATCTTCAAATATGTATGTGATTCCAAAAAGTTTTATGTATCAGTACATAATTCTTCTAAGCTATGATGTTTTCAGGTCACCTGAGTCCTTTCATAGTCTTAAACTACTGAATGCAATTCCTTTTGGATTTAGGTACAGGGCATGAGTTGTGTTTTTTAAAAATTTTTATTTAGAGTTATTTTGTGTGCATTCTTGGTTAGGAATTGTGAGAACAAAGAAAAAAATGACAAAAGGATTATTAATCCTAATTTGTTTTTCTCAGAATAAAAATAAAGATGCTACAATCTGATAATTAGGGAATAATTATGTTGGTATAGAAAAGTTGGATTTAATAGTAATAATAAAACTTGAAAAACAAAATATTTTTCCTTTTGAGTTTATTCTGTAATTATTATGTCTCCTGAACACCCTCAAAGGAGAGAGTTGGTTGAGAGTTATTGAATTAAATCAGAATCAATGATAACAATTACGTAGATTTTTTCAATAAATTTAGTTGTAAATGCTTGTGCCATAAGTTTCATGAAAAGAAAAAACATAAAACTGTAGAAATATGTTAGAAATATTTAATATTCCATAAGCTGAGTGCAGCATATTTTTACCTATATACTTCATGAAAGGAGTAATATATTCTATATGTTATTTCCCTCAAATGACAGACCCCAAAATTGGCTTATCTAGTTATTAAGACCTACATTCCTACCTAATACTTCATCTTAAGAATGCTTGTCATGTGGAGGTAAAAGAAAAGCAAAAAAGGGACTAAGACATTATCTTGTTCTAAATTCAATTCCTTTGGGATTCCACTATTGTTTTAACACCAGTGTTCTTTTTATCATTACCACCAAAACTAAAAATGCTTGATTTATATCAATAGCAAGAAATGTGCCATGTGATGCCTGGGTAGTATCATACATAAGTAAGTAAGAGCGCTACTATGCAAATAAGAGAAATCATGCTCCATACACTGATGGTAATATCCCAGCTGCTATTCTTCTATCAATGACTCTTAAACCCTGGTACATTCAGCTGTGTGGGATAGTAAATAAAAAGTTCTTTAGAAGAGATTGACATATTTCTGAGAATAGAACTTTCTCAGGCAAAGGCCATTATACTAGTTATAATTTTTTTTCCAGCACCCTTTAAAAGAAAACGTGCAAAAAGAAAAAAAAGTAAAACATGTTACCTTGCTATACCCTGGTCTGAGAATATGGAGTAAATTTTACATGTTTTAAGTACAGTAGCAATGTGACATTCATTTGATCTTTTAATCACTAGCATTTACCCTAATCATTGACAAGGTCAATAGAATTCACAGATTCAGATGCCAGGCCTGTGACTATTCCCCTTGAAACTCTCTCATGCTATTATCAGGAATATGTCTTTTCTTCACTTTATTTTAAAGATTCATTTTAAATTGAGAAAATAGTAAAAGGATCCCTATGGGAACATTTGAGGTTAGTTAAATCAATATCTGACAAAATTGAAAAAAATGAAGATAGCCTCCCTGAATAAGAGGGGACCTATGTAGCCTAATCTCTGCTAAATAACTCAAATAGACGTTTAATTATTCACTGAATAGTTTCTTAATCCACTTTTGGAGGGTAGACTAATTTGAATTCAACCTTTTAAAATCATTCCTGTCAGATTTAATCATATCAATTTTGAGTTACTAGAGACAACCAATCAAGTAAGCAAGCAATAATTCTAAATATTAATGTCTACTCTCCATTTCTTTTGCCAACTAAAGGCAATATCAAACTAGTTATAGAATTTAGTTTCAATAGGAAAAAAATCTGATTTATTTATGGAATATGTACCTTAATATCATGGTATAGGACTTATTTTCTATTTTGTATTACTTACAACTATGAGTCATAATAACTCATGCCACAAAACATGGGGAGTTTTTTCCAATCCCAAAATATTTCACCTTTTCCTCCACATCTTAAAGAATACTTACATATTCAAACAAATCTTAAACCAAACAAGCAGAAACATCTATCTTCTGGGTGAATATGGCAGTCATCGCAATAGCACAAACAGCAAAATTTTGATCCACCTTTCTTGTTTACTTGTTTGTTTACTCTGGATTCTCTTAGAAAACAGAGTAGTTTCCATGATAAACTTCAATTTTTCAAAATTTTCAATTTTTCAACTTTTCAGCTTGCTCAAATTAGACTGTTAGAACTGGTTCTGCATTTTCAGGCAAAGTGAGATAATACCTCTAGGATGGGGGTTGTAGATAGAAGCATTTAGCATTGTTGGTATTCTCACCAGAAAAGTACACTTTGTAATGCCTTCAGTGACAATAAGCACTAATTTGAAAATTTGCCTTGATTCTTTCAATTGAAAGCACCTGAAATTTCACAAGAAGATAGTTTCATAGAAATTCAATAGTTGTCTACAATTAAGGCATAATTATGATCATATAATTTCAGATAATGTTAAGGCCATTAAAGATTTGTGGTTAGAGAGGAAAATATTTTTGGCATTAAATGATGATATTTCTGAACAAAATAATGATAATGATAATGATTTGACAATAGACTAAAGAAAATTTTACATTTCTGTCTGACCATCATAGTCATCAGAGAGGAAGAAATAATTCATATGTAGATGAGTTTTTGGTTTTTAATAGGGAAAAAGAAGTGTTGCCTGTATAATAACATTAACAGATAAGAGCAGATAAAGAAATGGACTTGTGAGCTCTTGCTTTCTTTTACCTTGCTGTGGGGTCCTTCAATGATTAGTCAAACATGGCCACATTGTGTGCCTTT